>NW_022105908.1:21607636-21609442 GCF_000313985.2 Echinops telfairi | reverse complement strand
TATTGCTATACTGCACCCTGAGTGACTCATCTCCTCCCCACTACCCCTCTGCAAGGTATGTCCAGTTGTCCACAGATGGGCATTGGATCCCCATCATGCGCTACCCTCATTCACGATGATATGATTTTTTTTTAATATCTCCAAGTCATAAGATCTTTGATCATCAGTGTTCGATGCATTAAATCGATTATTTGTTTGTTATTAGGTTTGTATTGCAGGCATGAAGGTTTACAGAGCATATCATCTGTTCTATGTACAACAATTCATACACATCTCACTTTATCTCATTTTATTGCAGTCCCCATAATGGACTATAACTTATCCCACTTCTTATTTGTGTTTCCTATTTCTATCGTTCCTCCTTTCCTAACCTTATGAACTTTATTCTGAGTAAATGCTGCCCTTTTGATCTTGGGTGGAGTCTAGCTTGTCAATCAGGTCAAAGCCTGATGTGCCTCCTTGTGGGCATGGCCTCAGAAGGAGGGTCTTGGGAACCCTTCCTCTTACTGCTTCACCTTCCTGCTAGCGAACCACACTGAGACCTGTGAGAGCCCTGCTATGCTTCCACCGCCATTGGATTCACAAGACCTCTCACCCAACAGCCAGTGATCTTCCTGCATTCAGCATCATTGCGTGTAACATGAGTCTGAAGAGGGATTTATGAACTAGTGTTGGACTTATGGACTTGATCTGGACTGGGCTGGGTTATTTTTCTGCTGTATAATTACTTCTTGATATAAAGCTCTCTCTTATAACTGATTGTCACTGAATTTGTTTCTCTAGTCGACCTGAGCTAACACAGTCCTTCCCAGTGTCCGTATCATCTCTCCTCTGAGTGTCTGCCTCTTTTCCTTTTTCATTTCTTAGAAGGACACTTGTCCTCAATCTATCATAATCTCATCTCAAGATTTTTACATACGGCTGCAAAGACCTGGTTTATAAATATGTAAGGTCATACACTATCCAAGATCAATATGCAGACATTTCTTTGGAGGGTGGGGTGGGATGGCCATTAGTTTCCTTAAATGATGATGATGGCTCCTTGTTGCTCGTACTTTTTGTAAATATGAGATAACCTCCTTTCTTTCTGCCTTTATTTCTATTTCGATTGCCATTAAACCACTATATTTGCTTTATGTTGAATCTTCATAACAACTTTCTTATCCTATTGCTTTCCATCCTTTTTAGGCTTTAGAAGCCAGAACTTTATTCTCTCCTAGGTTAGGAATCTAGAAGAAAGCTTTCTCTCTCTCTCTCTTTGCTCTTTTTCATATCTTTTCTCTCTCTCTCTTTGCTCTTTTCCTTGGAGATGTCCATGTATTATTATTTTTTATTTAATCTATATCTGTCTGCCTGTCTGTTTATTGATTTATCTCCATGTATCTTGGTATCAATCTTCCCCTGGGCCTAGGAGGTTCTCAGACTGGATTCAGAGGAGTAACTCTGCTTCAGGCTCATTTCTCTTGGAACTGAGGCCGCGTTGAGCTTCATAGTTTCATCAATTTGCTTTTGATGTCTCTTTTGCAAGCAGCATATGCAGAATTACTTTGTAATCCAATCTGAATCCATGTCTCTTTTATAGGTGAGTTCAATGCAATATATTATTTTTCTTGACTTATTCCTTGCATTTGATTGCTTTTGGGGTTTTTCCTTTTTTATGGGCTTAATCAATTTTTCTTTATATCTTCTAATTATTTGGAAGGTGCATATTTTATTTATGGTCTTTAATGGTGACCCTTAAATTTAAATATATATGAGGGGTATAGGAAGGGGGAATTGATCACAGAGAACTACATATAACCTCCT
>NW_022105908.1:21590120-21606865 GCF_000313985.2 Echinops telfairi | reverse complement strand
AGAATGATGAGGGCAATGAATGTACAAATGTGCTTTACACAATTGATGTATGTATGGATTGTGATAAGAGTTGTATGAACCCCTAATAAAACTATTAAAAATAAATAAATAAGATAAGATAAAATAATAAAAATAAATTTAAAAAACAATTAAATTACATGAAATATTTAAAAAATTAAATATATATACATTATTCAAGTATACTATATTGTCAATTGTCTCGTATACATGTGAAATTGGACGTTGAATAAGGAAGACCTAAGAACATGGATGCATTTGAACTATGGCACTGGTGAGGAGTATTGAAAGTGTCATGTATTGTCAAATGAACAAACAAATCCCTCTTGAATGGAGTACAGCCAGAATGCTCCTTAGAGGCAAGGACAGCAAGACTTCATCTCCTGTCCTTTGGACATGCTGTCAGGAGAGACTGGCCCTAGGAGAAGGACATCATGCTTGGTGAAGTGGAGGGGCAGCAGCGAAGCAAAGGCCCTCCGTGAGATGGGCTGACACAGTGATTATAACAAGGGGCTCCAACGACCACCATGGTGGGCTGGTGCAGGACGGGGTGCTGCTTCATTCTGTCTTACAGAGGGTCTCTGCGAGTCTGAACTGACTCGATGGCACGCAACAATCAACATACAAAAAAGCACACGTATCATGAGCTGCAGGACCCGTGAAGCCTGTCGAGAAACAGAGTAGTACTAGTACCCGGGACCCCTCTGTGCGCCCATCCAGTCATCTCCAAAGACTACCCTTGCATTTTGGTTTTGGATTTACGTATTTCTATTCGGAACTGTTTTAATACAGTGAAACAAAGAAAATTTTACTCATTCTATTAGGGGCTCTTACAGATATAACAATCCATAATTCAATTAGATCGAGCATACTTGTACAATTGCTGCCACCTCCAGTTTCTTTTTTTAATATTGTATTTATTTATTTAATCATTTTATTGGGGGCTCATACAGCTCTGATCATAATCCATACATCCATTCATTGTGTCAAGCATATTTGTACATAAGTTTCCATCATCATTTTCAAAACATTTTCTTTCTATTTGAGTCCTTGATATCAGCTCCTCATATTTTCCCCTTCCCCCACACCTTTCCTCCCTCACGAACCCTTGATAATTTATAAATTTTTTTTTTCATGTCTTATATAATGTATCCCTTAATCCACTTTTCTGTTGTCCATCCCCCTGGGAGGGGGTTCTATGTAGATCACTGTGACTGGTTCCTCCTTCCTCCCCCCAACTTCCCCTTCCCCTCCTGATATCGCTACTCTCATGATTGGTCCTGAGGGGTTTATCTGTCCTGGATTCCCTGTGTTTCCACCTCTTATCTGTACTAGTATATATCTTCTGGTCTAGCCAGATTTGTAAGGTAGAATTGGGATCATGAAAGTGGGGGGGAGGAAGCATTAAAGAAATAGAGGAAAGTTGTATGTTTCATCGGTGCTATACTTCACCCTGTTTTTCCTTGTGACCCTTCTGTAAGGGAATGTCTAATTGTCTACAGATGCGCTTTGGGTCTCCACTCTGCACTCCCCCTTATTCACAATAGCATACTTTTTTTGTTCTGGGTCTTTGATGCTTGATACCTGATCCCATCAATATCTCATCACACAGGCTGGTGTGCTTCTTCCATGTGGGCTTTGTTGGATGGCCGCTTGTTTATCTTCAAGTCTTTAAGACCCCCTATGTTGTATCTTTTTATAGACAGGCACCATCAGCTTTCTTCACCACATTTGCTTATGCACCCATTTTGTCTTCTGCGATCATGTTGGGAAGGTGAGCATCACAGAATGCCGGGTTACTAGAACAAAGTGTTCTTGTGTTGAGGGAGAACTGTCTGCTACCTTAATACTAACCCTATAAATATATGTACATAGATCTATTTCCCCATTATCATATATAAATATATTTATATATGTCCATGCCTGTATTTAGACCTCTATAAATGCCCTTTGCCTCCTCATTCTTTTCTCTATTTCCTTTTACTTTTCTCTTGTCCCAGTATCATGTTCTGGCTTTATTCAGGTTTCAGTAATTCCTCTAGGTTACAATGTCCTTGATCAAGCCCACCAGGCATCCTATACCCTCCTTGCTGTCAGGTTGGGCCAGCCCCCCCAACACATCATCACCGGTCAGGTAGGCGCAATTGTACAGCGATAATAAGTAAAGATTATAGTAAAGTCATAAAGAGCATGAGAGATAGAAGAGAGATTGAAATAATGGAGCCAGACACATTTCATAGTAGCATGCTCTCCTCAGCCTCACTTGGTGGTCCACATGGAGAGAGAGAGACCAGAGGGCAGGGGAGAGGGGGAGGGGAAAGAGGACAAGGGGAAAGGGAACAGGGGAGTGAGGACCAGGGGAGAGGAAGGGGGAATGGAGAGAGGCCAAGGAGAATCTTTATTGCTAACCAAGTCTCATATATCTTTGGGGGCATACAAGCCCACTAATTACAGGTAAAGACATACATCACAGAAAGGGGTTGCACTATAGGTTATACAGCATTAAGAAGGGGACAAGCTAGGGATATACATGCAATGGGAAGGGGAGGGATTGGGGGGCACACATGTGACAAGAAGGGCGGATCCTAGGTTGAGGATGGCAGGCTAACTTTGGATGTCACTGAGCAGGTTTGACCTGTTCTCTGGCCCACCATAGAAACCATTATCAGTAGGTTGTAAACCCTACCTACAGGGACCAAATTGATGACTGCAAGCCTTTAGGGAGAAGTAGCCCATTGTCCTTAACAGCAGGGAGCGGGCCCTACTTGTGGTGGGACCAGACAGTAGTCTGGCAACTGACTGCCTTCAGGGAGGTAACTTGACAATAATTTACCATTGGCTGCAAGCAGTTAAATCTAACATATATTTGGGGGAGATGATTTGGGAGAAATCTTTCTGTTTTCCACACCACGCCATGGGTTTTAGATCACTAGTTGTTCCCTTGTCCCTGTGCTTGTTGGCTCCCTCTTTCCTTTCCCCCCACCTCTCCCTCTCCTGTGTCCCCCTGGAACTGTCAGTCCTGTCATTTTCTCCTCTGGATTGTTTATCCCACGTATCTTATCTAGACAGACATGCAGAGACAATAATAAACATAAAACCAAGACAGAGCAAAACAAAACAACAATAACAACAGCAAAATAACCAATGACAAAAAAAAAAAGAAAGAAAAATCTATAAATAGTTTCAGGTGTGTTTGTTGACCTTTTAGAGTGTTTTTTGGTCGATGGGGTGCCACACCCTGGCCTCAAAGTCTCTGTGTGGTATTCCCTGGGAGGTCATGGCTTTGCTCACATTGCTGCTCTGTTGCACACTCTTAGCGTTTTGCCCTGGTGTGGCCATCACCAGTTTCAAAACATTTTGTTTCTTCTTGAACTCTTGGGCTGAGCTCCCCTGTATCCTCTACCCACCCCCCAGGAACCCTTATTATTATATTTTATATTATTATTATTATTATTTTGCCATATCTTACACCTTCCAATGTATCCATTCACCTACAATTCTGCTATTCATTCCCCTCAAGTGGGGCTATATGGTCATCATTGCTATCAGCTCCCCAACCCCCTTCCTGTACCCTCAGGGAATCATTACTCTTGTTACTGTAATGAAATAAAATTTTAGAGACACCAACTATCATTAGTTTTTTATAAAAGAGACATGGGGATTATTTACACGATGAAGGATTTTTGACCTGCAACAGAATGGGCAACTTCTCATCAGGCCATTTCAATAGTGGTTTATTCTGGTCTACATACGTCCCTGGAATGTTGCCTTCTCTCACTAAGAAATAATCCTTGTCATCTTTGAATCTGAACTTTGAGCCTCCCATGTCCTTTTACATTATCTGCTTGAATCTTTCCACCCTTTCCTTTAGAGCCTAACCCAATAGCTAACTACTGTTGCTTGCAGGGCTGTTCCTTGAGATTTTTCTAGAAGCACAATCCCTCCTTCGAGCATAGTTTCAGGGCACTCCTTTCTGCCAATATGCAGTCACGCGGGGCGGCAGTGGTCTAAATACCTGTCCTACCACGCCGCCTGGGTTACTGCAGCTCATGCTCCTCTTGCTGCCTAACCTTTCATTTCTTTATTTCCCCCTTTTTTCCTAACCTTTCATTTCTGACATAACATCACAGCACAATTTTCTATCAGTGTCTTCAGCGGAATTATTACTGACTGCCTTGAAACCACAATGAAATTCTTAAAAAGTAGTTAGTTTCTTACTCTCCTCCCCGACTACTCAAGAGATGTTACCTTTTAAAAAACGTCACAGTGGTCTCCCCTAACTTCATGAGGGGAGAGCCCAAGGCTGATTCCTAAGGGATGGAGCTCAACTACACCTCCGGCTCCCCACCCCTTTCACCAGTGTGCCACGAGCCAGTCTTCCCAGGGCCCTCCTTATCTCTCTGCTGCGTTTGATAGTTCCTTGCAGTGGCCACACAGAATGCATAGATCACAGTTACAGCTGTGAGGTCATTTAGGAAAGTGACAGGTAACAATTCAGGATCAGGATTGACCCAGGATACAGTTCTTCGGTCCAGACAGCCTCTCAGCCTTGACTGCAGGCAGGCTTCTCTCTCTTTCAGACCCTAGGCATCGGGCTCCCTGAGTCTGTAGGTCCCTTGACCTCACTGGTGTCCTCCTGCTAGGTCAAGTGTTACAAAGCTCTTTAGCACCATGACTAACTGCCTAGAGATAGCTCACTTTGCCAGCAATCTCCCTGCCCGAGAGCACTCTCGTTCCTTGGGTCAGCACTTATGGGCTGTTTTGCACTGGCCTTTGGCTCGGCTGCTATTGTTTCTCTGCAGTTGCTTTTTACCATCCTGTGCTCTCCCTGGTGTTAAAGCGCTCTGTCTGTCTCTTAGGCAGAGGAGGCTCTCAGCACAGGGACCCTGGGTCCAAAGGACACGCTCTGCTGCCGTTGCTTCTTCTTGGTGGTTGTAAAGTCTCATCTTTCTGCCTCTGGGATGGCTCATTTTAAGCTAAGTGATGGCAAAATTTACTGATGCCTTACTTAGGGTTCCAGAGACCTTATTTACATGGTTCCATCCCTGGGGGTGGATGGCTATGCTAGTTGGACTGCTCACTGGAAGTTTGCCGTTGGAAACCGCCAGCCATTCTCTGGGAGAAAGGCAGACTTTGAACTCCTGCAAGAGCCTCGTTCTGGTTTCAGAAACTCAAAAGGGTAGTTCAGCCCAATCCCACAGGGTTGCTAGGAGACAAGGAATTGAGTTGATGGCAGTCAGTTTGGTTATTTTGATTAACTCCACAGGGATTCCAAACATCTTATTTGCATAGACGACCATGGTGAGAAAGACCATGGAAAAGTAATTTATAGCACTGCGCATCTCATTTAAAATCTAGATTATTGTCTCCATTTAAAAACACCCATTAAAAATTAAAAATAAAAACATCCATTAACACATTTAGAAAGTATGTATTAGTGAGTTAATGGTTTCTCTGGGATTCTGGGTGTCATTTGTCACGCTAGTCAGCTGCCCAGCACCCAGATCCCTTTCCTGTGGTTCTGAAAACCCCCAACATCACGCCTCTCCCTGGAAAGTACCAGGGATTTTCTTCTTTCTCTAGCTTCTCTTTCAGTCAGGGGCCAAGCATCTTACTTGGGCTTCTGCAGTCAGACCTGCTAGCCCCAAAGCCCACGCCGTCTGTTCAGGTGATGGCAGGTGGCAGTTCCATCTGGTCCCCACCTGCAGGTGGGGTCTGGTTCTAATGGCAGCCACCATCGGTGATGGGTGCCTGGGATTGTGCCCCGAACAGCAGCTTATTCATTCTCCCTGCTGTGTAGTGAGAGTCCTACTGCGAGAACCCCTCCCCACATGCTGTGATTTCTGGGCATATGTGTTCCCACCCCTACCTCCGCCCCTGCGTTTGTTGCTATTGTTGTTGTTGTTTTCATGACAAACAATGGTTCTATGAAAAATCGTGTACATGTCTCCTAGGGCACATGTTAAATCAGTGGCGAGGTCCAGCTATTCGCAGTTCCTTTTATAAATCTCAACCTGACAGAACATTTATGAGAAGCGGATAAAGAACCTCAGCCTGCCCCCTTGCTTTCCCTAGGGAACGCAGGGCGGTGGACTGAACCTGCTCTGCCCCTGGGACTTCTCCCAAAGCCTCCGTGGTTAACTGACTGTCTCATTTGCTTTATCCTTCTCGCTCTCATCCCCCCACTCCCATTTGAAAGTAAATTGAAGATATCGTATCTCTTGACCTCTAAATATGTCACCCTAGACACAAAGACATTTTTTTATTTACCTGCAATACAGTTATCAACTTCAGAAATTGTAATATCGATACAATACTGTTAAATCATTGTCTCCAAAGTATCCCTTATAACTCTTCCCCAAATCCAGGACACCATATCTCTTTAGTTCCTGTGACAAGCCAAGTAATATGCGTAGCCCCCACCCTGACACTCCAATATCCATCCCTACAAACTGTGAATGTTACCCTGTGGGGCGAAGGGGGCTTTGCGAATGTGATTACAGATCACTAGGGGGAAGATTACCTAGGCTTGGGGGGTGGGGCGGCGGGGGCTGAATGTGATCACAAGCCTCCTTATAGGAGGGAGGCAAGAAGGTCACAGGAAGAAAGTAGAAGATGTGACGATGGGAGCCAGAGGTTGGGGCCACGCAGGTTTTCAGGTGGCCTCGGGGAGCCGGGCAAGCCCGCTGCTCCAGCCCCCAACACCTGGCCTGGAGCCCCTGAAACGAATTCCGGACTTCTGGCTCCCAGGCGATAGGAGAATAAAGTGTGGCTGTTTTCAGTTACTAGATTTGGGCACATCATTAGGGAAAACTAACACAGCTCCTCAAACTCCAAGCCAAACCGACCCCCACTGCCATGCAGTCCGCCCTGCCTCACAGCCACTGTGCTCACAGCTCCACGGTAATAGAACTACTCCTCCGGGGTCTTACTTTCGTCTTTAGGGAAGCGGGTCGCCAGGCCTTTCTTCTGTGGCACTCCTGGGTGGCGGTCACTCGCCGTTAGGTTAGCAGCCGCTGAGATAGCGTCTGCCCTTTTGTGACTACGAAGCACTTTCCTGGGGAGATAGATACTTTGAGACTCTCTCAGTAGCTTATTCTTTATCAAACTTGGGCCTGACAACTTTGGCATCCATGGACGATTCTCACCCAAATCTACTGTTGCCCAAACCCAAACCAAACTCGCTGCCATCGAGTGGATTTCAACTTACAGCAACCCCGTAGGACAGGGTAGCACTGCATCCCACCCCCACCCTGTGGTTTCCCAGCTGTCACTAACTGTTCATGGGAGTAGAAAGCCACCTCTTTCTACCTCAGAGAGGCTGGTGGTTTCGAACTGCTGACCTTGCGGTTAGCAGCCCGATGCGTAACCACTACGCCACCAGGGCTCCTCTCTTATTGCCAACGTTGTTTAAAACAATCCCACCCAAACCGCTGCCACCAAGTCGATTTCAACCCATAAGCTACCCAACATAGGAGTAGGCGGCGTCCTCATCTTTCTCCCTCAAAGGGCTGGGCGGTTTGAACCACCGACCTTCAGGTTTTAACCTTTGGATGATTTAAATGTATCCCTGTCTCTTCAGAAGAACATCAAGATTCCAACAAAAACAAAGTCGGAATCATGGCTCTGATCCTGAGCCAGAATCCGGCGTCTCAGTAGATAAGAGGGCACATTTGCTGGGCAAAGAACACGTTCAGCTGACACCAGAAGGGGTGTGGGGACGTGGCAGGAGGCTGTAAGCCTGTGTTCTCTGTAGATGGGACTTTGGATCTGGTGGCTCTAGCGCTGGGTCAGTTCCAGGAAGGAAACTGTTATTTAGACATGCTCGACTGGATTAGTTACTGTTGTTAAGTGCCTGCAGCACCCTGCCAAAGCCATCGCGATACTTTGTTGCAGTGTCTGTCTCCCTCCCAGATTGCAAACTTTGTGACAGCTGAATTCAGAAAGGCTGCTTCCGTGCTCTCAGGAGTAGACGCTGTGCTATCGGTGGAGGGAGGATGGCACTCTCTCTCTCTCTCTCTCTCACCCTTGAAGGCTGACCTCCCCCTGCCCCCGTCAGCAATGCCAGCCCGACCGTGCCTCTCCCTGCAGAACATGCTGATATTCTTCTCTGCTGTGGCTCTAGCGCTAGTGTGCAGCTTAATGAACATGTCATTTCTGTCTTTCTTTTTCGTAAGGTCAATCTAGGTTACTAGTTTCTTAGGGCTGTGGCAGGGGAGCTTGGGGGAAATAGAGAGCTAATAACACTGAGTTGAGAAATGAAGAAAATGCTCTCGAATTGGTTGTGGCGATGATTGCGCAACTCTTTTTAATATAGCCAACCCGTTGAATTGTTTAGCATGTGAATTATATGCAAATAAACTGGCTATATATATTAATTTACTTTGCTGCTGCTATTGAGCATATACACAGCAAAACTCACTGCCATCAAAAGAAGTCTATAGGACACAGACCCTCTAGGACAGGGTCCGGAATAGAAAGTCTTTCTCCGTTTCTCCTGATGTGCAGTTGGTGGTTTCAAACTGCTGCCTTTGTGGTGGGCAAGCACCCACCCCCTGCTTCTCTATACAGCGACGCAGTCTCTCCGTGTGCCACTGAGAGACATTGAGCTCATCCTTCTGTTACACCCTCCTTTTCTTTCTTACTTTTATTGGGGGCTCTTACATCTCTTATCACAATCCACACACTCCTCCAGTGTGCCAAGCACATTTGCACATATGCCGCCATCATCATTCTCAAAGCATTCTCTTCCCACTGAGCCCCCGATCTCAGCTCCCCATTCACCCTCCTTTTCTCAGTTGTTGCCCTCACACTAATATAAGACCCCGGCCTCCCACCACACAGGGCTCCTATCTAATCTCTCAGATTATTGCCAATTTAATCCCATATCCAAACACCAAACCCAACCCAGTGCCACCCAGTTGATTTCAACTCTTAACAAACCTGTAGACAGAATCGAACCGTTCCTGCCACTTTCTGAGACTGTAACTCTTTACTGGAGCAGACTGCAGCACTTAGGTAGGTAAATCAGCAGCTGGTGGTTTTGAACTGCTGACTTTGCAGTTAGCTCAACTCTTGACCCACAACGCTCCTTTTGATCACACATTGTTTCGAAAAGAACATGGTGCTCAAGGCAAATCGGGATTCTTCTATGGATCTTTGATACGTGTTCAGTAATGGTATTGGGACATCATCCAATTTTGGCCTGCTGGCAAAGGAGGCAGTTATTCATGGGGGAATTAGCCACCCATTTCATATCCTCCACTGTCTTAGTTAGCATCTGCTACCATTGAATTGGGGTCCCACAGAATATGTACCAATTTAGCCAGAGAATGATTCCTAGTATTATGTAATTATCCTCCATTTTGTGAACTGATGTAATTATCCCATGTGTTGTCAATCCTTGTGGGAAACAGAAAAGTTATTCCCCAGGTTGTCCCCCCATAATATATGCCAAACTTAAGGTGCTGCTTGCTAACATACAGTCAATGACTATACACCTGGAGGTCAACTGCTTAAAGGTTATCTCCCCGAGGGTTATCAGCCATCTAGAGCAATCAGTCCCTATAGTCAGCCCCACCCTAAGTAGGGCCCACTCCCTTCTGATAAGGAGAATGGAGTGTTCCCCTGAAGGAGAGTCCAAAGACTAAGGTAAAGACGACTCAGGGAGGATCAAGGATCAAGGAGGACTGCCATCTTGACTCTAGGGTTCACTTATCTTGTCACATGTATGCTCCCTAGGGCCCCCCCCCTTTCTTATTGCGTGTACACCCCTAGCTCAACCCCCTCCTATTGCACCTATGCCTATTGTACAACCCCTTCCTGTTCTGATGTAATTAGGGGGGCTTGCCTGCCCCGAGTGTATGGAAGCCTCGATTAGAAATATTTTCATGCTCTCTGCGTGGACCTGGCTGCTGACATCACGGCCGTCCTGAAGGTGAGCACTTTATTTTGTCTGATGTCTCTGTAATTTTACCCCTCCCTCAATTACACAACCACCCCTTGACCCATTCGATTGTGGTGGCTGGTACCCCACAATCCTCACCTCTATCACATTAACGAGGCAGGATGAGAAGCAGTTATGTTAATTAAAAAACTGAAAACAAACAAACCTCAAACTGCCTGCCATTGACCTGATGAATTTTGACTCTCATGAGCCTGGAGGACTGGGTAGCACGGCCCCTGTGTGTTTCTGGGCCTCTAAGTCTTCTCAGGAGCCCAAAGTCTCATCTCTCCCCTTGAAGAGAAGCTGGCGCTTTCTAACAGTAGACCTTGTGCTTAGCTCCCAGTGTACACCGGGGCTCCGACCCATATTGACCCCGTGCACAACAGAAGGAAGCCCTGCCCTGTCCTGACTTCCTCACAACTGTTTGTCTGTCTGAGGCCACTGTTGCAGCCACGGCGTCCATCTGTCTCGTTGAGGGCTTTTCCTCTTGGCTGCCCCTCCCCTTTGCCAAGCATAGTGTTCTTCCCTAAGGACTGGCCTGTCTTGACAACCCATCCAACGTATGTGAGTCGCAGTCTTGCCATCCTGGCTTCTGAGGAACATTCTGACTGTGCTTCTTCCAAGACCAATGAGTTTGTCCTTTCGAAAGTCCCAGCACAACTCAAACGTTTCCATTCTTCTTTGCTCTGGCTTATTCAGGGTCCAACTTTCCCTTGAGGTGAGCCTATTGGAAATACCCTGGCCTGGGTGAGGCATAGCTCAGTCCTCAAAGGAACATCCCTGACTTTCAAGACTCGGGTGCAGCAGATTCACCCAATGTAAAGCATCTCTCTCTCTCTCTCTCTCTTTCTCTCTCTCTCGTTTTTGTAAAGCATCTCTTGATCGCTTGACTGCTGCTTCCAAAAGTATTGATTGTGGATCCAAGCAAGATGAAATCCTTGACAACTTCAACCTTTTCTCTGTTGGTCGAGTGTGAGGATGTTGGGTCTTCTTATACTTCGTTTTAATCCACACTGAAGACTGCAGTCCTTGATATTCCTCAGCAAGTGCCTTGAGCAAGATTGTGTCATACGCATTTGAGAAGCCTTCCTCCGATCTTGATGCCACACTCCTTCATGTAATCAAGCTCTTCTGGTCACGCGCTGCCCATAGATTGAAGTATGGTGAGAGGATGCAACCCTGATGCACGCCTTTCTCGATTTTAAAGCACACAGTAATCCCTTGTTCTGTTCACATAACTGCCTCCTGGTCCATGTACAAGTTCTGCATGGGCACTATGAAGTGTTCTGGAATCCTACCTACAGTTTGTTACTATCCACACAGTCAAGTGCCTTGACATAGTCAATAAAACACAAATCAACATCTTTCTGGGCATTCTCTGTTTTCAGCCAAGATTCATCTGCGATCAGCAATGATGTCCCTTGTTCCACATCCTCTTCTGAATCCGGCCTGAACCTCTGGCAGCTCCCTGTTGCTGCTGCAACCGTTGTTGGATGACCTTCAGCAAAATTTTACTTGCATGTGATATCAATGATATTGTTGTACAATTTGAGCATTCTTTTGGGTCACTTTCTTTCTTCTTTTTTTTAAATGGGTACAAATATGGATCTCTTCCAGTCAGTTGGCCAAGTAGCTGTCTCCCAAATTTCCTGACATACACAAGTAAATGCTTCCAGTGCTTCCTCAGCCTCTTGAAACATTTCAGTTGGTGTTCCATCAAGACCTGTAGGCTTGCTTTTGGATAATGTTCTCCATGCAGCTTGAACTTCTTCCTTCAGCCCTATTGGCTCTTGCTCGTATACTGGCCCCTGACATCATTGAATACCAGCCCGTTCTTTTTAGTACAGTGACTCTGTGTAGTCTTTCCATCTTCTTTGGACACTTCCTGCATCATAGAATCTCACAAGAGTACAACTCGAGGCTTGAATTTTTTTCTGGAGTTCTTTCAGCTTAAGAATGAGAAATTGCTTCTTTATTTTATAGCTCTTACGTCTTTGCGCGTTGCATTATAATAGGTGCCTTTGTCTTCGTGAGCTGCCCTTTGAAGTTTTCTCTTCACTGCTTTGATGTCATCATTTCTCCCATTTGCCTTAAGAGCAAGTTTCAGTCTCTCCTGCAAACCACGCCGATCTTTTCTTCCCTGTCTTTCTAATGACCGCTTGCTTTCTTCGTGACTACTGTTCTCGAGGGCCTCCCACAGCTCACCAAGTCTTCTGTCATTAGTGTTCCACCAGTCAAATCTGTGCTTGCGATGTCTGGTACATTATGGTACCGGGAGTGGGGCACTGGAGACACAAATCATCAGATGGAGAGTGGATGTTTGGTTGAACTCTCCTCATGTAGTTTTTCTTCTTTGTTTAGCGAGAGGTCAGAGAAAGCACACTGTTTACTCCGTTGTTTTCTGGGAAAAATATGGGAAGTCTGAAAATAGAAAGTTTGTAAGCCCACTTGCTTTCAGCCATTAAGATTTGATCTTTAGATGGGTTTAGGCCACACCTACAAAGAAAGATATGCCCCACCCAGTGCTTTGGAGTACTCAGGAACCAGTAGTCTTTGTCAGAAGCTGGGAAAAATCTGGAACCATGAAGAAAACTCCCCTCCAGGACTGAATGTTAAAGGGAGCCTGAGAGCAGGCTAAAATGCTTGCTAGGTGACCACCTGGATCTACTTGTTGAGTGGAAGCGGGAGAAATGTAGCAATAAAGAGACAGGTTGAGTTTTGCTACTAACACCTGTGGACTTGGTTTACAGGGAAAGAAAAAAAAGAGAAGACGAGAGTGGGTTGGCTGGTCTAAAGTTCATGACCTAGCACGAGGGGGCCAGGTTAGTTGAGTATTGGTGAGAGCCTATGGTCTAAAGACAAAGCAACCAGTGGGCACCCTGTGGAGGCTGAGTAAGGCAGCCCGCATTGAGTTGACCGGAACCCGACCAGATGGAGATTGTTGAGCCTGTGAACTGGTGCATATTGTTGCTGACTTTATGGATGGGATGTCCAGAATTGACTTTGCTTATGGATGCAGACTTCACAAGGTTCCAACTGGAATGAAGACTCTTCATGTTGAAAAATATGATTATCTCCTCAGAGCACTGGGTTGATGTAAGTGGGCAGTATATAAATTGGATACCCAAAATTGGAGGATAAAGGCATGAAGTGGTTGGCTTGCAAACTTTTACAAGTGGGGGAACATATTCACAGGATTAAGGTGTAGGTGTTATTTAATTGCAATTTTTGAGGCTAAAGAATGATGTACAGGTGCCAAGTTGGCAAGGGGTGGATTGAGTTAGTTAAAGTTTATTGTGCCAACCTGGCCGATAAACACGTGAGTTAATTGAAGGGCAGAGGGATAAATGGCTCTGTGAGCCTCGCCTTTCGAGTTCTCGGGTCTCTTGCTTTCTGATAGTGGAACCAGGGCGTAGCTGCCTTAGCCAGCTCCCTGCTTCAGCTGGCAAGGCTCACTTCCTGCAAGACATCCCCAAGGAGAAGCCACATGGACCTATCCTGATGCAGCCCTGGGTGCTGGAGCAGCCGTGTGGAGACCCCTGCCAGCGCTGAGATGCTTACACATTCACTGACTCGACTTTCCTCCTGTAGTCGGCATCATTGTGTGTGTTTTGTGAGATGGAGGAGGACTTTGTGGATTGGTGGCAGACATATGGGTTAATGTTGGACTTGTGGGCTTGGGTAGCACTGGGTTGGGATGTTTTCTTGATGTGCACTTACCGTTTATATAAAACTCTCTCTTATACACGAATTTCTGTGGATTTGTTTCTCTAAGGTACCCAGACTGACACAGGTGTTCTGGAAATTCAGTTAGGAGAGACTCTAGGTTGTATTTTGGCTCTCCTGGACTTACTTTAATTTTCTTCAACTTCAACCTGAATTTGCATGTGAGCAATTGGTGGTCTGTTCAACAGTCAGCCCGTGGCCTGGTTTGAGCAGCTGCCATGGAGCTTCTCCAGGGTCTTTTTCCACAGAGATGGAAGAGGGATTAAACACGTGGACAAAGTTTAGAGCCACTTATTATCAAGAAGTACAAAGTCAGGAGCCGAGTCCCTTGGACTCTGGGTCCCTGTGCTGAGAAGCTCCTAACCATAGAGGGAGGTTAAGTCCTATGGAAATCCCCAAGGGATACCATGCCCACCCAGGCGACAGGAAAAGAAAGCCTTTCTCTAGAGCTGGAACTCTGAAGTTGGGTTTCTCGCCACCTAAATAATTTGTTGGTTAGAGTCACCCATGGCAGTATTTCTGTCATGGCAGGAGTAGATAATTAAGACAGTGTCTAGTCCAGAAATATCACAAACAGATGGCTACACAAACAGAAATGCATTTTCTCATAGTTTAGGAGGGTGGGAGTCTAAATTCAGGGTGCTGGCTCTAGGGCATGACCTTCCCCCTACTACCCCCCATATCCCTTCACTTACTATCCTGGTATTCGTTCCCCTGGAGGGGGATTGTCTGCCATCATTGCTATCTTTTCTCCTTTCCCCATCTCCCTCCACCTTCCTTTCCCCTACCCTCGTGGAATCATTGTTCCCATTACTGATTCTGAGGGGGGTTGTCTTTCATGAATTCCGTATATTGAAAGCGCTCATCTGGACCACTGTAGGTACACCGGTCTAGCTGGAATTGTTAGCGATTAGGGCTGCGATCATAATAGTGGTCAGGGGGAGGAACGATTAAAGAACCAGAGGAGTGTTGTATGTTTCCTCGGCGCTAAATTGCCCCTTGGATGCATTTTCTCCTCTGTGCAGCCCCTCTGTGCAGGAACGTCCAATCATCCTTGGATGGGCTCTAGGTCTCCACCTTGACCCCTCTCCATCACTTCGATAAGGTTGTTTATTTTTGAACTTCTGATTCCTGTTCCAGTCGACACCTCATGATCACACAGGCTGGTGTGTGCTTCCATGTGGGCTTTGTTGCTTTCCTGCTAGATGACTGCTTGCTTGGCTTCAAGCTTTTAGGACTCCAGATGCTATATCTTCTAATATCCGGGCACCATCTGATAGGGAATGACTTTTTGTCAGTTTGGGAGGTAGTCCTCTGTCTCTGAGCAGAAGCTCCTGGACAATTTTTGTGTGGACTGGCATTTCTTGTACCTCTCCTGGGCTTCCTAATTTGCTCAGTTTGTCTCTTTTGTATTTTGAAAGAGATTGATTCAAAATACACCCCATACTAATCCTGTCTCATTCACATACCAGTCCATTCTCAAATGGAATTATAACTACACAGAAGGTTAGGCTTTACTGCACAATTCCTTCCATAGCATCCTCTTCCTGACCCCCTTTCTTTCTCTGTCCCAGGTGAATACCAACCAACTGTGTTGTAGATGATTGCTGGCAAGTTTATTTAGTTTTTAACAGTTTTATTGGCATATTATTCACATATCACACGATTCAATAGTTCAGCCATATTAAAAGAAGCTGTGTGTACGTGCAAGTTTTTAAGACCTCAGACCCTCCACATCTAATTAGAATGTCGAATTTGCTACTCTTGTTGAGTGCCATCGGGTTAGTTCCGGTTCCTCGCAACTCTCTGGGCAGCAGAACAAAGCACTGTCTGCCCCTGCGGGGACCTGTAACTGTTAACTTGGGGCCCGTTGGTGAAGTCTTTGTGCCGATCCAACTCATTGAAGGTCTTCCTCTTTTTCGCTGAGCCTCTACTTTACCAAGCATGTTGCCCTTTTGCAGGGATTGGTCTGTCCTGACAGCATGTCCAAAGTAAGTAAGTGAGACGTCACCATCCTAGCTTCTAAGGAGTCTTATGGCCGTACTTGTTTCAAGGATGTAGAGCAGTTATCAGACCAGTGAACTGAGTTGTCTCGTTCATCAATGATCCCAAACCTCCAAACCCAGAGAACCAATCCCCTGAGGTGTCTGGTTGAACGTAAGCAACAGCAGCAGCTACTCTATGTGTCTGTGTGCGACTGTTGTGACTGTAGCTATCATCAAACTTTTACCAGTTCAACTGGTTACAGGCATACAACTTATCGACACCAATCACAATAATCGGCTATGCCACCTGCCTTAAGGCAGTATGTCCATCATCATTAACCCCGTTGCCCCTCCCTTTCTGCCCCTGGTCATCCCTTTTAAACTTTGTTCTCTCTCTATTTGTATGTACTTATAAGGGAGGTCATACAGGATTTGTCCTTTGTCATTGACTCATTTCATTCCACACAATGTCTTCCAGCTCTATTTGTATTTTCATAAACATGAAGGCTTCCATGATCCTACTGGCTGAATAGTATTCTGTTGTATGTATGTACCACATTTTGTTTGTCCATCCATCTGGGGATGGGTTGGTGGGTTGTGGCAATGAACATTGGTGTACAAGTCTCCGCTTTCAAATACTTAGGATGTTGTTGGGTCAGGCGGTAGGGGGGTTTGTTGTTATTGTTTTTAAGGGACTGCCACCCTGCTTTCTGCAGCAACTGTACCAGTTTGCATTCCCAGTTGCAATGGGTAAGCGTTCTCATTTCCCCACGTGGTTGCCAACATTTGTTGTTTTCTGGTTTGCTTGTTTGTTGGTTTTAGCCATCTTCCAACCCACTGGATCAAGGTGATTCCAGCTCCTAAAGACCCTACAGTGGGTTTCTGGGGCTTCCTACATCTGTGTGTGTGTGTGTGTGTGTTTGCAATTGAGCAATTTTATTGAGGATAATCATGTTTTATCAATATTTACCTATAGTTTTTTAACCAAATTTGTCCAATTTATGTGTTTTTGTTGTTTTTTAATCGTTTTATTAGGGGCTCATACAACTCTTATCACAATCCATACATAC
>NW_022105908.1:21583543-21588162 GCF_000313985.2 Echinops telfairi | reverse complement strand
TGCTCCCGTGTGCTCTGATCAGATATGTCCCTCTCCCGGAGCTGCAGATTCAATGCTGTCCTTTACAATAAATTCTTCTGGGGGGAGGGGCAGGTGTCCATTTAGTAGTTGGGATTGGGGCCGGCCCCCCAGACCTCTCCACTGGTTCCCTACTCCACATCAGCATGTTGCATTACCACCTTGGAGCACTGGGTTGAAGTCAGGTCCCTCTTTCCTTGTGGAGATATAAACAATACCCTCCCCTTGGGTGGGTTAGTGCCATGTGCCCACACCCCCACACACACCCCCGCTACCCATTTCTTTTTTATTTATTTTTTTCCCTTTCCCCACCACCTTTTTAGTTGTCTACCATGTGTATCCCTGTATTTGGTCTAGGCCCTGCCCTATTACCTGGTCCTCACTCTAGGAAAGTTTGTATACAGTAGCTTTTTGGCTTTCTACATCTTTATGGGAACAGACAGTCTCATCTGAGGAACTTTGGTGGCCTCCAAGTGAGCAGTCCTCCACTAACTCAACAGCGCCACCAGGGGTCCTTTCATGGCATTTCATGGTGGTTCTGACTGCAGCTCTCTCATGGTCCAGAATGCGGAACTTCTTTTCATGTGCTTGGTGGCCATTTGAATTGGGTGAAACACTTATTCAATTTCTCTGCCCACTCTAGGATTAGGCTCTTTGTCGTTTGGTTGCTAAGTTGTTGAAGTTTCACATATATTTTGATGTGATCCTTGTCAGATAGGTGATCTCCAAAGATATTCTCCTAGTCCAGCGGTTCTCAAATTGTGGGCTGTGACCCCTTTGGGGGGTCAAACAACCCTTTCACAGGGATCCTTGATTCATAACTGTAGCAAAATGACAGTGATGAAGTAGCAACGAAAATAATGTTATGGTTGGGGGGTCACCACCACATGAGCTGCTGTATTCGGGTCGCAGCATTAGGAAGGTGGAGAACCACTGCCTAGTCCGTAGCTTGACTTTCCATTTTGGTGGTAAAGTCTTTCGATGAACAGAAGTTTAGAATTTTTTATGAAGTCCCATTTATTTATTTTGTATTCTACTGTATTTGTTTGTGTTTTTATATTAGATAATCTATTGTTAAAAACTGGGCCTTGGGGGGAGCGGGGAGGGAGGGGGAAATGAGGAGCTGATGCCAAGGGCTTACGTGGAGAGCATATATTTTGAGAATGTTGAGGGCAACGAATGTGCAAATGTGCTTGACACAACTGATGTATGTATGCTGTGGGAAACAGAAACATTTCTCCCTATCTCCCCCAAATATATGCCAAACCTAGCTGTAGGTCAGGGGTTATTCTCCCTAAGGGTTATATCAGCCATCTAGACCAGGCAGTCACCACTGTTTATCCCACAACAAGTAGGGCCCACTCCCTTCTGATAAGGATAGTAGTTGTCTGTTTCCTTGTAGTAGACCCCAGAGAGGTCAAGCCCACCCAAGGGTGGCCAAGGTTAGGCCCCCATCATCAATCTAGAGTCCGCCTTTCTTGTCACATGTATACCTCTAGTTCCACTCCTTCCTATCATGTGTACACCCCTAACTCATCCCCTCCCTATGATGTGTATGCCTATTGTACTGCCCCTTCCTGTGACTTGTGGTTACCTGTAATCACACGCCCCTAAGGAGATATAACTCTTGGTTAGCAATAAAGGGGGTCCTCCACCCTCCTGCCGGTCCTCCAGCAGGCTGCCAGGCCTCCGCTCCACCTTGCCTCGGCCCACGCTGTGCGTAGACCTGGCTGGTAAGATCATGGCCATCCAGGAAGTGGGCATGTAACCATGAAATGTGTCTGACTTCATTATTATAATTTCTCTTCTATCTCTCATGTTCTCTATGACTTTATTATAATCTTTATGTATCTTAGCAGTACAATTGTACTTACTGAACCTGTGATTAGTTGTGGGGGGCTGGCCCTTTCCCACCACAGTATGCATTGTGATAAGAGTTGTATGAGCCCCCAATAAAATGATTTAAAAAAACAAACAAACTAGGCCTGACTGGATAAATGTTTCTTGAATAAATGAATCCGTGTTAGTGGACAGGGTAGCCTGACAACAGGGGGGAGGGGTCTGTGATCTCCTTTGTAGAGCAAACATTCTAAATGTTAATGTACTCAAATCCATCAATGTTTCCATTTATGGTTTGTGCTTTTAAAATCTTGGTTAGGAGAATTCCACTCTTAGGTTACACAAACATTCTCCTGTGTTTTTATCTGTTGCCTTTATAATTTGACCACTTGTTTCAAAGTCTTTAATCTTTATGTTTACATATAGTGTGAGATAGAGATATGTGAGCAACAGAGGGATTTCTCTTAAGTTGTCTCCCCAAAATATATGCCAGACTTAGCTTGAAAATAATTGTTCACTAGGCAGCAAAAGTAGGTCAGAGGTTATTCTCCCTAACATCAACCATCAAGAATGGTTTGGGAGTCATTCTCACTGAGAGGTATCAGCTGTCTAGATCAAGCAGACACCACTGCTTATCCCACAACAAATAGGGCCCATTCCTTTCTGCTATTGTTCCCTCGAAGCAGTGCCCATAGGCAAGCCCGGGACCACTCTAAGATGACTAAGCTTAGGCTACTATCTTGCCACACATGCCCCCCTATTCTCTCCTCTTACTATTGCACGTTCACCCCTAGGTCACCCCCCTCCTATTGCTTGTATTGCCTATGTTACAACCCCTCTCTATGACGTAGGTTGTTATTTGCTATCAGGGGGCTTGCATGCCTCCCAGGATAGTAATTGCCTGCTTTATTGTATGAGACACCAGAATGATCAAACCTGTTCAAGGATGAATTGTACTGCCCCTCTCTGTGACGTATAATGCTGTGATGTATCCCCCTAAATTAATATGATGCGTGGTTAGCCATAAATAAGGAGGCTCCCTGGTTCTCAGGAGGGTGGCTGGAGAAGGTGGCTAAGGAGGACGAAGCAGCGGCTTCTTCTCTGACGGCTAAGCCCCCTCCACGAGGACCATCAGCGGGGCTGAGGTGAGCGATGCTACCATGAATTGCGTCTGACTCCATTACTTGACTCCATCCTTTAACTCTCATGCTCTCTATGACTTTACTATAATCTCTACTTATTATCGCTGTACAATTGCGCCTACCGAACCTGTGATGTTTTGTGGGGTTCCCTCTTCTCTTTAACCCCACAGAGATACAACTTTCTATTATTTTCCTCTATAGGGTGAGAGACAGCTACTTAACTTATCTTCGAATCCACCCATTTCCCACTGTGTCATATGAAACTATAATTCAAATGTTATATGAAATTATTTCTAATGTGATCTAACTAACACGGTACCCATGACATGGGTTATATATAGAGACAAGGTATATTCCAAAAATAACCTACCTTGAGCGCTCACTTTAAGGCCTACTGCCTACGCAAAGACCAAGCAGTACCTCCCAATGTGGCCTTGCTCCATACGTACCCTCATGGGACAATCTCTGAAGACTGGGTGCTACAGTAAAGCACCTTTAAGAAATTAGACAGCACCTGGTTATCTAAGAAAGTAGTACCTGGGAACTTAAAGGCTTGTCTTAAAATAAGGGAGCATCTAAAGCAGCTATTAACCAGTCCATGTAGAAGAAAGTACACCAACCTAATTGTAATTTTTTAAAAATGTTTAAATATAATCCTTTATCAAAAGGAGGGAATCTATGAGATCTTAAAATATGGGGCAGTGGGTTTGTGGAAGGCTGCGGTCACAGGTAGAGTCCCAATTCTATCTTTAATCTTTCCTTCTCTCTCTCATTACGCTATTGATTGGTCCAGCAGTGAGAGTTTGGTCTTCTTTACCGTGATCTGTAATCCAAACGGAAGGCTACAATTCTTGATCGTCACCAGCAAGCATCTGAAGGAAGGCTCTGCACCTGCATATTGAAGGTGGTTAAGAAGCTTCCTCCCACCTTGGTGCCACATCCTTCCTACAAACCAGTCTCTCTCATAATGTGCCCAACCCTTTCAAGTCATCCCCTCTAGATCTTGTTGGGCCAGCCGCTACTGCAGCTCGGGCAACCCAACTTGGCATCTGCGGCCCCATGGCTCCGTGTTCACCCAACAACAGACAGGTCTGTCACGGAGATGGCACGCAACGATTCCGCATTCGTTCTTTGCATATGGAATCACCATAAGTTTGGTGCTGCTCCAAGGAAGCTCCCGGATGGCCATGATCTCAACAGCCAGATCCAGGCACAGCCCGGGCCGGGCCGAGAGGGCAGGGAGAGAGTGCCAGAGAGCTCTATCTTTAATCTCACCGGAAGTTCTGACTTTATTTTAAGTTATTTAAGTTATTTCTGTAATGCTTACTAACTTTCAGGGGAACTTAATCATGCAGCTGAAGAAATTCTTTCATTTGTGGTCAGGCACAGAGTGGAAAGAGTGTACCCTTGAACATCATCTTTTTTCTCTCTCTCGTTTTCTGGACATGTTTATTTTTTATTTTTTTTAATATGGAATGCTTCACGAATTTGCGTGTCATCCTTGCGCAGGGGCCATGCTAATCTTCTCTGTATCGTTCCAATTTTAGTATATGTGCTGCCGAAGGGAGCACGACATGTTTATTTTTTTAATGGAGAGTATATTATGCATACGGTTCTTTT
>NW_022105908.1:21580768-21582903 GCF_000313985.2 Echinops telfairi | reverse complement strand
ATTGGGTGAAGGTTTGTGGATCAGATAGGTTTTCCATTCCACAGTTCCAACAACAATTTCCATCTTGTGTCCTCTCACGGATTGCAATCCCCACAGTGTATCAGCATTTATTCTACTTCCTCCTAGTATTTCCCGTTTCCATGTCTCCTTATTTTTCAGCCCTGCTGAACTTTGTCCTCGGGTGACCTAGCTCTTACGGACCGTACTACTTTTAGCGCTCACTCTTAGTATTTAATATCCTCGTGTTAAAGGTAAGCGAGGGATGTAAAATGGACAGGGACCTGGAAAACTCTTAGGCAGTTCATACGAAGTTAGACGCCATCCCTCCGTGACACAGGATCACGGTGCTGGAAAGGACATCGAAAGCGCAATGGTTTGCCAGAACAACAAACAGATCTGTTTCGGAAGAAGTACAGCCAGAATAACTCCTTTGAGGCAAGGGTGACAAGCCCCGTCTCATGTGCTTTGGACACACTGTCAGGAGAGGCCAGTCCCCTGGAGAAGGACACCGTGCTTGGTAAAGCGGAGGGGCTCTCTGCGAGATGGAGTGGCACAATGGCTGCAGCAAAGGGCTCCGCAGAGCGGCCGTGGTGAGGATGGTGCGGGACGGGCCAGGGTTGCTTTCTGTTGTGCAGAACCAACTGACGGCCCCTGACAGCAACAGTGACGCGGGAATTCCATTCCAGGTGCTTCCCCAAGAATAAGGAAAAGGTATGTCTTTGACAGATTCATACACAAATATTCATGTTGTTGGGAGGTGCTGCCAGGCAGCCTTTCCTGACTTCCTGACCCTTCGGAACGATGTCTTTGGGTAAATGTTGCCATCTGGATCACAAAGGTTGCTTCTTCTATGTGTGTGACCCATGAGCGTTACTCTTCTTGTAGACCTATCTGTTGTCTGGTTGGAAGTTGGGCCAAGAGCCATCATCTCGGGGATTCTGCCCATCTCTATCTGACCAATAAGGCTGGTCTTTACTTTGACTTTGAATTTTGTACCAGACTTTCCTTCCCCTCTGTCCAGAACATCCTGATGGGATCCCTTTCAGAGGAATCGGCAGTGTACCGAGGCACCATCTCCTTCCCCTCATCTCTGGGTGATAGAGATGGAGCCATTGGATTCCTGGTTTCCATGAGTCTTCAGTTTTCTTTGAAAGTGGTCTTGCTGGGTGACTCATCAGATATTTCCTGCACAAGCAGACCCCAGGAACAGATGTGCCTAAATGTTATATTGTAACTTGGAAGGGAGCTTTTGTAACACCCCGAAGCCCCCTAAAGGAACATACTTTGCAATTGTGTTGGGTAAGCAATCCATACAATTGACATATATCCCGTAAACCAATCCTAGCCCAAGTTTTGCTTTGAGATGTCCCGCTTCTTGATCCTGTAATTGTGTGTTTGTGTTAGGCATGGTTCTCTAGAGAAACAAAACCAGGGCACTTATGATGATATATGAGGATAGGTTTATACAGCGAGGATGAATATCACAGCTAATTAGTCCGCACAGCAGCACAGAGGGCTCAGTTCAATCACTTTCATGGAACAGTTAATATACTAGAAGTCCTAAACACAAAACAAAATAAAAAATATACTAGAAGTCCTTCAAGTCATGTGGGCTGCCAGGTCCAAGGTCAAGGAAGCAGATGGGCGGGGGAGGCGGGGCTTGCAGAGTCCTTTATCTCTTTGCCCTCCAATCAAACTGCGACCTGATTAATCCCACATGTTCCCATTGGTCAGGTTGGCCCAATAAGCCTGCCTATCACAGTGTTCTTCTATCAAACGATTGTCAGCTAAAATTCCTTTTTTTCTAACAGTCTCATTGATATAAAATTCACATACCGTGCACTTCCATAGTGAAGTTGCTTTTTAAAAGTTGTCCTAGTGCATTCTCCCTTCTGCATGCACGCTTTCCTCCCCAACTCCCCTCAGCCTCCCACTGAATCCCTGCAAGTATCACATCAGTTGTTGTCTTTATGCAGCCCCTCCTTCTGTGTTTAATGAAATAGGAAACGTAACAGAAACAATAAAAAAACGAAAACGACAAAAATAAATGAATGAAATGAAAATAAAAAGGAAGAAAGAAAAGACCGGGTAGGAAAGAGGGAACCGATTACAAGGAACTATATGTGACCTCCTCC
>NW_022105908.1:21566023-21577497 GCF_000313985.2 Echinops telfairi | reverse complement strand
GAGAAACAGATACATAGACACCCATATGTGTATAAGAAAGAGCTTTCTAGACAAGAGCACTTGAATATTGAGAAAACATCCCAGCCCAGACCAGATCAAGTCCATAATTCCAATATTAGCCCATATGTCTGATACCAATCTATAAAGTCCTCTTCAGACTCGTGAAACACATGCAATGATGCCAAATGCAGGAAGATCACAGGCCAGTGGGTGGGAAGTCTTGTGGATCCAGTGTCCATGTAATCATCCCAGCGCCAGCAAGGGTCTCCATGTGGTTCCTTCAGCTCTGAAACTCTGACTGCCTCAGGGTAGCTTCGTGTGGCTTCTCCTCAGAAATGTCTCTCAGGGAGTAAGCAGAGAGAGAAAGAGAGTCTCTTGCCTCCAAGGAGGAAATACAGGAGTTCCCAGGATCCTCAGGAGAGGGCCACGCCCACACAGAGGCCTCATTGGCTGACGTGATTGACAGGCTAAACTTCAGCCCTTCACTCTTAATCCTCTCAAATCCCAAATTAACACCAGATTATGTAACTACCACAATGGCAGTGCGCTTTATAAAACAAACTTTCTCCTCAAGGGCATGGCTGCTTTAGTGACACCATTCTCTCTTTTCACGAAGGGGGCCTAAATGTGACTCCTGGCTCATGGACAGCCACCCCCACCTGTGCGTGGCATGATTCGTGTTGCTGCGATGCTCAGCAAGTTTCAGCAGAACTTCCAGACTGAGATGGACTGAGGAGCAAGGGTTGGTGAGCTACTTCCTCAAACCAGCCAACAAAACTCACAACAGACCGATTCTCAGTGACTCTTGGGAACAGGGCAGCTCTGTTGGGAATGGGGTCGCCGTTTACTACGGCTCTTGTGCTGTGTCTGAATATGTGGTCGGGTGACTCCGCCCTTTTCCCTCTTTTTTTTCAAAACGGATGTGGCTGCTCATGAACTTCATGCTGTCACATGCATTTGAGAAATGGTTTGGCAAGTTTCTAGAAATGTAACGTGTAGGTTAATTTAGGGAGAATTGACGTCTTTATAACATTAAGTTGTCCTATCTCCCTCTACTGTATACTAGTCTTTTATGTCCTTCAGTAGGACTTATTTTTTTCTACAAAGGTCTAGCGCCATCTCTATTAATTTAATTTCTGGATGCCTTACCATTTTTTTATTACTAAAAACATTTTATTTCTTGTCATTTCTGTTTGATTATTCTGGTGTAAAGATAGGCTATTGAAATTTTATGTCTTTCTTGCACCTAGTTAAGTTTCTAGCTCTCTTATTTGTCCTAATAATTTACCTCTTGTTTCTGATCAATTTTCTATGTCAGTAATCATCTACAGCTAACACCTTGCATCAATACAGCTTATTTGATTTTCTCCTCTTAGTACCTTGGTCAGAACCCTCTAGTAATCAGAAGCTGTAAGCCTTATTCCCATCGTTACAGGGAGGGCATTACTGAAGATGCAAGCCATAGGTTTATTTGTGTGGTTGCTTCTGGCTGCAAGGGAGGCGTGTATTTCAAGCGTTTGGCCCTTGGGAATGGAGGGCCAATGGTGACTCATCCGTGGATCTGGGCACCGGATGAGGCTCTGCAGAGAAGGAGGAATGCTGGTAGTACCTTATCCTTGACCTAATTGGGTTGGGCAATTTTATTTTTTTCTCTTACCCATAAACTTTTGGATTCACTTGGCCTGCATTTTATTTAGGATTTCCACATTTATGATTATAAATGGACTCTGCCTAGATTTCTATTTTCTTGTGCTGTCCTTTGCTGAAATAGAAACTTCATACAAATCGTTGGCTCCCTCTTTTCTACTTTCCAGGGGGAACCACACCTGGGTTGCGATGTCTGTGACCTGAACCCACAAGCCTCTGGGGACAGCCCTGAGGCTGTCTGCTCCCACCCAGAGCATTACACTCGCAGGAGCCCTCGGGAG
Organism: Echinops telfairi; assembly: GCF_000313985.2. NCBI lineage: Eukaryota > Metazoa > Chordata > Mammalia > Afrosoricida > Tenrecidae > Echinops > Echinops telfairi. Next base: position 21,575,569 of record NW_022105908.1, on the reverse strand, counting down.
CAGTTCTCCTCACCCAGGAGGGTCACCGTGGGTCAGAACTGACTCAGGGCCAGTGATGAGCAAGGACAGGTGGCTGGAACTCATCCGTATCTGGGGGTCTGCTTGCGAGGAGAGACCTTGATCATTCCACCCGCCAGGCTTTGTTTGGGTCACGATGTAAGCAAAGACATGGGTCACTTCACATTCTTCCCCTGAACAGTCGGTGCCATTGACTTGCGCTCATCAGGTTGTGCCCCCAGCCCCCTTACTTTCCCAAGTGGCTCCAGCATCCTTAACGGAAGCTCAGTGTCACTTCGACCAAGCAGACAAAAACTCACTGGGTTTCCACGACGGTGACTCTTTCTGAGTTACATCTTTGTGAGCCTCCTCTTTCTTGCCTGGAGCAGCTGGTGGTTTCAAACTGCTGACCTCACGGCGAGCAGCCTAACATGCAACTCACTGTGCCATCAGTGTCCCTCTGCCCTAGTTAGTCTTTATAACTGTTTCCGTTTACTGACATGTTCCCTTTGGGGTATATACAAACTAGCACTTCTGTTTTAATAAATAAATGAATCCGTCTTCGGCTAAAGTGAAGAGAATTTCTTGTTTTATCATTTTCGTGCCTGTAAGTCCAAACGATGTGGATAAAGAAATCATACTAAAGTACAGAAATCCATTTTTTCTCCCTATGTTTAAACCACAGGGAGAAAATTCACTTAACTTTCCTCACATATTCTTTTGGGGAGAGGGACACTTTTACATATCTTTCCTTGGCAAGAATCTATTGATCGGAAAACTCATTCAGTTCCTCCTGTAAAGCTTCCTGTAACAATTGCAAGGTGCTACATCATTCAAATCACACAGAGACTGTGTGTGGTCATTACATTCCAAAGACATGAGAGATTTACTCTGCCCCAACAGGTGTGGAAGGATTTACCCTTATGTTGTTCTAGAAGAAAAGAGAGGAGGAGAAGAATTCACTGCCTGGGTGCTGGAGTCCTGGGTGGTACCAACAGTTAAGATGTGTGGCTGCTACTGGAGGGTGGGAGGATAGGACCTCCTCGGGGGCACTGTGGAAGAGAGGCCTGGCGATCAACAATCAACAAAAGATCAGCCACCGAAAACCCTGCGCAGCTCACGGGGTTCCAGGAGCCAGGACTGGCTTGACGGCCACTGGTTTTTAAGGGCCTCCTCATTTGCTGGGTCCACTCGAGGGCCGGAGAAGAACAGGAAGCTCCCTGAGAAGATGGCTGGACTCGGTCGCGGTGTCACAGCATTTGTGAGGGTGGCACATTGCTTTGCTCTGTTGTGTACCCGGTCACTATGAGTCAGAAGCAAACTGCTGGCCTCTTACAGCCACCAGGGACCTGCCATCATGTGGTTAGGATCTATTGTTAGCCGGAGAAATATTTATGCTAGATAGAGCTACTTTAAGAATGTATACTAAAGGGGCAGTTCAAAAAAATTTTAAATCATTTTATCGGGGTCTCTTTCAGCTCTTATCACAATCCATACATCCAATGTATCAAGCCCATCTGTACATATGTCACCATCATCCTTTTCAAAACATTTTCTTTCTACTTGAGCCCTTGGTATCAGCTCTTTTTTTCCCCTAACTCCCCAGCCCTCCCACCCTCATGAACCCTCGATGCATTATAAATTATTATTATCTTCATATCTTACACCATCGCTGTCTCCCTTCCCCATGTTTGTGTTGTTCGTCGCCCTGGCGGGGGGTGGGGTGGGGGGACATATGTTGATTGCAACCGGTTCCCCCTTTCTCCCCACACCTTCCCCCTACCCTCATGGTATTGCTAATCCCATTACCGTTCCTGAGGGGTTTATCTGTCCTGTAGAGAGCTCTTATCTGTACCAGTGTACATGCTCTGGTGGTCTAGCTGGATTTTTGAGGTAGAATTGGGGTCATGATAGTGACGGGGGTGGGCATTAAAGAGCTAGAGGAAAGAGGAAAGTTGTATGTTTCCTTGGTGCTACACTGCACCCTGACTGGCTCATCTCTTCCTTGTGACCCTTCTGTGAGGGGGGGAGGGTCCAATTGTCTACAGATGGGCGCTGGGTCTCCACTTTGGCCCCCCTTATTCACATCAATATGATTGTTTGTTTGGGGTCTTCTGATACCTGATCCTGTTGCTATGTTGTGATCACACAGTCTGGTGTGCTTCTTCCATGTGGACGTTGTTGTTTCTCAGCTAGATGGCCGCTTGTTTATTTTCAAACCTTTAAGACCCCAGATGCTATATCTTTGGATAGCCAGGCATCATTAGCTTTCTTCACCATATTTGCTTATGACACCCGCTTTGTCTTCAGTGATTGTGTCCCAAAGGTGAGCATCACGGAATGCCATGTTACTAGAACAAAGTGTTCTTGCGTGAGGGAGGACTTCAGTAGAGGCTCAACGTCCATCTGCTACCCTAATACTTAACATATAAATATGTGTACATAGGCCTTTATCCCTATCGCTATATATATATTTACATATGTACATGCCTGTATTTAGACCTCTATAAATGTCTTTTGACTCCTTGTTCTTTCCTTTACTTCCTTTTACTCTTCTCCTGTCCCACTATCATGTTCGACCTTCATTCGGCTCTCTGTACTTCCTCTCAGCTACATTGCACTTGATCAAACCCCACCAGGCATTCTGCACCCTCCTCGCCATAGATTTTAGACCACTTGCTGTTTCCTTGTCCCTGGGTTTGTTGGCTGCCCCACCTCCCCCTCTCCCATGTTTCCCAAAACCATTGGTCCTGTTGTTTTCTCCTTGGGATTGTTTATCCTGCCAATCTTATATAGATAGACATGGGGAGCGGGGGTGGGGGAGAAAGCCTATAAACAGTTCCAGGTCTGTTTGTTGACCCTTATGAATGTTTTCTGATCGAGCCTGATGAGGCCTGCCCCAGAAGTCTAATTTTAGGATTCCTCAGGACTTCATTGCTTTGCTCACCTTCCTGCTTTGTTGTGCTCCCTTCCTGTTTTGCCCAGGTGTGTGTGGGGGTGGGGTGGGGGGTGGGGTCAGACTGGGCACAATTCCTGTACTGTCTCCAGTCAGACTGGGCACAATTCCTGTACTGTCTCCAGTGCTGTCCCCGTAGCACTATGGGTCAGTGAGGGACATCGTGTCTTGTGGTGGGGCCGACCCTATGGCCCTCTCTGTGCATTGGCTGCCCTGAGCAGGAATGTCGTCCTCGGGTCTTGGTGGACCAGGATGAGGTCCACTCTCTCTCTCTCATTCCCTCTTAGTTTGCTTCCATGTGGTCTGAGCAGACAACCCCCCCCCCACACACACACACCCTTTCCCCAGAGTGTATCTTAGTGCTGTCCTCTGCAGTGCATTCTTCTGGGGAGGGGTCCACATCGCTGGGATTGGAGCCGGCCCCACAGACCTCTGTTAGTTTGTTGCTTCATGCCGGTATGTTGCCTTCAAGGCTTGGCGCACCAGGTTGAGCGGTCTGGTCCCTCATCCCTTTCCTGTGGAGAAGAGGGACAGTTTTATCATGAACTCATCGCAGTCTCAATGAAACTTCAGTAAGGGAAATATGCAAGGGCAAGAAGTAGGCGATTCTGCTTTCACGAAATGTCCCCCATGAGTAGATGAGGAGGTGTGAAAGCTGATGCCAGCACCACACAGAGGGGAACGTATTGCTTTTGTGTTTTAACAAGATCGCTCTCACCCTGGACGAAGATGGAGGCAGCCATCACCATGGAAGTGCAAGCGGTCGCGCCCGAAAGCAAACACTCTTTCAACTCTTTCGTGGACCTTTACCAATTATAATACCAAGCTTTATGCTCTATATTGTGCATTTAAATAATGCCTTACCTGTGCTTTTTACGTTTTAATGAACGGCCTTTTCGTTCAAGTAAGTTACACACAGACCACTGGAGAGATGTACATTTTGTTTCAGCAACGTTGACAAAGACACCACCCTTGTAGTCGCCACTCTGAGTAAGAAAGTGTTTTCATTACCCTAGAGGGTCTCCTTTCATGCTTCCCAGTCGTGCTGCCAACCAGCAACCACTGAACAGATGGGTATTGTCACGGAGTCCACGTGCCTCTTCTAAAATGGTCTGTAAGTAGACTTACTGAGTACGCAGGTCAAGCTATTTCCCCCCATCTGTTTTTTAGATTCAGCTTTGTGTGTAGTGCATGTCATTGTGTATAGTTGCTGAGAAGCATTCAATTGAACCAAATATTCAACACTGTATCCATTAAAAAAATTTATTTTATTGGGGGTGTATCCATTATTCTGTTGATGGATGATATAGTTAAAGTTTATTGTGTCAACCTGGCTGATAAACACATGTGGGGTTAATTGAAGGATTGAAGGGCGTAGAAATAAATAGTTCTGTGAGCCTCGCCTTTCTTGTTCTCAGGTCTCTTGCTTTGTGATGGTCGGACCAGGGTGCAGCTGCCTTAGCCAGTTCCCTGCTTCAGCCGGCAAGGTTCACTTCCTGCAAGACATCCCCGAGGAGAAGCTGCATGAACCTACCCCGATGCAGCCCTGGGTGCTGGAGCAGCCATGTGGAGACACCCCACCCCCACCCCCACCAATCCTGAGATGATTACCCTTTCACTGACCTGGCTTTCCTCCTGTAGCCGGCATCATTGTGTGTCTTTTGTGAGATGGAGGAGGACTTTGTGGATTGGTGGCGGACATATGGGATAATGGTGGACTTGTGCACTTGTGCAGCTCTGGGTAGGGATCTTTTCTTGATGTGACTTACCCTTTATATAAAACTCTCTCTTATATATGAGTTTCTGTGGATTTGTTTCTCTAAAGTACCCAGACTAACACAATGGGTATCTGGGTTATTTCTAGATCGGGGGCATTGTAAATTGAGTCTCCTTGGCACGCGGAAGCTGGAGGTTGAATAAGGAAGATAGAAGAAGGGTGGATGCATTTGAAGGCTGGTGCTGGTAGGGAATATGAAAGCGCACCATGGACTGCCAGAAGAACAGGCGGATGTCTTGGTGGAAAGGAGTTCTGGTGGCATGGTGGATTGCCTGGAGGGTTGCTAACCCAAAGGTCTGTGGTTTAAACCCACCTGCCGCTCTGCAGGAGAAAGCAGGAGCTTTGTGCTTCTGCCAAGATGTACAGCTTCAGACACCAACAGGAGCTCTGGTCTACAGGGTCCCCTCACAGACTTTGGACATGCAGTCAGGGCGACCAGAGTCTGTGACAAAGGAGGCCATGCTTGGTAGAGGGTCAGTGGAAACAGAAAGACCCTGAACCCGATGGGCTGATGCTACCACCATGGGCCCCACCATAAGCAGTGTGCAGCTGCTCAGGACCGGGCGTTTCCTTCTGTTTTACTGGGTCATTTTGACCCGGAATTGATTTGACAGCACCGAAGAACGACGACGGCGACAGGCGTATCTATGTGCATGGCGTTCGAGGACAGACTCTTTCCTGTCTCGTGGATCACCACCGAGGAACGGCATTCCTGAGCACAGGGGAGCTGCGTGGTTCTCTTTGTGTGAAGCTGTCTGTTTTCCAACACTAGAGTATTAGGTACTAAGCATAAATACTAAATGTAGTAACAATCATGAAGGGTTTAGTCACCCGAGGACGAAATTCAGAAGGGTTAAGAAATAAGGAGACGGAGGGGGTAGGAGCACTACAGCAGACTGTGGCTGCATGGATCATCTTAAAGGCGATTTGACCGTGGGGGGGTGGGTGCTCTAAAATTGATGTGAGATCTCCCCTCCAGAGGGATGAAAACCAGAAACCACCTGGGAAGGGAGGCAGTGGTCGGTGTAAGATAGGAAACTAATAATTTATCATTTATCAAGGGGTCACGAGGATGGGGGGGGCGCGGAGGGAAAAATGAGGAACTGATACCAAGAACTCAATAGAAAGTAAATGTCTAGAAAATAATGATGGCAACATATGTACAAATATGCCTGATACAATTGATGTGTGGATTGTTATAAGAGCGCCCCAATAAAATGATCTTTAAATTAAAAAAAAGATTTTTAAAAATAACAAAATAAAATTGATGTGGGGGTGGTGATTGTACAATTCTTCGTGATATGATTGAATGAGTTTTATGATATGTAAATTATTTGCAAATAAAACTGCTGGAAAACAAAATAAAAGCAAGAAATAAGGAGAAATGGGAACTATAAGAAGGAAGTAGAATAAGCCATACTATACTGTGGAGATTGCAATCACTGAAGTGAAACAATGTATATAAATCATTGAGTGCATATGAATTCCACTCACAATGTTGACCTGCTCTGTAAATCTGCACCCAGTTCCCAACACGGAGTTTAACCAAAAAAGGCATTAAAGCTTTGGGAGTAGGAGCCCCTGGCCCTGACAGCATGGACTCCCAAATCCTGTCCATGCGGAGGTTGCCCAGTGCCAGGGCCGTGAGGCCCTGACTCAGTCTCTCTCAGCACTGGGGAGCTCAGCTGCGGCAGCGTCGCTCTGAAGCTAAGTGCAACACTTGATGGAGACTTGCCACCCGATCTCGCATCATCCGTGCGTGCCAGGGTTGACCTTCCCTTCCCAATTCATCTTCTCCCTCTGGTCTGAAGTGAGTTGATATGCTAACCGCAAAGCCACAGGTTCAAGCCCACCAGCCGTTCCTGTGGAGAAAGATGAGGCTATCGACTCTTTTGGGCTTCAGTTTTGTTTTTCTGTTTTTCATTTTTTCCCTTACAGAAACATTACCGTTCCCCCCCCCACCTTCGTGAGCCCTGCCTAAAAGCTCACCTCCATCAAGTGGATGCCAATTCATAGCACCCTTTAGGACGGAGTAGAAGCGCCCCTGGGTCTCCGGGGCTCCTCATCTTTGTGTTTGTAAGCGGCCAGGCCTGCCTTGCTCCTGAGGCGGGGCTGTGGTTTTGGACAGCCCAAGGCCTACGCTCTGCCCCCAGGGCTCTGCAAACAGGGGAAAGCCGTCTTTTTCCTCCTCCTGAGAAAATAAATAAATGAATCTTTGCTGTAGTGAGGATTTGGGGGGGTTTCATTTCACATTTGGATGCTTGATGCAGTTGGTGATGGTAGAGAGAGGGGAGGGAACATGAGTTTTCAGGATTGGCTGACCAGTTCCATCTTCTACATGAAGGTGCCCTGCAATCCCCATTGTGGCTGTCACATGGACTATAGCAGGAGCCCAGGCACATGGTGGGCTGCTAAGCATAAAGTTGGCAGTTTGAACCCACCAATCCCTCCTCCAGGAAAAAGAGGAGGCTACCTGCTCCCTTAAGCATGTTCAGCCTCGGAAGCCCCACACAGGGCTGCTAGGGGTCAGCCTTGACTGGACAGCAGCCGGTTTAACTATACAATAGGACACTGCACTTCTATCTTCAAAGTAGCTATTCCGTTCCACCGAACGGGCAGTTTTCAGAAATACAAACGGTCACAATACATAGTTCTCTGTTGAACCAAATGCTCAGCTTCTCTCAGCGAGACATAAACTAGGAAGGGGTTTAAAAAGTTTGTGGGAAGATGGACTGAAAAGATGGTGGCATCTCCCCACAAACTTTTTGATGGCCCCTGGGAATAATGAGATAGCAGTGTTCATCTGCTAGTTTGGCAAAATTAAAAAACGCGATACTCTTCGGCCTGGCAGCAGGCCTGCTAGGTGGGGCATTCTTCTTGGAGAACAATTGGCAAGAGGCACCAACAGCTTCTGGTAAACCAGGAACCCTCTGGCCCAGCGATTTCCCTGCTAGGAATTTACCCTGGGGAGATATTTGCAAAAGTATTCCAAATATCAATGCGTAAGTAGGTAAACTGATGAGTGTCATCACACACACGTTTCAGCTGGTTATACAATGGAATGCATGCCGGCACATTCACTGAATATGTAAAACTAGGGTGCGACATCAGACTTCCTCTAATTTTGGTGAGGAGTTGGGGCAGGGGCAGAGAAACAAGATTAGTTCCGCCCTCCAAACTTTTTACCAGTTCTGACACCAGCCCAATTCCTTGCCATAGCTCTCTCCTTCTCCACTGGGCTTGAGAATTCACTGCAAGAGCCACACCAAACTCATGAGGTGTTCCTAAGACAGGAGCTTTATTAGGAGAGAGCAATGTGCTATTCAGGATCAGGATCAACTTGGAAGGAATTGAACAACCAGGATCCAGTTGTTCTACAGGGCAGCTCTTTCTTTGCTGCCTCTGGGTCCTGCTGGGGTCTGGCCTCTGCCACCAGTCCCTTGCTGTCAGCCTTGGTGCCCAGTTGAGCCCAAGATCATTCTATTGTAGGTCATTATGGGTCGATAGTTCTGCCAATAAGTGGGGACACCCCACTCTGCCAGGAAGCCTCTTGCCTAAAGGTATTCAATTCCCTCACCCAGGAGTCAGCAAGCCTGGCCTCAGCCCCAGGCTGCTGCTGTCTTCTGAGACACAACTCCGTCCTCTGAACTTAGTGAGGTTCTCAGCACAGGGGCCCGAGGTCCAAAGGATATGGTCCACTCCCTGCTCTGCTGCTGGATGGTAGTGAGGCCTCCTGTCCCAGCCCCTATGATTGGCTCCTGTAAAACCAAGCAGGATAGCAAATCTGATCAATCCCCTACAAGGGTTTCATGCTCCTTATTTGCATGATTAGCAAGCTGTCCAATATCCTTGGTGGGACACGGACACTTGTTGTTGTTGGTGGTGTTGTTAGGGGCCATCAACTTGGTTCAGACTCAAAGCAACCTTATACACGAGAGCAAAATACCACCTGGTCCTGCTCCACCCTCACAATGATCCTTATGTCTGAGCTCATGGTCTTAGCCACTGTGTCCATCCATCTTGTTGAAGGTCTTCCTCTATGTCACTGCCCCTCCACCTACCAAGCACAATGTCCTTTTCCAGGGACTGAGCTTTCCCGGTAACATGCTCAAAGGATGTGAGACAGTCTCTCCCTCCTTAAAGAGTTCGGCCCTAACAGAAATACCACGTGAGTGGCTTCAGAGAACAGAAGACGTGGTCTGACAGTTCGAGAAGCTGAAAGTCTAAATCAGAGTCTCCGTCATGTCTTTTTTTTTCTCTTTTTCTTTCTGTGACCCTCTCCCTTCGATTCTGGTGTCCGTGCGATCTTCGGGGTTCCTGGGAATGCCTTCCCCTGTGTGTGTCTCTTCCAAACTCAGAGGGTGATGAGGTTGAGCATCCACCCTCCACTGGTAGGATCTCATTATCAGAACAAAGGAAAAGTCCGATTTCCAAAACTCTCAAAAAATCTGCTGTCATTGACTTGATGCCCACCCATAGCGAGCCCAGAGGACACTGCCCTCTAGGGTTTCCTACACTAACCCTGCAGGGGAGCAGACAGCCTCACCTTCCTCCCCAAGAGCAGCTGATGGATTCAAACTACCAACCTTGCAGTGAGCGGGCCACGTCAAACCACAGCACCCTCCATATTTACAAGCAGAGGGGTTAGAATCCCAACATATATTTTGGAGGGGACACAATGCAGTCCATCACATCTGCATACATTCAGCATGCACACCTTGGGGGTACATTTAATATAAACACTCACATGCTGGATTATGGTCTAGAAGGATGGATAAGAAGCTGGAGTAGAATACTGGTGGAGAGAAACTTACAC
>NW_022105908.1:21552182-21565008 GCF_000313985.2 Echinops telfairi | reverse complement strand
GGAAGGTGAGCATCATAGAATGCCAATTTAATAGAAGAAAGTATTCTTGCGTTGAGGCCCAATGTCCTTCATGCATTGCTCTTTTAGTATCTTTCCTTATGAAACTTTTTTTTTTTTGCTGCTTTATACTAGTTATCTTTTTAAATCCTTACGTTTTTAAGCCAAGTGTTGCTTGGTTGTTAGCTGTCCTCACCTCAAGTTGGCTGTGATCCAGGGTGAACAAGGAAACTAAGCGCTCCCCTGACCCTGGGTCATCCGCACGTCTGTTCTTACACTTGGGCCCCTGTTTGCAGCCACTGTGTCCATCCACCTCGTTGATGGTCGCCTTCTTTTTCATTGGCCCTCACGCTACCAAGCACGAAGTCCATCTCCAGGGACGGGGCCCTCCTGATAATATGTCCGAAGTCTTTCAGATAACTCTCGCCAATCTTGTTTCTAAGGAGCATTCTGAATCTACTTCTTGCAACACAGCTGTGTACTACCAGCCGTCCACAGTACGTTTAATATATATCTCCATAAACCACCTCAAAGGCATCCCTTCTTCTTTGGTTGACCTCATTCAAACGCCTGTGATAATTGAGACGACCAAGACTTGGATCAGGCTTCTCTTTAATCTCCAAAGTCACATCGTTGCTCTTCAGGAGATCTGTTGCAGTCGGTTGAGCCTTACGCCAAGATTGAGTCAAGGAAGGGGGCGGGTTACTGGGGAGGCGCTGAGGCAACTCATTCAAGCACGGGCAGCGCTGAGCAGCCAGCCTGCAGTCAGAGGTGAGCACAGCTGGGCCTCGGGACGTCTTGGACTCCAGCCTGGGCAGCTGCTGACTCTTCCTGTCTTTGCTTGCCTTTGTGTGCCGACTGCGCTGCCTCTGTGTCCACGTAAGGGACCAGGAATGCAGGTGGCTGCCTCCGCATCTCCATTCCTTCTTCTTGCGCCCACGACAAAGAAAGGCCCCGTTTCTGGAGCTTCTACTGGACAAAAATCCTGGGGAGGGATTGGCTTGGCCAGGTGTGGGTCAGGGGTCTTCTCCTGGACCAATCAACTCTAGCCGGAAGACCGCCTCTCTTTAGAGATCGGGCTTAGCAGATCCTGTATGGTCACAGTTGGAGAAGGCGACCATTTCTCAGAAGGAAGGGTGGGGAGATGCGAAGGCACTCATTCCTTCCTTTATGTTTCCCACTTGCTCGACACATACCTATCGAGCATCTATGATGTGGATATGATATCCCTGAGTGTCAAAATGGTTAAGTAAAAAAAAATTAAAAGGCTAAGTGCTCAGCTAGTAATGGTGAAGGTTACCCGTTTGAATCCACCCAGAGGTGCCTTGTATGAAGGCCTGCGGATTTGCTCCTTAAAGATCAGCCACCGACAAACCTCGAACTCAGTGCCTTCAAGTGAATTCTGACTCTCGTGACTCTATAGGGCAGGGTAGGACTGCCCCTGTGGGTTTCTGAGGCTGTCCCTCCGTGTCGGAGCAGATGGCTTCGTCTTTCTCCTGGGGATCAGCTGGAGGATTTGAACTCCCAACCTCACTGTGGGTCAGGCTCTGGGCCGCGCTCCTTAACACACAGCAAAGCCGCCAGCTCTCAGTAGGCTCTGGTTCCAATCATGTCTCCTCTGGAAATCGACGTGGGCTATCCCGTGTAGTCCAGGCTCGGCCAAAGCGCCTCCCCTATTCGCCCAAGAAGGCAGGCGTGCTTTCTGTCGTGTGCAGACAGGCTTCACATGAGGGCACTTTGGGGCCATTTTCACTGTGAGGGCACCAGTGGCTGAAACACAAAGGGCTGGCAGGAAGGGCCGCCTGGGGCAGCTGCAGCTGTGGGGAGATGGGCGCCAAGAGCTGGTAGGTGAAGGGCGTGGCTTCCTGTTGGGCCGCAGAGATCTGTGGGTCTGGCTCCCGTCAGCCCAGGAATTCCCAGGCACTGAATGGTTGGTTGGGCAGCCCACTAAGGTTCTATGGAATGTGAATGATAAAAATACAAAACCCGGGCTCCACTCACAGGCCTGGCAGGAAGTCTCAGGCCCTCCGCTGCGCAGTCCTGCCAGTGGAGAAGAGGCTGCTCTGCTCGCAGCTCTGTGCGGCCCAGCGCCCTGGGAGGGGATTGTTGGGGGGCGGGGGCTGGGACCCCGCTGGGGGACTCTCCTAGGAGTGTTCTTCTGTGGGGGTTTCGCAAGAGAAACACATGGGTTTCACTCACTGCAGCAAGACCTTCGCCAGCAGGGGTCTCCCCAGCAAGAGAGATGCTCTGTGTGGGGTGCGATGGATGGGAGGGGCCAGGCTGTAGTAGGTGGCTTTGAGGATCAAAAGATAGGGATTGGAAATCCCGCTCCTCGTGGTGGTTATGCTAACCCTGTCCTATAGGGTCACTATGAATCGGAATCGGCTCCGTGGCAGTTTTCTCTTCCTCCTCTCCCGGAGAGGCAGACTGTTGGTCCCAAGAGTGTCATGGTTACCCACTGGGCTGCTAACCACAAGGTCAGCTGTTCAAACATCACCAGCCGCTCCGAGGGAGGACTTTCTACTCCTAAAAGAGTCGCAGTCTCAGAAACCCCCAGGGCCAGTTCTACTAGGTCCTACAGGGCCGCTAGGCGTCGGAATCAACCTGATGAAAGGAAGCCTGGTTATGTGTTGGACTGCTAGTCGCAAGGTTAGCAGTTCAAATCCACTAGCCGCCCCGAAGGAGAACGATGATGCTGCCTGCTCCTGTACGGTTTACAGTGCAGGACCCAAAGGGGCAGTTCTATTCGGCCCTAGGGCGTCCCGAGTAGACTGACTTGATGGAATTGTTCAGTAGTGGTAGCACACCTTCCCTGTGGAGGCCCGGGTTCTGTTCTCGGCCCACACACCTCCAGTGCAGCCGTCAACCGTCTGGCGGTGGAGGCTTGTATGTTGCTAGGATGCTGCACAGGGTTCCATGAAGCTTCCAGACAAAGACTGAGCAGGCAGAAGAAAGGCCTGGTGATCGCGTTCTGATCACTCTCTGCCAGGAAAGCCCCCCGGGGCACAGCTCCACTCTGACACGTGTGGAGTCGCCGTGGGTTGGATTCAACTTGAGAGCAACTGGTTTTACGAGGAAACAGAAGCTACATGGTAGACAGTGGGGCAGACAGAGCTGGTGGGTCATCCGATGGAGGGGAGCCGGCTGGGACCAGTCCCAGTCCATACGCAAACCTCTGTATGGTAAGCCCACCGTAAACCTCGCTTGTCTTAAGACCGTCAAGAGGCTCTGCTTCTTTGAATTCAACCTACAGCTTCCACAGCTGATGGGAGGGGTTTCAGCCTTTTGACCGGTCTGGTATCACTACCACAAAGTGAGCAGTTCAAAACCACCAGTCTCTCTGAGGCAGAAAGATCAGGTTGTGAAAACCTACTTAGGGTCACCATGCATCAGAATGAACTTGGTGGTTCTGGGTTTGGTTGCTCACACTGTTTATAGGTCTCCGTCACTCACAATCATTCCCTGAAAATGTCACTCATTGTCTCTGGGCCTGTGCAAGGACCTTGTAGGTTTCCATTCGTGTCTGCAGGAATACAGGCGTTCAGAAAGACCGCTGGAGGCCTGCCGGGGCGAACCCAGAAGATGGGAATAAACAGCAGCAGTGGATCCACACACGTCGGCTCTGTGCAAAGGGGAGCTGGTCCTGTGGGCTCTTGCCCAGCGCCGAAGCCGGGAAATGGAGGCGAGAGGCAGTTGGTGGTGGGAGGGAGAGAGGCTGCCAGCTTGTGTGGGAAATGGATAAGGCATGTGGGGTTCGGTGTCTTCCCCGGCCCCCCCCCCCACTCCATTAGTAGCCCCTACAGGACAAGGTAGAACTGCCCTGTGGGTTGCCAAGACTGTAACTCTCTATAGGAGTTGAAAACCTCATCTTCCTCCCTCGGAGAGCTGGTGGTTTCAAACTGCTGACCTGGATGTTACCAGTCCAACTCTTGACCCACTACGCTCCGTGTCACCGAGTGGACGCCGACTCGTAGCCACCCCCCTGTGGGCTTCCAAGACTGGAGCTGTTGACAGGAGCAGAGAGCCCAGTCTCTCTCCTGCGGAGCAGCGGGTGGTTTCCAACTGCCCACCATGGGCGTCACAGCCCCACGGGTAATCTCGACACCACCGGGGCTCCCAGCGAAGGTTATAGGAGGCCTCCTGGGGGGCGGGGGGACTCAATTAAATGGCAGGCGTGAAAGAGTTTTCAGAAGTGTATTCAGGTGCATATGATCAATATAGTGATGGATTGCTTCATAAGCCTGGTGCGTGATGACTGCCAGTCTCCTTGGGTGACCTTGGACCTCAGCCTTCCATACCTTCATCGCTTTTCTGGATTGGAGGGAGCAGCAAAGGCACAGAAAGTGCTTAGCCTGACATCTTCTACGCCATCTTCTTAAAAACACATCTTCCCCACGTTGCCACCTCTTCCAGGCTTCCCGGTGGCATAGTGGGCCATGAGGTGGACTGCCAACTGCAAGGTCCACGGTTCGAAACCACCAGCTGCTCCACGGGAGAAAGATGGGGCTTTCTACTCCCGAAAAGAGTTCGTCTCCGAAACCCACAGAGGCACATTTCTACGCTGGCCTATAGAGTCACTGTGAGTGGGCATCATGGCAGTGAGGATTTTGTTGTTGTTTGGGGGCGGGGCGGGGCAGAGGGGAGGGAAACAGCACTATCACCGAGGGGAATTTCTCTCTGGCTGGTGTCCACGCCCACCCACCATGGAAAAGCCTTGAGGCCTGGGAATGAGATCGTGGAGAGCCTGTGGACCCTGAAATGGAACATGGTTTCCTTCGCTGTTACTGCAGGCGAATTCCCTATGACTGTCTGTCTCAAACCCCCCAAGCACATTGCCAGTGTTTGGGGGGGTCAGTGAATACTGACTCACAGGGGGGAACCCATGGCCTGGAGTAGAGCAGCCCCGGAGGGTTCAGGCTTGGAATCTTTACAGAAGTGACCGCGGCATCTTTCTCCTGAGGGGTGGCTGGTGGCTTCCAACCCCTGACCACTGAGGGGCCAGAGGAGCACTTTAGCAGTGTGCCACCAGGGCTCCCTGCCTGGCTCATCACCAGGGGATTGAGGGAGTCTGTTTTCCTCACCACTAAGCCATGAGGGCGGGTTTACCCTGTTCCCCGTGGCTGCTAGTGGAGATGGGGTTCGTCTTCACAGGAGACTGCTTCCGGCCAGCAGGAACTGCACCAGCGCCCCCCTTGGCAGGGTTGTGAGAGGTGATGATGTGTATTCTACATGGCTGAGGGGTGTGTCATGTCCTTAGATGTCCTCACCGGGCCAAGTCACCCACAAAGGACACCAGCTCATGTTAGCAGAGTCCCTCCACCCCACTCCCTACTATCAGGCATGTAGATCCCGGTGATATTAAAGGATTCGTCCACCTGCATTGGGCTGTGAGAGGTTCAGGTCTGCAGCTGGGGTTCTGGCTGGGTACCAAGCAAAGGATGCTGGGACAGGGGTTAGTCAGAGAACAGGATGGGGCAGCTGCCTCAGAAAGCAGCCAAGACAGATGGTCCCTGGCTGCAGGAAGGATGGGAAGAGTATTAGGTGACAGTCCCCGAACCCAGTCCGGAACTAACACCCCCCTCTTCTCACACGCATACAGCTTTCAGAGCTCAGAATAACCCGAGTACCAGGCAGCAGGATGGCAGGGGCCCTGCTTGGTGCCCTGTTCCTTTTGGGGCTCCTAGGTATGGTATGGGGTGGGGGCAGGTATGGTATGGGGGAAGCAGGTGTCGAGAGATGAGAAGCATTTGGACACATAGGGAGAATCGACAAAAGAAACGCGGGCAGAGATGGAAACCAAGACAAAACGAGCGGCAATGTTCGGTCCCCAGGCAGAATATTCTTGATTTGGATGCCAGACACCGAAAGCCAGCCTCCGCTGTGGCAGCGAGCACCGCCAGAGGGCAGACATGCAGACCCAGAGGGCAGAGAGGGAGGCCCTGCGCCCTGGTCATCCCTCTGCCCTCTCTTCTCAACCCCATCCACAGGCAGAGGTGAGGAGAAGAATGAGGAGGTACGTCTCTATCACCATCTCTTCAAGAACTATGACCCCCAAGCCCGACCAGTGAGGAGGCCGGAGGACACAGTCACCATCTCCATCAAGGTCACCCTGACCAACCTCATCTCCCTGGTAAGGCACCCCTCAACTCATCCCTGAGCCCCAAGCCACACTTCTTGTCCCGAGCTCACCTCTGGCCGCGAGATCCCACGTGGAGGGGTCTCAATCTCCTGTCCACAGAACGAGAAAGAGGAGACTCTCACGTCCAGCGTCTGGATTGTAATCGTGAGTCAAAGGCAGGGAAGCATGAGAGTGTGCGTGTGTATGTGTCTTGCCCAGGGCCCTCCGTGGGTTTGTAGTTAGTGTGCGTGTGCGTGGCGGCGGGGAGGGTGACCCGCAGGACAGATGTCCTTCCATCCCCCCACCCTTAGAACTGGCAGGACTACCGGCTCAACTACAGCAAGGAGGACTTTGGGGGCATACAAACCCTGCGTGTCCCCTCGGAATTCGTGTGGCTGCCAGATATTGTGCTGGAAAACAAGTGAGGGCCGGGCCTAAACCCGGGCGGGGTGGGGCGGAGCCTCCACGGTGGTTCAGGCCAGGGCCAAAAGCTCCCTTCGGACCCGCAGTATTGACGGCCAGTTTGGCGTGGCCTACCACGCGAACGTACTGATCGATGAGGGTGGTCAAGTGAGGTGGTTGCCGCCGGCCATCTACCGCAGCGCCTGCGCCGTGGAGGTCACCTACTTCCCCTTCGACTGGCAGAATTGCTCCCTCATTTTCCGGTGGGAACAGTTACTAAGGGGCCCGGGAGCCACGGGGACAGGGATGTGGAACCACTGGGTGGGGCACCCCCAGCAGGGTACGCAGTGGGGTAGGGGTGGGGGCCGGGCGCGGGCAACAGCGCTGCGGAGCGAGGCGGGCTTCGGGGAGAGGGTGGAGCCTTGTCTGGGGGTGGGTGGCCCGCTCCCGCGTGGGTGGTCCGAGTTTCCCTGGTGGGAGTCAGACTCTGGCTGCAGTTCTCAGACGTACAGTGCCCAAGAGGTGGCGTTCATCTTTGCGCTCGATGATGCTGGCGAGGCCATCAACAAGTTCGAAATTGACACTGAGGATTATACTGGTGAAGCCCCCTTCCTGCTCCGAAACGCCCGCTTCCTGATGGGGTCCACAGAGGGGGCTTTTCCGAGTGGGACCGTCCCAGACCACCCATGCTGGGGAGGGGCACTGGCAACGGATTCGCCTCAAATCCTTCTCAACTGTCAGTCTGGTCCTGCCATCTCCTGTGGGGCCTTTCCTTAACTTAACCCTTTTCTGCACGAGGGGCCCCCATCCTGCTGGCCCACGGCCCAAGCAGCCTAGGCCACCTGCTTAGTTCACCCCAGTCCAGACCCAGCCTCACCCTTGGTTCCCCGGGTCCAGTGGGCAGTTCAGGGCCCTCCACTCCCAAGGCGAACTAGCCACGTGCTCTCTGCAGAGAATGGCGAGTGGGCGATCGACTACTGCCCAGGGGTGATCCGCGGCCAGGATGGAAGCGCAGCTGACGCCCAGAGAGCTGCCGACGTCATCTACACGCTCATCATTCGCCGGAAGCCGCTCTTCTACGTCATTAACATCATTGTGCCCTGCGTGCTCATCTCAGGCCTAGTCCTGCTCGCCTACTTCCTGCCCGCGCAGGGTAAGGAGTCACCCCAACTCCAAACCCCGGGCCCCTCCTGGGGCGCTGGGCCCGCTCTCACCAGGCGGCGCCCCCTCCAGCCGGCGGCCAGAAATGCACCGTCTCTATCAACGTCCTGCTGGCCCAGACGGTTTTCCTGTTCCTGATTGCCCAGAAAATCCCAGAGACCTCTCTGAGCGTGCCACTGCTGGGCAGGTGCGTGCAGACGGCGCCCCACCTCCACCTCACCCGCCCAGTGACCACGTGGGGACTGGCCGGTGCAGAGGGCGGAGCTAGGAAGGGACCCATGGGCGGAGTCGAGAGAGGCACGGTCCGGGAAGGGGCTCTGGGAGCTCTGGCGGTCTGGCGGCGTTCTGGGCTTTATTTGCACTGGAGTTGGGGCTGGAAGAGCGGAGGCACCTCCAGGCCCGTGTCCTCTGCGCTGCTGCTAGTCGCCACCTTGAGGTCTCCCGAGTATCTCTGTTGGAGAACGGTCCCTAGAGCTCAGCTATCCCCAGCGACGCTGTCTCGAGCCCGCCCCGCCCCTGTCGCACACTCACCAGTCCCTCCGGGGGTCCCAGGCCCAGCTGGCGCTGCCATTGTTGCAGAAAGGAGGCGGACCCCTGCAGACCCCGTCCAGACAGGCATAACCAGGCCACCTGGAGGAGGAGCCGGGCGCTCGCGCCCATCACAGCCCCCGCTTGTCCAGCCCCCTGCCCCGCGGCCTGGGCGACCCGGGTCAGCGCTCGACCCGGATCTCCGGCGGCTGAGGCTGGGCCCCGGCTGCAGTGATCGCCGTCTCCTCGCCGCCGCTGCAGCCACAGGGCTGAGATCTGCGGTGGGGGTGCTGGCATTAGTAGGGGGGCAAAGGTGCCTGCTTCCCGCTGCCCTACTCTCCTCCCTCTGTGCCCCACCTCCATCAAGGTGGCGCCGAAACGCAGGAAGCTGGCCACAGCTTCTCTGACCACCAGCCTGAGGGTGGGCTCTAGGGCGGGGGCGTTCCCGGGCCCTGGGGGCTCTGGCGGCTGCTCCAGAGTCTTCAGCTCTTCGAATCTCTGCTCCAGATATTCACGGGCTGCAGTCAGGGCGAGGTCCAGGGAAGAGAGGAGCGGGGACTGGAGAGCCACCTGGAGGAGGGGCAGGGACAGTAGGGCCATCGGGCCCATAGTGCATGGGTCAAAGGGGCGGGGGCACTGGAGACCTGCCCAGAGGGTCTCCAAGTGTCCCCCCCTGGGCAGGGCCGTTGGGCTCGCCTCACCTCGGTGGAGCTGTGGAAGTGGTAGACCCATAGCAGGGTGTCCAGGGAGCTGGGTGCCCCCTTCATGGCGCCCCAGGTGGGAGAGCAGGACCCAGAAGCATCTGGGGCCCCTAGGGGACGTAGCCCCTTTCTCTGCACTGGGATGTTTGTGAGGTCAGAGAACAAGCGGCACCCTCTGGGGCAGGAGAGTGAAGAGGCTCTGACGTCATACAGGCCAGGGGAGCTGTGACGTCATGCACCCCCCCCACCCCGGGCTCTTCAGGTACCTAATGTTTGTCATGGTGGTCGCCACACTCATTGTCATGAATTGCGTCATCGTACTCAACGTGTCCTTGAGGACGCCCACCACGCACACCATGTCCCCGCGGCTGCGCCACGTAAGCATCAGGTGGTCACCCCGGGGGTGGGAAGTGAGGTTGTGAGCTCACTCCGCCCTGGCCCCGCCCTAGGTTTTACTGGAACTGCTCCCCCGCCTCCTGGGCTCCGGGGCGCCCCCCGAAGCTCCCCAGGCTGCCTCACCCCCGAGGCGGGCATCCTCTGTGGGCATACTGCTCCGAGCCGAGGAGCTGATTCTCAAAAAGCCTCGGAGCGAACTGGTGTTTGAAGGGCAGCGGCACCGCCACGGGGCCCGGACCGGTGAGCGATGGGGTCAGGGCAGCAAGGTGCCTGCCACAGGGTGGTCCCAGGTAACATCCTCTGTTGTCCCCCACCAGCTGCGCTTTGCCAAAACCTGGGCGCAGCTGCTCCTGAGGTGCGCTGCTGTGTGGATGCTGTGAACTTCATGGCTGAGAGCACAAGAGACCAGGAGGCCAGTGGCGAGGTGGGCCACGGGGGAGGTCCAGCTTCCTGTGCCACTGGCGGGCGCAGCACCCCCATGTCACCTGTGCTTGCACCCACCCCTTTCTCAGGAGGTGTCCACCTGGGTGCGCATGGGAAAGGCCCTCGACTATATCTGCTTCTGGGCTGCACTGGTACTCTTCAGCCTGGGCTCCGGCCTCATCTTCCTCGGGGGCTTCCTCAACCATGTGCCCGCCCTGCCTTTTCCCCCGTGCCTGCAGGCCTGAGCCCGCCCTGCCTGCCACCAAGAGAAGCTGGTTTTGGACAAGTTAAATTGTTGTTTGTAAAAGACCACCGCCACTGCGGAGAATAAAATAAACCCGCATCTGAATTCTCTGGGGCTGTGTGTACCTTTGTGCAGGCCGAGCAGGCCGGGGAGAGGGCGCAGCCTCGGGGACTTCCCAGCTTCCCTAGGACACCAGCCCCTCAAGCCTCTGGCCTCTCCATCCACTTGCCTGCTGAGCTGTGAGACCCCACCCCGGGCCGGTGTGCACACCACACCAGGCAGCTCGGCTCATTGATCAGACCCTCAGGGTGGGCTCCCCTAGTCTTCAGGGTTAAGGTTGAGGATGGCCCCTCGATGAGTCATTTATCCTTAGCTCCCCTCATCCTACCACCACACACAACATTCTCAGCATACTCTGTTTGTCCCCCCCATGCTCCCATACCTACATGCCAACCCCAGCCAGTGCCAGGATCAGGAACGAGCCAAAGAAAACGGAGCTGGAAGTGGTGGGAGCTGGTTGAATTGTCTTTATTAACAAACGGGATGTCCAAGGCCACTACATTGAGGGGGGGAAGGCAGGGAAGGGGCTACTTGCTGCTCACACTATATACAGATAGATGCAAGCAAGGGGGTCTGGGGGCCAGAGCTCCCTGCTCCCTCCCACCACCAAGGAAGGGCAGAGGCCAGAAAAGGAGAAGGGAGGCTGGAAAGGGAGGAATGTTTTGGCTGGGGGTGGAGGGTCCCCCCTCCATTCCCTGGGGCTTGGGGGGAGGGGAAATCATTAAAGTGCTTTCAGAAAATGAGGAGATGGTCCCTGCCCCTGCCTGGAGTGGCTGGTGACCCCCATAAAACCTAGGGCCCAATGACCCCCCCCAGGGTCTGGTACATTCAAGGGGGGAGCCGGCTCCCCTGTCGTGCAAATGAAGGGCTGGGGGCCCTGCCCAGTCAGCAGCAGTGGGAAGGGGTCTGAACCCAAGCACTCTCCTCTTGAGTGGAGGAAAGCGGGGAGGGCTGGGCCCACTCAAATGCCTGGTAGGGGGGAGCTGTGCTTGTGCCCAGAAGTTGGGGACAGACACAGTTTGAGGGAGAAGGTATTGGGGGGTGGTGGTGGTAGAGATGGTCACGTGATCACAAAAGCATCAGGGATCAGAGGTCACGTTCCCAGCAGGCTCCAGTGGATCAAACCAGTAAAAGCAAAAGCCCAGGGAGGGGAGAGAGGGGCGGACTGGGAAGCCTGGCTGTTGGGGGCGGGCTGGGTCCAGTCGGGGCAGCCCCAGCCCAGGGCCTGTCACCAGTTCATGATGCAGTTACGGTTCAGAGTCATGAAGTAAACTTGGCTGCTGCCCCCGGAGCGAACGGAGGCAAAAAATACCTGGGGGGGGGGGGGCGTGTAGAAAAAGAGGTCACTGGGGGCTGGGGTCTCCCATAACTGGGAGAGGAAAAGGGAGAGAGGCTGAAAGAGAAAGAGCGAGCCTGCAGCATTAATTTCTGAGTGCGCTGCCCCATCCTCACAGAGAGGCAGAAATATTTCAGGAAGACCCAACCATCCTGCATGCCCCTCCCTAGGCCCTCCCCCCGACCCTGCACCACGGGGGTTGGGTCTGGGGGCCCTGGGGAGGGGTGGGGAGCCTCACCTTGTCATTGCGCTCACACAGGAACTTGAGCCTCTGGGCTCGCTTGTGCATGAAGACGCCGTCCAGGTGGCCGGTCTCCACTGAGCGGATCTCGATGGCTTTCTCACCCCAACCCATGATCTGGTTGGAGCAGATGTAGGCTGGGGGAGGGAGGAGCAGAGGGAAGAGTGAGGAGGCTACCGGCCAGGCTGGCCCCCAGGCCACACTCCAGGGCCGCTTGGCGATGTGCGGCTTGGCGGGCAGGCCCCTCACTCACCCACGGAGGTGGGCATCTCTCCCCACTGCAGCACCACATCCTTGATGATGCGCCCATACGTGTTGACGTACACGCCCTCGTCCTCGTAGCACAGCAGCATCTCCATGCCATCGGTGTTGGGGAGGAAGATGATGGCGTGCGGGGTGATCTGGCTCTGGATCTGGGAGAGAAGGGGCGCTGGGGTGCCTGGGTCTGGTGCCAGACGGGGGTGGTGCCAGACGGCCCCACCCCACACTCACATGGACAGGGATGTAGATGTCGTAGCTGTTCCCCGAGTCAACATCCACCGCATGGAAGCCAGCGCTGGAGCCGTAGATGACCTTGAGTCGCTGTCCCTCCTCCACTGTCAGGTCAACCAGCAGAGGGCGGTGTGGGAGGTCAGCAAAGGACTGGGGGAGAGAAACGTGCTGAGTGCACAGAGGAGCCAGCCACCCTGGGCCAGCGTGAGGCGGCTAAGCCTGGGATTACCTTGAAGGCCATGAATTTGTGGTAAGGTTTGGGGGCCCACGCATACACCTCCACGGAGCTCTTCAGGGCAATGACCAGGAACTTGATGCGCTCGTATTTCACTGCGGGCAGGGAAGAGCAAGGAGGTGGCCACCCCTCAGTCCCCAACCCGAAGCCCAGGGCCCCACTCTCCGTGGCTTTCTTAGCCATGGAGCCCCCTCCCCACCCCCGCTTCTCTCTACCCATAAGCCACCAGCCCTGCCCTCACCGACACGATAGTGCCCACAGCCCTCCATGTCCCCCACGGTGGTCCAGCCCTGCTTCTTCTCCACTTCTGGGTCATTGTGCAGAATCTTGTTCCGCAGCCACGACAGGTAGTACACTCGCAGCTTGTTCCTCTTCCCTGCAGGACATATGCGTGCACACTCGCCACCCGCCTGACCCCGCTGGCCACCTCTGGGCTGGCTCCCTGCCCTCCTCCCCACTGCATGAGGCAAGAGAGCAGCGGCAGCGCCCCCC
>NW_022105908.1:21550920-21552062 GCF_000313985.2 Echinops telfairi | reverse complement strand
CACACACACACAGACCTGAGATGGTGATGAGCAGGTTGAGGCCCTCCAGCACATCCATCTGCTGGAAGCGCCGTCGCCCAATGAGCCCGTACACCTTCCCCTGCCCGCTGCGGTCCAGCAGCATCAGCCCGTTCTCTGTGCCCACCAGCAGGTTGACCCCTGGAAGAAGCAGAGGCAGGTCCTCATGTGACCGGGGGCACGGGAGCCCCACCAGGGCCCCGTTGGTCTCCCAGACAGCCTTGGCTTACCCCAAAGGGCCGCGCAGAGGATCTCGGAATTGAACCGCTTCTTGTACTTCCGGATCTCAGGGGTCTCGCTGTGGGCCCGGGTGTTGGTGGGATTCACGTTCACCACCGAGCCCTTCCTCACGTCATACTGCAGCTGATCGAGCCGACTTCCCTCTCCGCCCACTAGGGCTGTGGGCAGAGGAGAGGTGGCTGGGCTGCGGCCCCTAGCCTGCTCCCTTCTTCACCCCTGCCCCCCAGTCCCCACATTTGATCTTGGCCCCTCTGGGCTGAGAAGGAAGGAAAGGAAACGACTGAGGAACAGAAGCCTGGACAGAACCCTGAACCCAGAGCCTGAGATCCGCCACTGCACCAGGCCCCTCGGCTGCTCTAGCACAGCTGCCCAGCAGTGTCACGGGGCCAGGGCAGGGCCCAGAGGCAGGGCCTGGATGGTGTTTCTAGCTCGGTGTCAGGATGCCGGGCCCAACCCTCCAGCTGCCACCCTCACCTGTGATGGGGATGGTGTCCCCATTGCCTCCAGGCTGATAGATGCCAAGATCCACAAACATGGTGAAGGAGCTCTTGCCGGGGGCCTTCACCAGCCCACGAGACTGGTACTAGGAGGAGGGAGGCGGCAGTCAGAGGAGAAGGCAGAGCCCAGCCCGGCCTCCCTGCTGGTGTGCCAGGGCTCAGGGTCCGAGCAGGCTCCCCGGCACAGTGCCTCGCAGGCCCCTGCCCACGGTCAGTCCCTCTGGCCCCCACGCCCACTTACATCAGTGGCGCCCTCCTTGGAGGGGGGGCTCTGGCCTTTGCTGCTCTCGGTGGGCGAGTGGCTGGGTTGGACCACGTCAGGTAAGTTTGTGTAACCGTTGCTATCGGCATGCAGCAGGTTTCGTTCTTCTTCAGGGGTCTGCAGGG
>NW_022105908.1:21547474-21550820 GCF_000313985.2 Echinops telfairi | reverse complement strand
AGGCACTGGAGGAGAGCGGGGAGGGCACTCACACGCTGGACCACCATGGTCCCTCCCCCGAATGGGGTCTGGGTCCCAGAGAGCTCCTCAACATCATGGACCACCATGGTACTGACGCTGTCTGTGTCCCCGTCGCTGCTGGGGGGTAGAGGAGGGTCAGACTGGCCACTCAAGAACCATAGGCCACGGGCGACTTGTGTGTTGTCGCTGCTCAGCCCACATGGAGGGTACCTCGGGCCCCTGCAGCTGCCTGTGCTGGGCACTTAAGGAAGGTTGGCTGCTCGGACACACCTGAGGAGGGAGGAGGGTCTGGCAAGCCAGCCAGGCCAGGGTTCCCCGCTCTCCCACTCTCCAGCAGGAGATGGCTCCCTCAGACTGCCCCCACCCCACGTGCCAGCATCCCTCTGTGGTACTGACACATACCGGGCCCCGGGGGTGTCCCTGCTCCCCTCGGAGGGCTCGCCATCGCCCTCTTCCTCCTCGTCCTCACTGCTGTCCACCTCCTCACTGGACGACGAGTAGTCCATGGCCTTCTTGGGGGGCCGGGGGAACTCGTCCAGGGTCCGCTCTTTCAGCAGCACAAAGTCCTGTGCAGGACACAAGACGGGGAGAGGGCTCTGGGCACAGGGCCGCAGGACCCGGTGAGCAGCAGCTAGGGCAGGTGGACAGGAGAGGCCCCTGCAAGCAGGACCCCAGCACTAACCTCGCCAATAGCTCGTTTATAGCTCTGGGAGAGGCGGCGGGGGAGAGACAGGAGAGAAGTTAGTACTCATGAGAAGCGCTCGCCCCACTCCCCAAGCCCTTTCTCCCCCAGGTTAATATGTGCACACCCCACCCACCCCTGCCAAACCCCAGTTCCATTCTGCCCGAGCCCAGAGCAGGGACTTACTGCGGGTCGGCCGGGTCGGGAGCGGTGGTCATCGGGCTTGGCTTTGCTCCCAGGGGAGAGCACCGGGGAGGTGTCCAGTTTGGAGGCGGCTGGGGGAGAAGAGGGGAGAGGAGGGGTCACCGACACAGAGGGGAGGGAGGGCCTCGGGTCACCCTTGTCTGGCCCTGTGGTCCTGAGTTCAAGCAGGTGCGTGCCGTGTGCCCTCCCGGGTCCCCATCACTCCCCAGAGTCTCGGTCGAGAATGCCCAGGCCCTACGGGGCTCACTCACCCCCCACACGGTTCCGCTCCAGGGAGCCGGCCTGGGGGAGGTGGCTGTGCGAAGCAGGGAGGATGCTGTCCAAGCGCTCCCAGCCAGGGTCGCTCCTCCTGAGGTCGGGGTTACTGTGGGGGGCAGACTCGGGGTCAGGGGGGCCAGGGCTTCAGCCCAAGAGCTGAGCTGCACGCAGAGGGAACCATCACCAGGAAAAGCAGGTGGCAGAGTGAGGAGCGGAGAGGGCGTGGAACAACTCCATTACCTACAGGCGCTGGGCGGGCCAGGGGGCTGAACAGGGGGCCCTGGAGGCTGGGGGCCCCCCCGCTCGGCCCGCCTTTGCAGGTGGATTTGCCAGGCGGAGTTGCTGCGTGGTCTGTGGAGGGAGCACAGGGGGCCAGGCGGGGCAGGGAGGGGCTGAAGGGGCTGGGTTGGGGCATCCCACCCCTAAGTGGGTGACCTGGTGAGCTCCCCCACACCCTCACACTCCCTAGGCTACCACTCAACGGCATCCTGGAGTTACCTGGCTCTGATGGCCTGTGCTGGCCGGGGCGCCCCGGCCCCACTGGTGTTAAGGGCAGTGGCGATGGAGGAGGTCCGCTGAGGCACCTGAGGGGGCAGGCGAAGGCAGGTCAGTAGGACTGCCCTGACCACACAGGCTACCTCCCTCCCTGCACCTAGTCTGATATGCTTCCTGTGCCTGGGAAGTTGGGGTCCTCACCCAGGGGCTCAGACACCTGGGCATGTCCCAGCATGACATACCCCTTGACCAGAGGCAGGGCAGGGTGGGGCATTCTTTTTCTCTCTCTGCACCCCCACCCCATCTCTACCTTACCTGCCCTCCTTTTCTGCCACCTTTCCCCCCCTGCTATTTCCCGGGCTTTGCCTGCCTTACCTTGGGTGGGGCCTCATTATCTGGCTGGACCCAGGCTGGGGGGTTGGGGCTAGGGCCAGGCCCTTCGGAGGTGGGGTCTGAGTTCTGGCGGATGACAGCC
This sequence comes from Echinops telfairi, assembly GCF_000313985.2. NCBI lineage: Eukaryota > Metazoa > Chordata > Mammalia > Afrosoricida > Tenrecidae > Echinops > Echinops telfairi. Next base: position 21,548,685 of record NW_022105908.1, on the reverse strand, counting down.
CCTCGGGCACTAGGCGTGGCGGGGGGTGCGGGGACAGCAGGGTCTGGGCCGGGGGAGGTGGGGAAGGCAGCCAGGTTTCGGGTGGGCTGGTCCTGCAAGGACTGGGACCGGGGCACAGGCGCTGCGTACGGCTTCAGCGGGACCCGGTGGGCCACCAGGCTCTGCAGGGAGAGACCGGGGAGGTCGGGCAGCCTACTCTACGGCACACTCACTCCCAGAGTCGGGGTCTGGGCTGGCGAGGAAGAAGCAAGGGAGTAATGCCTCTGGCTTCCGATCACCTGGGCAGGGGCAAGGGCTCCGAGAGGACTACACAGGGGCAGCAGCGGCAGGGTCCGTCTCGGCCGGGGTGTCCGAGGCTCGAGATCCCTGGCTAAGCGCTGTGCCCTGGCAGTGGGACAGCAAGAGGACTCACCTTGTGAGGTCCCTCCTGAGGCTCCACTGGCCTCTGCATAGGAGGGGTTTGCGAAAGGGGCCCTGGGGGCCCTGGAGGGGCCTGGGGGGCGGGCGGCTCGGGGCCTGTGCTGCTCGGCTTAGTCTTGGCCAGGGGAGAGTTCTGCTGCTTATTCATCCTCGTTCTCTCTTCCACCTGCGGTGATGCGACAGGCCGTCACGCAGGGGCACCTCTGGCCACCCTGCTCTCACAACTGAGGTCAGCACTGGCCCGACTGCCTGACCCACAACCCTGCCTGGGATGCCTGGTGTCTTGGGAGGCCGTGAGTACCTCTCGGGCCCAGGCTGGTTTGTCCGCAGGATTGATGCCCCGACCGTAATGGTACAGGGGCTTCCTGTCCCCGGGCAGGATCTGCTGCTGCTGCTGCTGTTTCTGAAGCTGCTGCTGCTGCTGCTGCTGCTGCAGGGACTTGAGGTAGGCATGTTCCTGCTGCAGCTGCCGCTGGAGCCGTTCCGACTGCCGCTGCTCCTCCAGCTGCTTGCGCTTGTATTCCTGGGGCCAAGGGTAGGCAGAGCGGGCTCAGCAGGGAGTGGCCTGGAAGTCAGAGCAGGCAGCCCTTTCTTTCCTCCAACTGCCTGGCCGAGGTGCTTGCCCAGCGCCTGGGCGAGCCCCTCCCGGGCAGGCCCACCCCTCCAGCAGAGGCGCCCTGGAGAGCATCTTCCCGCGGAGGCAGAGGGCCCGTTACCAGCAGCAGAGCCTGTTCCTGGAGCAGCTGTTGCTGAAGGATCTCGAGCTGTCGCTGCTCCTCCTCTAGCCTGTG
>NW_022105908.1:21536489-21547374 GCF_000313985.2 Echinops telfairi | reverse complement strand
GGCGGAGGACAGGGGAAGAAGAAGAGGCAGAGGAGGAGGGGCGGCGGCGAAGAAGAAGTCGGAGGAAGAGGGGGGTCAGCATGGTGGGGGTTCAGGTCCCGAGATGGGAGGAGCAGTTGGAGGAGCCACGAGGGCAGTGTGGGAAGAGTGGGATGGGGTCCAGAGATGGGAATGAAGGCACGGAGACAGGAGGAGGGCGGGGAGCCAGGGTCAGGGGTTGAAGGGTGGGAGAAAACAGAGAGAAAGAGTGAAGCTGGAAAAGACGGGAATCCAGGGGCGGGAAAGAGAAGGGAAGGGGTGCTGGGGAGCAGGGGAGGCAGGCAGCAGGAGCTGGGTGTGTGTGTGTGTGTGTGCTGCGTGTGCTGGGAGGGGCGTGTACCTGCTCACGCTCAGCCTGCCGCCTCTCCTCCTCCCGCCGCAGGGCCTGCATGTCCTCCAGCCGCCGCTGCTGCTGCTCCTTCTCCTGCAGCTTCCGCTGCTCCCGCTCCCGCCGCTGTTGCTGTGGGGGACAGCAGTGGCGGCTGAAGGGATTGGCCCAGAGCCCGGGGCAGGCCGGCTCGTCCCCCACGGGCACAGAGGGCAAGTCTCCCTTCTCGCTGAAGGTGCCATCCCTGGGTGGCACACAGTTTGGGGCTCAGCTGCCAGCGAGAAGGTTGGTGAATTCAGTCCACCCAAAGGTGCCTATGAACTTAAAGGTGATCAATGAACTTTTTTAAAAAGTCCACTGCAGACCCTCTGAAACAGTTCCATTGCGGTCATCAGACTCGGTTTCACAGCAGCTGTCTACTTGTTTTTTAAGGTTAGCAAAGGGTTTGGAACCAAAAGACCGGGCTGTGATTACAGCCTTTGGCCACAAGAGGGAGCCATGTGAGCGTGCCCAGAAAAGCGATCTTCCTCTGACCACAAGGTTATAGCCCAAACTCACTGCGGACTCACAGGGACACTTGAGGGCAGCGTAGTTTCTCAGTTTCTCAGACCCTAACCCTGAGAAACCGTCAGTTTCTCAGACCCTAACTCTACGGAAATAGAAAGACCCGTTTTGCCACCCCCACCTCCCACGCCCCCTCCCGCACGCAGCGGCTGGTGGTTTCAAATTGCTGAGCTGACTGCTAGCAACCGGATGCATAACCAAAGGTTACAGGGACCTGGAACATTAAGAAACTTACAGCAGGGACTTGGCCCGCTCCTTGGGAAAGAAAAGCAGCCCGGGCTGCCCTTTCACAACCTTTCTGACCAGAGTCCACCCCAAACAAAACAAAGCAAAGCCAGGCGGGGCAGGCGCCCAACGGCCGTGACGCGTGTGGACGTCACTGCGCCTGTTTCTACAATGAAGGGTCCCACGGGCCCTCTCTAAGGCGTGATTTTGTGACCCTTCCCTCCAGAAGCGAAAATGACATTTGTTTACTTTCGAGGCGTTATTTAAAATTAACAGTATTAATTTAAAAGAGCCCTGGAGGCACTGTGGGTTAGGCATGGGGCTTTTACCCAACCGTAGGGTTGGCAGTTTAAACCCGGCAGCCGTTGTGCAGGAAAAACGCGAGGCTGTCTGCTCCTATCAGGACTGCAGGGAAGCCAGTGCAGGGTTGCAGAGTCAGAATCGACAGCATGGCAGGGGGGTTGGGAATGGATTAAAAACAATTTCCTTCTACCTACTGCAAATTAGTTCAAATTAATTGACAAGACTGCACCGAAAACCAAACTACAGCCAAAATGCCCATAAGTAAAAGGATGTTCTTTTGAAGGAGCGCTGAGATTAGAGCTGAGAGCTAGGTTTGTCCTTGTCAGAAGGGACAGCTTTCAGGAGCAAAGGGCAGGGAGACCATTGCCCTTGGCCTCTGATCATGGAGGAGGGAGCTCCCCCCCATAACCCTGGAAGACCTACTTCCCCTGCTGCCCTGATGGGCGCGGGGCTGGGCCAGGCATGCCAGCCAGGTCTTAGCCCAGGCAGCCTCACCTCCTCGACACGCCTCCGCTCCTCCTTTTGCTCCTCTATGCGCCGTTGCCGCTGGTGCAGGAGGTGCTTGATGTGGGCCTCGGGGTCTCGCTGCTGCTGCTGCTGCAGCTGCTGCTGCTGCTTCAAAGCCTCTGAGTTGCTTTTATTCTCCTGCTGAAGCCGGAGAAATTCCCGGCGCAGCGTCGACTCTCCGGGCACGTTCATGATGGAGCTGGGTTGGGTTGGCACAGGGAGCCTGGGAGTCACAACCTGTGGTCTCTCATGCTCATGGATGGGGAGCCTATCGGAGGCGATGCTTTGTCTGGGCTGACCGGCCTGCCTACCATCACACCTGGTCCTGGACTTGCCTTCTACTCTGTCCAGCCTTGGGCCCTGTCCTCCTCTCATATCCCAGGCCCCTGCCTTTGGCCTGGTGTCATCCATCACCTCCCGCCTCCTAGTTCATTCGCTCCTTCCATTTAAATGGGTCTTGGCCTTGCTCTTGCCTCAGATGGAGGAGCCCCTAACGCAGTGAATATTGCATTAGGAATGACCCTCCAGCCCACCTTGGCTCTCCATCCTCTCCATGGCTGTCATCCTCCTCCTCGCTGCCGCTGTACTCGTACTCCGTCTCCTCTGCAGGGGGAGACCACGGCTGTTTCTTCAGCCAGCACCCCAGACCCCACCCAGGGCCGGGGAGACCTCCTCGGCTGGGGATAACCAGCAAGGTCTGTCGGGGTGACCCCACACCAGTGCCCACTGGGGGCTCCACCCGCCTCCTTTTAGTAGTGGGGTGGCAGGGGTCCCAAGGCTGGGCCTGCACAGAGGCTGGTAGGGACTGGAGCCCACAGCAGGGTGTGGGTGCAGACGCCCCTAGGCCTCCGCCCCCGAGAAGTTTCTTTCTGCAGAAGTGGAAAGGGCGATTCTGATTTGGAGAGCTGAGCGGAAGTGGGTGAAAACAGAGGAAAGGCGCTCTGGGCGCAGCAGTTGGGAACCGGGGGAGCAGGGGGCTGGCAAGAGACTTCAGGGGTGCAGGCCTGCCACCACGCCCTGCCCACTGACCCTTCTCGCCTCGCTTCTTCCGGGATCGGTCAATGTGGTCCTTGAGCTGGATGCGGACCTGCCGCTCGGTGGGCTGGTCCCGGATGAAGGGGAACTTAAGCAGCTGCTCGGTGGGCGGGCGACTGAGGTAAGTCTTGATGAGACACGTGTCAATGAAGTCGATGAACTTCTTAGACCTGGAAACGGTGCTGGCTCAGACCGCGAGCAGCCCCACAGGGAGAGTCTGCACCTTTCACCTGGTAGCCCTCTGACGACCCGCCCCATCCTATCAAGAGACCCCTTCGCCACGTGCCAACACCAGCCGGACCACAGGCCTGCGGCCACAGTGCCACCTCCCCGCTGGGGCAAACCCACGTCTGAGCTCAGGAGGCCGGGTGGTGCTCTGCAGGGCCCTTTGTACCAGTGACCCACCATTTCTTGGACTTGAGTCTGGGCGGAGGGTTCCGAGGGATGAGGAAGAGGGCTCGCATTGGGTGCATGTCACACAGAGCTAGGGGACAGAGAGACCCTGTCAGCTCCTCTGGCCATGCCGGGCGCCTGGAGGGGCCTTCTCAACCGGACCTGGCAACCCGCCAACCCTCAGAGCCTCGGCCCCTCAGCACTTACGGGGGGCTCCCTCTGCCATCTCTATGGCTGTGATTCCGAGAGACCAAATGTCACTCTGTGGAGAGGAGAGAAGCCGGGACAGGGGACACTTCCTGAGGACGGCTCAGGCACTCATCCACCCACCAACTCTTCAACACTGTTTCCTGGCCCAGGGCTATGCCATCGCTCCTTCACTTTGTGTCCCCCCACCCCGTTCAGTCTACCCATAGGTCCAGCTTACTTCCTGCCTGGGCTGCCCCATGCCCCCAGCTTTCCGCTTCGTACCCTGTAATCGTAGGTGGCGTCGGGGTTCTCGTCACAAGCGATGACCTCCGGCGCCATCCAATAAGGGGTCCCGATGAACGTGTTCCGTCGGCCCACGGTGCGGTCCAGCTGAGCACTCACCCCAAAGTCCACTGCGAAGACAGGGGACTCAGGCCAACAGCCCTGCCTGGGACTGCTGAACGCAGCTGCTACCATGTCCAGCTGTTGGTGTGGCCCTGCCTGGGCCCTCTCCCACCCCACCAGCATCTTGCAGAGCCTGGTCTGGTCCTCCTGGGTCTCAGGAGATGCAGGCTGACAGGACCAAGGGCCGGCATCCCAGGCAGGTGTGGTCACAACAGCCCAACTCCCCAAAGGCACCTGCATCGCATGAATACCCAATAGGTAGTGGGCAAGCTTCCCAGTGCTTTTTAGCAGGAGGCCAGGCGGCCCAGGGGAGGAGCTGGCCTGGCACACAGTGTGGCCTGGGTGCCACCAAGGGCAGCGAGGGGGAAGGGAAGCCCTGTCCCGGAGGAAATCGCACACCTAGTTTGACTTCAGCATTCTCGGTCAGCAGCACGTTCTGCCCCTTGATGTCTCGATGAATCACCTTGTGGGCATGGAGATGGGCCAGACCCTGGGACAGGAGAGTACGTAGGATTAGCCTTGGTGTAGGAGGGGTGGGGAGGGGCGAGGGCTGGAGGTGGCTCAGGGGAGCAGGAGGAGGCACAGGCCTGGCCACCTCGGGCTGGGTTGAGAGAGCAGACCCAGGGGCCTGCTCACAGGCCAAGCCTTCCTGGGGCGCTTCCTCAGAGGGGGGATGCCCTGTGGGCGCCCAGGAGCTGCAAGGCTCCAGAGAGGAATGGCAGGGTTTGGAGACGAGAGGCTTGTCCGAGTTCCCCAAGGCCTGGGACCCTCCTTCCTGCCTTTCTGGTCAGGCCAGCTACTCCCCAGAGAGGGCTCAGTCCCACGCGCTCCGCGGGCTGGGGAGGGTCCTGGCCAGGCTGCGGGGGCTCACCCTGAGAATCTCCCGGCAGATGTAGGCAATGCAGTCCTCCTTTAGCGCATTCCCCTTCGTGTTCTTCACCAGGTCAGTCACCGAGCCTGCCCCGCAGAACTCCATCACCAGCTGGGGGGCGGGGGAGAGGGGGCACAACCATCAGTCTTGGCCTTGCCCTGCCTGTCGGAGGCCTTGGGGATAGAAGTGACACGGAGCGGCGAGCTCAAGAGAGCCAGGAGAGGGGATGCCGGCCCGGCCAGATGGACGGGCAGGACGAGGCTGGGGAAAGCAGTCTGGGTCTCGAGTAGGACCCGGAGCCTTGGATTGTAGACATGTCAGGTGCATGCCCTGGGGGTCAGGGAGCCAACACTTTTAGCAGATTCTCTGCCCCAGCGCCTACAGACTATTGCTCTGAAGCAGGCTGCCTGAAGCCCGGTCTGTACGGCCAGCGAGTGGGCTCAGGATGTTTTCCACATGTCCAATGGTTGGGGGACAGAAGTCAAAAGATGAGTGCTACTTGGTGACATGTGGAATTCAAATTTTGGTCTCCTCATTACAATCTTTTGGGGGACACAGCCATGCTCCTCTCTCCACATGCTGGTGGCGGCGGTGTTCGCAGTCTGAGGGCAGAATCAGGTATTTGCTCCCTGACTTTCACGGCAAAGGGGTGTCAGTCCTAGGTCCAGTGGCAACGAAGGGGCTAAGAAGCTGCCAGTCCCCAGTTCTGCTAGAGAAAAAATCGGGGCATGGGGCCCACCCAGAGAGCTACCGGAGAGAACCTGGGGAGACGCAGGTTCCCCACTGGGAGCCAGAGCCAGGGAGCAGCCAGTGAGACTGTGAGCCCCCACCCTGCACCTGCAGGAAGATCTTACCCAAGACTCAGGCAGAGGTTAAGTGGGAAGCCAGCCCGAGCCACTCGATGGGCAGCCAGTGTGCTGTGCCTGCCCAAGTGACCTCACGAGACACTTTCCACTTGGAGAAAGGCTGGCTGACACAGGTATTTGCATAGGCAGTAGAAGGAATGTGCTATGCCAAGTCCGGACAGCCTCCTGTCTGGGAGCCCAGTGGGTGAAATGAGGACCATGCCAGCCGGATCCAGGAGGGGGCGCCTGCCCCTGACACCTAGCCTCTAGCCTGGATGCTCTCCCTACACACACTGGGCAGGTAGAGCTACTGGAGGTATTCAGGGCACACCCGAGAGGACTGGGTGCCTGGGAGGGCGGGTCCGCGGCTCGCCATCTGTGCCGGACACACGGAGGTTGTTCAGTAAGTGCTTGTAGTCTAGCTGACTGTGGTGGGGAGAACCTGCCACTACCTACCCAACTCCTGCCACACTCTCCTCAGGGCACACCCGGGCGGGCACCTGGCACCACAGCCCAGGCAAGGGAGGAGGATGGCTCCTGGGAAAGCTCTGGGCCAGAAGAGAATTTAGGGGGGCACAAAGAGCCTGTTCGGGATCCGGAAAGAGCAGTCACCCGGAGGGTCGTGTGGTGCACTGACCACAGGATGGCTCTGCTGCTGTCCTGGGCTGTGCTCTTGGGAGGGAACCAGTGGCCTACACCCCCTGGGGCCTCTTCCAGCCCCCCCAGGCTCACCACAAGTTCATAGGTCCCTGCCAGACAGTGTGCGGTATTGGCTAGGGCAGCAGCCCTGTCACCCTAACACGCAGACAAGAGTGCTGTGGGAGGGGGGGCGAGGGGAGGGGGGCTCCTGTGATGGGGAGGGAGGGGTGACAGGAAGAGACTCTGGTCACCAAGGGGAGCAGGGAGGGCAGGGGAGGGCACTCTCACCCAGAGCTGGTCGTCACTCCCTGGGGGGCTCTTCTTGATGAAGGCCCCATAGTAGGTGGCAATGTTGCGGTGGTGAGAGTACTTTTTCAACATGTTGATCTCCTGTTTGATCTCTTCCTCCTCATCCTGGGTGCAGGGGAAGAGGGGCACCCTGAGATGCCCCCGCTCCCCTCTTCAGGGCCCCGACCCAGCTCCCCCGGGGCTCCAAGCCCTACCTCCGTGACATCCATAACCTTGATGGCAGCCAGCTGCCCAGTCTTGACATGCCGACCCTGCCAGACAGAAAGCGGACATGGAGTGGCCAAGTCTACACTCAGCAAGGAGCAGTGTTGAGCGGCTGAGCAGGGAGGGGCTGCACTGTAAAGACCCCTCTCTGGGGCTGGACACCTCGGCTTATGTGTAGGCCCCAGGGGCAGGCAGACGGGACAGAGTTCCTGAGCCACTGTGACTACCTGCAACAGGAAGGGTCCCCTCCCATTAAAAGCATGTGCACTCTTGCTCTGCGACAGCCCCCGTCTTGGACTTTCAGCGATCTGAAGGGCAGGGCAGGAAGAAACGCTCCCTGCTCCCTGCTGAAATGCTGGCTGGGGAAGGCAGCTGGGGAGCCAGGGGCTTTGGCCTCAGCTCTTGCTTTCTGGACCCACCCCCTTTAGACAGGACACCTCCACCATATCCACCCTGCCCCAGGCACGCTGCTGTCATCTGGCAGGAGGGGAATCAAGGCCGAGGGGAGGTTCCTGAGAACTCGGGTCATACACAGGGGCTGACTGGCAGGGCCCACTGCCCTGTCATCAGTCCTAAAGGGGAGAAACAGCCCCTTCCAGAGGGTTCCCCTCCTGCGTCCCCCTCCTCCCTCCACAGGACTCATCTCGGGCTGGGACAGGGCAGCCCAGAGCAGGGTCGGGGCAGCCCCTCATGTATGGACACGGGCGGGCTAGCCTGTGGGTTATCTTCATCCTCAGCAGCCACTCAAGACCCCAAGCCCAGAGGGGCAGTGGGACACAAGCTATAATTTCCATGGCAACTGCCTAAGCAGGGGGGGGGCAGCGGGGGTTGGGTGACTATCTCCAAAGCTCATAGGCCTGGAACAGAAGAGGAAGGCGGTGGTCCTGGTGACCACCCCCGCAATGCAGAGGGGACCTGGGAAAATGCCAGGCGTCTGGCCTAGAGGCAAGGCAACAGGTGAGCAGCATTCGAGGGGCTTTCTCCAGCTCCAGGGCAGCAGCCCCTCCCTGCTGCGGGGACACCCCCACACCCACACCGTCCAAGTGTGATCCACGCACAAGCCATGTGAAGGGCGTTGCCATTTCTGTGCAGGACGGGAGCCTCCACAGCAGAAGGTGGGGTTCTGAGGGGGATGGGGGAGCAGGGGGCCCAGGAAAGCCATTTCCCTCTACAGAGGGTCAGCCACACCAACTTTAAGTTCCAGGTCCCTCTGTGATCTTGCCAGGTGCCAAACCCACAGCCTTGGCCCAAGCTCTGACACATCCTCCGATCCCCACCCTGTTCCCTCTCCCATCTCTCGGCTGCACGGCCCACACCCCATCCAGCTCCAGCCCTGTGCTGTGGTGCCAGGCCCAGTTCTGAACATGCCGCTTCCTGCTGCTCCCCTGGGCTGCCCTTCCCAGAATCCCCAGCTCCTTTAGCTGCCAAAACCACCCCCTGCAAATCTCCAGACCTGTGGTCGCTCCATTCCTCGAAAGGATGCAAATGGGGTGGAAGCCACACCTCACATCTTACCTTGTACACCTGTCCGTAGGTTCCATTGCCGACCACCTCCACCAGCTCAAAGATGCCAGCAGGGTCCTGGCGGGTAAAGGAAGGGAGACACAACAGGAGGGGTCAGGCCTGTCCAAGAGGGTGGGTGGAGCAAGAGGCCTTCAGTCAGGACAGTGAGTGAGCACCCTGGATTTCTTGAGGGCTCACAGGAGGAAACCTGGCCAAACAGTGCCCTTCCCTGAGGTACAGGGCACGCGTTTGATGAGGTAAGTCCGCAGGAGGGGAGAGAAAACAGAAGTCCGGGCCCAGTCAGCTTTGCAGAGTCATGGTCCCTGTTTCAGGCCCATGATGAGCTCTGTGAGTCTGAGCCCGCATCTATACAAGGGGACGGCAGAGGACACCTGGCCTCTAGGGCTGCCGTAAACGTGAGGGAATGCCCTTAAAATGCTAAGACAATGCCTGGTCCCGAGCATGAGCTCGCTCAAGGTTCATGATCATCACGCTCGCGTTACGGTTTCTGTTTCTGTTTTTTTGAAACCGGGGTAAGGAGATCGAGTGAGGAGCAGGGCTTAGAAAGGCACCTCCCGTGGGTCTTTCTCCCCTCCGAGGAGCAGGTGAGCGGGAAAAGGGTCACAAGAGGGGCAGGCTGGGATGAGAGAACAGCTCGTTCCTACTTCCCTGAGCCAAGCAGTGCCAGGAGGAGAAGGCTCGAAGGGCCTGAACAAAGCCTCCACAGAGACTCATCCTCCTGCTGGGCCAAGAGCAGGCAGGCTGGCCCTGGGGCAACACAGCTGCTGCCGGGAGGCCACCCACACCCTCCTGGCAGAACCTTTTCTTGAGAGAGAGAGAGAGAGAGAGAGAGAGAGAGAGAGAGAGAAGCGGGGCAGTGGAGCTGCAAGCCAACGTGCACTGGGCACGGCTCCTACCACTCCTGTACATCCGCTCTCATCTCACAGGGCAGGACTGGACGGAGAGAGGAGACAGGAAGTGAGGTGAACTCTCTGGTATCACTGGGGCCCGGTGCTGTAAGTCCTAGACATGCATCATCTGAAACGCTTTCCCCCGATTCTGAAAGCCAACGTAGTGTTTCTGGAAACAAAGCGCACAGGCCTTTACCCACTGGAGCGGGTAGGGAGATGACCCGGGTATGCTGTGATTGGGAGACACCAGCCAGAGGCTTTTTAAGAACACCCTGGCTGTCCCGTCTTTGTCCAGTTTCCCGGAGCAGGGATGAGAAGCCAGGAAATGGTCTGAGAGCTCCGGGCACTCCCCATCAGAGCCTGGGTCTCAGACCATGAAGGAGACGGGCCGAGTCCTCTCCTCCTCACGCACCAGGGCGGACACACGGCAGTCTCAAAGAATATTCCAGGTCCCGGCTGGAATCCTCAGAGGGTCTGCTCCGAGGAAGATGGAACAGGGCTCCCCACAAGAGCACTGACAGGGACAAGGCTGGACAGACCAAGAGCTGCTTGACGCATGTCCAACTGCTTAGCTTCAGCTGGCACTGCCAGAGAGCTTCAACCGGTCTGAATACCAGGGAATACCAGGGAGGTGCTGTAGCTGCAGGCGGGCAGACGAGTGGTTTATGGGAACCCGAGCCTTACTCAACCTCGTCTGCCTGCGTGTCTACACTTGTGTGCTCAGCACGGTCCCCTCAAGGAAGAACTCATCGATCTGGGGCCTCTAACGCTGGCTACTGACACGTCTATCTTGGGTGTCTGATTCTTAGTTCTTCCTCAGATGGAGGCAGGCAAGAAAAAGGCAATGTGTTCATGATTTCTTTCTTTTTTTTTTTTTCTCCATGATTTCTTGGAAGCAGAAAAACACCCGGGCCTTTCAGGAGTCAGAATGACCCACCTCTACCACTAACCCAGCACAAACCGAGAACCAAGCTCACGGCCTCACAGGCCCCTGTGGACAGAGCAGAGCTGCCCCGTGGGTTTCCGGCACGGCAAGACTGAACAGAAAGCCTTGTTTCTCCTGCGGGGCCGATAGGGGTTCGAGCTGCTGACCCATGCGTAACTCACTACGCCACTCGTGCTCCGTGAAGCTGGCCCAAGTCAACTCAATTCTGTGATGTCAACTCCTTCCCACACGGAGACGCCGAGGGGAAAAAGAACCATCTCTGAGGTCAGACATAAGCCAGCTTCCTCTTCTGGAAGATAAGCCGAACCACTGACTTGAGGGGGCTACTCTGAGAATTCCTCAGAGAGCGAGCAAGCGAGCGTGTGCTGTCAGGGCGCCCTGGCGGGGCTGTCAATGAAGGGGTAGACTGCGAACTGCTAAGTCATTGGTTCAAACCCAGAGGCCTCTCTCAGGAAGAAAGACGGAGCTGCCTGCTCCCTTCAAGATTTACAGCCTAAGAAACCCCACATAAGGCCACGATGCGTCAAAACTAACTGCTTGGCAGTGGTCTTCTGTTGTCTTTGTTTTTAACATTCTGCACAGAAGAACCTGTCAGGGTTCACTTCTGGCCACCTCCTTCCTTGTCCACATCACAATCACCTGTCTGTCTTTTCTCTCGCTCTCCATTCC
>NW_022105908.1:21500680-21536337 GCF_000313985.2 Echinops telfairi | reverse complement strand
CGGTGCTGCCAGATGTAACCATCCTAAGACAGTCTCACCTAATTTTACTCTTCTGCCCCAGAAGCCAGCCGGGCTCCCGCTGCTTCCTCCTCGGCCTGGTTAGTTGCTGCCACTAACCAACCAACAGGCATTTCTGAACAAACGTCTGCATGTGCCCTGAACCGGGGGTGTGGGGTGTGTGTGTGTGTGTAAGCTCAAATCAGGGGAAATCTGTAAGGCAAACTTACTTCAATCATCCCTTTAAATATTGATCGAGTACTAACTCTTGGGACAACTCCTGGACGAGGCCCCGCGGGGAGCTCAGAGGCACGTCAGACACCTGACAGGAAGAGCAGGGTGTGACTGCCCTTCCAAGGCAGCTGGCTGTGCGTACAGGTGCCCTTAGGAGCCTGCCTGGCAGACAGAGGGCAAAGGTCCCCGGATCTCGTGTGCTATCATTGGCTGTGGGTCCCTGGAAAAGTATTTAACTGGTTGGGGTCTCATTTTCCTCACACAAAATGAAGGGAGCTGGTTAGGTTAAACATTCAAAAACCTCCTCTTGATTTCAGAGGTCAGAAAGAGGCTGACTGGTAGTGTGAGCCCGGCTCACAGGAGGGGGCGCTGCCTGAGCTGGGCGAAGGGGGTGGGTGAGAGCTTCCAGCGGTGCGTGGGGTGGGGGTGGACGTCAGGAGTGGGGCAAAAGCCATCCCGGCCGAGGGAGAGGAGTCTGGCTTCGGAAGCTGAGTTGCGGGGGCTCTCGAGGAGCCAACGTCCACCGGGCCGCTGGAAACCGGGGGCTCCTTGGAAGGGGGCACAGGAGGTTCACTGGAAACCAGGGGCTCCTTGGAAGGGGGCACAGGAGGTCAGGCACGGTGACCAGGGAGAGCAGCACAGGCCAGCCGACGCCAGGCAGGAGGAATGACCACCAGAAGGACGAGGTGGGCAACGCACAGCAGTCAGAGGGGACTGAGAAACAGCCGTGGCCTTTGCACCTGGGAAAGCACCGGTAACCCTTGTGGGGATGGCAGCTGGGAGAACGGAAGGTGGGGGGAGGGGGGCTGATAGGAGACAGGGGTACAGCACCTCCCTGGAGAAGTCTAACTTTGAAACAAACCAACTTACTGCCATAGACTTGGTTCCGACTCGTGGCGACCTTATAAAGCAGGGTAGAACTGCCGCTGTGGGTTTCTGAGACTGTAACTTTTTACGGGAGTAGAAAGCCTCATCTTTCTCCGGAGGAACTCGCCAGGTGGTTTCGAACTGCTGACCTTGTGGTGAGCGGCATCAGGTGTAATCCATTAGATGGTGGCTAGCGGAGGAGGCAGCTGGGTCTAAACAAGGAAGCTCTCTTAGGCTTACAGACGGGAAGAAGCTCGAAGAGAGGAGTTTACGTATTGGTAAGGCCCAACAACGTAACGAAGGCAGCTCCAACATGATTTACACATGGATTTGGACCCTTCAAATAGCGTCTGTCTGGGTGCTTGGACACCCCTGTTGTTGGTGACCCAAGACAGAGACACGCCTCCAGAGGGAGGTGTCCTACGCTTGACCCCGCACACTGGCACAGCTCTGTAGGGACCCTGCTGCAGGCCTTCTCTGGCACTTTCTCTTGGTGCTCACATACCTTGTTGTCCAGTCTGACTCTGGTTCAGCCAGTTGCTGGAAGGTGAAAAGAAGGGGTGACTAAGGTAAGGTGACCAGATTTTAACATTGGTGAAGCGGGACACCATTGATAAACTCATATCCTGGTGAAATAGCCACGTGGCAGCCGAAAACCGTATACCCTAGCTTATCGTGCGCTCTTTCCAAAAATCGGGACTTTTTAAAAACGCCGCAGGACGCGGGACAAATTGTTAAAAATCAGGACTGCCCTGCCAAAAGCAGGCCGTCTGGTCACCTTAGACTAAGGAGGAGAGAGAGAAGAGGAGAGAGTAACGGGGAAGGAAAATGAGGATGCCCATAGACCCTCAGTGACCTTGACTGGCTGGTGAAGCTGAGGGAAAGCCATCTGTTAAGTGGGAGCAGAGGCTGAGCAGAGGGAAAGGGCTTGGGAAGAGATGCTGTGTGGGGTGCTTTAGTTCAGCAGTTCTCCATCAGCTGGGAGTCGGATATCTAGGCTGCCCCACCAGAGATACGGATTCAGCACCACGGGTCTGAGTCACAAACAGGCATCTGGGTACTTAACAGTAGCTCTAATTCAGAGGGTCGGTGGGCCCATTTTCGGAAGCATGGCCAAAGGAAGCTGCTAGCAGGTGAAAGGAAGCTGTAGGGCATCTGGGAGCAGCAAAGACCTATGGGAGACAGGCAGTCTGATGGAGGGCTATGCACTCCTTAATCTCTCCATAGCACCTCTCTCCTCACCAACTTCCTTCTCCAGCACATCACTCCTGCCATCTATTGTATGGCTGTGCGGCCCATCCTCCCTAAACGTGACTCCCAATCACGAATTGCCCCCAGGAACCCTTCCCCAGCGACTGTAGCCCACAATAAGATACCCCACATGTGACATTCAATCTCAATTTCCACATATATAGCTCACCTCCACCCTGAGTTTAAGTTTCTCAATAACAGGACCAAGTAGATATATTTTTTTGAAAAATAAGTCTATTAACACGACCAAGATCAAGATCTTGGTTACAACTATTCAATGCTGCACTGAAAGTTCTAGCCAGGGCCATAGTTGGTTCTGACTCACAGCGACCTCTAAGGCAGGGGAGAATTGCCCCTATGGGTTCTTGAGACTAACTCTTTGTAGGCGTGGAAAGCCTCATCTTTCTCCCAGGTAGCTGCTGTGGTTTCAAACTACTGGTCTTGCGGTTCGCAACCCACTCCACCACCAGGGGCTCTCAAAACAAATCGTAGGACAGTAAATCTTCCTGACCGTGATCAGGCAATGATTTTAGAGACCAGACACCAAAAGCACAAGTAGTAAAGAAAAAAAGTAAGCCAATTAGGCATCACCAAATTTAAAAAGTTTGTGTTTCAAAAGTCACCATCAAGAAAGTAAAGAAGGAAATCCGAGATAGGTAGATCGATAGAGACAGACTCTGGCTTAATGTGTTCTTGGAGATATGAGAGGGGACGCTGGAGGGAAATGAGAAGCTAGAAGCAACGTGTGGGAAAAGGAAGCACATGGAACTGACTGTAGTGATGATTGTAGAACTTTTTTATATGACTCAACGATTAAAGTGGATGATAGGTGAATTAGATGTCAATAAAACAAATGGAGAGCGACAGTCTCAGAAACCCACAGGGGCAGTTCTACCCTGTCCTATAGGGTCACTATGTGTTGGAATCAACTACTAAATCTATACAGGAGCAAATCAACTAATTTTCCCCCTGTAGATTGGCTGATAGGTTTGAACCGCAGCCCTCGCAATAAAGCGGCTCAGTGTTTAACACACAGGACTACCCTTAGGCAACTTTTTCAGATATGCTTTCTAAGTCTCTTGCCCTCTCCTGAAATCTGAGTATCAAGGATGCGCCGCACATCTACGATGTGCTACGTGGCCCTCCAGTAATATCTGAGATAGTCACTCCTCCGAGAACCAACATTTTCCTCTTAGGACAGTACTGCTCCCATTGGATTCCTGGCCTAGAATAATAACACCTTGTCAGGGATTGAAGTATGGCTCCCTCCCTCCCCACACCCCCCCCCGATCCCTCCCCCCAAATTGTGTCAACTTGGCTGGACCATGATTTCCAGTGGTTTGGCAATTCTGTGCTGATTCTTCATGATGTGATCTGATGTCATAAACCAGTGAGATCATTTAGGGTGGAGAGCAGCACCCTTGATCCCTTCCATAGCCCTGATCAAATAGAAAGGGAGTTTTCCAAGGACGTGGTCTGCTATACCTTGTATCTTATAAAAGATAAAAAGATGGAAGCAGTTGCGATCAGGACGAGTTACCACCAAGAAGAGTTGGGAGTGGAGCGCATCCTTTAGAAGGGGTCCCTGCACTCAACCCTAGACCCAGGGGAAGAGTGACACCAAGACACATGGGGGTCTCCAAGGAAGGCTCGCTGCCATCAAGTCGCTGCTGACTCACAGGGACCCCCTGCGGGGGTTTCTAAGTCTGTCACTGTTCACAGGGCGAGAAAGCCCTGTCTGTCGGCCGAGGAGCTGCTGGTGGTTTCAAACTACTGACCACGCAGATCACAGCCCAGCTGGTAACCACTGCACCACCAGGGCTCCCCCAGGACAGTGCAAGGACACAAGGACCTTTCCCCAGAACCAACACAGACCTGGGATTCTGAATTTGGACTTCTGGTCTCCTAAACTGAGATAACAAATTTGTTTGCCAAACCAAGCAAACAAAGTGCAAAGACAACCAAGAGAGGGAAGAAAACATATGCAGATTTTATATTCCATAAGGGACTTTCATTCAGAATATAAAATGACTTCCTACAACTAAACAATAAGACAACCAAATTTTAAAATGGGCCAAGAAAACTAGGCTGAAATTAAAAAAAAAAAAGGTGGGGTGGGGTAAAGAATCTGAGTACACATTTATTTCTACTAGGAATATATGCAATGGCCAATAAGCACACAAAAGATGCTCTCCCATTAGTCATTGTGGTTAGCTGCCATTAAGCTGGCCTGACTCAGAGTGACCGTACACATAACAGGGCAAAAGGCTGCCCGGTCCTGTGCCTGCTCCCAGTCGCTGCCATGTGTGAGCCCACTCCGGGGCCAGCCGCTGTGTCAGTATACCTCCCTGCAGCCTCTGTTTTTTCGGCTGACCCGGCTTTCCCAGCACAGTGCCCGTGTCCAGCCAAGGGCAAATCAAAGCCCAAACGAAGTACGCCTCCCAAGCACACAAACCCACTGCCTTCGAGTTGATTCTGCCTCACAGCGACCCTCTGGGGTGGCTGTCGTGAAAGGCAGTGTGAGTGCGCACATGGAGAAAGTGGAACCCTCCTCTACTGTGGGTATGAATGCACCATGATGGCCCCCCTTGGGGGAAATAGGCAGTTCCCCAAAATGTGAAACAGAGTCACCATGTGACCCGGCAGTTCCACTCTATCTATCTATCTATCTATCTATCTATCTATCTACCTACCTACCTACCTACCTACCTACCTACCTACCTACCTACCTACCTACTATACACACACACAAAGCAAATCAACAAAACTGTGTACACAAATGTTCATAGCAGCATTAATCATAAATGAGAAACTACATAGTACTTATCGACTGATGAGTAGATAAGCGAAGGGTGGTATACAGATATCACCCGACAATGGATCACTCATTCCTGAAGGAGAACGGAGTCCTGACCTGTGCTGTAACACAAATAAACCTTGAAAACACAATGCTGAGTGATGTCAGCCACCAAAGGCCTCACATTGCAAGGTTCTAAAGGTGTGAAGGGAGCCCTGGTGGCAGAGCGGCTATGCTTTGGTTGCCAACTGCCAGGTCAGCAGTTCGAAACCACCAGCTGCTCCGAGGGAGAAAGATGAGGTGTTCTACTCTCTCCAGCAGAGTCTCAGAGACCCACCAGGGGGAGGGCTACCTTGTCCTGTAGGGTAAGAACCAGACTGGCACTGACGTGATGGCAGAGTTTAATGATGTGAAAGGTCCAGAAGAGGCAAATTCAGAGACAAGTACATTTGTGGTTGGACTGAGGGAGTAGGGAGTGACTGCTAACGGGCACGTGACTTCTTTACGTAATTATGAAAGTGTTCTGGGGGAGTGTGGAGTGGAGACTCATAGCCCATTTGTAGGCCACTGGACATCCTCTTCCAGAAGAGTCTGGGGAAAAGACCAGCCAGTCAGGGTGCGATGTAGCAACGATGAAACATACAACTTTACTCTAGTCCCTAAACGCTTCTTCGCTAACCGCTTCCTCCCCCCACTGTCATGATCCCAGTTCTACCTTACAAATCTGGCTAGACCAGAGGATGTACACTGGTACAGATAGGAACTGGAAACACAGGGAATCCAGGGTGGATGATCCCTTCAGGACCAGTGGTGAGAGTGGCGATAATGGGACGGTTGGTTGGAAAGGGAGAACTGATTACAAGGATCTACATATAACCTCCTCCCTGGGGGATAGACAACAGAAAAGTAGGTGAAGGGAGACATCAGACAGTGCAAGATATGACAAAATAATAATTTATAAATTATCAAGGGTTCATGAGGGAGAGGGGGGGGAGTAGGAAGGAGGGGAAAAATGAGGAGCTGGTGCCAGGGGCTTGGGTGGTTAGCAAATGTCTTGAGAATGATGAGGGCAATGAATGTACAAATATGCTTTACACAATTGATGTATGTATGGAATGTGATAAGAGTTCTATGAGCCCCTAATAAAAATGATTTAAAAAAAAGAAAATGTTTCAAACTAGACAGTGGGGATAGCTGTGTAAGTCTTTAGCAGTATACTAAAAGCTTCTTTTAAATACTTTAAAAGAGACACTTTTTAGGGTATGCAAATTGTATCTCAATAAATATGTTATTAAAAACAACAGGAATAATCTCAAGAGGAACTATCATAGGCTTAAAAATGATTGTGGATTAAATCACCATTTCCTCTCCAAGAAAGCGATTCCACTTCGGCAAAAGGGGCCCTTGAAAGTGCTTCTGGAGTAACACGTGAAATGTCCTGAGAAAAACACCGAAGCAACAATGAAACCACTCCCATGATTTGTAGCAGGCACTTTGGTTGCTATTCTTGGCTTTACTGACGACTGGCTTTGTGTTTGGGGTCAGTGACTCCACTCTGGATTTCTCTCCAACAAAATAAGAAAACCAGTCCTTTCCAGTTTTATGGGGGTGAGTCAAAAAGTACTGCTACCAGGGTTCATACAGGGCACAGGTTTATTCCCAACAAAGTCTGCTTGAAGAGTGCTGTGCCCTCCATGCACAGCCACAGCTACATTTCCAGGTGATACATAGACTTGCCTTAGCCTCACTATGGGGCCCTGGTGGCATAGTTGTTACATGTTGACCTGCAATTCCAGAGGTCCGCGGTTCAAAATCACCAGCTGCTCCTCAGGGGGAAGACGGGCCTTTCCATTCCTATAAACAGTTCCAGTCTCAGAGACTCACGGGGCAGTTCTGCCCTGTCCTGTACAATCACTAAGTCAGCATCGACCGTTGGCAGTGAGTTTAGGATTTGGGGTTTTAGTTTCATTAGGGTGCCTTCAAAAAACAGCACCAAACAGCAGCTTTCGAGGGACCTGCTGGCCCAATTAAATGTAAAGCAGACAGCTCAGTTCAGAAAATCAGGGTGACTGTGAGTTGGTTTTTGTTTTGGGTTTTTTTGGGGGGGGATTCCAAAAATTGACTTTTGATAGATTTCCTCAAAAGAGACAAGATCAGCATGGGGAGTCATTCGAAAGAAGATTCAAGAAAATTGAAAACTGCACTGGTAAGAACATGGCCAGGGAAGTTCTGCCTGGCCATGTTTTCCCATCAGGCCAGTGCACGGCTCCTGCTGGCAGGGCAGCAAGGGCAGCGAGAGCTTTGCTGGGAAGCCCTGCCCTGTCTACTCTACAGCCCCGATCCTGCCCCTTCAGACCCACCCCACCCCACCAAATCAAAGAACACTTACAAGGAACACGATTTAAGGCCCTCGAGGGTGCCACCAACAGCACTGTGCTGTGATGTTCCACGGAAGAGCACAGAGCTGAGACAGGCTCAGAGATGGAAGAGCCACCTTTACAAGCGCATCAACCTAAAACTGATGGTGGTGATGATTGTTCAACTCTTCTTAATAGGACTGAACTACTCAATTGTGTATGAGAATTATATGCCAATAAAACGTTTGAAAGTGCATAAATCTAGATGGAGGACAGATTAAGAAACAGTACCTTCAAATGTCACTATTTTTGTTTAATCAAGGTTCGCTGATTGTTTGTGGCAATACTTTTTGACTCTGCTTCAGAATTCTGATTACTGATATTCAAATCTACACCCCATGAAGCTACCAACCTAGCTGTATCCACTGCTTCCTTGGTATGTGCCAGGAATTGTGCTAGGCTAGGGAATAGTCATGAATAAGATGAGGTTATCCCTGGTGTTTGCACCCTGATGGGGGGAGACCAAGGTTAAGCGATCCCGCAATGCTTATGTAATTACACCTGAATAAGTCCTAGGTGTTCAGGGAAAAGGCTTAGCCCTGCTGGGCAAGCGGGGAAAGGCTCCTCTAAAGAAAAGACAACATCTCTGGGTGCTGGGCGAGGTGGGTGCACTTAGCTGCTGCCTGAAAGACTAGAGGCTTGAGTCCTCCCAGAGGTACCTCCGAGAGAGGCCCAGCTGCCCCGCCCCGTACCAGCCATGGACGCCGCGAGGAACACGCACAGGAGGTTGCCATGAGTCAGAGCAGATGGCAGGTGGGACCTGGTAAGGAAGCAGTAAGTAGGCTGTGGTCCAAAAGCCTTCCCAGCATTCTCTGCCGCTACCTTTCAGACCTTATGATCTTTTCCCATAGCCTGTCTCAGATTTGTCATCCATCATGTAGCCGCACTGCAGCCCCTAAATCATGATCATCGCCAGCACAGTCGAGCATTCTCCCAGACCCTGTCCTGCTGTGCACTTTAAACAAACTCCGAAGTGGGCACTGTTGTCCACCCAGTCACAGGGAAGGAAGGTTAGCACCGCCCAACGACGCGTCTGCGGTTGTTTTTCACAACTAGCAAGTGCGGCGCCGGAATTTTGGTTCCAAGGCTTACGGTGTATCTTCATGGCTCCTACTGCCTGAAGGATGATATGTTCCGACCCATCTGCCCACTTCCTTGTCCCAGCTAGAGCTTAAAGTGCATGAGGTGGGTGTCTGACCCAAGAGCAGCTGTTCTAGGCTGAAGAGAAATAGCGAGCTAGGGCAAATTCCCACCTCCACCACTGCAATAAGAACCCCCAGAGGGAAGCTGGGAGAGAGGACATGGAGAGGCAAGGCTGGCAAGGCCATTCCTTTCTCAGGTAAAAGAAAGCAGATGCTGTTAGTGAGCAGGACGACCAGCTGGTGCACAGAGAGCAAAGCAGATGCGTGCGTGTGTCTAGGGGCTGGGGTAGATGGGCTGAGAGTGGTAAAGCGGGAGATGGAGGGCGATGAAGACAGAAGTTAAACGACTGGTTCCCTTTGTCCGCTGCCATTACCATGAACCCAGAACCACCCTCCAGTTTCAGCCCCCAGGACCTGGCTCTGTCGCAGTTCTGGTGCTTAGCGTCCAAGGAGCGTGCTGGTCTTAGAGTAAATTGAAAAATAATACTGGCTGGCACTGTTCTAAACACTTGACACACATTAACGAATTCAGTCCTCACAGCTATCACCTATGTATCAGAATCTCCTATTGTGGCGGCCTGCATGTTGTTATGATGTGGAAGTTATGCCACCGGGATTTCATATACTGTAACACCTGGGTCATGCCTAGTGGGCAGGTTTTGGTGGAGCTTCTAGACTACAGCACTCTGGAGGGAAAGGCTGGTAATCTACTTCCAACATCAGCTGACCGAAGTCTTAGCGATCCCAACAGAACGGTGTCCGATCCAGGGCTGCAAAAAATGGACTCCAGCACACTAGTGGTCGTGACCACGGTACAGGGCGGGCGAGGTTTGATCTGCTGGCACAGAGGATCTTCAAGCGCAATCCTCACATAACTTCAGGAGTAGCTACTATTACCCCACCCTTTAAAAAAGTCATTTTATTAGGCGTACATACAACCCTTATCACAATCCATACATACATCAATCGTATCAAGCACATTTGTACATTCATTGCCCTCATCATTCTCAAAACATTTGCTCTCCACCTAAGCCCCTGGCATCAGCTCACTCCCCGCCCACCCCCCCAATGAACCCTTGATAATTTATAAATTATTATTTTCTCATATCTTACACTGTCTGACGTCTCCCTTCACCCACTTTTCTGTTGTCCGTCCCCCAGGGAGGAAGTTATATGTAGATCCCTATAATCGGTTTCCCCTCCCCACCCCACCCTCCCGGTATCGCCACCCTCACCACTGGTCCTGATGGGATCATCCGCCCTGGAGTCCCTGTGTTTCCAGTTCCTATCTGTACCAGTGTACATCCTCCGGTCTAGCCAGATATGTAAGGTAGAACTGGGATCGTGATACTGGGGTGGAGGGAGGAAGCATTTAGGAACTAGAGGAAAGTTATATGTTTCATCATTGCTACACTGTACCCTGACTGGCTCATCTCCTCCCCACGACCCTTCCGTAAGGGGATGTCCAGTTGTCTGGACTTTGCGTCCCCACTCTGCACACTCCCTCATTCACAATGATATGATTTTTTTGTTCTGAAGATGCCTTGATACCTGATCCCTTTGACACCTCGTGATCACACAGGTTGGTGTGCTTCTTCCATTCTCCCCCCTTTTACATAGGAGGAAACCAAGGCTAAGTAAAGTAACTTGGCCAAGGTCAAATAGTCAATTAAGTGGCAGAGCTGAATTCAAACCCATGTCGCCTGGCTCTTGTACAATGCTACCCACTTCACCCTTTATTTGACGCAGTTTCCTGGAGCAGTTACTTACAACCCAGCAAGCTAGACCACATCACCACTAACTGTTCACATGGTGATGTCGCATCTTTCCAGGTGGAACAGAAGTTCGTTGAGGGCAAGAACCACATTCGAGCAGTCCCTGGTTATCACAGAGTCAGAGAGTTATGCAAACTCATACTAAGAGGGGTGGGCCAGGAGGGAAAATAACAGCATTGATTTGCGGCTGAGCCGGTACTAGACATCCGGTAGCTTCAGTGGCACGGCAAGAGAGCGGAGTAAATCTGGTGGCTTTCTTGTCGTCCACTAGACCCTTTCTGACTCGGCATTCCTTGTCCTCCTGAATTTTGCATGTATTAAAATTTTATAAAGTCTTCAGCTGCTGAAGAGGATGTGGGAGGCATTATAAACGTGTCAGGATCAGTCACTGGATGGGTGGGGCTCTGAGACAGGAGCATAAGACCTCTTCCTGTGTGTACATGTTACATGTACTGCACTTGTCGTGATAAGACGCCGTTTATGACATAGTTATACAGAACTTTGTTCAGCTAGAGCAGTGGGAACCACAAAGGCTCTCTTTGCTGATAGAACTCCACGTGTAACATAAAGGGATGTGTTGCCGACACGTATCTAGAGCACTGTGGATTTGCATCCACTCAGGCTGCTACTCTTGCCTAACTCAGGAGCTGCTGTGGCCTGAGCCTGGTTTCCTCACCGCATTCAGCATGCTTCTCAGTGGGGGTTTACAATGGACCTTACCAGAAGAACTCGGGTCTCCGTCCTGGGGTCCTGAGAAATCATCTCCACAACCTTAGACTCTCCCCAGTGAATGAAGCACCTGAGACACAAGGCCTCCCAACCAAGCCTGACCTTAACTAAACTCATATATGTTAATGAGTTTATGACTCAGCTGGGGCTGGGCGGTGCCAGAAAGACCACCTTGTCCTGTCGGCCAACCTGAGGTGGGGGAGCATGGCTGAAGCGCTCAAGCCGACACAGCGAGGCCCCCACAAAGGTCCTGAACAGGAGAGCCCCCAGGGCTTCCTGGTTGGGGCGCACATCCCTTTTCAGGACCTGGGAGTTTGGCACTGGGAACCCTCCCAGACCTCGCCCTGTGTGTCGCTTCCTTTCTACTACAATAAAAATGGAACCCTAAGTATAGCACATTCCAGGAGCTGTTCCAGTGCACATTAACCTGAGGAAGTAGTGGGAGCAAGCAGGTCAGAAGTGAGGGAGCCCTGGAAATCTGAGAGGGAAACAGAAGAAACCCCAAATGTGAGCCAGCAGGTCAGAAGCGAGGGCACCTAAAAACTTCTGGCTGGCGGCTGTGGGTGCATTGCAGAGGAAGCACTAAACAAAGGGCCAAGAGTGAACCTCAAGACTTCTCCCCAGTCTTGAATTCCTCCCCAGCCATTCCACAGGCTCCCCACCTCACCCACAAGCTTCCTGAAGGAGATGCCTGACACTTCAGAGCCTGCACAGCACAGGGACACAGGGCAGGCACTGCCTCCACAGAAGCTGAACAATGACCGATGACGTACACCGCCTCGGTCCTTTGCAAAACATCACCTTGGACCTCTATCCTGGACTGCTCACAGAGCTGGCTGGAGACCAGGCACAAACGACCCTTGCACAATTTCTTCTTCGCTCTGTGGACCCTCTTGAAGGCCACACTTTCAGCTCACATCTAGAGAAGGATCAAGGGGACTGCAGAGCGTAGCTCTGACAAAAAGAGATCCAGTATCAACAGATGTGGCCCCTTTTCTTCTCTTGAGCCAAGGCTGTCGGACAAGAGAAAGGGGAGAAGGGAGCCCTACTCTCCCCTTCCAGTTAGCACAAGGACACACGAAGTGCAGAGCGCAGGTCTGCCGGCAGAGCGGAATCCCGGAAGAAAGGGACGGGGGATAGGATGGGCAAAAGGAGTCAAGCACTTTGCGTTTGGGGCCAAATTCCTTGGCAGTGGTCCAAACCTTTAAGATCAGAGCACTGGCCTTCAGTCCTCACGCCACCGAATGGGGAAAGTGATTCCTGTGATGTCCGCTCACCCTGCAGACGCCATCCCAGGGAGGTGAAGGTTCTTTCAAAACAAAAAGAATTACCATGTTGAGAAGCATTTGTTGTTCTTGTTAGGCGCCATTGAGTCAGTTCCGACCCAGTGACCCCGCACACAACAGAACGAAACACCACCAGGTCCTGCAGCGTCCACTGTGCCCATCCATCTCTGGAGGGGCTTCCCGTTGTCTCTGCCCCTCCACGTTACCAAGTATGGTCTCTCCTGACCACATGTTCAAAGTACAGAAGATGACATCTTGCCACCCTTGCCTCTATGGGGCACTCTGGCCATACTTCTTCCAAGACAGATTTGTGGTCCTTACAGCAGTTCATGGTACCTTCGATAGTCTTCTCCAGCACCACCGTTCAAGTGGGCCAGTTCTCCTTCGGTCTTCCTTATTCAATGTCCAACTTCACAAGCAGATGAGGCAACTGAAAACACCATGGCTCGGGCCACACACACACCTTAGTCCTCAAAGTGACACCCTTGCCTTTCAATACTCTCAACAAGTCTGTGCGGCAGCTGTACTCAACGCAAAGGGTCTTTTGATCTCTTAGCTGCTGCTGCGTCAATGAGCATTGATTGTGGACACAAGCAAGATAAAATCCTTGACAACTTCAACCTTTTCTCCATTTATCACGGCGCTACCTGATGGTCCAGTTGTGAGGATTGTGATCTTCTTTACACTGAATTGTAATCCACACTGAAGGCTGCAATCCTTGATCTTTATCAGCAAGTGCTTCAAGCCTCCTCAATTTCATCAAGCAAGGTTGTGTCATCTGTATACCGCGGGTTGTTTAGAAGCCTCCCTCCAATCCTGATGCCACCTCTTCTTCACTTGACCCAGCTGCTCTGTTTATTTGCTCAGCACACAGATTGAACAAGTATGGTGAGAGGATACAACCCTGACGCACACCTTTTCCCGTTTGGAACCATGCAGCGTTCCCTTGTTCTGTTCACACAACTGCCTCCTGCTCCATGCGCAGGTTTTGAGTGAGCAGTGAAGACCCACCAATCCCAGGTCACTGCCATCAAGTCATAGCAGCCCCATGGGACGGGAAGAACTGCTCCCTTTGAATTTCTGAGACTGTAACTGGTTTCAGGAGTAGAGAGCCCCATCTTTCTCCCAAGCAGCTGCTAGTGATTTCGAACAGCTGACCTTTCAGCCCCAAGTATTGCCACCACGGCTCCCAAGCATCCGGAAATGCTCAGGAATCCCCTCTGCTCCAGGTTACCCAGGGTTTCCTATGGTCCACACAGTCGAAGGCCTTGGCACAGTCAATAAAACACACACAAGCCGCTCTCTGGTATTCTCTGCTTTGAGCTGAGGACTATTTGCCACGAGCAATGAAATCCCTTGTTAGGCTAAAAGATGAGGGGTGGGATTGTTGGTGAAGACACTGTAAGTGAAGCCGGTAGGGCATGAAAACATCGGCTCCCCACCACCACCACCCGCCTTTCCTGCTGGATTTCAGAGCTGGAGAGACCACGAGGAATTCCAGAGACTGGAGGAGGCTATGAGAAGAAAGGCTGCAAGCCCCAGAGGCTTGGTGAAGGGTGGGAGTCCCGGGGAGGCACAGAAGGACTGGTCCCTCCTGTGCTCCGAGCCTAGCAGGGATTATTCACTCGGATATGCCCTGGCACGTCCTGCTGCCGAACCAGTGCTACTCCCAACCCCCCACAAGGAAGCGTGCCAGGAGGTGGGGCTGCCACAGGATGGTGGGGGACAGGAGCACAAGGCAGGGGAAGCCAACCATGAGGTTGGGGGAGCAGGAAGACCCTTTCTGTTCGGGACCACAGCCCCCCCCCTTATCTGTTTAATACTAACAACACCAGGACTACTCAGAGGACAAGACTCAGAGAGACGGTGACAAAGGAGCAGATGAGGGGAGGGGAAGGCAGGGCAGTCGGGGCTGTAGGGAAGGAGAACAGGAACTTGTGGTCAAGAGAGGGAACCAACAAATGCTGGCATACTGGAGCCCAAACAGGCCTCTTGCCCTGGAAAAGCAGGCTGCCAGAGCCTGCGGAGCCTCTATTTATCTGGGACCATTTCAAAGGCTAGTGAGACTGGGCAGGGCAGAGAGGCCGGCCCTCCTGCCCAGAAGAAAACAATAAGCCTGTTTTCCGAAGTTCTTCCTGTAATCCAGAAGGCCCCCACCAAAAGGAAAAGGGGGGTGGGGGGGCCAAGGGCAGCGTCACACCAAGAGATGGCTGGGGGGAGGGGGTCTTTGGCCTTCCATCAACTCGATCCTCACCTCCAGATCACTCTGCAAGAAGCAGACAACCTTAGCACGCACACAGGGACTGCTATGCAAATACAGCCGTAAAATCCACCCTCAGTCCATCACTACGAACCACATGATCAAACCAGAACCTAACCCATCACCGACGAGTCCATTCCAACTCACGGGGAGCGACTGCACATGGTTTCTGAGGGTGTCAATCTTTGGGGAGAATAGCTTCCTTGCTGCTGTTGGTTTGAACCACCAACCTTGTGGTTCATAGCCCAACCTCCCAGGCCGCACCCCCAGGGCTCCTGGCCACTCCACTCCTTCTAGAGGAGACTGTGGTTTGAAAGACCAGGGGGCAGACAATGTTTTCCCAACAGTTCAGGTCTCAGAGGGACAGCGGCCAGACCCTAGTACCAATCATCAGTACACATACAATGTACATGCTGGGCTCATTCCAAGCTGGTCATCGGTGAGAGGCAGGGTTATCATTTTATTACTAAAAACAAATAGTGCAAAGTAGGCTAGTTACGACTGCTGGTTTAAAACACAAAAACCTTTGAATTAGAGCAAAACCTTAACACCACACCTGGTTTCCGATGACGTCATAAAGAATTTGTGGATTGGGGGTGCAGGAATCCCCCTGCATGAAATCTCCCAGAGCTGGAGGCTTTTCAGAAGCTTCGATACAGCTGACCTTAAATTTCCAGTGACAACATATCTAATGGTTACTAGGTTCACATTAAAAAGGGACACCCCGAGAACGATGATGGCAACAAATGTGCTTGACATACAACGAATGGATGTATGGATTGTGATAGGAGTTGTACGAGTCCCAATAAAATGATTAAAAAAAAAAAAAAGGACACGTCATGTACACAGGGACAGCTAAGAGAGCTTGGAACACACAAGATCCTGCTCAGATAAAGCCCTCAGGAACAGAAATGGGAGCAGCAATACCAGGAGGGTAGCGGGGGAGGTAGGGAAGGAGGGGGAAGAAAGCCCACGGGAAGGGAGACAGTGGTCGGCAATAAGGTATGACATTAATAACAAGCTATAATTTATCAAGAAGTCATGAGAGGGGGAGGGGGGGTTGAGGGGGGATAAAAAGAGGAGCTGATACCAAAGGCTCAAATAGAATGTAAATACTTAGAAAATAATGATGGCAACCTATGTACAAATATGCTTGATAAAACCGACGTATAGATTGTTAGAAGAGCTGTAAGAGCCCCCAATAAAAAGCTCAAAAAAAAAAAGAAATGATAATAAAAAGCAATAAAAATAACATCCTTATTGTTGAAAAAAAACACAAAACCAAATAAAAAAAGTGACTCCTGAAACTTGGGTCTGTGAGAACACGAAACTCAAACTAGAACGTACATAAGTCTTTTTTGTTAAATCATGAGGTAATCTGGTTCTTGTTGAACCAGAGAAGGCAAGGGGTAATGTTATTGAGCACTTGGTATTTGCTGGTTACAAACAATAGCCACACAAAAACAAGCCAGTAGTTCTTCAGTTTGGGTCAGGCTTTTACTCTTATTCTGGGCTCATGGGTAGAGGGTATTTTTGTTGTTTTACATCCGGTATGAATCAGGAGGTGACAGGGAGGGAGACAGGGCAAGTCTAAGGAGAGGCGGGTGAGAAATTAACTATTTCCCATTCACGATGCGGAGCTAAAGAAGGGAGGCTGTATGTGTACATGAGAAAGACAAAGTGTGTGAGTGTGTGTTTGTGTAACAGAGAGACAATGGGACTGGGCGTGTGGGCTGGGGAGAGAGAATTGGCAGTAAAAGTCCCATTGGGTTCCCTCCGCCTTCTTAGGCAGCAGAGAAACCAGACACAGGCCCCCAAGGGCCCAAAGGGAAACCGGAGAGCCAGATGCCAGCCTCTCGCAGGACGAGGCCCGCCCTCCTGTGCATTGCCCCCACTCCTACCCCAAAGGGCTCCAGCTGGGAAGCCAGCCTGAAGCCAGAGCTCGAAGGACCATCCCTTGTTTCTACAGCTGTAGAGAAGGCAGCCGGAGGAAAGGGGGATGATCAGAGCACCTCTTAATTGGCCCAATAAACGAGAGCGAATGGAGGGAAAGCTAAGAACCCTCACCAGTTCCCTGCTGTCTACCCAGACCAGCAATAAGTTAGGCCCACACAACCATAAAAGCAACACTAACTGGGCTCTTTAAAATACTCGTTTTCCCAGCCTACACTGCTTCCTCAAGCGGACTCCCCACTCTTGGCTGGACTAGTGCTTCACTCTTCCCACCCTGTGGAGTACTCGTGCTCTCCCAGGGTGTCTGCAGGGTTTCTACGGGAATGACGGGAGGGTGCCAAGAAGGCTCCAAGAGCAATTGAGAGGGAAGATTATAATGTGTGCTGCAGGGCACCCTAGTTTCTAAGTCACTTCTCCTGGGTCTCTGTGCCAGACATGTACACAGACACATGCGTGCACACACACACTTGCAGAAACATGTAGAGGCAGCAACATGTTCAGACATGACACTTGCATGAAAACAAATGCCATTCGAATCAGAGACAGACAGAGCTGAAGGGGCCCTCACTTCTTTCAAAACGTTGATGTAGCGACCTCAATGCCTAGGTTCTCCACAGAGCTGGCTGTGCCTGGCAGGGGCCTGGGTCCAGGCTGCAGGTGGTCACAGAAGAGGAAGCCCATGGGAGGGTGGGGAGCTGACCCATGCAGGGAGCTAGATGAGAGCGGCTCTGGGGTGTGTGCACAGTAGAGAACGTCAGGCTGGGGGGAGGAGGAAAGAGGGGGCCAGAATTCAAGCAACCTTGTGTTGGTTCTAAAATGCAGAGTCTCCTAGGCAGCCAATGCATGGGCATCTTGCCTCTACCCCCTAGCACTCACAACCTCTGATTTACTAAGTCACGAGCTCTGGGGGCAGGGAGACTCTGCCTCCTCCAGAAGAGGGGTAGGGCTACTGTGTGCCCTGCAGCAGCCGCCTGTGAGGTGTCCATGCATCCCCTCCTTCCCACATGGCTGCTGACCCCGCCGCCATCACTCAATTACCCAGCAGGGGACAGTCGCAAGGTGCTGTCCCCCAGCCGTTATTATCCCCCCTGAGTGTCAAACTGGGACTATGACTCCATTCAGAGTTGAGAAAGCCAAGGCTCGGAGAAGTTAAACGCTTGTCCAGGTGTGGCTAGAACCTGGGCCTAGCTAGTCTTCTGATGGCAAATCCCAGCCATCTTCTTCAGTCTCACAGTTGACTGCTTTCCAGCCAACGACCCCAGGTGCAGTTCACCTGGAACGGTGGCTGTTCCCATCCTAGTGTCCTTTGGCTTCTTGCCGGTAAGCGGACAAGGGTAGGAGCCCTGCCCTCCACTGGGCATCTTCAGTTCTTCTAAGGCACAGGGCCTTTCTCACCTGGGGGTCTCTGCGCATGTGTCCCCTCCCCCCCCTGGATACCCTGTAGAAGGTATAAGCACTTCCAGTCTCACCTGCGCAGCTCCCTCAGGACACCATTTGCGTGTGACTGTGTCTCTCTTCAGCGGGACTCGGTATGGGGAGTCCAGGACGATAGTTTGTTAACGAATGAATTCAGAAATCATAGGAAGTTGGTATTATCTAGAAAATAGATCACATTTTCCCTTCCCTCAGTGCAGCAGCTTCTCGCACTCGCTTTTGGCTTATGGCTATCCCTCTAACGTGACTCATAAATATTCACTTCAGTGCAAAGCTCCTGAAGGCAAAGTCCTCTCGTCCTTGAACCAGCAGCCTGCAATTTATATACTGGGTCCGTATGTATTTCCAAAGAGTGGACTTTCTTAAGCAAAGAACTCCTGTGGAGTCGAAAAAAAACAAACGGGAACAATGGCGAGGACCCAATGTCTGTAGAAGGCACCAGAAGAGATGAAGGGAAAGTTTTCAGGTGGAGAAAAGAGTCCAGCATTTTGGAACAGAGAAAGAAACAGACAGAGGCTGGGCTGGGGGAGAAGGGCAGTCAAAGGCTCTATGGACGTGACTGACTCTTAACTGAAGCAGAAAGGAGAGAGACAAGTGAAGATGGGAGAGAGAGAGGAAGACGGGGCCAGTGTGTGTGGTTGTACTACACGAAGCACCAAGAGGCCTGGGCATTGGGGCTAAATCCTTATTTGGACAAACAGGCAAATCACGTGAACTCTCGGAGCCTCTGCTCTCCTCACCACCCAAGCCAATCTCACAGGAGCTCAAGGGTGTGGAAACATTTAGAAATTGAAGTCTCACTAATGTGTATCAAGTCACTGTATAGAGAATGCCCATGCAGCAAGCAAAGAGCAAGTCAAAGGTGATTCACTGAGACTGTGGGTGCTACTGGGATCTGGGGTGAAATCCGCTCAGGAGAAACAAGATTTTTAAAAAGCAGAGCGGGGAGGGAGGCAGGTGAGAGAGAAAGAGGGGAAAGACGCCTGGCCTTAGAGGTAAGGCAGGCTGGGGCCGGGCGGAGGGTGGTTCCTGGGGAGGCAGGCATGAGGGAGACAAGGAAGGAAGAGCAAGAAAGGGCAGAGGAGAGAAGCGGGGTGGGGGGGTGCAGCCCAATCAGGCTGGCAGAGAGCAGGCTAACGGAGGAGGACAACACTGGTAATCAGAGGGTAGATAATAATACGGCTTCTCACGGATGGTTTTCAGTTGTAGCACAAACAAATCATTATAGCTCATTGCCAACCTCCCCCTGCGGGAGTCAGGTGTCCACCAGTCTCAGGGAAGGCACCGGGGAAGCTGTGTGACCGAGAAAACCTGCGACTTGTCTTACCCCCATATGACTTCCATCTTCAAAGGGGGACCTATCAGATGCCGTGAGAGAGAAGCTGCGAGAGTTTGGGGGTCGCTGAAAAGAGAACCTTGACGTAAGAGTGGAGGGAGTTGGGGGAAGACACCAGCGGTGGGGCTGGCAGGGCGCAGGGAGGAAACTGTGCATCACGGCCTTCAGGAAGGAGGACCAGGGTTACTCTCCAGAGAGGGCGGAGCCCAGATGGTCTGGCCCCACAGCTCACCAACCCAGAGCAGATGACAGCAGGAGGTGGTGGGTGAGGTGCACCCAGGAACTTCCTGACCAAACACGTTCATTCAACATTCCACCAGGCCTGGCCCTCCCCTCTGCCAAGAACCCTTCCCTGGCTCCATGAGTCCCAACTTCCAGACAGCTCAAGGGCCAGGAGAACCCTTCATGCGTGCATCCAGCACTGAACGCACACAGAGTCCCCTGCAAGCTACTAGCATGGGCCACGGCGGCCGTGGAGCTTACCGTCTGGTTGAGGGAGCAGATGTTAGAGACGTACAACTGCATAAGACAACTGTGACAAAGACCGAGGAAGAGAGGCAGAGGACTTTTAGAAAGCTTAAGACGGCTTGCAAGGGCCAGGAGCCCTGCTACCGAAGCGGTAGTTAAGCTGAGCCCTCCCTAAAGAACAAGTTAAGAGTTAGCAAAACAAACAGGGGTCCCCCCTCCATGGAGGCGGGGAGGCGCTGCGCCTCTGAGGCAAGAGAGAATCTTAAATCTCCAGACGGGGAGGGAGGGGGGAAAATGAGGAGCTGATATTAAGGGCTCAAGTAGAAAGCAAATGTTTTGAGAATGATGAGGGCAACAAATGTACAAATGTGCTTGACACAATGGATGGATGCATGGATTGTGATAGGAGTTGTATGAGCCCCCAATAAAATGATTTTTTAAAAAGCTCCAGGCAAGGCTGTGGGAGGAGCCAAGCATCCTGGCCTGCCAAGGCCGGCTTCCATGCCTTTCCCAACAGCATTTCTATAAAAATGACCTGTCTCACAGCAGCACAAAGCCAGGGCCCCAAGGGTGAGGCACAGGATTTCTTCCTCCAGCTGAATGCTTCCTGTGGGTGGGCCCAGCAGGCCCCAGTGACTGCGGGGAAAACCTGACTCAGGAGGCAGGACAAACAGGAGTTTCATGTTCAGATCGGAGGTTTTGAAAGTTATTCTTCCAGTGCAGCTGGAAGGTTTTCAGGAGGATGGAGAGATGATAGAAGAGCTTCCGGCCAAGGAATGGGGAGCCAGGCTCACCCAAGTCCATGCCTGTACGGGAGGGGCCGGGGCTCAGTGATTCGGCCACCACCGCCATTGAGACTGAGTGACTGGACTGGGTGGTTTCCCTTTCCCAAACAAAACACAAGGCCCGGAGCTGAGGAATGTGAGCAAAACCCCAGGAAACACCCGGTCAAGGCACTTCCTGCAGTAAGAGAAAGCGGGCAACTACCGCCTATCTTATGAGCATTTACCTTGCTAAGCACTCTAAGTATATTTTTATTTAATCTTCTCAGAACCCTACTAGGTGGGTCTTGCCACAGTATTGTACTAATTTTTGTCAAAGTTCATCCAGCCAGTAAGAGACAGAACTGGAATCTGAATCAGAGCATGTCTCCAGCTAACCCTATATGGGAGTGTTGATGGGGAAGGCCCAATCTACTCCGTCTAACCCTCAAAACCCAAGCAAAGACTCTATCACTTTCCTCGAATCCTTCAGTGCTTCTTCTCCCCCCACTGCCACGACCCCAGTTCTACCTTACAAATCTGGCTAGACCGGAACATGTACACTGCTGCAGATAAGAGCTTGCAACACAGGGAATCCAGGACAGATACATCCCTCAGGACCAATGACGGGAGTATCGATACCAGGAGGGTAAGGGAAGGGAGAGGGGAGTAAGACGGAAAAAATCAAAATGATCGACGTATGGCCCCCTCCCAGGGGGACAGACAACAGAAAAGTGGGTGAGGGGAACCAGCGGTCAATAAGACATGAAAAAAAAAATTATAAATTATCAAGGGTTCATGGGGGGGCGGGGGCGGGGGCGGGGATGAACTGATACCAAGGGCTCAAATAGCAAGAAAATGTTTTGAAAATGATGCTGGCAACATATGTACAGATGTGCTTCACACAATGGATAGATGGATGGATTATGATAAGAGCTGTACGAGCCCCCAATAAATTAAAAACAAAAAAACCTCACTTGGATCCCAA
Source organism: Echinops telfairi (assembly GCF_000313985.2). NCBI lineage: Eukaryota > Metazoa > Chordata > Mammalia > Afrosoricida > Tenrecidae > Echinops > Echinops telfairi. The sequence goes on along the minus strand of NW_022105908.1, from coordinate 21,514,642 downwards.
AAAACCGAACTCCCTAACTTCTCAGCCAACTCTCGCCTGGCTCGGAGTGCTCGTGCCCTCACAGCACAGACAGACGGAACCCGCCCCTGGATGGAAACCTACTGAAGGTCACACTTCACTGCCAGGCCTTCTGATCTTTTTCTGACCATCCCTCTATTTTCTGTCCTGTGTACAGAGCCCCAGCCTAGGCACCCACCTGAGGTCTCTACAGCAGGGTCTGAGGCTTCCCAGACACCATCCTCAGATTCCCCACAGTAGCCACCCTGACTACATCGTTTCCCAGCTCCTCCGCTGGGTAGCCGGGCGTGCGCGCACGATCCCTACACCATAGGCGCCGGCTCTGTGTGCATAGCACCATGTGACTCGCACGCCTCATGCACTTACACATTTGAGTCAGTGCTGAGAACTGAGCACAGCACAGGGCAGCCACTCAGATTTCTAGGAAGGAAGGCAGGGAAGGGGACTCTTGGGTCTGGAAGGGACCTTAGGGATCCCATATATGGTCCAGGAGTTCTCAGCAGGAAATTTGCAGGGGACTCATCTGGGAAAATACACACACCGGCCCCACCCTGGATGGCCTGAATCACCTCCGGGAAGGGCCTGGGAAGATGTCACCTCCAAAAGCTCTGTACACAGGACAGAAAATAGAGGGATGGTCAGAAAAAGATCAGAAGGCCTGGCAGTGAAGTGTGACCTTCAGTAGGTTTCCATCCAGGGGCGGGTTCCGTCTGTCTGTGCTGTGAGGGCACGAGCACTCCAAGCCAGGCGAGAGTTGGCTGAGAAGTTAGGGAGTTCGGTTTTTTGGGATCCAAGTGAGGTGCTCTCGGCCCTCGTCTGCAGGTGAGGGAACGGCACTGATGAACCAGTGAGGTGAGGTGGAATGGACGCCATGCTAGCTCTGAGGACAGATCATGTGGCCTCAGACTTGGCTCCCCAACAGCGCCTGAGTCGGCAGGCCGCCAGCTGGGCGCTCTCTAAAGATGAGTAAGTTTTACCCAATCTGAGGAGGTTACATGACCAGGGCAGGGAACTGAGGAAGCAGCTGACTTGTCAAAAACAAACCTCATCTGCACAGACAGCACCGGGACCAACACATGTGAGCCCTGGGTGTCTGGTGGGGACTAGGCAATACAGCAGCCATGGACAACAAGTCCGATTTACCTGGCTCTGAGACCTTGGCCGCCTACTGCTGGTACCTTGTCATTTATTAATAAGAGGACATACATACGCTCGGTTTCAACATAGGCAGTTAAAGGCAATCACCTTTTGCTTTTATTAATGGTGGTGATTAAAAACAACATGCAGGCAGTGCACAACGCCAGACTACAGGATAACAACCGTAAGAAGATGACATTTCTGGACGTAGGTGACTGGAAGATCCCTTGAACCAGATTTTGAGCAGCAGGGTTGGGTGGCCAAGGCTCAATCTGAAGAAAACAATGCTCGCTATTCACGCCTGGCTTGGTGGAAGAAGCGAGTGGGCTTTAGACTGCAGTGAGCGGGAGCACCGTGAGAAGGGTCCTCCGGCACGCAGCAGACCATGGAAGAAACCGCTAAGCATGTGCAGCCTGAGAACAGACAATCCATGCATGACCTTAAGCTTTCCCACAGTCCTTGGGAAGAGACTGCAAAGTGCTGTGTGCTTTTGCATGGTGAGTTAGTGGACCCCCAACCTACCAGCCAGGAGCCTCTGTGGCTGGACTTTGTCCTCTAAGAGGCCTCTCTAAAATACAGGGCTTTCCTACCCTCCTGTCTTTCTAGTAAACTTGGATGCAAAGCGTCTCTCCCCATCTCCTTCTTCTTCCCCCACGAAGGCCAATGAAGAAAGTGTGAATGGTGTAGATACAGGAAAGTGACCACGCTGGGCAGGCCAGGCAACAGGCCACCTCTATGCTAAGAAACCCAACTCAACTCTCTGCCAAGCTTTGGGTCTGTCCAAGGGTGTTCACCCCACAGAGCGACGCAGAGCCTGAGCCGGCTCCAAAACGGCCATGCCTGACAGCCCAGAAAAGGGCTGTCAAAAGCCCCCCCAAGCCTGCCCGGTTTCCTCACACCATCTTCACTAACCCGCCCGCCACCCACCCATGACCCCGCAGGAGAGACGCACTGAGGAGCACATTATCTGACACAAAAACCCGTTCTCCTTTCATTTACCTATTTGGTTTGAGATGAACTTGTCGCTAAAGATGCGGACGTCCATATTTCAGTTTTACTGTTCCTCCTCTTTCTTCTTTTTAAGTCACTCAGGCCATGATTTGGGTTTGAGAGATGAAGCATCTGGATTTTCATTTGTTATTAAGGAAAGAAACTGTGCATGTTTACACAGCCCATCTCAAAAAATGAAATCCACAACAGTATCCTGTCGAACCCTCCACACGTGGTTCTTTCTTTCCCAGCACCCTCCTCCTTAGCCTATCCTTCCTTTCCAGCTCCCTTGCCCCTGGCCTCTGCAATAGTCACCAAAGACTTGTCTTTTGGTGTATTGACCACGTTTCTTTTTCTTTTTCCTTCTAATAACGGTACTGTTAAATTATCGTGGTAAGATTGACGACATTTGCTAAGCACAATGTTCTAACTTTGTCCATGTCTTGCGGTGTTTAAGAGAGTTGTCATTTACTGATGCATAATATTCCATCGTATGAATGTAGGTACCAGAGCTTGCTTATCCCTACCTCTATAATTGGGGTTTGGGGTTGTTTCCATGTTCTTCCTATGATGGAAATTGCTGCAATAAACAGGTGTGCATATGTCTATTTGTGTTGTAGTCTTCATTTCTTTAGGGTATATACCTCCTAGAGCAGTGGTTCTCACCCTTCCTAATGTCGCGACCCTTTATACAGTTCCTCACGTTGTGGTGACCCCCAACCACAAAATCATTTTCGTTGCTGCTTCATTACTGTCATTTTGCTACTGTCATGAATCGTAATATAAATAACTGATATGCAGGATGTATTTTCATGGTTACAAATTGAACATAATTAAAGCATAGTGATTATTCACAAAACAATAGTAATTATATATTGTGAAATAGTTGTGTGTTTTCCAATGGTCTTCGGCAACCCCTGTGGAAGGGTCATTCGACCCCCAAAGGGGTGGCGACCCGCAGGGTGAGAACCGCTGTCCTAGAGCAATTGCTGGCTCAGAAGACACTGTCCACGTGTGGACTTTCAACACCTAGAATGACGCCTAACAGTACGTGCCTGACTGTTGGTTGCGACGCACCCAGAGGAAAAGGTGGAAAAGACGAACGGCAGGACGACAACTGTACCCGGGTCAAGGTAATCCTTTCTGGCAGATTTCCTCGCACCACCAAGAGAGATATCCAAACAGACGGACAGAAAGGGTGCTACACATTATTATCTCCACCCCTAAGCGACCTTCGAGCACCTACCCACCAGGTCATGCAGGATGAGAGGAAGCAGCAGGCTGACCAATATAAGCAGCAACGGAACTGGAACCATAAGCAAGGCATGCTGGGAGATACCAAACGGAGCCGAACACGAAAGAAATGCTCTCCTCCTTCCACAGCCCTAATCCTCGTGTGACTCTTTGCTGCCATTCCACGAGCATCCCACTCAGTGGAGGAAAAGTTGGGACTTGGCTGGTGACACACGGATTTCTGAGACAGTTCACCTCTCGTGACTCACCGACGAATATTAAGCATCTATCCTATCCGGCCCTCTGTCCACTCTGCCACACAGGAAGGGATGGGAACTACCTATCACTCAACCAGGGTGTGCCCAACTCTTCCCCAGACCAACCTGCTCGGTTCTTGCTTCATGTCTTTTCCCTGTCGTCTGGCAGCCCAACGTCCAAAAACCTTGCTCAGTTCCCAGAGCTGTGTACTCCCAGCATGTGCTGGGCATCATCACCCACTAATGCCAACCTACCAGCAGGTCCCCGAGGCTCAGGACGACACTACCATCTTCCCCTCAGAAAGTGAAACCAAGCTGGTCCTCTACCAAGACACAGACCCAAATCCCATAAGCCTGGGGAGCCATACCTGCGGGAAACAAAGATTTCTCCCAAGTTATCTCCCCCAAATATATGCCAAACTTAGCTGCTTGTTACACGTGGCGAATGACTATACTATACACTTGGAGGTCAACAGAAGTAGGTCAGGGGTTATTCTCCCTAAGGGTTATCAGCCATCTAGACAAGGCAGTTACCACTATTTATCCCACAACAAGTAGGGCCCACTCCCTTCTGATAAGGATAGTAGTTGACTGTTTCCTTGTAGGAGACCCCTGAGAGGTCAAGCCCACCCAAGGGTGACCAAGGTTAGGCCGCCATCATGAATCTAGGGTCCGCCCATCTTGTCACATGTATACCTCTAGTTCCTCCCCTTCCTATCAGGTGTACAGCCCTAGCTCATCCCCCATGCCCATTGTACAATCCCTTCCTATGATGTGTATGCCTATTGTACTGCCCCTTCCTGTGACATGTGGTTACCTATAATCACACACCCCCGCCCCAAGTAGATATAACCCTTGGTTAGCAATAAACAGGGTCCTCCACCCTCCTGCCAGGTCTCCAGCCAGCTGCTGGATCTCTGCCCCACCTCGCCTTGGCCCATGCAGTGTGCGGACCTGGCTGGTAAGATCATGGCCATCTAAGAGGTGAGCAGGCTACCATGAAATGTGTCTGACTCAATTATTTCAATCTCTCTTCTATCTCTCATGCTCTCGATGACTATATTATATGTATCTCAACCGTACAATTGCACCTATTGAACCCGAGATTAGTTGTGGGGGGGCTGGCCCTTTCCCCCCTGCACATACCCATTACTCATACTGGCTTTCTCCAGTCTACACTGCCATTACCTGCGATTGAGCTCACTCCGTGAAATACTGCCTGCTCCTGCACCACGCCAACAATTGGTTGTGGATAAGACTGTTGTGCTGCCTAAGGTTTTCACTAGCTGATTCTTGGAAGCCTATCACTAGGCTCTGCTTCCTAGTCTTACTCTGGAAGCTCTACTGAAACCTGCTCATCATCATAGCGTCATGTTACCCTCCTCTGACTGACAGGAGTGGCTTACACATTGAGCTGGACTGGCTGGGGACAAAAAGCCCTGTTCTCCCATATGGAAGCTGAGAATTCTACCACCGAACCGCCGCTGCCTAGCTATCTCTAAGCCACGCAACAGGCTGTATTCCAAAAGTCTTCAAATACTTCCCGCATAAACACTAAGGATAGGGTCATGTCTCTGAGCAAGCCCACAAAGTCAGTTTACCACAGATCACTGAAATATTACATATTGACAATTTAAGAGTATAAAGCAAGACTGCTCCAAGCACTGTCTAGAATACCAGCTATGCACTGCCCTCCTCCCATCCCCTCAGCACCCCCCCACAGATACCTGGCCGCAGGCCTCCACCAGCACAGGGGTGAACAAGCTCGGGCTGTGCAGTGAGTCAGACCTAAGTCTGAACCTGGGCTCTGCCCCTTACTGGCTCTCCAACCTCAGGAAGTTCCTTGGCCTCTAAGTTAATTTCTCTGAGCTTTGGTTTCATCTTGAAAAGGAGGGTAATATCATTCACCTCCAAGAGTTACTGTGAAAGGTAATTAAATTTATAAGGAAAGAGCCGATTCAAGTACAACGCTGTCTGTCATAGGATAACATCTATCCCCCTACAAGGAAACCCAGTCCCTACAACTATTCTTCAAAACTATTGGTAGGCACCAACCACTAAAGTCAGTGTGATAGTTAAGGTTTATTGTGCCAACCTGGACAATGAACACATGTGAGATTAATTGAAGGACAGAGAGATAAATAGCCCAGCAAGCCTCACCTTTTCTTGTCTCTTGTTCTCTGATGGATGGACCAGTGTGTGGCTGCCTTAGCTAGTTCTCTGGCTTAGCTGGCAAGGCTCACTTCCTGCGAGACATCCCCGAGGAGAAGCCTACCCCGATGTAGCCCTGGGTGCTGGAGAAGCCACGTGGAGATCCCTGCCAGCACTGAGATGCTTACATGCTCACTGATTCGACTTTCCTCCTGCAGTCGGCGTCATTGTGTGTGTTTTGTAAGATTAAGGAGTTCTTTGTAGATCAGTGTTGGACCTATGGGCTAATTTCAGACTTATGGGCTTGGACAGCACTGGGTTGGGATGCTTTCTTAATGTACACTTGCCCTTTATATAAAATTCTATTTAAAAAAAAACACCTGAGTGCCTGGTAAGTGCTCATTATTACTCTTATTTCAACCCAAAACTTCTTCTAAAATGAATTCACTATTAAAATATAAATGACTTGTATCAGAGCAATCTTTGTTCTGAACTGAAAAGACAAGAGAAAAAAAAAAGGGCTTATTAGAGGTCTGAACAGATAAAGGAACTAACTTCTGACCCACACCACACTCGGACATGTGAGTAAGGCAGTTTCCATGGTGAGGCATGCCCTTTATCGAGGCTACAGGGACTTTCTTCAGCTTCTCCAAACCTCAGTGACGCCATCGACTTGTCCTGGTCAGCCGTTCTACTTGTCACCCCCCCCCACACACACACACACACACACAGCCCTCTCTCCAGACGCTACTCTGGGTACTAGCCTGAAATGTGAGTGATGACACTCATTCACGGCACCCCTCTTCCAGGAGACACCCTACAATGAAAACCCCGATGAAAACCCCGAAGAGAAGAACTGAGTATATGCCTGCCTCTTCTCACAAACACTCCATGCACACACCTCTCTGCCTCCTGCAGCTTTTGTTTCCAGGGCTCCTTGTCCACGGACTGTTACATTGTTACCTTGCAGTTGTGAGCAGTTCAAACCCACCAGCCACTCCATGAGAAAAGATGAGGCTGTGTGCTAGGGCCACATTCCTGTCTCTGAAACCCATAGCAGCAGCTCTACTCTGCCCTACAGGGTCGCTGAGATGGAACTGACTCAATGGCAGTGGGTGGGAGTCCTTGTCAAATGGTTTTCTTGAAGGTTCTTTCCTAAACCACTTTACTAAATAAATGCTCCAGCAACTTTCTTACAAATGTGCCTTGAAAGAGAGAGTGGGTGGTGGTGAGGAGAGAACATGAAAATCTTCCTTGCAGTCTGGCTAGGAGCCTGCCCATTTTACCTTCAGAGGTGTGCTGACAGACAAATAAAGGCTGGTAGAAGAGATAGGGGCCACACACAAAAGAAGTTCATAGCCCACAGCCCTCTCTCCATCTAGAGCAGGGGTTCTCAACATGGGGGGGTCTAACGACCCCTTCACAGGGGTTGCCAGATTCCTAACAGTAGCAAAATGGCAGTGATGAGGTAGCAACGAAAATAATTTTATGGTTGGGGGGTCACCACAACCTGAGAAACTTTATGAAAGGGTCGCAGCATTAGGAAGGCTGAGAACCACTGACCTAGAGGGAGATAAAGGGGACCGAAGGACCTCCCTTCCTACCCCAAGGGAGAAACCCACCCAGCCTTTCCCTGCCCTTCCTCATGTCCACAACAAGTTCAGGAGAGGTACGACTGGCATTTTGGGTAGGAGAACACTTCTTCACTGCAATGTTGCAGACACTGCGGGGTGAATACCCCCTGTCCCTACTCACTAAATGCCATGAGTGTGACCCTGACAGCCTCCCCCTCACAGTTCCTACCTCCCCACGGACACACTAACTGCCTGCACTATTGCTGGTGTCTCTGCTATGTCCAGCACACACTGCCAGTTGCTAGGGAGTGGATGCCAACTCACAGAGTCACCAGGCCTTACGGGAGGCACACTGTGCACCGTCGGGTTTTCAGTGGTAGATTTTCCAGCAGTAGACTGCTGGGCCTTTCTTCCAGGATGCCTCTGTGCAGACTCAAGCCTCCAGCCTCTCAGGGAGCGGCCAAGCTTCAGAACTGTGTGCACTGCCCGGGGACTCCCAACATATAATTCCATCGCCATCCAGTCAATTCCAACCAACTCAGAGCGACCCTCTAGAGGGGTTCCAAGTCTTTGTAAATCTTTAAAGAGCAGACAGCCTCCTCTTTCTCCCACCCAGCATAAACTAATGGCCCTTTACTACTGTGGATTGAATCTAATGGAAAAGGACAAGTCACAAAAAGGACTTAGATATATTTATCTTTCCAGGTGAGCAAGTGCTAAAGTCCCTAGGACCAAGAAAACCCTTTGGCACGATTCTACTCTGGAACACATGAGGGTCATCAGGAGTCAGCATGGGCTCAGCTGCAATGAGGGGACTGCCGTGTGCTCAGTATGCCTGTAGGCACCGTGAAAGGCCAATGGGGAAGACAGAAAGATGGTCTCTAGTCGAGGGCAAGTCAAAAACTGTTGCTACAAAATCACAGAAACCTGTATTAGGCAGAAATGTCTACATTTGAAGTGATTGCTTCTCAACACATCCATCCACCTAGGTCTGTACATTTCTGAAGGTTGTGTTTCCATCTCTGTAACCCTTCCCTAAAGAATTCTGTGCTCTCGTATTTACAGCAAGACCATGTGGCAGTTTCGGTATCTTCAAGAGACCTGAATTTAACTTTGAAGGGGTTGAGGTTTTTTGGGTTGTTTTTTTTTTTTTTTCCTTAATCTGCTTTTTATTGGTAATTGGGTGAAGGTTTACAGAGTTTTCCATTCAACAATTCATATAAGTTGTCTCAACTCATCCATCCAATCCCCTCAAGGTATCATCACTTATACCCTCCCTCCCCCTTCCTCCTTGTGTGTCTTGTTTCCTGTCTTCCTTTCCCAACTCCAACCTTTGTCCTTGGCTAAACACTGCCCTTTGGATCCTAAATGGTTCCTGACGCTCACAGAGGGGTGAGTTCAGTTCCAGATGTGAAGAGTGGCTGAGGGCCTTAGTCTTGAGGGTCCCACGAGTCACCATTAACCAATAATCTTGGACTCTTGCGATTTGGGGTTTTGTCCCATTTTTTCCTCCTATGCTGTCCAAGACCTTCTCCTGTGATCCTTTCCAAAGAGTTGGCGTGATGGCCAGGGACCGTCTGGTCTTCTCACCTCAAGGTTATGGAGACTCAAGTTTGCATGGTCCATCAGTCCAGTGGACGCTTTCTGTATGGCTTTCATTTTGAGCATGCCTCTTGAGTTACGCTTTGGTACCAGCAACAACAAAAATGCCCGAGAAGGCAAGATGAGGGCTGTCTGGTGGATGAAGTATGGTTTCCCAATGAAATTCTCTAGGACAGCCCCACTACCTTCCAAGAGTCGGTAAGTGCAATGTCTTGATGAGAGCAAAAAAAGGCCTCAGTGCAATTTGCTGGGCCTTTTTCTCACCAACATAGCTGTCGGTTTTGTTAAATGTCTTTATATTAAATTTGTTATATTAAATTTGTTAAATTTCTTTATATTAAACATCCCCATGACTGTCCTGTGTCCTTCAAGAAAATCTACCTGGATGATCGCTTTGGAATCTCAACAACAGTTGCTGTAACTTCCCGCACTGAAACACAGAACCACGGGAGAGCAGGAGCTGCTGCGGGATGGGCATTCGGCAGCCCTCTTCCTCCAGTCTCTGGCCCCTGCCACAGCTCCCTCCACCACGGAGGCGGACTGTCTGCTCCTGGCTCATCTCCGCAGGCTTCCTGACCTTCCTTCAGACACGTGATCCGTATGAAAACTGCTGTTTCAGGTGGGGCAGCATGCCGTGAACTAGCTGCAAAGCTTCAATGGTTTAAAAAGATGTGTACATGGGTTTTGTTGAAAAATTGATTACAAAAAACATTGATTCCCAGCCGTGGCCTCAAAATGGTATTTTTTTTTCCATGGCCAAAAAAATATCCTTGGGTGTGGAGGGGGAGCATCACTTTAATGAGGCTAAAACAAGTGTGTCACTGAAAGAACTTGCCCACAGCCGTCTATTGATCACAGACATGTGTGAACATGTCTTGTTCGGAACAAATGTGTAAATCTATGAGCTGGAACCTTAGGGGCCACACTTACCCTTATACATAAAAACATATTTGGAAAAATAAGATCAGAAGACATTAATCAGTAAAAGCAATACCATAGTCAAACGTTAACTTGTAAGGTTTATGTAAAGTGGAGAAGGCAGTGATCAAGAAACACTGGGGGAGGCTTTATGAAAAAGGAAGAAAAGAAGTTACAATGCCTCTTGATGGAAGTGGAATTGTCTTCGTTCAACCCCATGAATCCTCGATCTGTCTTCGTAAGGACTACTACTCCTGGAAAACTCCTCTTGTGGCTCCTGCAATAAGCTTGAGATCATCCTTTGAATCTCATCTTCAAATGGTTTCTGGTAGATGCGACCAGAAACTTCCTCTTCTCCCCCACAGAGGAGGAATGCATGAGGATAGGTTCTGTCTAGACCTGAAACTCCCTTCCCTCCAGCTCCCCCCACTCCCCCCAGTAGTATGCCGAGAGAATAACCAAGGGACCTTTTCTCCAGGAAGAAGAGCGGTAATGGCCGAAACTACCAGACCAGCTGATGGGAAGGCTGCGTCCGGTGGCCTTTCATCCTAAAGTCAAGGCAGAAGTACACAAGTCAGAACCAAAAGGCAGTTACTGCCACATGCACCGAGTCATACCCAATGGTGGGGTTCCCAGTTGTGAAAACAGGAACTGCATACTTCATCTGTCTGCTCCTTCCTGCTGTAGACTCTCTTCTGTCAATGGTCTTGCCTCCTCCCCACTCACAGCTTTTCTTAGGCACATAGCCTCCACTCCCTCCAGTCCCGAAGGCTCCTCCCACAACTGTGCCACCAAACCCTTTATCCCACTGGCTTCTCCACTACAGCCTTCCTGACACCAAGCTGCTCCAGGAGCCTGGCTCCTCCAGGGACCCCCAAACTAGTGGCTTCCCCAATCCTGTTCCATTTCAAACATGCAACATCAGTAACACCCCACCCCACCCCCACCCCCGACACACACCATTCAGCCTCTACTTGTACACGATGCAAATTGAGAATCTCATCTATTTATATGCGGTATCTATTTAATGTTAAGGAAGAATACCACTTCCCACAGACCACCAAAGCTAAGCCCAAGGCTGAGCCTCTTTCTTTTGGGGAGCCTCACACCTGCTAAACCCCAGTCACCACTTAGGCTAGTAACATTCCGTGATGCACCTTTCTCCCTCACACACCAACTCTGGATAGCAAGCACACTCCCTCACCTTCCACAGAGCCACCTGAAACTCGGAGACCCCCCTCCCCCCCAAAAAAAATAAAACTGAGGGTCATATGAGCCATGGGCCTTTACTCCCATATACTCTTACCCTTTGAAACAAACGCCATCTTCCCTCCTCCACCCACCATGGGAAGGTTCAGAAAATATCCTTCTGAAAGCTAAGCCTAGAGTTTCCACCCCATCCTCAGGCTCCTGGTCCTTGGTAGTTGCCCAAATGCCCCACCCCAAGGATGGCCCCATTCCAGGGCCTCCTAATTCTGGCTATCACCACACTCTACCTGCTGGCTCACTTCTACCTACCTTTATTGTGGGGGTGCAACTCTACTTTCTGCCACATGACCTGTTTCTTGTTCAATCGACAAACCAAGTATTTCTGTCTTGTAAAAGGTAAAAACAATTCTGGTTACATGCTTTTATGACACCTAAAGTTTTCCTCCACAGGGAAAGCTTACATGTATAATCTACAATTATGGATGGCAGTGATTATTAGCTTAGTGTCTCTCCTCCTACCAGGCTCTCAGAACTGTGGCTGTCTTGCTCACTCACCACCGAGGCACAACAAAATATTATTTTTTTTAAATATTATTTTTAAAAAGGGAACAAAGGAGCCTTACTGGCAAAACGGTTAACAGTTTGCTGCCGACCAAAAGATTAGGGTTTGAACCCACCCAGTGATTCTGTGGGAGAAGCACCTGAGGGTCTGCTCCTGTAAGCAGCGCAGCCTAGAGACCCCCAGGGGAAGTTCTGCTCAGTCACACGGGGTTGGTAGTCTAAAAGCAACTGACAGCACTTCACAACTGAGTCCAAAGTGACGTGATGGTAAGGGGCCTGGTTTGGAGTCTTTTGAGTTTTGTAAGTCATTTTATTGAGATCTCTTCTAGCTTATAATAATCCATACATAATTGTATTAAACACACTTGTGCATATGCTATTGTTTAACAACTCTGGCTGAAAGTAGAAAATATCAGAAAGATGTTTCAGCGTGTAACATGGCATTCGGCTGTTACATATCACATTATGGGTTATCGCTGCAAAGAACAGGGATTCTAGAGCACTCATTTGTGCGTAGACGGCACCTATACATAGAGCAAGAGACAGCGAACTGAACAAAACAAGGGGAAACCGCATGGTTTCAATTCAGGAAAGGTGTGTCTCAGGTTATATCCTTCCACCAAACTTGCTCAGACTATGCTGAGCAAATGATCAAGAAGCTGGACAGTATGAAGAAGAATGCACCGCCTGTGCTGGACGAAGACTTAACAGCCTGTGTCATGCCGATAGCACAACCTTACTTGCTGAAAGCAGAGAAGAACTTGAAGCGCTTACTGTTAATACCGAAGATGATGCCGTAAATCCTCACCTAATTCATACAAAAAAAAGAGTTTTAAAAAATCAAACACTACAGCCTTCAATATGGATTACATCTTAACAAAGAAAATGAACGCCTTCCCAACTGGGCCAGTAAGCCATGTCACAATACACAAATTATTGGCCAAGTCAAGGATGTCCCCTGGCTTGGTTCCACCATCAGCACCCATGGGAGCAGCAGTCAGAAAGTTAAGGGATGTCCTGCAGTGAGGACAGCTGATGCCAAAAGGCTCCTGAAAGTGCTAAAAACCACAGTTGTCACTTTGAAGACTGAAGGGCACTGAGCCAAGCTGCATTATCTTCAATCCCCACATAACGCATGCAAACGCTGAGCAGTGAACAGGGAAGGCAGGAGAAGAACTGATGCGCTGGGGTCACGGTGCTGCCAAAGAAGACTAAATACAGCACAGACTGGCAGAAGGACACACGGCTCTGTTCTAGGAAGAAGTACAGACAGGATGACCCTTAGAAAGAAGGATGGTGAGACTTCGGCTCAAGGACTTGAGATATAGTATCAAGGGAGTCCAGTTCCTGTAGAAAGGCATTACACTTGTAGAGGGTCAGCAAAAAAAAAAGAAGACCCTCCACAAGATGGACTGACACGGTGGCTGCAACAATGGGCTCAGTGATCATGGGAGTGGCACGGGACCGTACCATGTTTCACTGTGTTGTACACAGACGCAGCATCGCCTAACAGCAACTTACTTTACGAAGGAAAAGTCTCAAGTACCTTCGTGAGGAGCTTCCGGTAGTTGGGAGAATCCCGGACTCGAGTCAAGGACCCACTGGTTGAGGGAGTAATGGCAAGAACAGTGGATTCGCAAGGCAAGGAGCAATAGACAAGATCCAAGTCTTCTACCAAGTACCGTTCTTCTATCTCCCTCTATTCTGTAGGCATTCAAACATGCATTGAGAGTTGACTCACTAACCTGATTACTTCTTGTTCTAAATCGCCAATCTAAGGATGAAAAGAAGGATAGAAATGGGGGTGTCAGCTGGTGCTGCGGAAGAGGAAGAGACTAAGTATCAGAGTTCAATAGATGTTATCTTCTAAAGCGTTGACCACAGGACATGAGAAAATAAGCACAACTCATGGCAGTCAGATTTCGCAAAACCTTCCCAATCTTGAGGCTTCTAAGACATTGCAAAAATCAAAAACATATAGGTGGTACAGTAAATTGTTTACTAAAGCCCTTTTATTAAGGGGACTGGGAAGCTTGTTAACGATGTAAATAAGTTGCATGAAGTGGGAGGGTGGGGGTGGGACCATGCAAATAGTGGAAATGTTGTGCCCTCTTGCTAGGATTACAGAGAGAGGCATTCGGAAGTGGGGGTGAGGGTGGGGTGGTGTAACTTGGCTACCATCCAGAAAGAGCCAAGATTAGAAGGCATCCTTTGGACCCAGGGTTCCTGCACTGAAAACTTCCTAGAGCCAGGAGTGAGCAAGGGAGAGAGAGAGAGAGAGAGAGAGAGAGAGAGAGAGAGAGAGAGAGAGA
>NW_022105908.1:21468311-21500580 GCF_000313985.2 Echinops telfairi | reverse complement strand
ACACACAGACCACTGAAGACAGCAACAGACAGCAAGAAGAGCAGCAAGCATGGCAGGGAAATGGCAGCAGTGGAACAGAGGACCTGGAACTTTCGCACCCACAGAATGAACAACCTACAGCAGCCGTGCTGACCCATGGAGTGGGAGAGCTGAGCACCACCTGGCAGGAGATGTACTGGTGGAAGGGGGTACCACTGGGCACTGGTCAGTGGGCTGAAAGAGCTTTGTAGCACTTGCCCAATAGGGGAAAGGCCCAGCCCTAGTGGGGCCAAGAACTGAGAGAGGAGTTCTGTCTTGAGTGGGCCGAGAGGAGCCCTGTAGGGCCAAGAGGATCTGAGAGGTGTCCTGCACAAACGGGCACTTTGCCTGTACATTTCCAGATCCTGATCCCAAATTGTAACCTGTTTCTTTCCTAATAAGCCTCCTAACTTTGAGTCATCGCTGGGAGGTCTGTGTGGTCACTGCATCTCATGGTCCAACCCAGCAGTGAGTGGAGTGCGGTGGGAGTGATGGATGGTGGCCGAACTGGTAAGTAAGCTTGTTGGAGGGTGGAGCCTGTCCGTTTGACCTCCCCCTCATGGGAATCAGCCTCAGGCTGATGCTGATGGTGAGTCTCCTCCCTGAAATGAGAGGACCTCGGAGTCGCTTTGTCAATTTAAAAACTTCCTTTCAAAAAATTTAAGGAAAGGGGGGCCTGAGCTTGAGAAGACACCTAGATGGGTGCTCTCAGGGTTCCAATTCCATAGTTTGCACAGTACGGAGGGAGCACCACCTTACTCCACTCTCCTGGTGTCCAGCACCTCATTCTCCCAACAGCCTCCTGGCAATGCTTGATGACTGAGCCATACAAGGAAACATGTCATCAATGACTATCTTTGGTACAACACTGTCTGAAAGCAGGCAGGTTAGGCAGATGGCCTCTCTCTCTCTCTCTCAATGGCTTGTGGAGACGTTTCCCATCCTAGAACTGTTTTGTTTCTGGGTTGCAAGGCTCTGTCTTCCCCATCTGCAGACCTATGGCAGAACGTCAACTTGTAAAGAACAGGTATCCACCTCCTGCCACCGTCCCTCTGAGACGACAAGGGGGGCCACTCCACGGGTGCTCCGCGTTGTGTGAGTTACCCACCCTGTCCCAGGCACCCAGCTCAACGTCGTCGAAGGGAATGGAGGCCAGTTTTGGAATGCAGGTCCCAGTCAGCATTATTCCCCGGGCCAGAGGAAAAGCAGCGGGCCAGCTGGTTCTCTTGCTGCCCTTCCACGTCAACTGTCGAAACCTCACTTTTCCAAAGAGCCTCCCATCCTCCATGGATCACTCCAGCAATCTGCTCTAACCCACAGCATGATCTAGCTCAGTGGTTCTCAACCTTCCTGATGCCGCGACCCTTTCATACAGTTCCTCATGTGGTGGTGACCCCCTCCCCCAACCATAAAATTATTTTCGTTGCTACTTCATAACTGTCATTTTGCTACTCTTATGAATCTGGCGACCCCTGTGAAAGGGTTGTTCAATGCCCAAAAGGGTGGCCACCCACAGGTTGAGAACCGCTGATCTAGCTTCTCATTTGGCAGATGCTGAACACCTGGATCCAGTAAAATTCTCTGTAATCTTCCATCATTTTGCCAAAGCGGTATCTCATTTCGTTCCAAATGCCATCAGCTTCCCAAACTGTGCCATTTCTTTCCTCTTTGCAGTTCTCTAGAGGGTAAAAAGTCACCACCTGATGCCATCACTTCTGCTGCAGGAGGTCAGTCTTCCCATTGCCCTGCCTGGGGCATCTGCTGCCAACCCTCGGATGGCTAGCACATACGAGCACAGGGCAGGCCCAACCTGTTGCTCAGCGGTCTGAAAACACATGCCCCAAAGAGCCAGCCTTCCAGGTGGTGCTGCCTCCAGAGCCGCGGGAAGAGAGACGGAGATAAGGATAAGGCCAACATAAGGATAAGGCCAAGGATAAGGCCAACAGCAACCATACAATCATTTGAAAAAGACCATCTCTGTCAGCGACGACCACCTAGCAACCCGTCTCTCTGGGTAGTGCACCGTGTCATTTCAGTGGACAACACAGCACAGTCCCACAGTTTCAAGGACACCGCCGTCTAAAACTTCTAACTGGTCGGACGGACTGTACGGCGAAGCGGCAAGATGGATAAAGTGGCTCAGCCAAAAGGAAGGAGAGTCAGTCTGGGGTCTTCCTCCTCTTCCTCCCGGGGACCCACTTCCACTGATACTGAAGCGAAAGTTCCAGGTCCTCTGCTCCACTGTTGCCATTTCCCTGCCATGAACTAAAGCCAAGATGCTCAAGTCAGAAGATCGTGCTGTAGTATAATCAAGCTTGGACACTGAGATGGTTTGAAACAGGAGGCCCAACTTTTCTCTTCGATTATCCCAACTTTTATTAAGGGCATCCCTCCCGTGGAACTTTCCAGAACTCTCCTGACCACCAGACAAGGTTTGATACTGAAAACAACTCAGAAAAGATACATTCTGAACTGTTCATGTGTAAGAGAGGCAGAGGAAGCCTAACAAGTCTGACATTTGTTAACAAATTTCTTCAGACATGTTAGAATATGCATTCACCTAATATTTGAGCCCCCTATTATGTCAAAACATGTTCTAGGTACTAAAGATGCAAAAATAGACAAAAACAACATCATCCTAGCTCTCAATGAGCTTATTATATTCTAATGGAGACTGACAGAAATAAAGGTGTGTTAGCAGGTAGCGAAAAATACTATGAAGTAAAATAAAGCACATTAAAAGGATGCAATATAAAAATGCACCCAAGCTTTCTACAAAGCAAAGGAGGGAATGCTATTTCAGATACATTTGGTAACATTAAGAATCACTATGTGGTCCATAGGAGCCCTGGTGGTGGGGTATGTACGTTTTGGGCTGCTAATCAGGCCAGTAGTTTGAAACCACCAGTCATTCATTGGGAGAAAAAGAAAACTTCCTATTCCCATAAAAATGTATACTCTTCGGGAGGGAGGGAGGGAAAAGAGAAGAGCTGATACCAAGGGCTCAAGTAGAAAGAAAACGCTTTGAAAATGATGACAACATATGCACAAATGTGACTGATACAATTGATGCATGGATTGTTATGAGAGCTGTACGAGCCCCCAATAAAATAATTTTCTTTAAAACTACATGGACTTGGTAACCCACAGGAGCAATTCTACCCTGTCTTATAGGGTCACTGGCATTTCAGAGAATTCAACATTCAGTGCTCCATTTAATCCTCAACAGCTCTTGGGCTTAGTACTACTATTACCACCCCTACTCTGTCGATGAGAAAACATCCTTAAACAGATAAAGTCTCTGCACAGTCTTCAGCAAGTCAAGGACCAAGGGGTAGCAAGGCCCAGGTAACACAGGAAGCAAGGACTTGAGCTGGTTACCACAACTCCAAACTCCATGCTTTTCCACACACCAAGCCACTGTGCGGGTGGAGAAACAGGGCTTCCAAGAGGTCAAGGGTGGCTGTGGGTCCCAAAGTGGCAAGTCCGTTCCATCTCCCCGTACATGGCTAAGAGATGACTGCAATCCAATCGCCCTAATGTCAGATCTAACTATCATCACCAGCTGAAAACCAAGTCTTTGCCTGAAACAAGAGGAGACGGACAACCTGGGCTCTCTAAGGCCAGCTAACAAACGCTGGCCGTGCCTTTCCCCTTCCCCCACCCCATCCTCCAGCAAAAGATGATGTGCTGCTAATGCTCCAGGTTCCTATTTCTCACTGGAAAGCAGACAGGAACAGAACAAGGGATGACTGAGGCAGCAGCTCCACAGAACCACAGCAGCGAGCTGAGGTGGAACGCAGAGGAAAGGTCAGCCACAAGGAGAAAGCAGGCCCCCTCCAGTCCCATTTCAAGGAAAGCCCAACTCCCCTTCATGCCCAGAGTACTGGAGGGGTCCGTGTGGGAAGGGGGATACTTTTCTAAGAAGCCTGAGGCAAGCCAGACTGAAGCCCAGGAAGCAAATCACCAGGTTGTCTTGGGGAGGGGTGTGTGGGGTGAAAGGCAGGAAGCAATTGAGGAAGGAGACGAAACAGTGCTTCTTGCCACATCCAAGGTCAGAGGGATTCCAGAATTGCTGGAAATCCCAGGATGAGGGCACAGGCCAAACTACCAGGAGGCTAATAGATGAGAGAATGAAGCCCAGGCTAAGTCAAGTCCCACAAGGTCTAAACCAAAGGTCACGATCTGAACTCACCCAGTTTTATTATATTTCAGTCTCCTCAGATGGCCACAGGAACCTGCAGTCAGAGTTAATCAACAACCAAGGTGGGAAGGGAAGGTAGTTAGGTGGTGGCTCATCCCAGAGCAGAATATATTGAAGAGCTGGGCGGTTTTTTGTTTTTTTTTTTCCTTCTAGCTCAACTGACTTGAGAATTCCAGTTTCAACCCTGGCCTGGAAAAAATCTCCCCCCAGAAGCCTTGATACCCCTTCCCCAGACACACAAACACACACAGAAATTCAATACCCCATCTCCCTCATAGCAACTTATCACCTTATCTCTAAGCAAGCCCCAGGTCTCAGAGCCCAACATCGCACCAAATTATGACCTGAATGGCAGGGAAAAAACTGTGTCACCCAGAGAAACCCAATTAGCAACATGACTCTGCTCTCTTCAATTCCCCTCCCCTCCTGACATATCCGGGGCACCGGGGTGGCTGGCCGCCTTTTTCAATATGGGTCGGGTTCCCCCCTGGTTCACTCACAAGCCAGAAGGCAGGGCAATTTGAAAGTGGGGGTTCTCCAGAGAAGCTAACCTAGAGATAGGAAATACTGCCCCTGGTCTAGCTGAGCTGGTGAGAAAGCCCCAAGGCCACCTGGATGTCAGGAGTGTTCACCTTGAAATCATTAAGTCGCCCCTTAAGCCAAGAGTTTCCTGCTTGGGGGAAAATAAAAGAAGACAAAGAAAAAGAAAGCGCATAGATGCTGCTGAAAGCTCCCAATTGAGGCCATGTAAGTGCCCCCATGAGGGGCACTAAATGGGTATTTCGAAGAAATTCTTGCTGCTGGCATTTCCTCGGATCCCTTTTTCTAATGAGCCTCTCCCTGGAGAGATCCACCATCATATCCCCACCACCCCCCCACACCCCCTGCCAACTTCAAACATCCCCACTGCTTTTCCAAAGCACCCAGGCCGGCCCCAAACAGCATGTGCTCCAGTGAGTGAGTGTGTGTGTGTGTGTGTGTGTGTGTAAACATCCTGTGTGTGTGTGTGTGTGTGTGTGTGCATGTAAACATCCTCTTCCCAGACCCTGCAAGAGTTTGTGAAGAGAAGCAACGCTTCTCGCCTCCCCCAATGCACTTGTCTCTCGCTCAGCCCCACTCCACTGCAGATCTGGTAATGTAATATTCAGGGACCCTGAGACCGGAAATGCCTGTTCTGGACTGCTGCACTTGAAACCCGAGAGAAAGGACAGAAACTGAACATGGGGGTATGGGAGAAGGCAGGAGGTGGAATAGGGAGGCTGAAATGCTCGGCTCGGGGGCAGAGAAGCAATTCAGGGGTGGGCGAGGAAGAGAAAGGGTGATGAGGAGGAGGCTGTCAAGACGAGTGGCAAAGTCAAAATGGGTGCGGAACAGGGAGGGGAGGGAAAAAGTATGGGGCAGCGGTGCACAGAGAGCCCCGAGGGGCGTAAGGGCCGAGAGAGGCACGGCAGGAAGGATTCTGCAGCTGCTGGACCGCACGCGTTTAGGGGAGGCAGAGGGTGGCCCTCCCGACCTGGAAGGAAGAGGGTCCCGGACCTCCGGATGAAGGTAGGGCCGGAGAGAAGTGCGGGCCCCCCCACCCCTCCAACGCTGGGCGGAGATCAAAGTAGCTCCCTGAAATCTGCAGCGAGTGGAGCGCAAGGGGCAGAGGTCAGGGGAGGTGGGGAGCCCAGTAAGGGGACACCGGGGGGATGGGGCTAGTGCAGCGGCGCCCGGGGAGCACGTGAGGCGTGGAGCCACCTGGCTCCCCTGCGGCGTGGGCGCGGAGCGGGGCGAGGCTGGGGGGTGGCGCGCTCACCCGCAGGGCGGACAGGTCGATGTCGTCCAGGCTGCGGGCGGGGGCTGGGTCGCCCATGGCCTCCGCCGGGAACGGAGCCCCGAAGCCGCTCACGCTCTGCCTTGCTTAATCCACTGCCGCCGCCGCCGCTTCTCCCCCATCGGGGACCCCGGGGGCGGGCTCCACCGCGCCTCCCCCGGAGAACAGGGAGGGGGAGGGCCGGCAGGAAGACCGACCCACCGGCTGACAGGAGATCTCGCTCGAGAGTCTGCAACCCGAGCCGCCCGACTCTTCTGCGCAGGCGCACACGGGCCGCGCACCCGGAGGGTGGAAGAGGGAACGTGACGCGGCCGTGCCGGGCTCCCCCTCCCCCTAGGCGCCGACACCTGGGCGCAGGCGCAAGAGGGAGAGCGCGGAGAGCGCGCGCGAGGACCGAGCGCCCGCGCGAACCTGGCGTGCAGGGAGTGGGCGGTGGCCGGGGCGGCCTCGGAGCTCGCCCACCGGCTGGCGCGCGTGCGCACACGCGCTTCTTTTTCTATCCCCCCACCCCTTCCCATTTCCCCCCCCCACTCTTTCCCCTATTTCCCTCTTAATTTTTGTTGGCGCCTTTCCTTCCTTTCCCACCTCCTTTGTGTGCCCAGCTACCAATCAAGCCACCCACCTCGCTAGTTGCGGGGGAAATGGGGGACGGCCCTCTATTACTAGGGGGGTTGTTATGGCAACTCCCCACGCGAGGGCTGGGTGGCCTGCAGATAGGATGGGCTGTCCACCCACCCTATTGCCATGGCAACCGTCGAGCCGCTGGAGGAGGGGCCTCTCCGTGAGAACTTGGTTGGAGAAAGCACGTGGGAGTTGGGGGTAGCAGCGGAAGGCTGGCTGTTTCTGGAATGCCCTGTTCTCCCTTCCCAGCCTGGAGTTGGGAGTGTTGGGGAGGGGAAGGATCTCAGATCTCAGGATAAGAAATTTTGTTGTAGGCCGCAGTCTCTGCACCTCTCTTTATTAAGTGCTCTGCACAGAGGAACTGTTTTCAAGGATTATTCATTGCCTGATTACTGGAGCCGCGGGGGGGAGTGGGGAGAGGGGCAATGTGGGCAGGCCCATGGAAGGAGGAATCGGTGCCCCACCCCCATCGAATCTCGCTGAGTCTACCTTAGCTTTCGGCCTGTTGGCACAACGCCCCCAGCCACTAAGCTTCCCTGGAAGCTGAGTAATGCATCATAGCAAGAAGTCCTGAACTGCCAGGCCCCACTGCGGGGCATTAAGCAAATTACTTTGCTTTTCTTGGCTTTTCGCTGTAAAACTGAGGGGGGCGATTGTATGGTCTCCGAGATCCCTTCCAGGGCGCCAACACTATCTGAAGACCCGACCACCAGCCCTGATACAAACCTTACTTTAGTAGACATTGAGGGGCCTGGTGCCATGACAGCGGACTAAGCATTGGGCTGCCAACTACAAGGTCAGTGTTGTGAGCCCACAGTTTGTTCCTAGGGAGAAGGATACCACCTGCTCAGGTAAAGGTATCAAATCTCAACTCAGAACCCAAGGGGCAGGAAGTTCTCTGAGTCAGAATGGACTGAGTCGGTTTGAGTAGACTTTGAAAGAAATGTCCTTGGAAAGAGGCTGAACAGCCTCTTTTTTTTCCTGGACTTTCCCCCCTTAGAACATTTGGATGTACATCCAGTCTTGAGCATGATGTTCTTTGAAGATCTGTGGTGGCCTGTGTGTTGTGGTGCTGGAAGCTAATGCCACTAATGCCAGCAGGGTCACCCGTGGTGGACAGGTTTCACAGAAGCTTCCAGACTAAGAACAGACTGGGAAGCAAGAATCCGCTGCCCCTTTTAAGAGATTAGCTGCTGGAAAACCGGACAATAGCAGCGGAACACTGTCAGATCTAATGCCCAAAGAGGAGCCCCTCAGATTGGAAGGCACTCAAAACACCACCCAGGAGGACGGCATAGGGCCGGGCAGTGTTTCCTCCTGCTGGTCACAGGGTGGGGGTCTCGATGAGTGAAGGCTGACTCCACATCAAATTGACAACCACAACTTAAACGATGAGATAGGAACCTTAGGGGGCAGTGAGTTTCTGTGAATGGAGGAGGAATGACTCAGAAATAGTCGGGGGAAGACAGCTGCTAAACTCAATGCAAAGATTCATCACTGGATCATATGTGGAGGGTTGATGGGGGTATGTTTTGTTGTGCAGTGTCTCAACAACAACTAAAGTAGAAAAATTAATTATTTAAGAAAGACACCGTAAAGCTAATGGGGAAAGGGTAGCTGGGCCCACGGTGGAGAAGCCCACCTCACTCTTAACCAAGCCTGGGGCAGCTGCTGCCGACACTGACACCCCACTCCACAGTTCTTGAGGTGACAGTGCCCCCTGGGAAAGAAGCACTTAGGGTTGATAATGAGGCTAATTAACAGGATGCCAATTAGCACTGAGGGACCGCTATAAGTAGTAGGAGGGGGATTCCTTGTGTGGAAATGGCTTTGAGTGAGGAGAGGACAGTACTCAAATGGAGAGGATGGGGGCAAGGCAACCTCCTGAGACCTCCTTAGACCATTGCCCCCTCCAGCACCCCGCCCCCTTCCAGACCCCAACCCAAACACTGCCATCCAGTAGACTGCATTCCAACTCACAGTGACCCTCAGACCCAGCACCCCGCCAGGGCTCCCCCCATTCCGGAAAGACTTCCTCAAGCCTTCACCCCACACCCCTCAGCTGTATCCCTTGGAGACTTTGGAGGATGAGGTTGAGGGGAATGAAGGGTGTGAGCTAAGACCTATCCTAAGCTTTTTTGTTTCATTGCAAAACATTTCAGAAGGACAGAAAAATCCTAAGAAACACATGATGAAAATCCATCAATCTACCACTCGGTTTAAGAAGTAATAGAAGCTCTCTCTTTGTATACCCTTCTGTTAGCCCCTCTCTTTCTCTCCATGCACCCCCCACACACACACACATACTCACCCCCCAGGATGTGTTCTGCACCCTCACAGACTGTGCCCTTTGGTCCCTCTTCTCCTTCGAGTGCAGCGCTGCCCAGTAGAACGGGAGCATTTTTCTGCTGTGATGGGCATGGGGCACTGGCAACACGTGGCGATCTTGTATTCCTCTAAGACCGAGAAATGCTTTTCCTCTGATTTTAATTCATTTACATTGAATAGCCACATGTGGCTCACCGCCATCGCATCAAGTCCGACACAGCAACCCCAGAGGCCAGAGTAGAACTGCTTCTGTGGGCTCCCCAGACAGCGAATCTCTACTGGGGGAGAAAGCCTCATCTTTCTCCCATGGAGTGGCTGCTGGGTTCAAACTGTTGATCTTGCTGTTAGCAGCCCAGCATGTAACCTTGGGGCTGGTGGGTATGAAACTGGGCAGGGAAACTATAGACCAGAGTTAAGGATTACTTTGTTGCACTTATTCAGATTACTTTGTTGCACTTACTCAAAACTCAGTGATTCCAACTCACAGTGATCTTGTCGGACAGAGCAGAGCTGCCTCTACGGATTTAGGAGGCTGTAAATATTTATAGTAGAAAGCCTCATCTTCCTCCTATGGAGCAGCTGGTGGTTTTGAACTGCTGACCTTGCAAGTCACAGCCCAATGGGTAACCACTATGCCACTAAGGTTCCCTACGCCAGTCCTGGCAAATCATTGTCTTGAGTAGATTCCAACTCGCATCGACCCCGTGTGCTACAGAGCAGGACTGCTCCATCGGTCTTTAGGGAAGCGGACGGCCCGGTCTGCCTTGCACCCCCCCAGGCAGGTGTTCTATAAATGCTTAGGGTCAGGGGCAGAATCTTTACAGAAAGCCAATTGCACCTTTCCCAGTCGGTGCCACCAAGGCCCCAGAGAGGTGATGTGACTTGACAAGAAAATCTAGCGAGCAAGTGACAGATCCTGGATTTAAGCCAGTTCTTCCTGACAGGAATGAAGCCTGTGCAGTGAACCACCCCCACGGGGCTTCCATCAGTATATCCCATGCTGTTCTTGGAGAAACCCAAAGCAGAGGCTGCAAGCCCTGGTAGGCACCTTGCCCTCAGTCTCTCAGCAAGGTCAGAACCACAATTCTGCCCTTTCTAATACCAGGCATCGCACAGTGAAGACCTTCTCCTGCCTGCAGCCGGGTGACTAAGCTCCCGCTGCTACAATCCCGTAGAGCAGTGATGGAGGTGGAAGGAGAGGCAAGGGGTGGGCAGCTGTGCACAGCCCCCCCCCACCCCAGGAGACAGGTGCTCTGTGTGGGCGTGTAGGTGACTCCAAGTGCACCAGGATTCTTCAAGGAAGACGCAAGCAGACTTTTTCTACACATTTATTTATGAAACGCTTATTGAACTGATACAAAGTTAGTGTCTGTCAGCTGGCTGGCAGAGGTGGGGGTTAGTGAGCCCCTTGCCCCCCGTGGGTCCTCCAGCTTTCCCTCCACCTTGGCAAAACAGGCTGGAAGAGAGGCTCTAGGGAGGGTGAGAGCTCAAGGGCAGGAGAAGGAGGGCAGCGCCCTGTCCTCCTGAAGTTAGTGGCTTGACTCCGGGCATCCTGGGGCTGGAGTTGGGCTTCTCTGAAGCAGGTCTGAACTGGGAGACAGCGAGAGCACTCTTCTCTGGGCCCCTCTCCTCACTCCCCAGGCTAGAGGTAGGTGTGCCCTCCTTGGCTGCTGTCCAAGGAAGGGTCCCTTATAACTTCCTTCTCTGTCCCCCTGGGGGATGCCTGCCTTTCCCACGTCCCAAAGGGCCTTGCCTTCAGTCCACGGGTCCGGGGACAGGAGCCTGACAAAGTAGAGCCCAGCAGCTGGTGACCTCTCTCCTGCCCGGAGCCTCGGCTAGGTCCACACTTCCAGGGGTATCATGCCCTCCTTGCTGCCAAGTGGGGGCAGCAAAGACTCATCCTCCAGGAACTTGAGGGGAAAGTGGACCAGGTGGCCCTGGACCTTGGTGAGCTCAGACTGGGCCAAGGAAGGACTGACCGTGGCCAAGGGTTCCACGGCCACATATTCCCGGAGAACCTTCATGGAGCGGGTGGCGTTAGACGGCAGGCAGCGGAAGATCTGTGGGAACAGGGAGGAGTGGGAGGCAATCAGGCTTAGGGAGACTCGCCCAAGAGTCCATTCCTACTGGGCTGGAGGCCCCCACTCCTCTCCCACCATCTCTCAATACCCCCCCCTCACATCGACCCTTTGAATCCCTTGACAGTCACTGCCTCCAAAACCCTCACCCCCTCTTATGAATAGGCTGTGAGCCCTGCATTTCCCCCAGGCCGACACCCACAAACTTCCTACCTGCTCGTAGATGTTGGCATTGTTCTCAGCTGTATCTTGCCACAACTGGAAAAAGTCATCACAGACAGGGTCTCGGAGATCCAGGTCTGGCCGGGCATCGGCCCCGAGAATCACACTACAGGCGAAAAGGGGTCCCAACAGGGACAGAGGAAGAGCCTTAGAGGACCTGGAAAATGTGCTTGTTGCTCTCGGTCATTTCAAGTAGATGCAGCATGAGACAAGACACTCAGCGTAAAGAAGCCCAGGAGAGTTTTCATCGGTCGCTCCTTTTTGTAAATGCTTTAATTCTATTAAAGATACACTCTCTGCTCCTTTGACTTGGTTGTGGTTTGGTGCCCCAACCTGGCTAGTCCCCGAAATCAGATTACTCTGCCAATTGGGAAAGCCAGTAGTCCTTGTAAGGCGAACGTAGTAACCACTACACGACGGAAATCCTTGTGAGTACCCTTCATACCTGGCTCATGAGACACATGGACTGCGGCAGGGTGCCCACTTCCACCCTGCAGCAGCCCCCACCCTGAGTGGGCCGTACCTGAAGCAGTGCTTCCGCAAACTCAAGGCAAACCTGCCTGCCTGATACTGCGCCCCGTCCATGACGGACGCTTCCATCTCCGTGTCCTCGATCAGCACGGCCAGCTCACTGTCCCGCTTCCCCAGCAAGCTCCGGTCATTGATATTGGCGGAGCCTAGGGCAGGACAGGCTGTGTCTGCCTGTGGTCTGCGGCAGCGGGGAACCCCAGCCTCTCCCCCAGAGCACCAGTCCACAGACAACCTTGGCCTCCACCCACAGTCGGGGCTCAATGGCAGTCTCCATCCTCCCACCCCTTCAGCTCTGTGTCCCTGCCTGGCAATCTTCCACCACCACCCCCTACTCCTCTTCGGCACTGACCAATGATGACTGTCCGGTCGTCTGCTATGAGCAGCTTGCTGTGGATATAGATGAGTTCTGAGACTGGGTGTCCAGCCAGCTCCCCGTGTGTGCGAAGCCCACAGATGGACATGTAGTCCCGCCATGCTGTCCCCACTGCGCACAGGAGAGAGGGGCAAGTGTGTGTGAGGTGAGAGGTGTCCCCCGGCCACTCAGCTGGTGTCCTATCTCACCCACCTCCTCACTTCAGAAGACCTTCCTAGGGTCTCCTTGACAGACCCCTTTCTGCAGGGCCAGGCCACCTATGGTCTCGTGGTGGTGGCGTGGTCACGCCCTGGGCTGCCAGCTTCATGGCAGGCCGTTCAAAACCACCTGAGGCTCCTCGGGAGAAAGACGGGGCTTTCTGCTCCTGTCAGCTGTCACTGGGGGACGCCCACAGGGGCTCGCTCTGAGTCAGCCTGGACTCGATGGCAGCGAGGTTGGGGCTGTGGCCCCAGAGGCCCCAGAATGACCGCCTCCCCTCCCACACCCAGTTCACAAGAAAAAAGTCATTTATTCAAAAGAAAGAAATCATAGCTTCCTTCTCTTCATGCTAGCCTCCAGGCTTCCAAGTCCCCAACCACCCCAAGCCCAGACGTGCCGCCAGCCCCCAGCACTCACTGGCTGCTTTGAGGCGATGCAGGATGGAATACTCTCCCCGACACAGGGTCCTGAGGAAAAGAAATAGGTAAACCGAGGCTTAGGGGCGGGCGATGAGGAGCCAGGAGAGAGGCGGGCAGTCCAAGGTCCAACAGGAAGGACTCCGGACGGACAGAGGTAGGAGGTAGGAGGCTGATGGATGGCTTGGGGCTCACCTGTAGGTGAAGTGCAGGATGGCCTGGATGGAATTACCGCCCCCTGTGGAGATGTCGCCCTCAAAGCCAGGGAGCAGGGGCAGAAGTACGTACACTCGGAAGCACTGCCCTTGTCTGGGGGGAGGAATGGGATCAGAGGGGTGACCTGTCCCCGATGCACCCAGTCCCCACCTGCCAGTCCCCTTACTTGTGGGCTTTCAGGATTCTGTCCACAATCTCATCGCCCAACTTGTTGAGAACCGTCCGCCCATCTGAGCAGCTAATGAAGAACTGATTCTAGTGCGGAGATCGAAGAGAGAAAGGTCAGCAGCCTGGCCCCTGCCCTCACCCCCAACCCCAGCTCCCACCTCCAGGCTCCGGGTCCAGGCCCGGCCCCATCTCTCCCAGTCCTCCGTGACCCTCATGAACACCCTAAGCCCCCTCTTGGGTCATCCCCTCCCGTCCATCACACCCCAGCCCAGTCAGACCTCGATGTAAAGGAAGTGCTGGCTCTCTCTGATCGTGTGCAGGTAGGCGTTGAGGATGGAGTTCTCCATGGTCCCTGCTGACCAGCGGTCCACTGACCGCAAGACCTAGGGGAAGGAGTGAGCGGGAGGTGGCAAGGGTGATTCTTGGCCCCGGAATGAAGGAGTGAGTGGGGTACAGGTGCGTTCTGAACCTGGCTGTCCACCCAGCTCCCTGTGTGGTGTCCCACCACGCTGTCCCCAAGGTGCACAAGAGAGAGGGGCGGATGGGTGTGTGATGTGAGAGGTGCCCCCGTTCAGGCAGCAGGTACCCTATCCCTTCTAAGTTCAGAAGACCTTCCTAGGGTCTCCCTATCAGATGCTTCTCTGCAGTGAAAGACCACCTGTGGTCTCAGGGCCTTAGCAATAGAGGCACCCAAGAATGATAGCCTCCCAGGCAGGGAGGATGGGTGGAGCCTTGGGAGCGGGCAAAAGGGGGGAGGAGTGGGAACCCTCACCTGCACGGTGGCGCACTGCACCCCGGGGAGAGTGAAGGGGAGCTGGTTCTCAGTGATGGAGGACTTGGGCAGCAGGTAGGGGAACGTGGGTGTCTTGTATTTGGCCTTGGTGGTCTGAGGTGGAGGACGGCAGGGTCAGAGAGAGGTGGTAGGCTGAACCTGTCTCCTCCCTGTCAGCCTCCAGCCCCTGAAGGAAGGAGTGAGCACCTTGGTGAAGTTCCAGCGCTGGATAAAGTGCCGTGCAAGGTCCCGGGCGGGGGGGCCATGGACCACCACCCCAACGTCCCGCCATGGCATCCGGGGCGTGGTCTCCCTGTCAATGAAATCTGGGAGGGCCAGAAGGGTCAAGAGAGAGAGTAGGCCTATTCCTTAAAGACCTTGGCGGTGGGGAGGGGAAAGGGCCTGCCAGACAGAAGGCTGCCCACACATTGAGCCAGTTCATCTCTTCCTCAGTCTCGGCCCCAATTCTGACCCTGCTCCCAGCTCTTGGGGCCTTTGAGAGAGAAAGATCCTTACCCTCAAAAGGTCTGTCCAGCTGTACCCAGTCTTTGGTGATAAGATTGCTGTAGTCCTTGCCCAGCCAAAAGTGTTGGTTGTGGGAGAGTTCTGGGGTGGCTGAGGTGCTTGGGCATGGAGTGGGAGACTGTAAGAGGAACACAGCCCAGCCAGGGGCAAGGAGAGGGTCATGGGCCACACAGAGCCAGAAAGCAAAGACAGGAGGACTGCAACATGGACAGACAGACATGGGAGACAGAGAGGAAGAATTAAGCAGAGAGAGTTAGACTCTGTACTCCTCCCTTTCATCTGCATTTGATATCCCTAGAAGAATCAGGGGTGGGGGAGGTCGTGGAAATAGGGACGGGACTTGGGTATCTTCAGAGAAGGCTCTTGGGGTTCCAGAAAGGCTGAGGACCTCTGAAAAGGCCTGGGAAGACTGCAGGGAAGAGGGAGAAGCTGGAGAGGCATGTGGATGTTCAGCGACCTGAGTTTGGAGGCACGCAGGAAAGCCCTGGGGGACTACCTGAGAGGCAGGTGATGCAGAAGCATCCCCGAGGTCAGTCAGTCGGTAGTGAAGATCATCCCAGCGGCCATAGGCGAGGTCCAGCCCCCCCAGGAAGGCGACTGTTTGGTCCACCACAAGGAGCTTCTCATGATGGGCCCACAACGTCACCTGATCTGGGTGGCGCATCACCTGCAACAGGTATAGCCGGGACAGCTCGTGAAGGTGGGTTTAGGTGAGGGAAGAGAGCCAAGGTATTGGGAGAGCAAATGGAAAGATGAAAGGATGAGCTGCTCCGGGACAGGCAGGGTGGGAGTTGGCAAAGGTAGTGAGGAGGGTCCCAGGGTGAGAGGGATCTCTGAGGCCCGAGTCACCTTGACATTGGGGTGCAGGAGCATCAAAGCCCTCTTGCTGTAGCCACTGTTGATGCCCAAGGCCAACTCCACTTCCTTAAACAGCAGGACAGACACTCGGACACCCTCCTCCTGTGGTGGTGGTTGTGGGGAGGAGGGGAAGGGGAAGAAATTAAGTCCTAATGCCTCTCTTCTGCCTTCCCCAACCCTTCCTCATTATCGTGATTCCTGTCCACCCTTCCACACTGCCTGGAGATCTTGGATGCCCTGCCACTTACACTGCTGTGAGGCTTGATGGGACATCGTCTGTCTGCTCACCCACCTGCCTCCATCCTCCCTCCACCCATGTATCTACTCACTTACCCTTAGCTATCCAGCCAGCAAGCCATCTTCCTATCTAGCCACCCACTCACCTATCTATCTACCTCTCCAGCCTCATCACCTGCCTGCCACCTCCTTTCCCATTATCTACCATTGACACACTCACCGCCCTTTTATCCTCATGTAGTCTCCCTTCCATCCAACCATATCCACCTTCTACTACTATGTCTTATACTGTGATATCAGTCAGCCAGGGTTTCAGCGCAAGGAGCTATCAGTCTAGTGAGAGAGATAGGCATGTACCCCCTGCTCCTTGCCCTAGGTAACACAAGGAAGGGTTCCAGGTACAGGTAGAGGGGAGCATGAAGAAGGCCTGTCTGTTCTCATTTGGGAAGAAAAAGCCAGGAGGTGGCATTTGCCAGACACCGAGCGAAGATGGGCACATTTCTTCTCCGGGAAACCTCACATTCCCTATCTTCTCCCATGCTGCAGCAGCCCCTTCTAGCCGGACTCCACCCATAAGCAATGCCTGCCACACACCCCTCCAGCCTGGCCACTGTCCTCACCGCCCTCCTCTTGAGCATAATATCCAGTCTCCAGTCGTCGGAATGGGCCGGACGCTTCAGGTAAACCTCAGGACTCAACCTGGGATTCAGGAACAGGGGCAAAGGGCAAGTGAAAGGCCCACGCCTCCCTCTCTGAACAAGGGGCTGACCTGCCAACTCCCTCCAGCCCCGGGCTTCCTCCCGTCACTCACCACCAGTTTGTGATGAAAATCTCCTCCCGGGCTTGCAGGATGGCATCTGCCACAGCCGCGAAGTACCCCGCCCCATTCACAAACCTGGGGGGAGGCCAAGCCAAGGAGGTCAGAGGAGGCAGAAGGCAGAAAGCTCTGGAGAGTGAAGACCGAGGACAGTGAAGGGTCAGAGGTGACAGCAGGGTCAAGCGATCCGGAGTGATCAGAGAGGTCAGAGGGTTCCGTCAGACATACCAGAGTGGGATGAACTTGCCAGTATGGACCAAATAAAAATGACAGCTGATATAATAAACTTTTTTAAAAAAAGACAGATTGGGAGGATGTATTAGTAACATCATACAGAAAGAGCTCTACCAAATCAGAAGAAAATGACGTATAAGCCAAAAGGGGGTGAGGGGGGTGGAATGACAGTTCACAGGGGGAACGAAAATGCTCATTCATAAGAAAAGATGCTCGGTTTCCCTAGTAAACAAGGAAAGTGAAATGACTTTCTTTTCTATGTATTAGATTGGCCAAACTTCAAATCACTGGTAGCATGTAACCTCAGGACATGGAAAAGTGGGTATTCTTAGACTCTGGGGATATACATTGGGTATAGCCGTTGAAGAAGAAAATTTGACAGTCTTTATCAAAATACTGAAGGAGCACTGGTAGCGCTGTGGGTTAGGCATTGGGCTGCTAACCACAAGGTCGGCAGTTCAAAGCTACCAGTTGCTCCACAGGAGAAAGAGGAGGCAGTCTGTTCCCAGGAAGAGGTGCAGTCTTCGAAATCCTAAACAGGGTGGCTATGAATCAGAATCTACTCAAACACAGAGGTGTAGATCAAGATATGAACGCACACACCTTTTGACACAGTAATTCTAGGAATGGTGGGGTGTTAGGTGCCGCCAAATTGATTTTCCATTCTTAGCGACCCCATGTGACAGAATCAAGAGGGCTGCTAAGTGAGCGTCGGCCATTCAAACCCACCAGGTGCCCAGTGGGAGAAAGGTATGACACTCTGCTTCTACAAAGGACACTGGTGGCTCAGTTATGTCCTATCGGGTGGCTGGGAGTCAGACTGGACTCCAGCGTGACGGATTTGGTCTTTTGGTGCCAGTAACAGAGCAGAACTGCCCCCTGGGGTCTGCTAGACCGTCATCTTTGCAGAAGCAGATCACCCACCGAGGTTCAAACTCCCAACCGTCAGGCTGGCCCTTAACTGTGGCAGCACCAGGCTCCTTAAAGCCAAAACCAAACTCACTGCCATCTAGTTAATTCTGAGTCACGGTGACCCTATAGGACGGGACAGAACAGAACTGCCCCTTTGGGTTTCTGAAGCTGTAAATCCTTCTGAGAGCAGAAAGCCTCATCTTTCTCCCACAGCCTGGCTGGTGCATTGGATCCGGCTGGCCTTGTGGTTCGTCCAACACATTACCCCCTTCTGCCACCGGGGCTCTTGACATCCGACAGAATGCTTGAGGCAAAACGCTGTTCATGACAGCGCTTTCTTAAGAAATAACCTCATTGTCTGGTCTCTAAAACAAGTATTCAGTTAGAAAGAAAAAAAAAGTCACAGAAGTGTGTACTCATCTGTACTGCAAGCAAATACACCTATGCATTGTGCTCACGTGAAAACAGGCAGGAAAAGATCTGAGAAAGACAAGTGAACCCCCTCCCTGCGGTGCTTCTGGGGCGAGACGTAGGGCTGGTTGAGAGGGCGTGTTGGAAGGGAGACTGGCATGTTCAGTGGAAGAGGAATTTTATTTTCTTTGTCACTTAATGTGGTTTCATATATTTTGACTTAAAAAAAAAAAAAGACAGTCTAGCATGGTGAGAAGAACAAGGTCCACTCCCAGACTTCCTGGATTGAATCCTGGTTCCAACAATGTTTACAAGCCATGTGACATTGGGCAAGCCTTGTAACCTCAAGTATATCTCAAGTTGCCCTCGCCGTAAAATGCAGATAACCACTCCGTCTGCCTCACAGGGTGAGTATGAGGATTTCATGAGTTCTTACGGTTCCTGGCCCATCCTGAGTGCTACCTAAGTATCAGCTATTATTCCCTCCTCTGTTAAAAAAACAAACAAAACTAAAACAAACAGAACTCTCAAAACCACCTCCAACACAAATTCTTCCTATGACTCCCTCTGCCTGTGATAAGCTGGCCGTCGCCAGCCTTGCACACGGAGCCCTGCATGCTCACATGCTGCCAACTCCTGGGGACTCTTCTTCGCCCATGCCTCCGCTCGCTCCAACAACCATCATTCTCCTCATTCCCGGAGCCACCAGCCTAGTCCTGCCTTCAGTGCCTGGGCAGTTCCATCAAAATATAGGGAACCACATTTTCATTATCTTGCTAAAGGTAACCTTGGAGCTTCCTGCCTTCTGGAAGCCTGTCCTGACATCCCCAGGCAGAACCAGCTTCTCCTCCTCCGTGAGCATGACTCTGTATCTATGCCTACTATGACGAGGTCACTTTGCTTCATTCTGAACCAGGGGGGTGAAACCAGGGAAGCCTGTTGGGCTTGACACACAGTAGGTGCTTGGAAAATGTTTACGAGATGACCGAAGAGAGTTGAGGCGAGCATAGCAAACAGTGGGAGTTGGTGGAAGGGAGAGGAGTTTTTGAAAGAGTCATAGGGGGGACAAGAAGACAAGGCTCAGAAGAGTGGGGAGGTCAAAGGGGTCATGGCTAGAAAGATCACAGTGATCAGCATGGTTGTAAAGATCAGGGGTCAGGGAGAGCAGAAAGGGGTCCCAGGAGTTAAAAGAGAGAATCAGTGAGCCAGAGAAGACCGAGGGGAGCAACAAGCTCCCAGGCATGTTCAGAAGGGACCTGAGCATCTCACCACCGGGCCAGGGTCCCAGGCCGGGGTGGAGCATAGCTGTCATGGCGGTGAAGCTGTAGGAAGTCTCGGCCGGGGCCCTGAGCCAGCTCGGTGATCTCCTGGCCCCACCAGCGTGCCTGCCGGTAGCTACTGCACTTGAGAATCAACGACCTGGGCAGGAACAATGAGAGGAACCACTGACCCTTGCCCCAAGCCCTCCCCACGTTGACTAGCACCTCTTTTCTACTACTTAGTCCCTAACTCACACGTGACAGGATCAGGCCTTTATTTATCTTATGGTCCCAGCTGGGTATCTAGTCCCTGATATTGGACCAGACACCCAGGTTTGTTAAATGAATGAATGAATGAATGAGTGAATTGAGTGCCTTTCATCTATTTCAGCCTCTCTCCCAGGCTAATATTCAACCCCTTTTCTCTGAGCCTGGATTAAGAGCAGTCCCCAGCAGCTGGCTGGACCAGCTCCTTGGTAGAAATAGCTTCCTTTCTGCCTTGGTCTGTCCCGCTCACCCCCCGCCCCCAAGGCTCTGAGCCTGGCTCCCCACGCACCAGGTGTCTCTCTCCACACTAGCGAGGCCTTACCTGTGGGAGGTGTCGATGCGGACCCCATAGCGGGTCTCTGTGCTCCTTTTCCCCACCTGCACCTCGAAGCCAGGGTCGAAGAGCTGAACAAAGGAGATGACGCCGGTCTCGAGGCACATGTACAGCAGGAAGGAGTCCTTCACCACCAGCCACCTGGAGCAGAAGGGCTCCGTCCGTTCCTCCCAGCCCTCGGCTCGCCTTCCCCTCTCCCACCCGCACTACCCAGCTGCTCAGGCCAACCCTCACCTCTTGGACCAGCGATAGCACACTTGGTCTCGGCCACAGCAGTTGAAACCAGGGACCCGGTGGCCCCCCGAGCGCTTCCGGATGACGCCCTCCCTGTGAGGAAAATCAAGAAGAGAGACCAGTCCCTTTTCCTGTTATCAGGACAGAGGGAGATCCTGAGAGATGTTTGCAGACATCTGGGTCAGGGGTGTCACACACTCACAGTCCTTTGGAGCCAAGGGCTGGGATGAAAGATAGCTGACTGACTTCCAAGAACTCCATCTGCGGAGGGAGGCAAAGGCTCAGGGGAGAGAACCTGGCATTCCGACCGGCAGACCCCATTCACCTTGCTCCTCAGCTCCCTTGGGAGTTACAGGACCCTGTCCCACCTCAAATGGGTCCCGCATCCAGTCCCAGGGCCTTACCATGGCGTGATAGTTGCGGTAGAAAGATGTGGCCAAGAGGCGGTTAAGGTAATTCTCCAGGTATTTCTGAAGTCGGGGTGGAGGGAAGCCAGAGAAACAGATGGGAACAGAGCCGTTTGCAGCCCACACTCCTTCCCAGAGGGCCTGGTGTGTGGTCTCACCTGTTTGCTGGCAGCATGCCTGGTGGAGCCCTCAGGCCCCACTCGGGGTAGAGAGGGGATCTCTCTGTCGGCTGCCTCTCCGGCTGGGGCATAAGCAACAGCAAAGCTGTGGATGGGACGCCTGAGGGTCAGGTAAGAGCCAGAGGCCAGGTGTCTGGGCCTCTGGAGCATTGAGGCGGGCTGTAGAGGGAGGGCAGGAGGCCCAGAGACTGGGGAGAGGGAGGGCCCCTACCCTGGGAAAGGAGACCGCCAAGGACATTTTGGACATTGAGCCCAGAAAAGATATTGGCATAGATCCATGGGCAAAGAGAGCGGGGCAAGAAAAGTGTCCTAGTAACCAGGGGCAGGGGCAGGGGTCTGGTGGACTGAGCTGCAGGGAAGAACGGTTGTGGCTGGGGATGAGAGGGAGAAAGAAATAATGAGGGTGGGGAGCTATGCTTTATCAAGTGAAGGGTGCCCCTGGTACACCTTTGGACTGCTAACTGAAAGGTTGGCAATTCAAACCCACCCTCTGGCTCCTGAGGGAGAAGGGGGAGGCAGCCTGCTTCCATACATATGCAGAGTCCTGGAAAGCCTATGGGGGCAGTTTTACTCTGTCCTAAGGGTGCCTGTGAATCGGACTCAACTCGGACACTGGGTTGGGTTTGGGTTACCGAGCCAGTGGAAGCAGACTCATCAGGACTTTGTGCCGCAGGAGGTCCCGATGCAGCTCCTGGAAATGGCGGAACTTCTTCTTGGTTGTCCAGGTAAAGTCACCGTGAGTTAAGCGGACAGAATAGAGGGTGCACGTTCCCACCTGCGGGTACGAGGAACTGAGTCGGTGTGTGTCCCCCATCCCCCCTTGGGTGCCAGGCCTCCCCTCTGCCAGCTCTTCCTCTCCCCACCTCCCAAGCCCTCCCAGCCACCTTGGATCCACTCGTGTATCTTTCTGTGCCCACCACCTGGGCTGTGATGGGGACCCCAGGAGCAAACACGGAAGGGCGCATCTTCAGAGGCTGAAGGTCATAGATGGCCAGGAAAGGATGCATCCGGTCCGCTGGGAAGAGAGAAAATGCAAGTGTATATCGGGGGCCCCGAGCCCCCTGCTCGATCCCCTCACCTCGCTGAGTACTGGACTCTGTATACCTGGGTCCTCCCCCTCCTGCAGGGTGTCCACTTCATCAGGTTCCATCTGTAGTTGACTTGAGTCCAGGTCACCCCCGGTAGAGAACAGGCTCCTTGGGGTCGCCATCATCCTAGGAATATAGGGAGGCTTCAGGGAGGTGACCTGCGTCAAAAAAAACCCTGTCCCCCAGCCCAATCCCCACGGACCATCTTCCACAGATCTTCGTCTTCCCCACCCGCGGGGCTCCCGCTGACCCCCAACCCTCAATATGGCCGGATCCGTCTGCAGTGCCTGCCGAACCCTCTGTCATCCATCTCCCTATCTCAGTTCTTCATCTTAAACCAGGGCTCGCCAGAAGGGCACCGAGGCCGCCCTGGGTGGCCCCAAACTGGAATAGAGCAGAAGCTGGGGCAGGAGGGGGCCCCCAGGCGTTGCCAAATCAGCTGCTAGACCGGGTCCCAGCTGGAATGAGGAAGTTGCGTGCTCCGATTTCGGGAGCAAAACCCCGAAATCTGAGAGTCCGGCCAAGTGCCCAGGCCCGGGCCCCCCAGTCCATCCCGCCCCCGCCCGATTTCCGGGGCCCAGGCCCCCGCGGCACCCCTCTCGGGCCCTCACCCTGGCAGCCCGCGCGGAGCAGAGGGCGCGGAGCGGAGCCGGCGCAGGAGCCCACACCCCAGCGGGCCGGGGCGGGGCCCGGGCTCAGGGCCTGCCCTCGGGGGCGGGCCAGCCCCCCAGCTTCACCTCCGGAGGATTCGCGTCTGTCTCGGTCCGCCGGGTTGGTCTGCGCAGCCGGTGACCCGAGGGGGCCCCCTGCGCCCTGGGGGCCGCTCGGCCCTCCGGGTGCGTCCCGCTGGCGACTGTCCGCGCGTCCGCGCTTCTGCCTCGCCCCGTCGGTCGGTCGGTCGGTCGGTCGTTCTGCGCGGGCCCTGCTGCCGCCCAGTGGGCGCTCCAAGCTGCGCACATTGCTATGCTCGGGCGCCGGCCCCTGGAGCGCTCGGTCCCGGGCGCGGCCGGGGCCCCCGGCAGACGCGCGACCGCGACGGGGACCTGCGAGTGCCGGGCCTGGGCCTCGGGCGGGCCCTGAGCGGCATTTGCCCACGGAAGGGGCACACCGTGCGGGCGCGCGATCGGGGCTGGAGGTGGTGCACACGCCTGTGTCCACGCCGTCATTCATTCTCCACACGTCCTTTGCACACCAGGCTGCGGGCCTGCTCTTGGGGAACGTACAGCCTTGGAGGAAACAGGAAAATGCCAACCCTAACCTCAGTAACTATCAAAAGGCACCTTTCTTGATCCTTTTGATGGCTATCTAGGCTGTTTCTAGCTTCTGGCTGTTGCGAGTACAGCCTCAGTGAACACACCAGGGCAGCTGGTGTGTTGGGGCCTTGTGGACCTATCCACAAGGAAGGGTTAGCCAGAGTGCCACCAGGGCAGCCTTATATGAACATCCCTGTACAGAGTGTGGTGCAAAGATGTCCTTTTATTCTCCGTGGGTCAAGTAGCGAGGAGTAGAGTGGGGTGTGGTTACAGCGTTGGGCTGCTAGCCACAAGATAACTGTGAGTTGGAAACCACCGGCCGCTCT
This sequence comes from Echinops telfairi, assembly GCF_000313985.2. Lineage (NCBI taxonomy): Eukaryota > Metazoa > Chordata > Mammalia > Afrosoricida > Tenrecidae > Echinops > Echinops telfairi. The sequence continues at coordinate 21,477,278 of NW_022105908.1, read as the reverse complement.
GTGGGAGGAAGGGGAGGCTTCCACTGCGGTGAAGACTTACAATCTCAGAAGCTCTCGGGGGCAGGGAGCTACAAGGTCGCTACGAATTGGGATCCCCTCGATGGCAATGACTTTGAGTTATTGCTAAGTTGCTGCTCACTTTTATTAGAAGCTGCCAAACTACTTTTCCAAAATGCTTGTTCAATTTTATATTTGCAAAGTCAGCGGATGGTCCTTGGGCGTGTTTCCCAGGACTTGATAACATCAGTTTTTTAAACATTAATTAGACATTTCTAATTGGTGAAAAGTGATATGCTATGGTTTTATTTGTATTTCTCCTCTGCCTGATAAGGTTGACAATTTTTTCATGCAATTATCCATTTGCATATCTTCTTTCATGCCGTGTCTGTTCAAGTAGTTTGCCAATTTGTAATCACCGTCTTCTTGAATTGTACATTTGTCATGTAGTGTAGCTGCAAGTCCTTTATGAGATAAAACTATTGCCAGTATTTCCTCCCAGTGTGTGCTTTGTCTTTTCATTTTCTTAATAATACTTTTGAAGAGAAGAAAGCTAAGCTTTGATTAATGAGTGGCATAGGCGAATAGCAGAATGTAACCATTAGTAGTAGCATAGTGGGTTGTGCTTTGGGTTGCTAACAGCACAGTGTCAGCTCAAATCATCAGCAGCTCCCCGGGAGAAATGGTGAGGCTTGCTACCCCCGTGAAGAGTTCCAGTCTCAGAAACCCATGGGGCCAGTTCTACCCTGCACTATAGAGTTGCTATGAGTCAGAATCAACTCAGTGGAAATAAGCATTTCATGTGTACAGAACAGAACTGACTGCTCCATAGGAGCTCCAGGACTGTGACCTTTGGGAAGCAGAATGCCTTCCAAGGCCCTTCTGAGTCAGTTCTAACTGCCAGCCTTTTGACTAATAGTCTGATGACGCACGCCAGTAGTATCTTACTCAGTAAGAAAAATGAATAAACTGTATCATGGTACAGTCACTTTGAAAACAGCTCGGCAGTTCCTCTAAACGTTAAATATAGATATTATATGACTGAGCAATTCCATTCCCAGGTATATATCCAGGAGCATTGAAAACCACATCCATCCATGTAAAATATGAAAATAATAAAAATTTTTAATTTGTCAAGGGTTCATGAAGAGGGGAAGGAAGGGAGGGGAAAAAGAGGAGCTGATACCATGGGCTCAAGTAGAAAGAAAATGTTTTGAAAATGATGAACTACCACCTATGTACAAATGTGCTTGATATAATTGATGTATGGATTGTTTTAAGAGCCGTAAGAGTCCTCAATAAAATGATTTATAAAAAGAAGAAAAAGAAAACTACATCCAGGTAAAAGCATGTACACAAAAGTTCATTGTAGTATTATTCATTTGGCCTAAAAGTAGAAACAATCCCAAAGTCCATCAACTGAATAATAGATACCCAAATGTGGTATATCCCTACCAAACCCCAAACAAAACTCACTGCTCCACGTCGATCCCAATTCTTAGGGACCCTAAAGGACAAAGTAAAACTGCCACAAAGGGTTTCCAAGGCTGTCAACCTTGATGGAAGTGGAGGGAACCTCCGACCCACCGTTATTCACCGAGTCCTTAACCCCAGCGCCACCAGGGCTCCTCATGCAATGGAAGATTATTCAGCCATCAGAAGGAACTGCTATCTCACGAATGAGCCTTGTAAACATTATGCTGAGTGAAAGGAGCCAGACACAAAAGCTACATATTATATTGTCTGAAATGCCCAGAAGAAGCAGAAAGTAACCACTGGTTCCCAAGGGCTGGGGGGGGGCGGGAGCGATTGATAAGAGGTCTAAGACTTGTTTTAGAGGTAATTAAAATATAAAATTAGTGGTTTGTTGCATCACTTTGTAAATAGTCTAATGTCTACTAGTCACAAGGTCAGCAGTTCGAAACCACCAGCTACTCTGAGGAAGAACCACCGATGAGGAGTTCCACTCCCATACAGAGTCACAGTCTCAGGCACACACCAGGGCCGTTCTGCCCTGTCCTACAGGGTCGCTGTGAGTCAGAGCTGACTCAGTGGCGGTGAGTTTGGTTTGGAAATGACATCTCAATCAAGATGTAATTTAATAATACACAAACAGATGAAATTTTAATACATACAATGGGTGAATTTTTAAAATATTATGCTAAAAGATTCCATTGACATGAAGTTCTAAAACAGGCAAAACCAGCCTATCACGCAAATCCAGTCAGCAGTAGTTTCTTACAAACCCAACCAAACTCACTGGAGTAGAGTCTGTTCTGGCCAGTGTAGAACTGGCCCTGTGGGTTTCCAAGACTGCAACTCTTTATGGAAGTAGAACCCCTTGTCTTACTTCCTCAGAGTGACTGGTGGTATCAAACTGCTGACCTTGTGGTTAGCAGCCTAATGTGTAACCATTATACCACCAGGGCTTCTATGTTGCTTGGCACAGAGAGCTGGGAAAGATCGACGATAAAGGGTCAAACAGAATATGCCACGAACTTTTAACCCACTCATCTGCTTGCTGCAAAGTTGAAGGTTGGTATCCACCCAAGGGTTCGCAGAAGGAAAAGAAACCACTGAAATTTCGTGGAGCACTGTCCTACGCTGGTGCACACGGAGCCACCGGGAGCTGGAATCAACTGTGCAGTTGACTCATAGCGAGCAGGGTAGAACTGCCCCTGTGAGTTTCCCTGAGACTGCAGCTGTTTGAAGGGAGGAGAAAGCCTCTTTGCCCATGTGTACATTACTCCAAAACCCAACTCATCGCCTTGGCGTCGATGCTGACTCATTGCAACTCCTGGGTTTTTCTGAGACTGTCACTGTACAAGGGAGTAGAAAATCCCGTCTTTCTCCTGGGGAGCTAGCTGTAGGTGGTTTCAAACTGCCGACCTTGCAGAACACAGCGTACAACCACTACACCCCCACGGCTCCTCTACGTAGACAGTAAGTTGTAGGGAAATTCTTGCTTCAATAAAGTTCATTTGAAAAACAAAAGGCAAATAGATTTCTGTCTGAGTTAGGTGGTGCAGGGGAGCCTGCATGCTTCTAACTTTTACCACATCACGGCCCTGAACTCACTGTTGACTCTTAATAACACTAACGGACAGACACCTGCTCCCTGGAGTTTCTGAAACTGTACATCTTTACAGGAGCAGAAAGCCTCCTCTGTCTCCTATGGAACATTTGGTGGGTTTTGAACTGTCAGTCTTAACAGCCCAAAGCTTAATTCCCCATGCCACCAGGGTTCCTTATGGCAGCATTAGGGTAGAGCATTCGGACCGCTTTACTTGAGAGCATTTAGAGTTCCTTGGCAGGGTGCTCTGGCCCTGAGGATCCCCACCTGGGCTCTGGTGACCCCAGACCAGCTGAAGGGATGCTTGTCTGCCAGAGAGTTGGTGCTTGGGCAGCCCCGCGTCAAGTTAGCAGAGTGGACTATGGAGTCTGACTGGCCTGGGTGGGGTTCCTGCTCTGCTGGCAAATGCCTGTGTGGCTTTGGGCACCTTTCCTCATCTTTCAGTGCCTTTGTTTCTCCAAAGATCGTTGATGTGATAACATGCAGAAGTCCCTAGCATCTACTTGGCACAGCAAAAATTAGCCAATTACATCTAACTATCTTCATCAAGGAACCCTGGTGACCTAGTGGTTAAGCACCAGCTGCTCCTCTGGAGAACGACTGGGCTTTCTACTCCCAGAAAGCGTGACAATCTGGGGAAACCACAGGAGCAATTCTACCCTGCCCAAGGGGGTCTCCATCAGTCAGAATTGACTTGAGGGTAGTGAGTTTGGTTTGGGTTTTGTATTCATAAAAGGGAGTGCTAGTGTATAAACATTGGACTGCTAACCTCCAAGTAAGTGGTTCAAACCTACCAGGCATGTCTGAGGAGAAAGGTGAGGCTTTCTGTTCCCACAGAGATTTAGCCTTGGCAACCTATTTTGGGTGCTAAGAGTCTGATTCCATTCCCAGGCAGTGAGAGTTAGGAATCAGCATCGGGTCGATGTCCAGGAAGCACTGGACCGCTAACCAAAAGATTGGTGGTTCAAACCCACCAGCCACTCCTCAAGAGACAGATGAGGTTGTTGCTCTTATAAAGGTTTACAACCTCGGAAACCCTATGGGGCAGTTTTACTCTATCCTACAGGATCGCTATGAATCAGAATACTAGATTCAATGGCTATGGGTTTGGGTTTGGTTGTTTTGTGGTTTGGGTATCTTCTTTAAAAGGGGACAACAGCTACCAGACCATTTAATGAGAATATAACATTTCCTTGGCTAGTACAATTTCTATGATTTACCCTAAAAAAGGAGAAAGACTAAGATTTTACATCTTGGGCACCCTTTGGTTTCCTTCTAAAATACCAATGAATCCCCAGCCGTGTCTAGTCTGGCACCAATAAGTGTCTGGAATTACTATCCTGAATTTTTCCTGGAACTGCTATCCTAGATTTTCGCTGGACTTGATAGCCTGGCTGGTCCCTGCATCTCTCTAGCACAGCACCTCTGTGTCTATCTCTTCCACGCCACTCCTCCCAATATCCCCCTTCTGCTCCAAGGGCCTCTGAGAGGACCCTAAAGCTAGAGTGAGTATAAAGAGAGCCCTTAGAATGGGGGCATCCTCCTCCCTTTCCCTCCCCCTCCTCTCGCCTTTCTGTCCCCTGGCGCCTGTAATCACCAGGCCGGTCTGAAGCTAAGTGGTAGTTTGCCCATGGTGGGGGGGCCTGGAAACCACACCCCTCACCCAGGGGCCCTCCTGGCCGTTCCCACCATCGCCATCGCCTCCGTTGTTGCGATGGGTCTGAAGGGGGCATGGTGTTTCCTATGGTGTGGGTGCCGGAGACAGCGGGGGACGGAAAGAGGAGCAGGTATGGGGGGAGCATGAGAAGAAAGGGGGACTGCCAAGCAGGCAGACAGACAGACAGACAGACAGGGCATTGCGTAGCCAGACAAACCAGTGGAAGGGAAAAGAGAATCTCTCCCTCTGGGTGGGGGTGGACCCGTCACTCCTCCACAAGACTCCATGAGCCCAGTGTAAACTGAAAGGGCAGAGTCCCCTGTTAAAAATGAGTAAGAAAGTTAAAAAGGAATAAGAATTTCAAGACAGCATCAGAAAGCATTAAGGCAAGCCTGGGGCCCTTCTGAGCTAACCAAGCAGGCCCTGCTCCATTGACGTCCCTTCTCCCTATTCCTGCAGCTACCACCAACCTGCTCAGCCCCAGGCCCCCAGACATCTTCTTTTGCCTCTCGCCTCCTCAACTAGGGTGGGCTACGAGGAACCCTGACCAGACTCCCTTCTTCCTCCTCCCATCTCCCTTTCAGGCTTGGATCCAACCGCCTCTTCAGATCACAGCCCACCGACAGCCTCCAGTGTAACTGAGGGTGGAATGCTCTCCCCGGAGTCAGCCAGTGCCTACTTCAGCAGAAAAGCCCGACTCTCCTTTCGCCATCAGCTACATGATGTAGCTTCAGCCAATGACTCCACCATTTGAAGGGGACCACCAGGGACTGGACCTCTGGGAAACCCGGGGAGTTTTCCCCACCAGCCCCCCAACCTCTCATGACCTTCTCATTAAATATATTCAGAGTTGCCAAGTATGTGTGCATGTATCAGCAGGGGATAGAGGGGGCCGAAAGCACAAGCTGGTGGGGTGGGGGTGGGGGCGTGGGGGCCAGTTTGGGTCATGGGCTGAAGCAGGACGTGTTGCATGGGGTGGAGTGGGCCCAGGGGAGCTGGTGACTATCAGGTAGCTGATCGAATGCAGAGCCCAGATGTGGTTAGCAGGAAGTAAGAGTGTACTAAAATCAAGCTTCAGAGCTGGGTGTGGCAAGCATGGTTTGGGGAGGCTGGGGGCTGGACAGGACAACAGATGGGGCTAGGAAGCAGATTCAATAAATATCCCTAGCTCCTGCGGGCCAGGCAATGGGGAGAGCTGAGCAAACCAGACAGAAAGGATTCTTCTTGCTAAACTTACTTTCTGGTAGGGGAAGGGAGACAATAAACAAGTGAACAAATAAGCATAAGGAGAGAGGAGACCTGGGGAAGCAGAGGTGAGAGTGCTAGGTTGCACACCACAAGGTCAGTGGTTCAAACCCACTGGTTGCTCCAGGGAAGAAAGATGAGGTTGCTTGTTTCCATACAGATTTATAGACTTAGAAACCCTGTGTGGCAATCTACTCTGCCCTGTGAGATTGCTGAGAGTGGGGATCTACTTGATGGCAGTGTTTGTTTTTAGTAGAAAGAGCCCTGGTGGCACCATGGTTCAGGTGCTAGGCGGCTGTAACCCAGCAGCAGCTCTGAGCGAGAAAAGACTTGCTTTCTGTTCTCAGAAAGATTGCAGCCCACAAAACTCTGTGAAGCAATTCTACTCCATTCTATAAGGTTAAAGAGTCACAATCAGCTAAGTGCACACAATATGTGAGCAGGGTGGGTGTGGGCAGCAGGTGGAGTTTTTATGCCTTCCTGATGAGGTAGTATTGGAGCTAAGACTTAATGATGAGCCAGCCATGTGAGAGTGAGGGCATTGGGAAGCGGGAGTCCCATGAAGAATAAACCAGCAAGTGTAAGTGCAAGGACCCTACAGTTCTAGGTACAGGGGAAAAAATTAAAAAGCCAAGGAGTAGTGTCAAGATTGAAAGGGCCCATTGGATCTTCTAGGCTGTGCAAGGGAGGTAAAAGATTCTAGGGAGAGGAATTGCTGAGAGGTGAATGATAGATAAACATGATAGTGGGGCAGGAAGAAAGAAAAAAGAAAAAGAGGAAAGAAGAAAAAAGCAACAAAAAATATATAGGTATATATGTAAATATATAACTATGGGTATATTTGTTTACATATGTATATAATGCAACAAGGAAGCTGATGGGCTTTGGGTCTCTACTTAAATCTTACCTCAGTATATGAACGGTTTGTCCTAATAATGTGGCATTGTATGATACTCACCTTCCTATGACTGCTGAAGAGAAAATGGGTGCATAAGCAAATATGGTGAAGCAAGCTGATGGTCCCCAGCTAATAAAAGATATAGTGTCTGGGGTCTTAAAGGCTTGTAATTAAATAAACAGTTACCTAGCAGGGAAGCAACAAAGTCCGCATGGAAGCAGCACAGCAGCCTGTGTGATCATGAGGTGTTGATGGGGAAAGGTATTGGAAGTTCAAAAACAAGCAACCAAATCGATGTGAAGAGGTGGGGATGTAGTGGAGAGCCAAAACCCACCTGCAAGATAATTGGAGAGTCCCTCTCAGAAGGACCACATGGCAGGGATGATAAATCCAGGGTGTGGTATAGCACTGATAAACCACATAACATCCTTTATTCTTTAATATTTCCTCCCCTTACTATTATGGTTTCTGTTTTACCACATTAATCATGTTAGACTTGTGTATGTTCATTTGTATAATTAAGATCATTTGATACATGAAAACCAAGATATATAACCCTTCAGAAACAGTAACAGGAGTAATGGTTCCCTGAAGGAACAGGAAGTGAGGGGGGAACCACAGGAAGGGAAGGGGGAGCCGACAGCATTGATGACTGTATATCCCCACTCGAGGGGTGCGAACAACAAAACTGTATGTGAATGGATTTATTGGATGGCCTAAGAGGTGGGAAAATTTAATTAATTAATTAATTAGATAAATAAATAAATAAATGTTCCTGGAGGGGGAGGATGGATCCGATAAAGGGGAGCTGATATCAAGGAGTTCAAGAAGAAAGAAAATGTTTTGAAACTAACTGTATTAGCAATTGTATAATACTGCTTGATGTGGTTGAACTATGGGATGTTATGAGCTCCCATAAAATGATTTAAAAAAAAAGATTCTAGATTCTAGGAGGGATGCGAAGCCTCAGAATCATGCTAAACAGGGAACTGGCATGGTTTCACATGGGTTTAACTGAGATCATTTGCTCGCCCTCAGGAAGGCAACACAGAGGAGGTGGGTGCTATAGCAAAATGTGGCAAAGAATTTAGATGGTGCCCAGCTAGCAGATAAAATAGTGTCTGGGGTCTTAAAGGATTGTCTCTAAATAAGCGGCCATCTAAACGAGATGGCAGCTAAGTCCACATGGAAGTAGCACACCATCACTAGTCACTGAAGGATTGAAATCCATATAATCCAAAGGCGAAGGAGGGATCAGTATCAGAGCCTAAATCGTGAGAATCGGGTGCAGGAGGTGATGGGTGACAGTGGGGCCCACGATACCTAGGACGCAGGTCTCCAGAGGACTCCCCTGTCTAACACTGAGAGATGGGAGGAAGAAACAGAGTGCTTGGGAGAGATGAGTATAAAAGATCAGAGGCATAAATCTGACTTGAACAGTTAAAATCTTGTCAGTAGATTCCCCCCTTTGATGCAGCTGGACCTGATATTGTTTGGGGTTTGTTTGTTCATATTGGGGTATATCTCAGTCACCCTCTTGAAGCTGTTACGTTTTTCCGCTTTTCGGGCTATGAAACCCAGGATTGATGAACCTATAGGGACAGCAAGAAGAATAAGTGGGGAGTGGGGTAAAAGGGAAACAATGTCAAGGCATCCAGGTAGAAAAAGAATGCCTTGGGAGCGGGGAAGGAGAAAAAATGAGGAGCTGATACCAAGGGCTCAAGCAGAAAGCAAATGCTTTGAGAATGGATGATGGCAACAAATGTAAAATGTGCTTGACACAAAGGATGGATGTGTGGATTGTGATAAGAGTTGTACCAGTCCCCAATAAAATGATTTAGATAAATCATAAAGTGTTACAAAGAAAAAAGAAAAAGAATGCCTGGAAAGTGACTGTGGGAGCAACTGTTGTACGATTCTACTCGACATGATTGAACCATGGAGTGATATATGCATTAAATTCCAATTAGTAATACATTTTTTCAAAACTTGGAAGAAAAAGGATCACTGATTGCTGTCTGGCTTGGAAACAGCAAGGCCATCTGGGAGGTTGCTTTCTTCTTCCAAAGGAGCCCTGGAGGCACGGTGCTGGAGGGG
>NW_022105908.1:21457949-21466357 GCF_000313985.2 Echinops telfairi | reverse complement strand
ATGCCAGGGGCTTAGGTGGAGAGCAAATGTATTGAGAATGATGAGGGCAATGAATGTACAAATGTGCTTTACACAATTGATGTATATATGGATTGTGATGAGTTGTATGAGCCCATAATAAAATGATTTAAAAAAATACATTTTATAACATCAAATAATTTAGAAATTATGTAAGTAAAATGACCCTAAGCTAATGAGAAAAAAAATTTAGTCTTGGAACGTGTAAGAAGCGGTTCTTACTCTGTCTATTCCCATAGGACACTATGAGCTAGAATCAACTTGATGGCAGTGGGTTTGGTTTTTCATCATCCGAGCAAGAGATGGTCAGGAAGTGGCGAAAGACGTGGTGATGCAAACGTGGTTTCTACCGAAAAGGGTGGAAGTTTCAACTCCACCCAGAGGCACCTTGGGAGAAGGGCCTAGCGAGTGGCTTCTGAACAACTGGCCATGGAAAACCCCAGGTGGTCATCCAGCAGGGAAGCAACAAGCCCACATGGAGGAAGCACACCAACCTGTGTGACCATGAGGTGTTGACGGGATCAGGTATCAGATGACCCAAAACAAATAATCCGATGCAGACGATGGAGGTCAGAGTGGAGACTCAAGCCCTTCTGTAGACAATTGGACATTCCCTCACAGAAGTGTCACAAGGAAGGAACGAGCCAGCCAGGGTGCAACATAGCACCAAGGAAACACACAGCATTCCTCTAATTCTTTAATGCTTCCTCCCCTCCCCAGCCATCACGTCCCCAGTTCTACCTTACAAATCCGGCTAGACCGGAGCATGTACACTGGTACAGATAAGATACACGGAATCCAGGATGGATAAACCCCTCAGGAACACTAATGGGAACAACAATACCATGAGGGTAGGGGGAAGGTGGGGGCAGAAGGGGGATAAATAGGGAACCGACTATAATGATGGACCTATAATACCCCCACCCCCCACCTAGGGGGAAGAACATAAAAAATGTGGGTGAAGGGAGACAGCGGATGGTGTAAGATATGAAAATAATAATAAACTTATAATTTATCAGGGGCTCACGAGAGTGGGAAGACAGGGGAGGGAGGGAAAAAAGAAGAGCTGATACCCAGGGCTCAAGCAGAAAATGTTTTGAAAATGATGATGGCAACCTATGTACAAATATGTTTGATACAATTGACGTCGGATTATTGTAAGAGCCCCCAATAAAATGATTTATCAAAAGAAGAAAACCCCATGTAGCATAAATTCTACCCAGACACATGGGACTGCCCGAGCAGCTGACTTCTGATGACTTCCAGAGCGCTTCCAGAACTGTGAGACTGGCTGGAGTGAGAGGAATCAAACAGCGCCACCAGACAGACAACAGATGTCGGCAGGAAGACAAAGCATTTTCATTGGTTATTTTAAGACACGTGTTCTCTGTTCATCTTTCGTTCATCCAGGGCCTCTCTGCCTCATACCTTCCAGGGCAGTGTCATTCTGGAACAAGTGTTTCAAATGTACCTCCCACAATTCCCTGATTCAAACACTGGAGAAGAAACTGGGGGAAGATTAAGAATGTTAATCCCTGCCATGGAGTGCCATTGAGCTCCCTAGCTGAAGAGGCGCCAGAGTCCACCCTCAGCATCACGACACCTGCTATGGGAGCGGTGGCGTCAAGCCAGCCCACATCACTTAGTGCTGGCCCTCTCCCACCCAGTCTACCTTAACCTGCACTGACAATATTCACCTTTCTCCCACCTCCAGCTGCTGTTGACTACCAGAGAAGGTGAGAGGTGAGTGTGGAGAGAAGCGACCATGAGGATGGGTCAAAGATCTAGAGTCTTTGTGGCCTTAAGGCCAGGAGCCACCAATGGTAACTGTCAGGAAGCTGGTGGAGGGGAGACAACTGCAGTCTGGGTCAGAATGCTGGTTCCACCTTGGGCTTGAACTAAAGGGGCTGGGCCTTTGATTGGAGCAACCACCCTTTGGACGTGGATACAGTGAGGGAAAAATATGGTCTGGAGAAAGATTAGAAAACTATCCCTCCAAGGTGGGGAGTGGGTAAGAGAACCACATATGTGGAGGGTTGGACAAGATATTACTGTTGTTTTCATTTCTTGAGAAGGGTTGCATGGACAGGATATATTTATATATACCATATACACACAGACGCGGTATGTTTCCTTAACAGTTAAAAAACACAAATCCCTCGATTCCTTCTCTCTCAAACCTGAACAGTGGTCTGAGTGACTAAAAATTTTTAAAAAGGAGGAAAAGTAAATCGGAAATGGGCCGCGGAGTCTTTTGTGACAAGTAAGTTCATCTCAAACGAACACTACTCATCTGGAGGCCGCACTATTCATATACAGTGAACCCTCGCCACTTCGCGCTTCGACTTCCGCGGCTTCACTCTATCGCGGTTTTTGCGTAACAGCACCCACTGCCTACACCCGCTCCTTCAGAGGAAAAAGACGGCGACCCACCTGTAGAGTACCTCCCTTAATTCATTTCATAGGCTATTGATTACAGTATTTGTAAGAACTATGTATAATAATACTGTATGTGAAATATGTAATACTGTAAACTAGATGCCATAAATATAAATAATAAATGATAATTGTAACTTCCAAAATGTTTTACTGTATTTTCCCTTTTTCGTTTAATAAATTGGGTAATACGAGTGTAATGGTGACTAAAGGGTGTTTTTTCATGTCCTCTATGCTCTAACTACGAAAATATTTGATTTACAAATAAGGAATCCTACTTCGCGGAATTTCATTTATCACGGTAGGGTCTAGAACCGATTAGCCGCGATAAACGAAGGTTCACTGTAGTGCAGTTGTCTGTACGAACAGGAGAGGGCCAGACAAGTTCAGGCTTCTCAGATTCACTGCAACCCTATATGGCAGAGCAGGCATGCCCCCCATGAGTTCCCAAGGCTGTACACCTTGATGGAAGTAGAAAGCCTCATCTGCTGGGTTTGAATCACTGAGCTTGCAGCTAGCAGCTCAACACTTAACCCACCACATACCACCTGAGCATACTTAAGGTCAAGAAAAGAATTCCAAGTCACAGATTCTTTTTGTCAAACTTTACTGAATTCCACGTCGAGGGGGGTGGGGCGGGTCTTTTATATCTCATAATGGCAGGCTTCAGGGGGGTGGTAAGGTGGCAATGGTGAATTTGGGGATCTGGTCTCCCAAGAGAACCTGTCGCTCTACCCCCGATTCTGCAATGGCTGCCAGGCGGATCACCCCTCCACTGGAGCCGTCCCGCTCCATGGCCAGAGCGAGAGCTGTGGGCAAAAGGAGAACATTGAGTCAGGATCCGATACTGATGCTGGGATCCCTGCAAGGAGGGCGGGATGTTGGCCTGGCTTGGGTAAGGGGGTTGAAGCTCACAGGCCCAGACTCACCATTGGCAGTGAAGTGCAGACACTCCTCCTTGGTCATGCCCTCCCTGTAGGTAGCATCGACATAGCCATAGATATAGGAGCTCCCGGAGCCTCCAATGGCAAAGGACTGCCGCACCATCATACCCCCCATGGGCACTGAGTACACCTGCCAGATGGAGGGAGAAGTCACCAGTTGTCTCCTCCCCCAACACAGACCTTCACCTATCCACCATGGGGCTGATCTAGGGAGAGTTAATAGTTGAAGTGTGATCCAAACTAGATGGAGAAAAACAAAGTGGCCAGGGTGGGGTAAGGACCAAAGGCATGGTCCGTTTGTCTTCCCTGGGGGTTCTGACCTGCCCTCCTTCTTGGGGGTCCCAGCCTGCGATGATGATTCCTGCCATCAGGTCTTCCCGGTATCGGTAACACATTTCCTTAAAGAGGCTGGCTGCAGTGTGTACCAGTGGAGGCTCATTGAGCTCAATGCTAACCGATGAGAGAGGGCACAAGGAAGACAGCTGTCAGGCCCTGGAACTCAAGTCACTGACAAGACCCCCAGGCCCCAACTCCTCAGGGATATTTCCTCCTTCCCTTGCCCACACGTACCTGTGGAAGCCTAGCTGGTAAGTGACGGCATCAGCTACAGCCTGGGTATCAGCAGCTGAACCTGAGCGGCAGCAGAATATTCGATCATGAATTGGGGTCAGCTTGTCAGTCACTCGATTGGCGATGTAGGACCTGCAAGACAGCAGAACAATTGGGAAGGGACCCTGGGACCACCCTATCTCCCATCTCCAACCCAATGCTTTCCACTCCCCTAGGGCTCAGGGATAAGCACTCTAGGATTGCCTATTAGTTCTCATCCACATTATTGGGGGGCTGGATGGAAAACAAGAGTGTTGCAAGGATTTCACCTACGGCTAAGGGAACTGGGAAGAAGTGGAAGCTGGGAGAAATCCTTCTCTCCCAGGGCGCGGGCTAGACCTTCCTTCCCAGGGAAGTCGGCGTAGGGCAAGGAGGACTGGCTAGGAGGGGAGAACAGGCTTTCCCCATCTGTCCGAGCTCACCCAGTGGTTGTCCTGGAGTCGGCGCCCAGAACCACGCCCCCGTCAAACTGCACAGCCATGATAGTGGTCTGGGAAGAGAGAGAAGGGTGTGAGTTTGGGGGCTTTTCCACTTTCGTCAGAACACCCGCTCCTCAATGACCCCTCTCTCTGGCCCCCAGGGCAGAAACGTATGGTTGCAGACCCCTTTTCAAGCATCTCGAGCCCTCAACGCTCCACGGGTTCAGAGTTCCATCGTTCAAATCGCAAAAAATGCACACTCAGGTCTTAAGTTCAAGAGCTTCAGTGGCCCCGTAGGATCCCTGAACGTTATGCTTCAATTCACCTTCCGCCATGAAAGTCCCCCCCAAACCCCAACGTACTGTCCTCCTGAAACCCCAACATACTGTTCCCCCTGCCTAGAGCACACCACAGCCCACATTATTCCCCTCCACCACCACTCAGGCCTATTCTCTCATTGCGTCGAGCCTTGAACACAGCTCCCGAACACCGCCCGACTCCTTCTTTACCCCTGTGGAGACTTCTCGGTTTTCCCAATCGGGGGTGAGGGCCTGCGGCCCCCAAGCCGGTGCAAGTCCCAATTCTGGAGCAGCTACCACGGATGTCGCCATCTTTCTCCTCTAGTGCAGCCACAAAGCAACTGTCGTAAAGCGCTCCGTCACTCTGGTCGCGCGCTGAGCTTTTTCCAGGGAGGGAAGCCGCGTGTTGGTTGACGGCAGAAGGGAAAACTACGTGTGGTCGGTTCTTTTGCAGCAGGAAGCATTTGACGGCAGTGTGGCCGAAGGGCCGAGGCGGAGAGGAACTGTCCCGAGATTGTGTATCCCATGAGCCTTTGCGGTTCGGATTTTGTTCACGGGAGTTGTAGTTTTAAGGGCCCGTAAGTAAGAGCGACTTGAGAGCGTTGTGCATGGAGCCAACTTCACGGTAACTGACAAGTATACACCAAGCGGAGCTTGGTGGTGCAGAAGTTAAGTAGCTTGTCAGCGCTTGGAACCCACCAGCCGCCCCGGGAGAAAGTCCTGTCAACGTTTCAGCCTAGGAAACCCTGTGGGGAAAATGGGCTCTGGCCTGTAGGCTTGCGGGGTGTCAGAACCGAGGGGCGGTGGGCTTGGTGCTGTCCTAGCAAAAAGGAGCGCTGGCAGAGCAATGGTTAAAGCACTCGGTTGCTAATGGAAAGGTCAATGGTTAATTTACTGGTCAGTTGGAAGTAAAAAGATGCGGCAATCTGCTTTCATCAAGATTAGTCTTGGACATCCTGTGCTACACTGGAGTTGGGCTTACGAGTGGGTACCCAAAAAACTGGGTCCCCCCCCCCAGCTATGTATTAATTATTATTACTACTATTTTATTTTATTTTTTTTGCAAAATAACCTTATCGCCTTCGAAGTATTCTCCATTACATTTAATACATTTGTCCAATCTGCGATTCCATTCTGGGAGACAGTTTTCCAACTCACCTGTTTGGATGGCTGACACCACCTCCCTTGTTTTTTTCTTCACCTCTTTTACATCGTCAAATCGCTGTCCCTTCATGTCCCCCTCTGCATTCTCAGAAACAAAAAGCACAAAGAAGGGTGAGGTCAGATAAGGGGCAAGAGAGACATGCTGTTTTTTGTCAAAAGCGGGTGCGCTGAGATGGCTGCATGAGCAGGGGCATTGTCATGGTGGCAAAACCAGTCAGTCCCCTGTCTGCCACAAATCAGGCTTTTCTGTTGCAGACCTTATGCAATCCTTTCAGAACCTCTAAATAGAAAGTTTGATTAGCAGTCTGACCTGGTGAAACAAGCTCCAAAGGCATAATCCCCCTCACATAAAAAAACCACAAAGAGCATTGATTGGGTTTGGGGGGAGGTATCTCCTGGTATGTCCTAGGAAGCTACTGACTTCTTGTTGGTTGGGATTCATGGTCACCTTACTGAACAGAGTAGAACTGCCACAAAAGATCTCAGATGACCACACCTTTCTCCCGTGGAACTGCACATCTGTAAGGTTGTTAGGGGCTGGAATCGACCTCACAACACACAGCAACAACCTATGCTAGAAAAGGCCCCTGGTGGTGCAAAGGGTTTGGCTGGCTGCTGATCGGAAGGTTGGTGTTTGAACCCACTCTGTTGTGCTGTGGAGGAAAGCCCTGGCAAACCCTGTAAAGCAGTTCGACTCCATAGCACATGCGGTTGCCATGAGTTCGAATATCTACTAAGTGAGGAATTGCAGGGCTGTGTTGAAACTTTGTTTAACATTTTGAGGAACTGTCAAAGCATTTTCCACAGTGACTTGATTTGGTTGATTCTACTGTTTTTGTATTCTCTGTGTTGTTTACTTACACGCTAATCTTTATAATTTTCTTCCTTTGGCTTAAATGGGAGCCCAGGTGATGTAGTGGTTACAAGTTGGGCAGCGATCTGTGTGGTCAGCAGTTCAAAATCACCTGCAGCTCCTTGGGAGAAAGACTGGGCTTTTGACTCCCATCAGCACCGTCTTGGAAACCCACAGCAGGGCGCTGAGAATCGGCATTGACTGGAAAGCAGTGAGTTTTCTGGGTAGTATGGATTTTGTTTGCGTTTCTTCTAGTTTCTTCAGATGGAAGGTCAGGTTACATGTGAGCTGTTCTTCATTTTTAATGGAGGCCTTTACATTTCCCTCTGAGCACTGCTTCTGCTACATCCCATACGTTGGAGTGTGCTGTGCTTTTGTTTTCGTTCCTCTCAAAGCACCTTGACGCTTCCCCTATGACTTCTCCTTTGACTCATTAATTATGTAAGCATAGACGGTTTAATTTCCGTGTATTTGTGAATGTTCCCAAATCTCTTCTGTTACTGACTGCTAATTTTATTCCATTTTGATTGGAGAATAGAGTATTTAATTCCAATTCCAGCCCTTTTAACTGTATTGATACTTGTTTTATGGTACCTGGGTGGCGTAGTGATTTCGGGTTGGGCTACTAACCACAAGGTGAGTGGTTTGAAGCCATCAGTCGCTTCACAGGATAAACACAAGGCTTTCTATCCTGAAAAGAGTTATGGTCTCCAACACTCACTGGGTCAGATCTATAGATGACGGACCCGGTCCTGTAGGGTCACTGTGAGTTGGAACTTGGTGACAGTGAGATTTGTTTGACTTGGTTTATACCCTGATATATGGTCTACCCTGGAGGATGTTTCATGAGCACTGGAGAATATGTATTCTGGTTTTGTGAGAGGAGTGTCCTATATTATTAAATGAAGCTGCCATAACTTTTCTCCTTCATGAAACCATTCTATATGTTGCAACCAGACCCCATTACCCAGGCAATCCCTTGCTTAAAATTCGGTCTTGGGAGAAAGTTAAAACTCCTCAACGTGGTTTACAACGTTTTCCTGTTGGTAGCTGGGCACCATCTGGTTCTTCTGGTTTTGGCTAGAGGAGGCTGTGGTGCAAGAAGTCAGATCTTTGGACTAATTTCTGCCTTCAGTCTTAGGTTTTCATCACTCTTCTGTGCTCTAAGCAGGGCAGAGACCAGTAGTTGTATCTTCAGTGGCTGCTCATAAGCTTTTAAGATCCTAGGCGCTGGTCACCAGAGTAGGGTTAGGACATTATTTTTGTCAACAATGTTACACCAATTGATCTGAATGTCCCCAAGGACTGTGGTCCTTAACTTGCAAGCCCAGTAGCTTCACATTTCTGGGGGATGAAGTGTTTATTTATAGCTAAGAAATATCCGTTACTGGGCTCCCTTATGTGTTTTAGGATGCTTGAAGATATTGAATTAGAATGCCCAAGTGGCACAGTAGGTTAAGCACCAGGCTGTGAACCACAAGGTAGGGGGCTGAAACGAACCAGCCCATAAAGATTTACAGTGTCTGACACGTTTTATAGAACAGCGAGGAGGCGGAACAGACTCTGACAATCGGTTTGATGTAGGTTTGGTTTTATGAAAAAGCCCTGGAGATGGCGCACTGGTTAAGCACTTGACTGCAAATGGATAGATAGTAGTTTGAGCCAA
>NW_022105908.1:21456400-21457849 GCF_000313985.2 Echinops telfairi | reverse complement strand
AGCCCTGGAGATGGCGCACTGGTTAAGCACTTGACTGCAAATGGATAGATAGTAGTTTGAGCCAACCAGCCCTTCCTGGGCGGGGGCAGGGCGGGGGTGGGATATGGCAGCCTGCTTCTGTACAGAAGTCGAGCTTTGGACACTGCGGGAGCAGTTCCCAAGGAACACTGGTGGGTACAACTGTTAAGCGCTCAGACGCTAATGGAAAGATCGATTGGCCGCTCAAACCCATCCAGAGGCTTTGCAGGTGAAAAACTTGCCAATCTCTTTCTGTAGAGTACAGCCAAGGAAACCCCATTAGACAGTTCCACTCTGCCGAGTGGGGTCCCTATGAGTCAGATCAGCTCCACAGCATCCAACATCCCTGTTTTCCAACCAAGCCAGGGTATCCAATAGACAAGTATAGATAGGATCCTGGAGTCCAGTAGAAAGTGCGTTAGCGTTTTAATTTGGGAGTTGGTGTATGACCTGATCAAGCCCTTTTCGGTTCACTATTTTGGGAGGAGCCCTGGCAGCAGGGTGGTAAAGTGCTGGGTTGGTCATTGAAAAGTCAGAGGGTTGGCCCAGCCAGCTTCTGGGGAAAGCTGGGGCAGCATGCTACCATAAAGACTGACAAAGTTAGCCACCCTACGGGGCAGTTCTCTCACACCCAAAACTCACTGTCATTGAGTCGATTCCAACCCACAGAGACCTTACAGGTGGAGTAGAACTGCCTCTGTGGGTTTTCAAGACTGTACATCTTTTTTTTTTAAATAGTTCATTATAATTTTGTAAAAGGCAGAACTAAAAAATGTAAAACACCATAAAGTCATAGGTACAGTAGCTGCATAAACCATCTTTGCTGCTTAGGAGACAGGAGTTACGTGAGACTTTCCCACCCACCACCCTCCTTTATGTCCATGGTTGAAAGCAGATCGTAACCTAGGATCTGTCAACATCTTCTGAACTGCAAATCTACGCCTGCCAATTTTCTTCCAGCAACGACAGAATGAAAAACCAGCCTCCAGTGCTATGAGAAGCCCCCCCAAAGAACAATGAAGTGATTTCCAACCCGGCAGCCTATTTCCTAGAAAGGGAAAAAGGGCTCCTTCAATGGGCTAAGGTTTCTTTTACTGCTCTTTCACTAAACACGTGTGCATTTATGCACGTAGCTTCTGAACAATATAGTCCATCTGTCCTCACATGAATGTGGAAAAAAAGAACATTTAAAATGATCGATGTCCAAAGGTTTCCAAGAAAAAATGAGCAGAATTGGCTTCTCTAGGAGAAAAAAAAAATCCCTTTTCTCACCTAAAAACGTGGATTTACATATGCAAAAATGCATAATAGTACAGAGACTGTGATGGTTTACTCACCGATGATTAACCCCGCGGATATCTTGCTGTATGCTTCTATATCACATAAAAGGTTTGATGGCAAAATCAGACCTTTGTTTAATCAGGAAATATG
>NW_022105908.1:21454997-21456300 GCF_000313985.2 Echinops telfairi | reverse complement strand
CGGATATCTTGCTGTATGCTTCTATATCACATAAAAGGTTTGATGGCAAAATCAGACCTTTGTTTAATCAGGAAATATGTGATGAGATAAACATATGCAATGTTTTACCATCTCTTCGACTTCAAATTAGACTGTGTATTTGGGACTTACTGCTGCAACCTGAAATGTGCTTTTCATGATAATGGCTGAAATTGGACGACGTGGAAAAAGAACAACAAAAAACCTGAAGTCACTCGTGTTTGTTATTTAGTTTGTCTTCTTGTATGGAACAAACGGTAAAGCGCTCACAAATACCACCATCAAAGTACGCGTTTCAAGGTAATGTTGGACTTCAACGCTCAAAGTAATTTCTTCACGAGGCCAACAGCAGCAGCAGCAGACACAGGTCAGCTGACCCTTTCTTGAGCGCCATTGGCATGAGGACTAGCATCTGAAGGGCTGCCATGGGTTGGAACTAAAAAGGGGAAGCAGCCTTTTTCCATTTCAAATCCTGGAGGTCAACTGTAGAGGAGATGAAGACGAAGAGGGAGGGGCTGGGTAAAAGAAGCAGGACTGCCTTCCCCAAGGCAGAGCATTGAACTGCTTGCCAAGTTCTGAGTTCAGAATTGTTTTCTTTCTGAGATGATGAAAACATAAAAGCGCCTAAGGTCAAGGGAAGAGTTCATCTTAGCAGAAAGCCCCATGCTCCATCAGACGCTAAAGCCCACAGGCTTGAGGTCAGCTCTCTGCCGGCTTCGCTCCTTCTCCAGAGTTGGAAGTTTTTTCTCCTGTGGAGTGCAGCTGGTGTTTCAAACTGCTGACCTAGTGGTTCGCGGCCCAATTTGTAGCCCAGGCTCCTGGGGGAGTTCTGTGGGATCCTATAGGCTCACTGAGTTGGAATTCCACTTGAATTCAGGTTTCGTTGGGGTTGTTGTGGGAATGGCTAAGAAGCCATTTAGTGAACATGGATTTGTCAAGCTGGGTGCTGGTTGTGAGGCATGAAGGCCAGGTCGTGGCGCCTTTTATTTACAGAGACAGGGAATCCCGGAGAAAGCCAGGCCCTGGTGGGGTGTGTGTTACAGAAAGAAAGAGTTAGCAATACAGGGCCGGAGACTGGGCAAGTAGTTGGCAATTGAAGCCGTGGGAGAGGCTGACAGCGCCTCGGCTGCCGGGAACAGGGATGACACATGCTTCCACAGCCAGTTGTTCCTATTTCGCTTCAGCGCCTGCAGCCGTCACACAAAACGCCCACAGGGACAGCTGCCAAAATCCAACTTTAATCCCCCACCGCTCCTCCCAACTTCGAGCGCTGCGCGAAAGTGAG
>NW_022105908.1:21443090-21454656 GCF_000313985.2 Echinops telfairi | reverse complement strand
GAAGCGGCTTCAACCCAGGTGCAGCAGGCCGCGCTCGGCTAGCAGGCCCTGGGTGCGGTTGTAGACGTCCTCCAGGGTGCTGGCGGCCAGGGCCAGCGCGGCTCGTGCCTGCGTTTCCCGGGCCCCGGGACACGCCACCTGGAGCAAGCGGTCACGACCCGGGAAAGCGAGGAAGGCGAGGCCGGCCGCCTGCCTGATGAGCCAGGGGAAGTGCGGGGCCAGGACGGTTCTGTAGGCGTCGCGGCACTGCGCGCCGGCCTCTGGGCCGCGGAGTGTCCCGGTGGCCACCCTGTGGAGACAGAGCTGGGACCAGCGCAGCGCGCGGTGCAGCAAGAGCGTCGTGCGTGAGCCCGAGTCCCGGGGCGCGGTCCCGGCGGCCCCCTTCAACAGTCCAGTCCTCCGCTCCCACGCCGTCATGCCGGTCAGCGACGTGTAGTGCGCGGCATTCGGGCCTCGAACCCTATTCTCCAGGGCTGTGACCTTGGTGGAGGCCTCCGTGGTGGCGAAAGCGAAGATGGAGCCGAGGGGTGTTAGGAATCTGTGTGATTGGGGTAAATGGTTTGAGGGAGGGTCTGGGAACCGAGGAAGCAGGAACTGCAGTGGACGGGAGGCAGGGGACGGGGGAAATCACTCACTTGATCAGCTCTCTCCATCCAGCCAGGTACAGAGACAGGTCCACATCCCCTTCCGGGGTTAGACTGGCCTGGAATGGCCTCATCATGCGACCTAGCATCCCATGGGGACCAAGGCACGAAGGTTCTTCCCCCTCCTGGGGTCCTGACTCTTGCTGGACCTGCGGGGGGGTGGGAGACATGAGGGGAAGGGGATGGGAGCTGAACCAAGAAGCGAAGTTGGGAGGTGAAGAAATTGTTTCTAAGGTCTAGCTGGTGTCCGTCTTCCTGTAGCCCTGGTTTCTACTGGGAGGGGGCAAATCAGGGGCAAGACCCACTCCTCACCAGACCAATGTCTCCACTTCTGATCAGAGGCTCATCTAGAGCTCCCAGCACCAGCCCTGCCCCAGGCATACCTGGAGGGGCACCGGTTCCTCCTGGCGGATGCAAGACTGCGCCCCTGATTCACAGCGAGAGAGCGTTCCTGGGGAAAGGTCAGACGCAACTGTGGGAATTGGAGTAGGGGGCTTGGATCCTGAGGGCCAGGGGAGGGTTCCTCTCTGACCCGGTGAGGAAAGGGGCCACTCACGCAGACTCCCTGTCCTGAGGTAGAGCAGCAGCAGTATGGAGAGAGCCAGAAGAATTGCCTGGTAGAGCCGCCACCGAGGGGCCCGGGGCCACAGTGTGCCCCCCATGACTGCTTCTGGAACCTCCACCCCTCACAGCCCCTCCCTGGCCAGTCCATGCCCCTCCTGGTGGGGAGAAGACCTTGGTGCTGTGAGAAGCAAAGGGTTAATCATTAACTCTGAAGGTCCCTTCACCTGTGCCCTTTGCCCCTGAGGGCTGCTATCTGTGGGTGAGGGACTGGATAAAGGGTATTTGGGGGATTGGGTGATAGTAAAGAGTCTGCATTTCTTTTACCTGGAGGACCAGCTTGTAGTAAGAGGCAGCCTGAGTATTGGGATGAAAGGCTAGCGGAGGACCCAGCGGCCTACTAGTACACGGACCTTGAATGAACTCTGGGCCCGGATGAATTCCCTCCATTGTGAATTAAGGATCTTTTTTTTTTCCAGTTGGAATCGTTTTTAATATTTAAATACAAAAAGCAATTGCTGCCATTTTTGTATACACACAATACAGGGTTATCGGCCAAAAGGCAGCGGAACCAGCTCCTCCCAACACATGGGTGCACAGTGGGGGGTTTGTGCCACTCTACTGTAATTCATTGTGCCTGTTGCACCCTGTGTGCTCCTCCCCAACCTCCACTCTGACACAGCCAAGTCACCAACGCTTGGGGACATTCCTCCCAGGGTCTCAGAAGAGCGAGAGGGTAGTCGTTCAGGACAACTTGGGAGCAATTTAGCGAGGGGTGGGGTCGCTTGTGCAGACAGAAGAGCGATCCTGATGATCCTGACGGAGTGGAGGGCACAGGTGTATCTGTAGGGCAGGGGGATTCTCCCACTGGTTCCACACAGATCAATGTGCCAAAGTTTGACCAAACAACTCCCCAAATCAGCAGTTCTAACAATTGAAATTCAAACTTCTCCCTGTAAGCTCAATACAGGTGAAGGCTCTCCATCTTCCCAGGCAGGGAAGGGAGAGGCCGTGGCAGTCCTCCGGACAGTCAGTCCTGTGTTGGGCCTTAGGAGTATCTGCCGCTGCTGTTGCTCCATTTGCAGCTTCTCCGTCTCCAAGATGGGAGAACCAGAATCATCAAGGAAGTGGTCCCGATCCATAAGGCCGCCCAGGAAAACCTGTACATTTTTTGAGCCACAAAAAAAGGAGAGGTCAAAAGTGGCTCCTGCCACGGACCGGACTCTCTCCGGGAACATCTCCGTCAGACCCCAGAGTCCCTCCGACAGGGTCTCAGCTGGCTTCTCTTCATCTTCCTCCTCCTACTCCTCCTCAGTCTTCTCCGTCCTCCTCCTCCTCCTCCTCCTCAGTCTTCTCTGTCCTCCTCCTGCTCCTCCTCAGTCTTCTCCGGTCGCCTTTAGGGAGCAACTGGTCCTGGATGCTGGCACCCCAGGGCAGTGGCATCGCCATGGCTGTAGGCTAAATAAAGGAGCTTAATTGGTCCTTTGAAGCCTCATGTGAGGATTAAATGATAATGTATGTGAAAACACTGTAAATAGAAAAGCTTAACACAATTACCCCATAAATCTTTCCTGTTAAGTTCAAGCACTGTGCACCTGAGATTCAGAAACACCCACTTGGAAATTCCCTGTCCTATTCCCGGAGGAGGAGTTTGTCTTGATCTGGGGGCAGGGCCTCTCAACTACTTACCTTAGGTTTTATTCTTTCTCATGGTGCGGTTCTTTTTCTCTCTCTTCTTTTATCTGGTAGCTCCAGGTTCGTTCATTGAGCCAACCTTCATTAACTACTTCTGCATACCAGGCTCTGTACCTCAAGAATATGAAAGGTAATTTCACCGAGCTCAAGCTCCATTGCAGGAGGATTAAAGGGAAAAAATATTGGGACATAGGTGAAGGTTTACATAGCAGGTTACTGGTTTTCTTTAACAGTTCATACACATTCAGATTCAACTCATCCCCTCAATCCCGGAGCAGTCCCCTCAGTTTATGGTGGCTCATCCCACTTCCTGTTTCCATTCTTCCTCATCTGACCTTCTGAACTTGGTCCAAATGCTCTTCTGATCTTAAATGGCTGATTATTCTAACACAGGGATGAGATCAGTTCCAAGCCTGCAGGGTGAAGAAGGGTGGAGCTCCTGCTAGATTCTATCTGACCAAAAAGCCTGGTCTCCCTTTATGATTTCTGGTTTTGTTCTACATTTTTCTCCCACTCTGACCTGGAAAGCTGGTGACGTAGTAGTGGGTTACAAATTGAGTTATTAACCACACGAGGTCAGTGGTTTAAACTCAACCAGTGGCCCAGTAGGAGAAAGATGAGGCTGTCTACGTCTGTAAAGAATTTAAATCCTCCGAAACTCAGAGGCTGTTACGTTCCATTGACTTGGTGTCAGTGAGTACGGTTTGGTCGGTTCTAACCAGAACTTTCGAATTTGTTCTTTTTCAGAGCATTTGGTGGTAGTCTGATCTTGCCATGGGCTTTTAGTCCTATGGTCTAAGTATTTCCATCTGTCTTCCAGTTTCCATCACCCCTCCCACCCCCCAAGGTCAGCAGATAGAAAACCACCAGCTGCTCCCTCTAGAGGAAGATGAGACTTTTTACTTCCTAAAGAGTTATCACCTGGGAAATCCACCGGGCCAATTCTACCCCTGTCCTGTAGGGTCATTATGAGTCAGAATTGAGCAACGAGTGGTGGTTGTTGGTTTCTTGGGGGGGTGATGGTGGTTTCTTCCTCCTTTGGATGGGAAGAAACCGATAGCTGCATCAAGCAAGCATTTAAGACCCCTGATACTACTCACCAAAGCAGGATGTAGACCACTGTCTTTATGAAGTCAGCTTCGCCAGCTGGTCTTCATGTCTGTGAGACCATGGTCCCCATCCCATTGGGGGATACTTTCAGCATGGCTCTCTCATTGGAATATGAGCCCTGTTTCTCTTGGCTCTTAGAATGTTGCCAGAGCCAAAGTAAATTATTATAAAATAAATATTTATTGAATCAATGGCTTAACCTGTATGAGGGGCAGCCAAAGAAATGACCCCCTCCCCCACCTTACATATTGAGGAGCCCTGGTGGCTGGCATAGTGCTCACATGTTGGGCTACTGTTACTGCTGGCTTTCCCTCGGCCCCAGGAACAGAGAGGCAGAGTCACCGAGGCTGCAGACAACAAAGGAGTTTATTGACTAGCTCCAGCTAGGGCCCAAGTGCTAAGGCACCAACGCAGTGGTCACCAAAGACAAGGACCCCGGCCTGGGGCACAAGCCAAGCTTTTCTACTCTTTACAGGTTACATAAACTGGGTGAAACTATTCCCCCTCACCTTCCCATAGTTCAATGACTTCATCTGGAGACAATTGGTTGTGCAGGTCTTTTTGGTTGACTGGCTCCACTCTCGGGACGTTCCAGTTGTGGTCCCTCAGAACTTTCCAGGAGCGGTCAGCGTCATTGTGATCTCTCGGACCTTTCCAGGTGTGGTCAGCATCATTTCGGGGGAGAGGGTGACTTTGTTAGAGAAACGAAACGCAAGGTTGGAAAAATGAAACAGGCCTATTTTAAGCGGCTCGGCCTGTCATGGAGTCACTGCTGCCTTACATTCCCCCCTTTTCCCTGCACCTACGAGCATTCTTGCGTGTGAATAGGCTTGTGCATTTCCCCCATTTCCAAACTGCATTCGTGGCCGAGCCCCTGATACTGCTGTCTCAGCTCCATTAGTTGTACAGTATTGACTCGTTCTTTTACAAAGGTGATTAATCTATTTAAAATGCATGGTCCGAAAGCAAGAATGAGCAGGAGCACAATTAGGGGTCCCAATAATGTGGAAAGAAAAGTAGTTAACCAAGGGGAGTTGTTAAACCAAGACTCAAACCACCCTTGTTTCTGCTCGCGTTCTTGTTTTCGCTTTGCCAGTCCCTCTCTGACTTTAGCCATGGACTTCCTAACTACTCCAGTGTGGTTGGCGTAGAAGCAGCACCGCTCTCCTAGGGCCGCACATAGCTACCCCCTGTTGGAGGAACACTAGGTCCAACTCCCTTCTGTTCTGTAGCACCACCTCAGACAAAGAGCTTGGGGACTTTTTTTAAATGGGAGATGGATTTCTTAATCCTGGCTATATCTTTATTTATAGTTGCTCTTAGGGTGTTGAATCCTCTGTGCTGTACTGCTAAGGATGAGATGCCCGTGCCCGCTCCTATTGCACTTAGACTAGAAAGGGTTGCTAACGTAATTGCTGTAAAAGGCTCTCGTTGTCCCCTGGCTAGCCTGGTACCTGCTGTGCCTTGTGTCCATGCGTCATACATTACTTTTTCTTGGTGGTAAATAACCTTTGGGAACACTAACACCATGATGCAAAACTTTACTGATTCATTAAAGACAGACAGAGTAAGACATGGAGTCAATCCGGTTTTAGAGCACACCCACCACCCATTGAGCGATGAAACTATCCGTTTTATTCCGCTACTTTGGTTTGCCTTGGGGAAAACTTCATGTTCCGCTATGCCAAGCATTCTTAAGAACAATTTACATTTTTGCTCCTGGACTTGCACACTTCCTTGTACTTGTTCTCAATGGCCTGTCCGAATGCCAAACCACAGAGGAGAACAGCACACAGGTTAGGAGAAATCTTAACCATTTCACGACTAGGGCGCAGATGACCTCCAACATTTTCCCCTTTTTCTATTTACAAAAAGCGTCCTTTTGCAAAACGTCGGCAGATGACTGTGCCTGTCTTAGGTTGTTGCGTCTCGAAATCACCCTTACCCATCATCAGCCGTAGTCTTCCAGGCGACCATGACCTGTCTTAGGTTGGGAGACTCGGGCTCGATCTTACCCGTCCCTGGCTAGCCAGCCTCTGCCTTACATCCCTGTACAGGGAGGGGGTGAAGTGTGCAGGTGCACTTCATGTGACTTAGTTTTTAAGGTCATAAATTTAAACATAACTGTGTGCAATATCACAGGGAGTAGGCGTAGGATCAATAATACACACACTCCTGCTGTGGCCGAGGACCTAAGCACTTGAGGAAGACCTCCGAAACTTCCCCACAAAGGGAAAGCATCTAGAAAATGCTGAAGCCAATTTGCTGCGGCTTTAGCGGCATCACAATCAAGGGGCTTAGCATTCTTCATGAGCTGTGTTTCCTGATGGAGTTGCAATAAATCTAAAGATTCATTAGCATTGTGCCAAATACCTAGGAGATGATTCTTCACCTTCTTTCCAACTATGTTGGCTGCTGTTGTACTGTTTATTTGTGACACAGATCCATGAATATTCAGCATGACATTCTAGCCGAGATCCAACCTTAAGCCCCTGTACCTTGTCTCCCAAGTACATAACTGTGTCCTAGAGAGCATTTACCTTTTGGTCTAGTTTCTTGTCTATATCCTCTTGAGTTCCCAGCACAGTGGTCACATTTTTAGATAATTCATTAACACGACTGGCAGTTTGTATGCCTTGTGAGAGTGCAATGGCCGCAGTAGTAACAAGCTTAACACAGCTAAGATACCTGCTGTAAGCACACCTATAACACGCTTTTGTCTAATCAAAGCATTCTCAATTTCGTTTAAGACCTGTAACCCTCTTTCTGAATACCAAGGCCCAGTGGTATTCACTGGTGACATAACAAGTGAAGGTTGATGCCAAATGGCAATAGCAGTGCCCTGAGGGGTCCAAGTAACACAATTAGTCAAATTACAATTTTTACAAGACATTTTAAACTTAAATCCATTACGATTTATAATAACATTTCTCACTAAAAGTATATAAGGTGATGGTACACAAGCAGTAACATTTCCTAGCGGTCCACGAGAAGGCTGCACGAGTTTCACGTCCCCCAAAGCAGCCCCTATTTTCCACCAGTGGGTCTTGAAAATCCCGAGTCTGACCATCAAAGTCCCACAGATCATTCCTTTTGCCACCATAATCTTCCTGAGTCCTGCTGGAGGCAGGATCTTTCTCAACCAGGCCGGGGGATCTTGGACCAGGTCCTGCCAGACTATGATGTATGGGATCTGATCCGGGTGGCCATGTGGCCCTTTATTAAAAATAATTTCTTTTACCTTATAGATGATGTTAAGGTCAAAAGTACCATCCTGGGGGCTACCCCACCCCGAAAGTCGGCCACTCGGACTCACAAAAAACCCTGAATTTTCCTTTTCTGATTTCTACTGAGAGGTTTTGTGCCTGACCTCTGACCTCCTTAAAATGGTCAAGGAAGGTGGACAGAGGCGTCGTCTGGGTCTGTAAACGTTAAAACACAAACGAAAGACAACAATGCCAGCGACAGACAAAAAGCGGGGACAGAGACACAAACAAAACGGAGACAATAACAAAACATTTAACAATTGCCTAATCCTTGGCCCTAAGGCCAGCCTGTGGTTTCCCTACCAACGGGCCCCCTAGTGGGTCTGTGCCAGAAACCTACCGAGGGAGTGAGGGACAGGGAGTGAGGGACGTCTCCCTGCGCTCCCAGCGCGTCCACCTAGGCCTTTTGCCGGTCACCTCCTAGGGCCCAAATATCTGCACCGCATGAATTTCTCAGATGTCCAACTCCTCCTCGGGTCCGGATTCTCTTCCAGGAGCC
Source organism: Echinops telfairi (assembly GCF_000313985.2). Classification (NCBI taxonomy): domain Eukaryota; kingdom Metazoa; phylum Chordata; class Mammalia; order Afrosoricida; family Tenrecidae; genus Echinops; species Echinops telfairi. The sequence continues at coordinate 21,446,881 of NW_022105908.1, read as the reverse complement.
TCGGGATCCTGGACGAGCCCCCAAATGTTATTGCCGGCTTTCCCTCGGCTCCAGGAACAGAGAGGCAGAGTCACCGAGGCTGCAAACAACAAAGGAGTTTATTGACTAGCTCCAGCTAGGGCCCAAGTGCTAAGGCATCAACGCAGTGGTCACCAAAGACAAGGACCCCGGCCTGGGGCACAAGCCAAGCTTTTCTACTCTTTACAGGTTACATAAACTGGGTGAAACTATTCCCCCTCACCTTCCCATAGTTCAATGACTTCATCTGGAGACAATTGGTTGTGCAGGTCTTTTTGGTTGACTGGCTCCACTCTCGGGACGTTCCAATTGTGGTCACTCAGAACTTTCCAGGTGCGGTCAGCGTCATTGTGATCTCTCGGACCTTTCCAGGTGTGGTCAGCGTCATTTCGGGGGAGAGGGTGACTTTGTTAGAGAAACGAAACGAAACGCAAGGTTGGAAAAATGAAACTTAGGTCTATTTTAAGCGGCTCGGCCTGTCATGGAGTCACTGCTGCCTTACACTGAGATCCACAAGGTCCAGTTTGAAAGGCCTGACAGCTCGATGGGGAAAAAGACAGCTTTCTGCTCCAGTAAACAGTTACAATCTCAGAAACTCACTGAGTCAGTTCTACCCTGTCATTCACTCATTCATGTTTATCCTGTCCTATAGGGTTGCTCTGCGTCGACGGGATGACCGTGAATTTTGTTTGTTTGTTTATATATTTGAGCCATTTTTTTTTAAGGCAAAGTAAGAGTCTACCTGGTGGCCAAGGAGGGAAAGGCATTCCAGGAAGAGTTCTAGAACAAAGGCAAAACCTGTCTCATGCCCATAGAGTTTCAAAACAGGTTTATTGGCATATAATTCACATCATACAGTAGTTCAATCATATTAAAAAGAGTTGTACAATCATCACCACAATGAATTTGAGTATGTTTTCTTCTTCTTTGTACCCCTTGTTATTCTCTCCCCATTCCCCCTCACCCTCCTTTACCATAATATCACAAGAAACCCTGCATCCAGGTGTTGGCTATAGATGTGCCTATTCTGGATTCCATATACAAAACCCCAACCACAATAACAAAGTAAAACAGAGGAAGCCTCAGTTAAAAAAAAGCAGAGAATATTGAAAACTAGAACAAATTTAAAATAGGTCAAAAGGGAGATCAAAAGATGTAGTTTTTTCCCCCCATAAACTTCTTAAGATTGTTCCTTTGTGTGTATTATATATATATTATTATAATGTATTATATATATATTATTATAATGTATTATATATATATATATAATTTTGTCAGGAGGAGGGGCTCATTCTAAGGAAGCCAGGATTCTAGTACATTTGAATATCTAAGAAGACGCTCACAGCTGGGCACTTGGTGGCTTCTTGCCCTATCTTTCACTGATGCACCCTACACCCTGGAGGTGCCCGGCTTGCCCCTTACCCATTTTGTCTGGGGCCAGATTGTTTGCACCATGAATAACTGCCATCCATCCCTAGCCTTGGTCTCCACAGTCCCTAGGGCTGGAATGTTGCCCAGCTTGCTATTTCTGGGCCCTGGTTATCTCATCTGCAAAATAAGAAGGTTAATTCCTACTTCCACAAACTGTGGTGAGGATTACATAAAGTAAACCTGCAACGTGCTGAACACAATGTGTGGCCACAGTCAATGTTTAGTAGGTGGCTGTCCTTCAACCCTCCTCCTTTTGCCCTGGGCGCCCCATATCTCCGACCACAGAACCAAGTTTGCAAGGCCCTGGGAGTGGGGCGGATTAGTTTTGGATGTCACTTAATCTGTGGCCTTTCCGAAATCGAAATCAGAGCCCTTGTGGGGGCGGGGGTGGTATAAACGCGAGTGACGGGGCTGGCCTCCGGTTCAAGGTGGCGGGATGGGGAGCGGAGCCCAGACTAAGCGGCTGCTGCTGCTGCTGTTGCTGCGGGCGACTCGCTGCGGACTGGCCGGAGGGGACCAGAGGAGTAGCGTCACGAATGTCATTGAGGTGACCAACGGAGGCCCCTGGGGCGACTGGGCCTGGCCCGATATGTGTCCCGACGGATTCTTCGCCTGCGGATTCTCGCTCAAGGTGAGGGGGCTCGGGCCTGGAGAAGTGGAGGCGCGAGGGATCCCAGACCCTCTGAAAGCAGCCCTCGGACCCCTCCTTGCCTCTCTCCCAGGTGGAACCACCCCAAGGCATTCCTGGCGACGACACAGCTGTGAACGGGATCCGCCTGCACTGTGCGCGGGGGAACGCAGAGCGCAACAAGCACGTGGTGGAGTCCCGGTCCGGCAGGTGTGTGTGTGCGCGGGTGGGTGGAGGGAGGTGGTAGGCTGGAGCTAAATATCCCCTAGGGTAGGGTACCCCCTTGCCCTCCATTACACCACCTCCCCTGGTGGGGTGGCGGGTGCCTCCAAGCCCTTTAAGTCTAGAGGAAGGAACAGAATGGAAGACCTCCCTCTGCACTTCCTGGCTGGGGAGTCCCGGGGGCTGGGGGAGCAGTCTAGAAGCTGGGTGGAGGGGGGGGCTTCCGTAGAACCAGGGGACACCGCTTCTCTCCCAGGTGGGGCGCGTGGAGTGAGCCGCAGTGGTGCCCGAGTGGCGGCTACCTGGTGGCCTTCTCACTTCGCGTGGAGGCACCCACGCCCCCGGGGGACAACACCGCGGTGAACAACGTGCGCTTCCGCTGCTCAGACGGCGCAGAGTTGGAGGGGCCTGGCCTGACCTGGGGAGAGTTTGGAGACTGGAGCGACCCCTGCGCCAAAGGCGTGTGCGGCTTGCAGAGCAAGGTCGAAAGGCCTAGAGGCCTCCTGGACGACACCTCACTGAACGACGTGCGCTTTTTCTGCTGCCGCAGCTGACCCTGCTGCCTCCCCAGGCCCGGGCCCGCTGGCTTGTCCCAACCGCGGGTTATTAAAGCTTCTTAGTCTTGCCTTTGGTCTCGCTTGCTTTCGGGCTGGGAAACCCCGGCGTCTTATTGCCTCCCTCTGGACCTAGCATGGGGCTTGGCCCACTTTCAGACGTGGCAAGTTGCTGAAAGTTTATGGACCCGGATAAAGTACTTAAGCACATGATTTTTCATACAAGTCAGGCGAGTCCCTGAGTTTCTGAGGGCCTCTGCAGACACCTTTGCCTGCTTCCAGTGCAGCAGGCTAAGAGACTTCGACCAAATTAGACGATAAAACTATAAAGGCCTTAAACCTTTATTTCCTAGAGTTAAAGAAATTAAAGTGTGCCTGGGATCTCCAGGTACTCAGATTTTAAACATAAATTTCACTTTTTCAGCGAGATTCATCTTATAAAACACAGCCCCTCCATCAATCAGTATCTCTTTTATTACGAATGCATTAAAAAAAAAAAAAAGCTTATCGCTAACCCTTGAGACTATTGCTCTTAAATCACTCTTCAGGTATGAAAGTGAACCAGTCACCGCTAAGGTTCAACTTTCAGCCAAACAATAGAACCCCCTGGGAGGGGAACAATTACACTAGTGTGGTCCTAGCACCCTAGAGTAATCAGCACTTAAGATCACAATGGCAGCATTTACACAAGGACTGAGCTGAGGGTTAGGAAAGAAAAGATGGAAAGACAACCCAGGGAGGAAGTGGTGGCACTTTGTGGGGATTACAGTAGAATAGATGGAGGACAACGTGTCTAATTGCTGAATGTAAAACGGATGGTCTGCTCTGTAAACCTTCATCCAGTCCTTGAACCAGCTACAAGCTTTTCTTTCTTGTTGTTGGTGGGTTTGTTTTTTTTTTTGTCATTGGCTTGTTGGTATTATTGTTGTTTTATTTTG
>NW_022105908.1:21434398-21442021 GCF_000313985.2 Echinops telfairi | reverse complement strand
GGTTCATGAGGGAGGGGGAGCGGGGAGGGAGGGGGAAAAATGAGCTGATGCCAGGGGCTTAAGTGGAGAGCAAATGTTTTGAGAATGATAATGACAACGCATGTAAAAATGTGCTTTACACAATTGATGTATGTATGGATTGTGATAAGAGTTGTATGAGCCCCTAATAAAATGGTTTTTAAAAATTAAAAAATAAAATAGATGAGCTTATTTCCAGTTTGAAATAATCCGTGATCACTTAAAAAAATTGTCCCCCAGGATTGTTTAATTCTTTGAGAACCTAGAATTTGTCTATCTTGTTTACTACTGGATTTCAGGGCACTCGGATGGCTTCATAAAGATCTGTTATTTTGTAAAAAACAGTATGAGAGAACCAGCCCCACGGCAGGTGTAACTGGAGGCCGTTGGCCACATCACGCGTATAGTATACTCCGAGACAGGGTAGAGAGCGCCTAATAGTTTATTCTTCCAGCAAGGCACGGCTGGGGCGGCCCGGAGCGAGCAGGTGTAAAGGGTGGTCGTTCAGGGGAGCCTCAGGAAGCAGAGCCCTGCGGGAAAGAGACCGTTAGGACACCACCGGCAGCAAGCAGGATCCCTCTAGTCCCCTCTCCCCCACCCCACACCAACGCACCCCCTTCTTCCTGCAATCGCCACAGAAGACACCCAGGGTGGCGTTCAGGAGCTGTATCCCGCACAGCACAATTTCCAGGCAGGAGGCGGCCACCAGCACGGAGAAGAGCGTCACGTTCCAGGTAACCACGTTGGGCGGTTTCTCGCACTTGCTCCACAGCGTATGGTTGCGCAAGTACTCTCCCCTGTGGGCGGGGCAAGGTCACGTGAAGGAGGCGAGTGGTCCTCCCAGCCCCCTGTCCCTGTGCACACCCTCGCGGATACACGGATACGCGGAGAATTTGGGAAGGAAGGACTCGGTTGGCCCACGTTGGGGCGGGGAGCTCTTGAAGCGGGTTTCCAGGCCACGTGCAAAGAGCAGGTGGGGAAAGCAGAGGGAGATGGATGGACACAGACCCAGGCTCAGCCTTACTGGGAGTTTTCGAAGGGATAAATCCAGTTGTTATCAGCGTAGCATTGGGGTCCATTGCGGAGAGCGGCTCCTGACACCCCCAGGCAGTAGATAGCGCCGAGCACCCCGAATGCCGACGAGAAGACGGAGCGCAGCATCTGGATGCAGAGTGAAATGAAAAAGCTCTCCAGACTCCCAGCCATCTTTCGATAGAACTGCCCCTGTGGGTGTCTGAGACTGAAACTATTTACAGAACTAGAAAGCCACAGCTTCTTCCCACAGAGTGGTGGGTGGGTTCAAACTGCTGACTTTGCGGCTAGCCGGCCAACAGGGAACCCACCACACCAACCAAGGCTGTCTGGAGGCAGAATGAAAAGTAGCCTAAGTCATAGTGCCTCCTTCCGATCCGTGGGCTGATTAAGCCTAGCTGGTGGTGTAGCCCTGGTGCTGTAGTGTTTATGCAAGGTCAGTTGCTCAAAACCACCAGCTGCTCCGTGGAAGAAAGGTTTTTACAGCCTCTGAAGCCCACAGAGGTCCTTACACTCGGTTCAAGGACCATTATGCATCGAAATCGACCATGGTGGCAGTGAGGATTTTTCTGTGGCTTGTTTTCAACCCCCCACGTGGTTGCAGTCTCCCCGAGTCACGTTAAACCTAGTTCTCCCTTAAACCTTGGCACCGAAAGTTAGGCTAACTGGGAGCACCCGCAGTCAGGGAGGTTCACGGGGATGGCCATGCCCATCAGTCAAGTTCACCACGTAAGTGTATGGTGGAGCTGGGGTGTTTCAGAGAAGCTTGTGTTGTAAGGATTCTGTCTGTGGAGAGGGCCCGTAGCTTTCGCGGTGGAGCTGCGAGGCAGGTTCAAAGACTTGGCTCAGAATTCGGCTCCAATTGGGATCTTACCCTGCAGCGGTTTCCACAGCAGCCGGCACCGCAGCAGCCCTTGCCCCCGGCGCGAACAGCTGTGATTCCAGGACACAGGACCTGTGAGAGAGAGTCAGAGGGCTACCCTTGTCCCCTTCTTCAACACCTCCGTGCATCATGACTCCCCTCATTTGGGAAGCTGCTTGTGACTCTCTTGAATCCCTTGCACTGTGCTCGTCCAGTTGGTCCTGACTCATTACAAACTGTTAGCGGAACGTTGCCCAGTCCTGCGCCAGCCTCACAGACATCTAGGAGCCCATTGTTAGAGCGCTCATCTCAATCCGTGTTTGGGAGCGTGCCCCTCATTGTCGCTGACCCACACTGCTTTACCAAACCCGACGCTCTTTTCTCCTGGATTGCTCCTTGGACTCTGCCTACCCACTTATCTGTTGCTATCCAGTGGATTCTGACTCCTGGCAGCCCTACAGGGTGGGATGGAACTGTCCCGGGGGGTTTCCATGGCTGTAATCTTTACGGAAGCCTTTTTCTACAGCAGAGCAGCTGGTAGGCCTTAACAGACATTCTGATTAGTGGCTGAGTAACCGCGGGGCCACCAGGGCGCCTTTGCACTATGGCCGGATGTTATCATCATTTCTCCTGGCGTGCTCCCGGGCTCTAATTGATAGTTATTTAGATTCCTACTTATCTCCGTCCAGATTGTGGTCTCCTACAGGGTTAGGGTCCAATATCATTAGCCCCATAAACTGCAGCAGCACCCAGTAGGTGCCCGACTTCATCTCACGTACTTTGGACATGTTCTCAGGAGGGACAGATCCCTGAAAAAGGACATCATGCTTTCTAAAGTCGAGGGACAGCGACAAAGAAGACCCTTCCTGAGGCAGCTGGTTTGACATGGTGGCTGCCATAATGGGCTCCGACGTTAGAACTGAGGGGATGGTGCAGGACAGGGCACGGCTTCATTCTGCTGGACACAGGATGTACATAGAGTTGGCGTGAGCCGTCCCGACATGACAGCGCCTAGCTACAGCAGCAAGTGCCCAGCTGCAGGGGAGTCAGGAGACCCGTGTTCTAATATGAACCCTGCACACAACTTCCCACTCTATCAACCGAGTCAGCTCTCTGAGTCTCAATTTCCCTGTTTAAAAATGGGCCTGTCAATCTTAGCGCAGAGGGGCCCTCGGCAAGATTTAAAGAGACAGCAGGTTGACTTGATGTCAACACTGGCTCAGAGTCAATGCTCAACGATGACAACTTCCCTTCTGTCTCTTCAGTGGCAGCCCAGGTGTGCCCACGGGGTTTTTAATGACTGGGTGTGGGGTTGCTTTTCCTAATTAGATTTCCAGGTCTTTCTACATGCTCCTGGAAGTGCATTCAAACCACCAGCTGTTCAGTTAGTAGCTGAATGTGGCAGCTGTTTGCAGGACCCCAGGCCTCTGGAGCTCAGCCCGGGCTATCAGAAATGTGGGCTGAGGGGGGAATGGACATGCAGGACAGGGAGGGGCACACTGAGCTGATAGGAGGAAGTGACTGATCAGTGATGTCGCTCCCTGGCTCCAGATATATTTACTGCCCCGCCCCCCTATGACCATCCTTGTCCTGCCCTGATAACCTCCCACACAGCCAACTGTTCCTGCTACCTCGCCTCTTGTAGGGAAGTGTACCCACCATCTGTCCAACTGTAGTGGGGGGTGGGGAACAGGTGGAGAAGGGAAGCTGGTGTGTGTGTGTGTGTGTGTGTTGGAAGAGGGAGGCAGGAGAGTGTGTGTGTGTGTGTGTGTGTTTTGGAAAAGGGAGGCAGGACAGAGACCCTATCAAACCAGGGCATCTCTTCCCTGGCACTCATCTTTTCCCTTCTCTATCCCCCCACCCCCAGGTGTAAAGCCCTTAGAATAGCCATCTGGCCCACCTCCCTTCTTGTCACCACCCTTCACAGACTTCTCACCATCAGGCCCCCTCCGATGAAGCCCGCCATGAGCCAGACTTGCAGGCTGAGGTGGTCGGTCCAGGAAGTCTCCCCATTAGGCACCAGCAGAAGGATGTTGGCCAAGATGCAGACCAGGGAGAGCGGGATGAGGGAGAGCCCCACACATCGGGCACACTGTCCTGTGCACATGGCCACAAGCAGCCAGGAAGGGCAGGCAGCGAGTGAAAGTGAGCACAGGGTTTCCTGGGCCAGAGAAAACCCAGGCTGGAGTGAGGAGCAAAGGTCGGGGATAAGAGGCGTGGCAGAAAGTGGCAGGAGCAGAGTGACAGCGAGAGTGCCAGGAGGCACACACACTGCAGAGGCCAAGGGGCTGCAGCCCTGGAGGGGAGGGGAGGATGTGGTGGAGGAGGGAGGGGAGCTTGTCACACAAAGGAAGTTGCCTGGGGTCAGTGAGCTCTTCCTCTTTCTCTGCACACACCTCTCCCCAGCCCCTCTGGGGGTTCTTTACCTGCATTATGGCTTGTCAAAGCCCCAATGGCTCCAAGACCCTTCTCAGTTGTCGCATCTGTATAATGGGTACAGCTGTGCCACTTGCCTCCTGGGCTGATTGTGCAGCTGAAGTTGGGAGGAGCCTCCTGGGCTGATTGTGCAGCTGAAGTTGGGAGGATACGAGAAAAGTGTTTTGTGGGCTACGAAGTACTAAGCAGATGTATGGACCTCACTGTTAGTAACCACCCAAGAGACTAGGTACGAAGATGCTACTGGGCTTCCACTGCCCTTTAACATCTTTGGCTGCTTCTTCTGGTAAGACTCACTCAAAACTTACGGCCATCGAATCCATGCTGACTCACGGCGACCCTATAGGACAGGGTAGAAATGCCCCTGTGAGTTTCTGAGACTCTTTACGGGAGTAGAAAGTTCCATTCTTTCCCCCACAGAGCGACTGGTGGTTTCGAACTGCTGGCCTTGCAGTTAGTAGCCCAATGCGTAACCACTGCGCCACTAGGGCTCCCTTCTGGGCTGAGGGGGGCTGAGGGGGGAATGTGGGCTGAGGGGGGAATGGACATGCAGGACGGGGAGGGGAGGGGCACACTGAGCTGATAGGAGGAAGTGACTGATCAGTGATGTCGCTCCCTGGCTCCAGATATTTTTACTGCCCCGCCCCGCTATGACCATCCTTGTCCTGCCCTGATAACCTCCCACTCAGCCAACTGTTCCTGCTACCTTGCCCCTTGTAGGGAAGTGTACCCACCATCTGTCCAACTGTAGTGGGGGGTGGGGAACAGGTGGAGAAGGGAAGCTGGTGTGTGTGGGAAGCATCTCAATATTTTGAAATTCACCCTTTCTTTCTCAAGGTGGGCTCATGATGAGGTCTGATGGATCAGAGGGAGCATCTCACCATCCGGGGGCTCAGCCTCAGTATTTGATTCAGTGATGACCCTTCTGGGTTGGTTGGTTTGCATTCCGAGGTTAAAAAGCTCTGCTTTTGTTGGGGCACTGATATTGCTGCTAGCATATTCTCACCAAGAAGGAGGGCTTGTTTGAGAGTGAAGGCAACAAGGAGGCAAGGACAATGGAGGGATCCACAAAGACGGCCTGATGGCGTCACCCGAGCTTGCAGAGCCAGCCATGCCTGAAGCCTGGCTGTCTTTTGGCCAGTTCTGATTATGTGAGCTTGTTGGAGCTATGCTTCTGCCCACTGTAACCCAAGGGGTCTTTTTTCATGCAGAGAGGAATTAATGAAGCCCTCGCTATGGACAGGGCTCTCCCAACTGCCTGCAGCCTTTGTTGTTGTGAACTACCATCTAGTCAGGCCCCAGTCCACGGGGGTTCATGCACAGTGGAACTCAATACTTGCCAATCCGACGCCAAACCCGTGGTGGTTGGGGATTCGATCATTGTGATCCACTCGGTTTTCGCCGCCTGCTTTTTGGAAGTAGATCACCAGGCCTTTCTTCCTAGTCTGACTTAGTCTGGAAGCTCAGTTGAAATCTGTTTGACATCATAGTAGCACATAGACCTCCACTTATAGACCACGCACAAGCTATATTGGTCAGGAATTAACCTGGGTTTTTTAAAGCAAAAGCAAGAATTCTACTACGGATGCACTAATGCTTGAGTGAGGCCAATGGCTAATATGATCAGCTTCCAAAGCAAAGGGTGGGAAGTTGGAGTCTATCCAGAGGTACGTTGAAAGAAAAGCTTGGTGATCCACGGCCTCCACCCCCCCACCAAAAAAAATCATTGAAGTGGAAACCCTATAGAGCACAGTTTGACTCTGACACGCACAAGGCGCCATCCATTGGAACTGACTTGATGGCAACTGGTGGTATGGACAGGCTACCGTGCTGGAGACTGTGAGGATTCAGAATTGCATGCGGGAGATCCGGATAGATGGGCCATGGGAGCTAAGGAGAGTGAAGGCCCTTGAAGAATGACACCCAGCCGAGGTAGGATGGGGTAGTGCCCTGGAAAAGGTGGGAGTAGCAGGAAGTGCTGCAGTGCCTCAGGGGGCCTGAGGGGAGGATGCCACCCACGGAGAGTGAGATTGGCCAGTGGCCTCTGATGTAGCCGCTCCCATTCAAACCATAGTGGACACATGAAAAATGGGGAAAACTTATCACTCAGAATGAAATCCAGAACTTGGGAGGAATCCCTGCCATATGGAAGAGAGGAAGAGCTGGTTTGAAAAAAAAATCTGAGAGTTTACCTCTTCCATCAGAGGATACCTGAAATAAAGGCAAATATTTTGGCCGTCCCTCATGGTCTGCCTCTTGCTTGTAGTGATTGTGATCACTGATATGTGGTCTTGCTTTTGTTGTTTTGTTGAATGCTTTCTCCTTCTTCCATGCCCATGCTGTTTCTTCTGTCTCTTTTCTTGGAAGGTTTTCTCATTCTCCTGTGTTTTAGAAGGCACATTTTAAACCTGCGCAGTGGTTATTTTTCAGTGTTGCAAAAGTATCTTTTGACTTGTTACCCTGCCTCCTTCTGAGATGTCTCAGAAGGCACATTGTGTCGGTAGCTCGTTTGAGAAGTTCTGCAGGGCTGACAAGTGCACCTGGCTGGTGCAAAGGGTTAGCGTGATCTGTGCTAACCTAATGGTTAGCGGTTCGGGTCCACCCAGAAGCCCTTCAGAGGAAACACTCGGTGTTCTACTTCCGAAAAATCAGCCATGGAAAACTCTACGGAGGACTGTTCCACTCTGACTCACGTGGAGTCACCATGTGTGGGATTGATTTGAGGACACACAGTAGGGATGGTTTCCCCCGCTTAGAGCTACATGTGGCTCTGTAGACAACACTGATCGATTTGCTCTATTCTTTAGTCTTCCCTAAGTCCATACCCTTTTCCTAAACACGCAGACGCAGACATGAGCCTCGGTGACATAGTGGGTTGTGTGCTGGGCTGCTAACCACAAGGTCAGCGGTGTGAAATCACCCGTTGTTCTGAAGGAGAAAGACGAGGTTCCCTACTTCTGCAAAGAGCGACATTCTCAGAAACCCACAGGGACAGTTCTATCGTGTCCTATAGGGTCAGAATTGACTCAGTGGCAGAGGGTTTCTTTTTTGGGACATTGTATATGCTTTTATCTTTTAAAAATCATTTTACTGGAGGTATGTACAATTCTTATCACAATCCATACACACACCCATTGTGTCAAGCATATTTGTACATTTGTTGCCCTCATCATTCTCAAAATACTTGCCTTCTACTTGAGCCCTTAATATCAGCTCCTCATTTTCCCCTCCCTCCCCCACTCCCCTCCCTCATGAATGAGCCCCTGATAATTTAT
>NW_022105908.1:21431543-21432515 GCF_000313985.2 Echinops telfairi | reverse complement strand
TCCCCCTCTCCCATGTCCCCCCGGAACTGTCAGTCCCGTTGTTTTCTCCTCCAGATTGTTCATCCAGCCTGTCCTATCCAGACAGGCCTAAGAATTTGGATTTTTGTTCTACATTTTCCTCACATTCTGTCTGAGACCCTGTAGTTCGGTGGTTCTCAACCTTCCTCATGCCGCGGCCCTTTAATACAGTTCCTCATGTTGTGGTGACACCCTTGTGAAAAGGTTGTTTGACCCCCAAAGGGGTCTCGACCCACAGGTTGAGAACCGCTGCTGTATGGTGTCCCTGATCAAAGCAATTGGAGAGTGGCGGCCAGGTACCATCTAATTCTTCTGGTATCTGGATAAATGAGGCCACAGTTCCTGTAGACAATTAGTCTCGTAGACTAGGTTCCTCTGAGTCTGTGGTTCCTTTCTTTGTCCTTTACCCCCGACGAAGAGAGACCGATAGTTGTGACTTAGATGATCACTGGCATGCTTCTACCCCAGATGCTACCTACTATAGTAGGATGTAGCACACACGTTTATACGCTACCTTGTGCCAATTGATCAAGTAGGTTGTCCCATGAGACTGGGGGCCTAAGCCTTCCAACTCAGGAGACCCATCCTGCCAAGTGTTTGGCTGTGTCTGTCCGTGACTGTGAGCTCTAGGTGCTGGGTTCTACTTGTGAATCTATGTGCAGTGCACACAAGCATGTATATATGCAAGTAAGTAAAAAAGATGTATTCCTACCAGGGTTGTGCTTGATCCATGCATGGTTTTATTCCAAACGAAACAAACATGTTTAACCGCCCCTCTGCAGTAGGGAATGGCTACAGACGGGTGCCTTCAAGGAAAAGTCCGGTCAAAGCAAGAACTGCTGTTTCTTCGTATCTTTGGGTTTCATCAGTCTTCTTCCCTCTGCGTGGGGAGAGGCCTACCGTCGACTTAAATGGCTGCTCGTGAGCTTTTCGGACCCCAGCCTCTGCCCATCT
>NW_022105908.1:21429537-21431021 GCF_000313985.2 Echinops telfairi | reverse complement strand
TGACATGAGATATGGGTCTTGTATTATTTTTCTGCAGATGGATATCCAGTTCTTTCCAGCCCCATTTATTACAGAGACTTATCTCTATAGATTACCTTGTTTGGTAAGTTTGGACCTCTTGTTCAAAATTAGCTGCCCGTAGGTGGATGGATTTACTACTGGGTTTCCAGTTCTGTTCTGCTGGTCTTTGGGTCTCTTGTGGTACCAGGCTCTTTGACTGTGGTGGCTAAGTTTTGAAATGTGAGGCTTCCTATTGAATCGTGCTCTGCCTATCAGAAGTCTCTTCTTTAGCAGAGCTTTGTTCATCCAAAGTCTTTTTCTTTTCATAAAGTTGGCGGTTGGGTTTTCCATCTTTTTTTTTTTTCCCCCAAAGAAAATTTATCACCACATTTTCACCATCAACACTTATGATTTGGGCCTTTCCTACTTGCCTTTCTGTAAGGCCAAAAACAACACAGTGGCTACTTTGACGACCTCAGAGTGGATTCTGGGAATGGCATGACCTTTGTAACCAAATCCCGCTACCAGAACGTCATCATTTTCCTCAGTAAAATTCAAGCAACCATTGGTGTGGAGGCTGGGATTTTCTTGCTGTTCTTGATCAGCTGGACTCAGAGATGCTTCCCAATGGCTGGATGGATCTGGCTGTTTGGCTTCCACACCTACTTTTCCCAACATCATCCCCTTGGCACGGGAAGTGCCTCCACAGGGACTGGCTTCCAGAGCAGGACCCAAATGGGCTTTTTGGTACTGTTTACCATTGCCATGGTGGCTGTGGAGATTCCTGACAAGACAAGACCTCCACATTTGCTCATCTTGGCGATGTCGTGGCTCTCAGCGAAAGATGATTTTTTTGTCTTTTTAAAGAATGGTGTGGCAATCTGGTTTGGGATTACATTGTGTCTCTATATGGTTTGGGGTAATATTGACATTGCACAAAGCTAGCTCTTCCTATCCATGTGCATGGTATGCTCTTCCCTTGATGTAGGTCTCTTTCAGTAGTGTTTTGTAATTTTCTTTGTATAGGTCTCTTGTTTCTTTGGTTATATTTATTCCCAAGTATTTCATCTTTTGGGTGGCTATTGTAAGTGGTATTTTCTGATTTCCTTTTAAGAGATCGCTTTGTTAGTGTAAAGGAATATGACTGATTTTTTGCATGATGATGTTGTACTCTGCCACTTTGCTGAATCTTTTAAGTAATTCCAATAATTTTCTTGCTGGGTCTTTGGAGTTTTCCACATATGGGATCATATTGTTTGCAAATAGAGATGGTTTTATTTCTTCTTTGCCAATTTGGATACCTTTTATTTCTCTCTTTTTGCCTTATAGCACTAAGATTTCTAGCATCATATTGAATAGGACCGGCGATGAAGGTTCCTTTCTGCAAGGGAAGTGCTTTGAGTTTCTTTCCATTGAGACTAATGTTGGTTCTGTATCTAGGTCCTTAATTATGTTGAGAAATGTCCCTTCTATTCCTAGTTTGT
>NW_022105908.1:21422951-21425068 GCF_000313985.2 Echinops telfairi | reverse complement strand
ACTGCTTGACGTGATTGAACTATGGAAACATTATATAGGTATTAAGTCCCAATTAATACATTTAAAAAATTAAAACCATCCTTTCTAACTTAAAAAATAAAGAAAAGAACTGATTTGATAGCAATATGCTTTCTTAATCCTTGGGTGGTGCAAACAGTTAAGGCCCTTGGCTGCTAGCTGGAAGGTTGGCGGTTCGTGCCCACCCAGAGTTGCCTCAGAAGAAAGGCCTGGTGGTGCACCTCTGAAGTCCAGGATGGTGCTGAGTCTGAATGGACTTGGTGACAGGTAGGTCGAAGGAAGGGGCAGGAGGGAGGGGAGGATGAGTGTTGGGGAGGCATCCAAACAGGATCTTCTTCAGAGACTATCTAAACCATGCAGCCATGTAAACTAAATGACTCTGGCCATCTCCCTGACCAGAGCTGAGTGGACCAGCGATTCATGCCTGACCCAGCATAGGGCAGTGACTTGGTCCCGTTCTTCTCTGTCTCGATAGTAATGGGCTTTTTAGCTGGGCATGCGGGTGCTCAGGAAAAGTCCATGTTTCCCTGAGTCTCTTGCAAGTAACTGTGCCCACGTGACCTGTGAGAAGCGGGCAGAAATGTTATGGTCAGCTTCGATGGCGTACTTTAAGGAAGCAGCGGGCTCTTTCCTTCCCCTTCTTGCAAGCTAGAAAGTAGACCTTCTGCATTCTGTTGGTGTGGCAACCCCTAGAGATGGGGAACAACCATCTCAAAGAGCCTGGGCCTCCAGACAATCTGGAGGGGCTGCCTGCCTCTGTACTGTTTTAGGAGAAAAGAAACTTCACTCCCATTGGGGAACCTGCTCATTTAAGTCTCTGTTGCAAGCGGAGACGTATGTCTAAGTAATGGACAAAGGCCACCATTTCACTTGGGATAGAAACGGGGAGGAATGGGTAACTTGCTGGTTGTCTTGGAACCTGAAGTTGTTGGTAATAAAGATGCCATGAGATTGGGTCTGTGCCCAAAAGAAATATTAAATATTCCTTAAATATTTACCATGTTTCATTAGTTGAAGTCATGTATTTTGTACATTTTAATGTCTCTGAAATTAGGATGCTTCTTACAATAAACGGTGTCTTGCAAGTGCAGTAGCCTTTGCCTGAACTTTTTTTAAAATCATTTTATTGGGGGCTCATACAACTCTTAACACAATCCATCCATCCATCCATTGGGTCAAACACATTTGTCCTTTCGTTCCCATCATCATTCTCAAAATATTTGCTCTCCACTTAAGCCCTTGGTCTCAGCAACTCATTTTTCCCCTCCCTCCACGTTCCCCACTCCCTCATCAACTCTTGATAATTTATAAATTATTATTATTTTGTATGTTGCCTGCAGTTTGAGACTCAAGGATAATTGTCCAGATTGTCGTCACTCTGAGTTATATTTGACATCTGTTGCTTAAATTGCTTTTACACACAAACATGCACATATATGTTACATAGCACTACGTAATAAATAGCACTAAAGTGTACACATAAACACTGGTATATATGTAATTTACTTTATTTTCTAAATTGACTTTAGAAATGTCTTCAAATATCTGCCAAGGGGCCCCTCCTGGAGCTCTGTGGCTTACTGCAGTGCTTCTCAGACATTAACTAATGTACTGATCTCTCAGGGATCTCGTTAAAATGCTGCTTTTGATTCAGTCGGTCTGGAAAGAGATGATTGGTATTTGTAATGGGCTCCAGGTGTTTCTGATGCTCTTTATGGTGCCGTGCATATTCAGTTCAGGGGAGATGAGCGAGGCAGAGTCTGGAAACAATAGGATCATACTCTACCGATTGTCACCTAATAGACACCACCACATCCTCACTGGGGATCGCTGAGTGTCAAGAGCGGCCAGCAGATGGCAGCCCAGCTGAGAAAACATGACCCTCAATCCCTCTCCACTCCCGCACTCGCACTCACTAGTGACAAGGGTCAATGCTGACTCATAGCAGCTCAGCTCAACCTTTTACAACAGCACCAAACTGCCCCACCAGGGCAGCGAAGCACTTTCAAAGCTGTAATCAGTACAGGAACAGGCTGCCTCAACTGTCTCCTACAGACCACCCGTGGGTACAAGTTACCAATCTTTCTGCTCGTGTCCAC
>NW_022105908.1:21420265-21421978 GCF_000313985.2 Echinops telfairi | reverse complement strand
ATGCCATGAAACAAAATGAGTATGAATTGCTGAATGGAAAACGGATTTGCTCTGTAAGCCTTCACCCAATAAAAAAGTTAAAAATAAGTAAACTTCCGAAAGAAAGGAAGTTACTCATGAAAACAAATTGTAAAATAAAACCATATCTTATAAATGGTGCTTTGTAAAAGAATGAAAAAAAATACCCAATCATTTTACACTGATATGGTTTACATTTATAACGATTATATAATGGTCACAAACTTCCAGGTACTAAATTATGTGTGTTTCATATATAGTTTTCAATGTAGGATAGTAAAATACACAAGACAAAAGTAGTTAGAAATATACCAAGAAACTATCAGAAAGAAACATAATAGTAGTGGGAAACTAACACAACTCATCAGTCTTTGGCCAAGGAGGGATGGAAAAATGTACCCAATTTATGTTGTTGTTGTTGTTGTTAGTTCAAACCCACAGGGACTCTGTGTGTCACACCAAAACACTGCTTGGTTTTGCACCTTCCTCACAATAGTTGTGCTTGTTGCAGCCACTTAATCAAGCATCTCATCAAGGGTCTTCCTCATTTTCATTTTCTCTGCTTTACCAAGCATTAAGTCCTTTCCAGGGGCTCCTCTCTTCAGGTGTTCAAAGAAGAAATGGAGAATCTAAGTGATAATATTAAATTGGTTAAATAATTACACACTCAAAGCATATTGATTATATGGTGGGCGGCCCTGTGTCAAGTATTAGGAATGCAACTGGGAACATAAACATTTCGCCCTCTTGGAATTTGCATCCTAATGACATTTATTGAACTTTGAACATATAAGTGGAGGACATGCCCAGTTCTAGGCCAATAAAACATTTACAAGCATTCCTCAAATACGAGGTTGTGAAGCAAGTACCAAATTCCATGCCTGAAATGCTACTGGCCACATTCTCTAACTACAATGAAATAAACTAGAAACTAAAGGTTTCAGAAATACAACCATTCTCTTAAAAACTCCAAAGTGATCTGAAGGGATTCTCTGATCACAGAGGAACTAGCGATTGCAGTGTGGACGATGATGAACAGACCACGAGAACGCACGGTGGCAGAAGAGGGAGCGCAGACCGCAATCAACGCTTGAGACTTTGGAGGACCAGGCTTGGTGCGAGGGCCTTATCAGACCTTAGCTTGTGTACAGCTCACTAGAGACCTCGGCTACCGCTGCTGTCCAAAGTAAGCACTCGGTAAATATCTGCTAGTGTATGTGGTGCAGAGAGAGTAAGTCACTTCTCTAAAATTACCAGCTAAACTAGTCAATCTGGGATTTGAACTCAGACCTGTCAGCCTCCTGCTCCTGTGTTCGTAATCGCTGGTCATTATGATTGGTGAGACATTCAGAGGGAAGAACTGATGATTTCACTTGGCTTTAACCAAACCAATTTTCCAGAGCTTTTGTTTATGTGGTTGTTCTTTCTCTCTTACTTTCCTTTCACACAATAAAGATTTATTATGCCAGACATTGTTCATCACTCTGGGGATTCATTGGGAGAGGCAGACTATAAACAAGTAAACCAGAAAATATACAACCTTAGGCAGCGATGAGTGTCGTAGAAGAAGTCCCTGGTGGTGCAAATGGTAAGGGTTCTACTTCTAGCTCAAAGGTTGGGCGTTCAAACTCACTCAGAAGGCAGGCCTAGTGACCTGTTTCTGAAAGGCCAGAGCACTGACAACCCTACGGAGCA
>NW_022105908.1:21417437-21418575 GCF_000313985.2 Echinops telfairi | reverse complement strand
GTGTAGCTTCTACACCACCAGGGCCCCCCTGGTTCAGGAGAGGGATGACATGACGGTGGTTGGGACCAGTGTGGTACAAGCGGTGATGTGGAATAGAGTTTGAAGTGAGGCCGCCATAGCCTGGGGATGGGCTGTGTGTGGCTTGGGGGAGAGAGAAGACCGTGAAAGAATACTGAGAATTGAACCAAACAAAGGGCGAAGAAGGACCATTCACCAACGTGAGGAAGCATGGGCGGAGGGGTCTGTAGGGCAGGGTTGAGAGTGAATGTGGTGACGGGAATCAAGTTAGGGGAAGGTGGGAGGAGAACTGTTAGATCTCTCTCTCTTTCCAGTGGGAGAAATATACCCGGGTCCTTGGCTTCGCACGAGAAATAATTCACACCGAAGCCTGGTTTGTGATCCAGGTGAGTTTTAGAGAGTAGGAGCGGCCCAAGTGCCTGGGACAGCGGCTTAGCTCCTCCACTCGTCCAGGGGACCGCAGCCCAGCTGTGCGGCATCATGTGTCGGAGCCTCTGGAAGGGAGCGCCAGAGTAAAACCTCTGGTCTGTTCAGCCCCACCTCACCCATCGGGAGGCGTGGTCAACAATACTGGTCGACCCCATTGGCTGAATCAAATTCACCTGGCCTTGATGGGCCAATCCAGGTGTATCGCCCACCTAGGTATACCACGCCTTCCTGGCTGGGAGCTCGAACTGAAGAAGTATGAACCCAAATCTTTGGGGACCTGGGCCACGACATCTCTAGCCGCTTCCTGCTGGGGAAAGGGGCATGTCGTGGGGCTTTGGGTCCACACCGTTCCTACTCTGTGGGAAGGGGTTGTCCATTCACGGCGCTGCTCGATAGACAAAGTTGGGGTGGACCAGGAGCTGGGGGTCCTGAAGCTGGCACACTGGGTTCAGAGACATTGGTACCCTGAGAACTTCTGGAAAAAGCAAACAGGTGGGCAGTTTAGGTGAGACAGGGATAAGGTTGTGAGATGGCAGTGCCCGTGGAGGTGTGGGTTCCTGTTGCGGGAAGTTTAGAAAGAGGGAATCTTAGGACTGACAGGCATGGCTGTTTGTTCACTGTAAACACAGGAACGGGGTAAAAGCACTCACTGGCTTAAAGGCTGTGATGGGCCTGAGGTGGGCTTTCTGTG
>NW_022105908.1:21414365-21415988 GCF_000313985.2 Echinops telfairi | reverse complement strand
CTGAATCCAGAGTCCTGCAGAGACCAACAGGGTTTACACGTGTGCGCAGCTATATAGCTGGCCGCGACGCGAAGCAGACTACTGCAAATCAAAAAGGCGCAGAGTTCCCATCCCATCCCAGGAATCTAGGCTGGGGAGTGCATGAAAGCCCCTGGAAACACAGAAAGGCAGACCTGCCTCTCTTAAAAATAGGGAGCAGCGATGGAAATACAGACACAAAGGGATGTGGCTTCTGCAATACATTACCAGCAGGTCGCAGCGACTTCTGTGGCAGGATAAATCAAGGCTGGAGTCCTTTCCAAATCGTGCGCAGTGCAGTTTTAAAGGATATACAAGCCTCAGCATTGTATATCCGAGTCATGGCACCATATGTTAGATCTCTCTCTCTCCTGGGAGATACACACGTTGGTCCTTGGCTTCGTGCAAGAAAGAATTCATGCCGAAGCCTGGTTTGTGATCCAAGTAAGTTTTAGAGAGAATAGAAGTGGCACAAGTGCCCGGGACAGCAGCTCAGCCACGCGGGCTGCAGCCCGTCTGCTCCAGACCACAGCCCAGCTGTGCTGCATTGTTTGTTGGAGATGCTGAGAGAGAGTGGCAGAGCAAAAGCTCTGGCCTTTTCAGAAGGGTCCCCCTGGGGAGGCGTGGTTGACAGTACTGGTCGACCCCATTGGCTGAATCAAATTCACCTGGCCTGAATGTGCTAATCCAGGTGTACTGCCCACCTAAGTGTAACACCCCTTCCTGGCTGGGAGCTTGAACCTAACAGAATGTGCTGTCCTGTCTGGTGAGACAGTGCCTCAAGCAGAGTGACAACTCTCCAAGAGTGTGACTGTGAGTACTGACCCGAGAGGGTGCATACTGACCAGTGCACTGGACAAGGTTACTTCAACACAAGCGCTTTTACCGTAGTGATAGGGATGGGGATGGAGAAGCAAGGAGGACCAGACAGTCGAGGAAAGCACTCGGTGTGATGGACTAAAATGAAACAAACAGAAAAAGGGAATTTGCAGGGAACAGGCATCATATAAGGAGCGCAGCTGGGAACATGAGGAAGTTTTCTTCTGGTAACTTCTCTTTATTCTGTCAAATAAGAATCAAGATCACTAGCCGAGGATGGAATGTGTGTGTCCATTTGACCACAGAAGAGGGTATGGAGTCATCATTTCAGAGAACAGAAGAGAGAAATGAGTCGTGTGGGATACAAAAAGGTTTCCCCCAGCTTGTCTGCTGCTTGCTAGCACAAGGTGGGCAGTTGCTGCTTAGAAGTTCTCTCCCCAAGGGCATCAGCCATCCAGAGCAATCAGACACTATTGTCTGTCCCTGGAGGAGAGCCCACTCAAGGAAGACCAAGGTTAGGCTGCAATCTTGAATCTAGGGTCCACCCATCTTGTCACATGTGTACCCCTAGTCCCTCCCTTTCCTATTACTTATACACCCCTAGCTCATCCCCTTCCTGTAATGTGTATGCCTATTGTACAGCCACTTCCTGTGATGTATGTGGTTATCTGTAATCAGGGGGGCTTGCACACTCCTAAGTGTATAGATAAGCCTTGATTAGAAATATATTTTCTCATAGAGAAGTCTGAGGGGACAGCCCCAATCCCAACTATGTGGACAGCCGCC
>NW_022105908.1:21410625-21412923 GCF_000313985.2 Echinops telfairi | reverse complement strand
CTTTTCTGTTGTCCGTCCCCCAGGGAGGAGGTCACATATAGTTCCTTGTAATCGGTTCCCTCTTTCCTACCCACTCTCCCTCTACCCTCCCTGCACTCTCTGGGGTCACATACCGAGCATGAGCAAGGGGTTAACACTGGCTTCTGATAAGAGATGAGGTCTGTGTATGCCCACTTCCCATCAACATCATTTTTCAGAAGAATAGGTTTCCTGTCAAAATTCATAACTTCTTGGGTGAAAAATACATCTGGAGGGTTTAAATGAAGATAGATGTTGCCTGTTTAGTGTCTCAAGCCCAGATAGATGAATTAATTTTTGAGGGGAAATGACATGAACTTGTAGAAAATTCAGCTGCCTTCATCCATCGAGCTATGACAGGTAAAAAACAAGGATATTTGCAAAATGTGGGGGGTCGTTTCTGAAGAAGGAACAGCTCAACAGGCTGATGAATAAGCACTAAGACATGGCCAGCTGATTCCCTAGACCTGCCTGTTGAGATCAAATTTTATCTAGTGAGGAAAAGTGAGTGCAAAGGTGTGATTGCAGTAATGGACATTACTGTGGAAATGGGGTGAGGCGAGAAGGAAGACAGGAAGAGGGTGCTGGACAGTGAAAATGGGGGCTGGTCAACAGACCCAAGGTCCTCAAAGAGCTGAAAGATTGTTTATGTGAAGGCACGGGTGGCGGGTAGGGGCTGGAGAGAGGGTCAGGGAGCGGAATGCTGGAAATGCAGGCCTTGAAAGAGGGGCCACAACTGATTGTGACAGGGCCTACGTATGATAGTGGGAGTGTGTGCTTGAGAGGGGGTGGGGTGGGGGGAGGAAGAGCTTCACAGAGAGACCAAGAGTTGGATGGATGGAGCGTTGTCTAGTTGAAAGTAAACATCAGCAATGGCACAAGTCCCCGGTAAGGTTGGTAGCTATGGGAAGACGTGTGAAACAAGGAGGGGTAACGAGTGGTACTGTCTACTTCCAGGTGCTTCGGAGAGGCGGAGGTTTTGAAGGGAGGAGGAATTACTGGGAAGCAGGAACAAAGATGAAGAAAGAGCGTCCCCATTTCCAGGCTCTGTGGTTTGTGGAAGGTGGAAGACAAAGGAAGTAACTACCTCCGTGCAGAGCTGAAAGAGAGCGGTGTCTGGGGGGAGAGCCACGTTTCTATTAGAGCAAGAAAGCCACAGGAAAAGGTAGAGAAGAGGCTGGTGGTTTGGGGGCTTTTGGTGATGATGAGCCATATGTTCCAGTATATCTAGTGAACAGATGTGAGGGAGACTGGGGAGGAGGTAGAAGATTGGACTCCAGAAGGGATACAAAGAATCCTTTAGGGATAAGTCAAGGTGACAATGGCTGTCCTAGTAAGGGTGGACTTCTGGGAGCTCACAAGGACCAGGGATGTAAGGTATGATTTTTTTTTTAAGATGGGAAATTAATTGTATAGTTTTATCTAAGGACTAGTATAGATAGTTGGAAATAATAATAGTAAGGACAATTAACACTGATGGAAGACTAGAGAAACAAATCCATAGACACTTATATGTGTATAAAGAGCTTCATATGAAGGAGTAATTGTCTATTGAGAAAACATCCCAGCCCAGTCCAGATCAAGTTCATAAATGATATTAGCCCATGTGTTCGATACCAATCTGTAAATTCCTCTTCAGACTCACGCAACACATGCAATGACGCCAATTGCAGGAAGATCACAGGCCAGTGGGTGGAAAATCTTTGGATCCAGTGGTGATGGAAGCATCTCAGCACTGGCGTGGGTCTCTGGCTCCATCAGCATAGCTCCCTGTGGCTTGTCAACAGGAATGTGTCCCAGGGGAGAGACTGTACTTGGGCTCCAGTGAGCTATTTATCTTGTGGCGCCTTCAAATGAGGTCATCAAGCTGCGACCTGATTGATAGGCTGGACTCCACCCCTTCACAAGTTGACAGATTCTGTAACCGCCACGCTTTTCTAAGCATTTCTATTTGTTAATTTCCCGAATCCTTGTGGTGATTATGGAATCCAAAAAAGAAACCCTGAAAACCCACTGTTACAGAGTTAATCCCGGCTCACAGTGCCCTAAAGTACGGAGCAGTACTGCTCCCTCAGCTTTTCAGGACTGTCTTTTAAAAAAGCCCCAAAATAATTTTATTGGTATTTCATCTATCTAGCATACAATTCAATAGTTCAACCCATATCAAGAGTTGTACTATTAAAAAAAAAGAGTTGTACCATCTTTACCACAGCCCATTTTAGAACATTTTCTTTTTCCCCATACTCATTTTTTTTTCTGTTTTTATTTATTTATTTATTT
>NW_022105908.1:21366065-21410372 GCF_000313985.2 Echinops telfairi | reverse complement strand
CCACTTTTCGGTTGTCTGTCCCCCAGGGAGGAGGTCACACACAGTTCCATGTAATCGGTTCCCTCTTTCCTACCCCCCATACTCATTTTTACTCATGTGATTTTCCCCCCCAACTTCAGCAAAAATATATACAGCAAAACATTCACCAATTCAACAACTTCTACTTGGATAATTCAGTGCTGTTGACGACTCTCTTTGTGTTTTACAACCATTATTGCTATCCCTCACCAAATTGTTCTGCCACCATTAGTATGAACTCAATGCCCGCTAAGGACTGCCAGTCTGTATGGGAATGAACAGTCTTGATTTTTGCACCTTGGAGCGGATGGTGGCTTTGAACGATGACCTTGTGGTTAACATCCCAATAAATAACCCACCATGCTACCTGGTAGGTACCCTTGTTTTACAGGTGAGAATATTGAAACAGAGAGGCTCAAGGTCATCCTGCCTATAAGTGGGGAGGTCTGGATCCAAACTCACTCGGTCTGATCCCTAAGTCTTGTCTTGTGTTATACCATATTCCACTCCACTTCCCATTGATGTGGCGGGGTAGGCATGTCCAGATGCAGGAATTAGTGATCTTACAAGAGCTTGTGGAAGTATCCCTGACAGAAGCTTTTCTGATTCTTTGCATGAGTAGTCACCAAAGACAGTATATGAGAGAGGGTGGCTTCTGGGAAGGATGGACTTCCACTGGTAAGCATTTCCTAGTTGTTCTGGGAAAATGAATCATTTCCTCCAAAGCTGTACGGTTTATAGCAGTGATTCTCAACCTTCCTAATGCCTTGACCCTTTCACACAGTTCCTCATGTTGTGGTGACCCCCAACCATAAAATTATTTTCGTTGTTATTCATCACTGTCATTTTGCTACTGTTATGAATTGGGTGACACCTGCAAAAGGGTCATTTGATCCCCAAAGGGGTCACAACCCACAGATTGAGAACTGCTGGTGTAGAGGCTAAAAGCACCTATTCTGCAGCCAGGTTGCTGGGTTTTGTTTCCAGCCTATACTTATAGAAGTCTTGGTCATATAGTGGGTTAAGTGTTTCACTGCTAATCCCAAGGTCAGCAGTTCAAATCTACCAGCTTCTCCTTGACAGAAAGCTGAGGCTGTCTGCTCCCATAAAGATTTACTCTTGGAAATCCCAAGGAGCAGTTCTATTCTGTCCTGTAAGCTTGTTACTAATCAGAATTAACTTGATGACAGTGGGCTTGGTTTGGGGTTTTGGACTTTCCCTGACTAAGTTACTTTATCTCCTTAAGCCTCAGTTTCCTCATCAGTAAAACCCTAAAGTCAATTCTGACTTGTGGTGAACCTCATATGTGACAGAGTAGAACTGCTTCATAGAGTTTCCTTACTAAAGCAGGCCATTCTTCTGTGGCCACGAGGTGATTTGAACAGCCATCCTTTAAGTTGAGTGTAATAATTTGCATTGTGCAGGGATCATCATTTATAAAATGGGGATAGTAATACCTGCCTTACTGGTTTATGGTGAGGAGTACATACAAATTACTATATGCCAAGTGTTTAGGCCATTATCTGGCACCTAGGAGGCAGTGGATACATGGCTGCTATTTGCATTTTCTTTTTAACTCCCCAGTCTTCTCGTTTTTAGAAGAATAGTTTTGTTGACATACGGTTCACATATCATACACTTCCATAGTTTAGTCGTAGTAAAACGCGTTGTACAGTCATCATCACGATCAGTTCCAGAACATCGCTTCCCTCTTACATTCACTATTAGCTCTTCCCTATGTCCCCCCCAAGTCCTTAAGCCAGTGACTGTCTCTATAACTTCACCCATCCTGGACTTCATATACCAGAAAACCTACAAAACCAACAATAACCAAAAACCCAAGTGAGCAAAAAGCAGGGAGTATTAAAAACTGGAACAAATTTAAAGTGGGTCCAAAGGAGATCAAATGATCAGATATCACATGCTAACTTAATTACATCTGCCTTGTATAATTGAGTTTACAATATTCTCTGCTGATAGCAAGACTACTCACATCCCTCCACTGTGGTTAGAAGGGACTTATCAGAATCCATGTAGAGACCCTACCGGTGGACTTTGGGTTCCTACTGCCATCCATTACCTTCAGCGAATCGGGTGTTCACAATTTAAGCTCTGATGCCATCCCCTCTTTTAGATTTGGATTTTATTAATCATCCTTGCATCACACCGGCTGGTGTGCTTCTTGCATGTGGGCTTAGTTGACGCTTCACTTAGATGGCTGCTTGTTTGAAGACATGCCTTTAAGACCCCAGAAGCTCCTTATATTTTCCATGGTAGGCTAATATCGTTTGGAGCTCCAGAGAGTTTTTCCAGGATTAAATTCTGAATCTGCGCAAGACCACCCTGCTAAGTAGTGGAGACAGGGTTCAAACCAGGTTTGTCTACACCGATAAGCCATGGCCACCTTTCAACAGTCGATAGAACAACTAAAGGGAAAATCAACAAGCTACAACGACACCATCAACGTATAGGATGTAACAGACATTTGATGGAATAGTTTGCCCCCAAACAGCTGACTAAGCATTTTCAGGCACCCAAGAAACGCATGTCAAGATTGACCATTTCTAGGTCACTAAACAAGCGCTGACCAATTTAAAAGAAGTGGAATCATATACAGCATGTTCTCTGACAACAATGAACTCCGAGTCCTAGTCAGTAACAGGAAATCCCCAGTTAGACACTGAAGAAGATCTCTGGCCTCACTAGCCTGTAGAGCAGTGGTTCTTCCTCATGCCGCAACCCTTTAATACAGTTCCTCATGTTGTGGTGACCCCCAACCATAAAATTATTCTCGTTGCTACTTCATAACTGTCATTTTGCTAGTTATGAATCGTCATATAAATATCTGATATGCAGGATGTATTTTCATTGTTAAAAATTGAACATAAAAAAATGAGGACCTGATGCCGGGGCTTAAGTGGACAGCAAATGTTTTGAGAAGGATGAGGGCAATGAATGTACAAATGTGCTTTACACAATTGATGTATGTATGGATTGTGGTAAGAGTTGTACAGCCCCTAATAAAATGATTTTTAAAAATTGAACATAATTAAAGCATCGTGATTAATCAGAAAAACAATATATAATGCTATTTTGTGAAATATTTATTTCTACTTACAAATAAATGAAATTTTGTCTTGAAGCATGGCATGGCATGGGTAACAGTCTTAATATAACAACAGTGAGCTACATTGCTACATTTTGGGACAGTATGCATAAAAAGTCAACATCAGTGTGAAGGTTGAGATAGCTTCTTTCTCACCAGCCCGGTGTATCTGCCTGTGGGCGTACCTGCCTGGAGATGATAGAGGAGCAGTGTCTCAGTTCCTAAGACCATCGGAAATATGTGTTTCCCATGGTCTCAGGTGACCCCTGTGAAAGGGTCTTTTGACCCCCAAAGGGGTCGCAACCCTCAGGTTGAGAACCGCTGCTGTAGCGTCTCCCTGGGGCCATTCACAATAACAGCTCACAGTTTTCTGACTCTTGTTCTCACCGACACAAGGTGCCTGGTGGGAAAGCAAAAGCTTCCACACCTGTCAGTTGACCGTGTGGCAAAGCCACTCTTTGGGGTTTGTTGGAGGTCTTCTACGCAAGAGGAGCCCTCTGTGGGTCTCTGTTTCCTAGGTTCTGGGTGCTGTGCTCCAGTTCTCTAGGGCTCTTGACAGCGCCTCCTTTGTCCCTGGCCTATGGCTTCCCTCATTGGTTCATACCTGAATCCAGGAGATTGGACAGGGAAACCCACACAGACCCATGTGGCCCTGCCTATCACTAAGCATCTTTGCTCCTTTCTTAGCCAGAAAGCCCATGAAAGTGGCTCCGGCAAACTGACGCCCCACTCGCCAGGCAGGCCCAGAGGATCTTAGCTTTCTGTCTGGGAACCAAGCTGGGACGGTTTCTACTTCCTCCTTCATCTGTAATAGGGGAAAACTGGAAATGGCGTAACTGTCTAAAAATAGGAGACTGGAGAAATACATTATGTTGACTTAATAAAGCACATTCGTATACAATAATAATTTATAAATTATTAAGGGTGCATGGGGGAGAGGGGAGGAGGAAGGGAAGGGGAGGGGGGAAAAAAAGGAAAATGAGTGGATTCTGGGAACCCAAGAGGCAAGCGAATTTTGGGAATAATGAGGGCAACAAATGTACTTTACACAACCGATCTATGTATTGTGATGAATTGTATGAGCCCCAATAAATTGATTAAAAAATAAATTAATAAAGCACATTCGTATGCAGATATGAGACACAGGGGAGTCAGTGGTCGAATGCAGCTAGCAGCAATGGTATGTATCCAACCATTCATGAAGAGAGACTGTCGAATGACACCAAAAGCTCTCACAGCATATCATTAGCGTGAAAAACCCAGTCAGTTAGCATTATGTCAAGTATGATTCTAGTTTTGTGAAAAAACACGCTCATTTTGAGAAGCATGTGTATCCGTCCTCACATGAAAACAGCAACAGTGGCTATCTCGGGTGTGAAGATTGAGGGTCCTTTCCTGTGTCTCAGTCATGCTTCTGCATTTTCTCAGTTGTCTGATTATTTTTAGTCAAATAACTTGTGCCTGGTCCACTTTCTCCCTCACTACCAGCTCTTCATGGCTTTATTTTCTCCCTGCTCCAGCTTATACACCATTTACTTCCCTCCGACCTCTTCCCAATTCCTTTACGGCACTGTCTTCCCATCAGCTGTGAAAGGGCCAATCTTGTATGCATCCCACCCTCCACCTTCTCTTTGCAGAGGCTGCTGATGGAGGAGAATCACACTACAGTGCAGGATGGGGTTGGTGGTCAGCTATCTCTCAAATCCTTATTTTTTTTACTTGTTACTCCTGCCCTGAGCCCTGGTGACACCATGGACACGCACTGGGCTGTTAGCTGCAAGGCCAGCGGTTGGAAGCCACCAGCCGCCCCGCAGAACAGAGCTGAGGCTCTGCTCCTGTCAAGACCGACTTCTCAGAAACCCACAGGGGCAGTGCTAGCCTGTGTTACAGGGCTGCTGTGAGTCAGAATGGACTTGACGCAGTGAGTGGTTTGGTTTTATGATAGGGCACATCGATGGGCAAGATTTAACTTAGGCAGGTGAATCCACAGTAAACAAATGAAGAAGAGTATAAAATCACTCTGACAGATGTGCAGAGAAACGAAGGGTAGAAAATGCCCCCAGAGTATCATGATAGTGATGAGTGAACCACATCTCTCTCTTTTTACAAAAAAATCATTTTATTGGGGCTTCTTACAGATATCATAACATTCCGTAGTTCAATCACATCAGGGAGCACTGTACAATTGCTACCACAATCAGTTTCAAACGCTTTTCTTCTTGACCTCCTTGATATCAGCTCCCCTCTGTCCCTTCCCTCCCCCACCATACATCCCAGGAACCCTTATTCTTTAAAATTTTTCTATAATAGTTTTATTTCCCATATTTTACACAATCCATCGTATCCATTCACATACACTTCTGTTGTTTGATCCCATCAAGTGGGGTTACACAGTCATCAGTGCTGTCAGCTCCCCATTACCTCTCTTCCTCCCCTCTCTCTTTCCATACCCTCAGGGAACGATTACTCCTGTTACTGTTTCTGAAGGCTTCTCTATCTTGGCTTTCATGTACTGAAAGATCTTAAACATACAAATGAACATACACAAATCTAACATGAACATATGCAAATCTGATACGATTAGTGAGGTAAAACAAGTAAAAACCATAATAGTAAGGGGAGGAAATGTGAACGAACTAGAGGATAGTTAAGCATTTCATCAGTGCCACACCACACCCTGGATTTATCATCCCTTCCATGTGCCTTCTCAGCAGGATTGTCCAATTATCTCACAGGTGGGTTTGGGATCTCCACTATATCCCTACCCTTTCACCTTGATTTGGTTGCTTGTTTTTGAACTTCTGATACCTCTTCCCATGGACACCCCAGACACTATGTCTTTAATAGTCGAGCACCATCAGCTTTCTTCACCACATTTGCTTATGCCCCCATTTTGTCTTCATCGATCCTGTTAGGAAGGCGATTATCACACAATGCCACATTACTAGAACAAACTGTTCTTGAACTGAGGTAAGATTTAAGTAGAGGGCCAAAGTCCATCTGCTTCCTTGTTTCATTTGCATGTATATACATATAGAAACACACATATATTTACATATACATATACATACATGCATATTTTTTTCTTCTTTCCTCTTTTTTTCCCCTCCTACACCACTATTATGTTATCCATCGTTCACCTCCCACATCTCATTTTAAACTCCAACTACACTGAGTTGCTTGTAGGGCCTCCCAAGTGCCCTGCTTACTCATACCTATGCATGTGCTATTTTCTACTCCTCTTTTTCTCTTCTGCTTGACCTGGTGGATTTCTACTTGCCCTTCAGGTCACTGCTTAGAGGTCATTTCCTCCAACAAGTCTTCCTTGACAGCCCCGAGGCTGGCTTAGGTGTGTCCTCTCTGTCCCTTAGAGTTCCATCAGGCTTTTATTGGACACCAATCACACTGCACTGTCATTTCTGGCTACTTCTCAGTTTCTTCCTAATGGCTTTCAGAGGCATTGGCTACCGTCCACAGTCAATAATGCATTTTACATTGTAATGCAGCAGCAACCCCCGCCACACACACACATACAGTATATGTAAATCAAATGTTTCACAAAGCAGTATTTACTCTGACTACATGCGACACACGCTGAGCTTTTATTCTCTTTCATTAAAAAACAACAACAAAACATGCTGACCAGAAGTGGATAAACTTTTTCTGTAAAGAACCAGATAGAAAATATTTAGAATTTGTGGGTTGTCTGGTCTCAGTCGCCCCTATTGTACTCAGACTCTGCCATTTGTACTGTGAAAGCAGTCAGAGACAATAGATGAATAAATGGACATGGCACTTTCAGTATAACTTCCTGTATGTCCACTGCATTTGGAATTCATATAACTTTCCTATTGTGAATATTCTCTATTCCACTCCCAGTCCAACCGATGAAAAAGTGTAAAAGTGATTCTTTCTTTCAGGCCAGACAAAAAATTGGGAAGATTTAGCGAGAGGGCTGTAGTATGCCAGCCTCTGCCCTAAACTGGAAGCTTCATGGGGGCAGGGACTGTGAACCTTTCCCTTCTTCCCTGTTGTCTCTCTAAAGTTCAACACAAGGCCTTATGAACATTCAATGCAAAAATGAATTATTCAGGAGGACAATTTGCAAATGAAACAGAAATGTTCATGGCAGACACATGAGCAGTGTGCAGCTAAACAAAATAAACACATCCTTAGTAATCCCAGCACTTGGAGATAACGAGATCCCTTCTGTTTTTATGTAGCAGACAACAGTAATAGAGAGAAAAGCTGCGGCTGTGGCTGTGGGTGAAGAATTCCGTCTTCCCTCCATCCCCCAGGGCTCTTGCCTTCCTCCGTGCGGCTGTGGACGGTGAGGCTGAAAGGAAAAGGGAGACAGGGCAGGGAGAACGAAGAGGGGAGAGGCTACTGCATCAGCAAGTATTGCGATCCTGGGTGGTGCAAAAGGGCAACTGAAAGGTTGAGCTTTCATGCACCCAGATGTTCCTGAGATGAGAGTTCTGTCAATCTGCTTTCTAAAGCGTCAGTTGTTGGAAATAATCTGGAGCACAGCTCAGTTCTGACACACATCGGGTCGCCACGTTGCTGCTAGATGCCATGGAGTTGATTCGGCCTCCCAGCCACCCTCTGCACAGCAGAAGGCAACACTGGCCGGTCCTGCGCCACCCTCACCATTGCTCTCAGGTTTGAGCCTGTGTGGCAGCCACTGTGTCCATCCATCTGGGTCAAGGGCTTTCCTTTTTTTCATCGCCCCTCCTCCACTTCACCAAGCATGATGTCCTTCTCCAGGGACCGGTCTCTCCTGACTTGTCCTAAGTCCTTGAGACAAAGGCTCACCTCCCTCACTTCCAAGCAGCATTCTGGCTTCCTTCTTCTAAGGCAGCTTGGGTCTTTAGCAGTCCTGGGTACTTCCCATTGTCTGCTCCAGTACCATATGCAAATGCATTGATTCTTCTTCAGTCTTCCTTATTCAGTGTCCAACTTTCACACGTATAGGAGGCAGTCGAAAATACCATGGCTTGGGTTCGTTGTACCTTCGTCCTCAAAGTAACATCTTTGCTTTTCAATACTATAAAGCGGTCATGCGCAGCAGATTTGCCCAATGCAATTCCTTGTTTGATCTCAACTGCTGCTTCCATGAACATTGATGGTGGGTCCAAGTGAGATATCATTCTTGACAACTTCAGTCTTTTCTCTGTTTATCATACTGTTGTCTATTGGTCCAAGTGTGAAAATTTTTGTTTTCTTTACATAAGTTGGGATAGATTCAACTGACAACTGGTTTTACCATGTGCCAAGGCAAGTTAGACCCTGAGCTGTGGGTGTAACACGAACCTTTCCCACTTTCTACCTGGGAGAGTAGACGAGAGATGATACGTGTAATAAATGTCACTAAAGAGGACATACAAAGTTGATTGAGGGAGGTCAAACTTCATGTGAGGGCCAGGGAAGTCCTCCTTCTCTAAAGAAGAGAGGTCTCGGCAGAGGATTGTAGGAAACAGTTGTTCTATGAAGTTCTATGCTGTGTTTGTTTTGAGGCATCTGGCTAGTGGGCAGAGAGGGGGTGGCAAGTGGCATGAGATCAACTTGTGGAGGTTGATAGGTACCACATCAAAAGGGTCTTGTTGTCCAGATCTAAGTACATCGAAAAGATTGATGAACAAATTAACACACACACACACACACACACACACACACATCCAGCCAAATCTAGGATGAGGAACATTCAACAGGCCAAATGACTCCATTATTTAAGCAAATTGGAGGCATGAAAATAAGAAATTAAAGGAAAGGAGGCCTATTACAGAAATAAGAGTTAAATTTAAGAGCCATAATAACCAAAAGTAATGAGTGGGCTTATTTATGTCTCAATGGGAACAAGTTTGAATGTGAACTGAGTTTGTTTTTAAAAATTAATGTATTGTTAATTAGGTGCGGTGGGGGGGTAACATTTTGGACAATCAATTCTGCATGCAACCGTTCGTTCAAACCAGTCATCAGCTTGCTTCCCGATGTACTACCCTACACTCCCCTCATTTCTCTCTTATGCATCTCTACTCCCTTCTACATTGCCCCACCTCCTTTGGGACCCTCCAAAGTCTGTTCCCTTTGGTAGGCCAGTCCTTGTCTTGGTTTTTATCCGTGAAGTAGTTAGTGGCTTCACACCACACCTGTCCTTTCGTGATGGACTGGCTTCCCTCAGCATCATGTTCTGTAGGTCTTTTCATGTCCAGAAGTGCTTCGTGGTTTCATCATTGCTGGTTTTTAGCTATGCATAGTTATGCATTGTGTGTATGTGCCACAGTTTCTTGAGCTGGGTATTATAAGGTATTGAGGAATTATTTTTTTTATTGCGTAATGACCTGGTGGTGACATTTAAAAAAAATCCTTTTTAGATGCCTATCAGTGAGATGACTTGAGGTTCCAGGAGGGTGTTTTTAAATACTCTGGGGACTCTGTGGGGGAGGGAGTAATAAAGTGGACATAATACCGACAATTTTCAAAGCTGGGTGATATAGAGATTCATTATCCTAAGTCTGTGGACTTGTGCGTATATTTGAAAGTTTAGGTAATAAAATGATTAGAATAAAGTAGAATGACAGATGCCATCATAAGGAGTCTGAATTTGATTTGTGAAGAATTTTTGCTTTGAAATAATTTCAGATTTACCGATGAGGTGCAGAGAGTCGAGTGTTCCTATGTACTCTTGACCCACCTTCCTGCAAATGTTAGTTTATATAGGGGGGGGGAATGTTCCAAAAGGGTGTGTGGAAATTCCATTGTCTTTCAATTCCATTTTGCTGTGAGCTTCTTGAAGCTCCAGTGTAAACTGGCATTGCTACAAGACAATGAGCTCAACCAGGAGCTTTATTAGGACGTCTCTAGTGGTTCTGTCCCAGTGCAGGGTAACATATCACAGTTCACTGCCCTGTCTCCAGTCTCTTCCAATCTGTGAGTTTCTTGGTTCTGATTGGTCTTTTATAACTTTGACACTGTTGAAGAATACTTGCCAGGTGTTGTGTAGACTGTCTCATAATTTGGACTTGTCTGATGCTTTCCCATGGATCTTGGGGACGAGTAGCACAGAGGTGATGTGGCCTTCGGATCACATCATGTCAGGTGGCACGGGATGTCTGTACAACTTATTATTAACCTGGGTCACTTGGTTAAGGAAGGTTGTGCTTGTAAGTTCTCTCCACTATGTTTTCCTTTCTCTGTATTCCCTAAGTCCAAGCCACACTCTGAAGGATTTTAAGTGCCGCAGGAAGTAGTTAAAGAGAGGTAAACAGTAATACGCTTAAATGCATCCAAAAGGAATGTGTTTCAATGTGTTTTAGAAGGAATTTGCTGGCTGCAATATGGGGACAAGATACAGTTTAGTTTTCAGTGGAACTGGAGATAAGCAGAGGGATATAAGTGATTTGGGGGTGTGTGTCATCAACTTAGCAAGAATTATTTGATGGGGGGGAAGGAAGGGAAAAAAGAGGAGTTGATACCAAGGACTCAAATAGACAGTAAATGTTTAGAAAATGATGATGACAACATATGTACAAATATACTTGATACAGTTGATGTATGGAATGTTATAAGCGGTATAAGAGCCCCCGGTAAAGTGATTTAAAAAATAATGATTATTTATCGCTGGAGAAGAGGAATGAGGGCTGGTGGGATCAAGGATGACAATGGTCACGTTTTTAACTCGCCCACTTGGGTGTCTGGGGTTTCACTGAAGCAAAGTGTGTGTGTGTTTGGGGGGCGGGGAGGGGTTGCCCTAGGAGGTTGTGGGAGATATTTCTGCCACCTTAGTGAGAAGCTGCTTTCTGCTTCTATTCTTGGGGTGGTTTCCTCAAGGTTCCTGGGACGGGCCAATGGCACACCAACACAGAAGTGGGGCGAGGCAGGAGTAGGCATCAATGTCACAAGGAAGCAAAGGGCCTGACGAAATAGAACTGTGTTCCAGAGGGCTGTCAATGGCTAAGGTTGGGGTTAGTAGAGTACCAGGGAGGGGCCCTGAGGGCCTAGTGGGTTACCTGTTGGACTGCAGTTGGAGGTCACCAGTGGCTCCGAGGGAGGACGAGTTACAGTCTTGGGCGCCCACCAGGGCAGTTCTCCATCCTGTCCTGATAGGGTTGCTGTGACTTGGAAGTGACTCAGTGCAGTGAGCTTTTGGAATTGTAGAAATGGTCAGGCCCATCTTCTAAGGTGCCTCTGGGTGAACCCATTAGCCACTTGGACCACCCAGGGACTGAGGGAGATAGCCAATCATCCCTATGTCTTTCTCTCCCTCTCATCACCTCTGGGTTTGGAGGATCCTGGGTGCCAACTGTAAGCGTGTGGCTATCCCCGGTTGGCGCTAGGCTATTTAGCGTCAGAAGACAGGCCTTGGGCCCTGCCTCCAAAGGCCCGGCCTTGGGAGCTCGAAACCCGGGTCTTCCCGAGTCAGAAGTGACTGCCGGGCAGTTACAAATGGCAACAAAAATCAAAAGGTCAACGATGCCGTGACTTCGAACAAGTTATTTCATTTATTTACCTTTTCAGATTCCACCAACCAGTCCTCCCCCTCTGCCTTGGGCTTTTCCGTTTTGTCTTCCCGGGGGTGGGGGGGTGGGGATGATTGGGGTGCGGGGCGGCCAGGCTGCCTCCGCAGCCCTCACTTCCGCCGGCGGGCCCCCCGCCCGGACTTCTTCTCTCCACGGCGCCTTCGCGCGGGGGCGGACGGAGCAGCGGGCGTCGGGGCGCGGGGCGCGGGGCCGGGCGCCGGGCGGGCCCCGCTGCCGTGCGTGGGCTTGTAGACCAGGTGGAAGATGAAGGCGTTGCAGTACCTGGGGGCGGGGCGGGGCGTGGGCGTGGTCAGAGGCGGGGCTTGCAGCGTCCGCTCTGCCCGGAGCAGGGTCCATTCTGGGCAGGGGGCGAGGATTCTGAGGCTGGAGCCGTCGAGGGCAGCGTTGGAGGGGGAGACGCCAGGTGGTCGGGATGGGAAGAGTGTCCCACGGGCAGGGACCCTCCAGGACGCCGAGGAGGAGAGGCTCAGGCTGGGGAGGGAGGCGGGAAGGGTCTCGGGCCCTCACCAGGGCATGCAGTTGTCAGCCGCTCTGAGACGAAAAGGGGAGCGGAAGGGGTTGGGCTGCGGAGGGCTGGTGCCCCCTCCGGTGGCCACCGCCATGGTCTGGTCGTCCATCACACAGCCGTACTCGCTGCTCTCGGTGAAGAAGGCCGGCACGCGGAGGGACTGGGGATGGGGCGGGGCCTCAGAGCAGCTCTGTGAGGCTCCTCCCCGCAAGGACCTCCCAGGCAACCAGGGTGGTTGATAAGGGTTGGACACGGAGGCCCTAGAACACATCCGCGTAGGGGCGGGGCACAAGACAGACCCAGAAGGCAGGGGTACCTAGGCCCGCCCCCCAGGTCTGATGGGCAAGAGGAGAGGGGATCCTAGGGGCCCCGGAGGGGCAGAGGCTGCCTGGGCAGGGAATAGCAGAGGTTCCTCCTAGCCCCCAGCCCCCACCTGTAACCGGGGCAGAGAGCTCAGCCAAGTGTCCTTGAGCCCAAAGCCAGAGTTAAATCCTGCAGGAGAAGAAAGAGCAGGGAGAACTTGGCTCCCGTGGTCGACTTCTCCCCAACCTTTCCCACCTGCCCCTGGGGCCTGGGGTTTCAGGTTCTCACCGATAACCAGGTCGGGCTTGGGTCCCTGAAGCAGATGGTAGGGCCTGGCTGACACCTTAATCTGCAGGTCCCTGCGCACCCCTTTCTCTTTGGTCCCAGAACCGAGCCTTGCTGATAGGCCAGAACCATTGCGCACAGATACCTCAGGACCATCCTGGGTGGGGAGTGGGAGGGTGTGAGGAATAGGTTGGGGGAGCCCCTGGCAGTCAGGGCAGTGCAGGGTGCATCAGGTGAGGAATGGGGTGGGTAAAGGAGGGGGGAGATCAGGGAGGTCAGGACTGAAGAGCAGGGCCCCCCTGAGCCCTCACCCTCTGCAGGGTATAATGCTGTTGGTCATTTTCGGGGGCCAGGTCATCACCCACAAACTGCAGTTCCAGGGCCACATGGGGAAGCAGCACCAGAAGCTCCTGAAGCACAGAGAAGAGGGCAGACCAGGTTTCCACGGCGTGTCCACCTCCCCTCACCCCCACCCACATGCCCCGCCTCTGCCGGTGGTCTAACATACCCAGAACACCATGACAAGATCAAACTCCTGCCCCGCCTCTACCACGTGGATCTTCAGAGACTGCTTGTTCTGGATGTTGAGCTCAGGGACTGGGTGAGAAGCCAACTTGGTGAGCATCTGCTCTCCGCCACCCCACCCCCCTTCTGTCTCTGTTCCCTCCTCCCCTGCCCTCCTCCCCCAGCCTTGGCTATCCTTACAGGACTGGGGCACCAGGTGGGTGATGACGTAGTACACAGTCAGTGGGTAGGTGAGAAGCACAGCCATCGGGGAGTCCAGGCTGAGGCCTCGCCACGTGTAGTAATCCTGCCACGAGCCTGGGGAGAGTGGGTTACTGGGGCACCTAGTCCCAGGCCCCCAACCCAGCCCCTCTTGAAGAATGGCTCCTTTTTGCTTAGGGACCCAGGCTTCTGGGCCTCCAGACTCTGTCCCTCTGAGCCCCTCCAACTCACCAAAGAGACTCCTGGGTGGTTCTGGGGGGACAGCAGGCATCAAATTAGGTCCATCCCCCTGGAGAAGCTGGTAGGGATCTCCTGAGAGGATGAAAAGAAGGGTGGGGGCGTGGTATCAGTGAGACCTCTGCCTGGCGTATCACCCTCTTCTTTCCAAAGGCCCCATGTCTTCTTTGAGACCACCTGGAGCTGTGGAAGGAGGAATGGGGGTTTGCCTGGGGAGGAACTTCCAAATGGGGTGGGCAGGCGTGACTCCTTTGAGGGTCAGGAAAAGGCCTTTATTGGCCCTGGAAGATGCTGGGGGAGAGAGATAGGTGCATGTAGAGTGTTTATCTGGGCCCTGAAGAACTTCCCTCTAGGCTAAAGGGCCCATGCCTGAGAGTGGACACTCCACTTACCATTGAGAAGAAGGCTGAGTGATGGCGTGTTGCCTCTGGGGTGGCTGGGCATGCCGGGGCCTGGGATCAGCATGCTGAGCTGGGTCCAGTAGCCACGAGTGAGGCCCCGAGAGGCCAGGAATGCCTCCTTGTTGAAAGTTTCACTGGTGACCTCTGGAGGAGGAGAAGGAGGGAGGATTGAGGGCCTGGTGGCTCATACCCAAGGCTTTCAATCTCCTCAGCCTTCCCCCAAGATCCTGGTTGTCTGAATTTGGTTCTAAATTGAATGAACATCCCCGAGTGTCTACACCAATTCTGTTGGTTTTTAGCCTTTGTTTGTATCCCTATTTTTCAGCTGAGGAAACGGAGGCTCAGAGAAGGAAAGTGATTTGTGTAAGGTCACAGTGCCACTTAGTGAGGGAGCTGAGAAGGGAGCATGTGCATCGCTATATCTCCCTGAATCCCTGAACCCTGGTGTGTAGCCTGTACCACCAAGGATCTAGCCCCCATCCCCAAACACAATGGCCAGGTTCTCATCCCAGGGATCTAGACCTCTGGCCCCAACACTCAGACTTCTTCCACCCCTAGGGACCCAGGCCCTAGGCCCAGAGACCTGGTCGCAGTCTCCCCCGCCCGGCCCCATCCCTGCCTCCTCTCCCGCGCACCTGCAGTGTAGGTAAAAGGCAGAGTTGCCAACTCTCCCGCTCGATCCATAAAGGCTGCAAGCCTTGGGCACCAGAATCGGTGGCTCACATCATCTGGGCATCGCCGCCAGTCAGCCAAGAGACAAGCCTCTCCACAATACAAGACAGCACTACACTGGGGACTGAGAGACACGAAGCAGTAGGCACCCGGTGTCTTTGTAGTTTAAGTCCTTTGTTACCTGTGTGCCCTGAAGCTGTCTGTATGGCAATTGGTCTGGTGGTGTGGGTTAAGCATTGATTGGGCTGCTTACTGCAAGGTTAGCAATTCAAACCCACCAGCTGTTCCAGGGAAGAAAGATGAGGCTGTCTGCTCACTATGGGTTAAAATTGATTCAATGGCAGTGGGCTTGGGCTGCTTGTAAACTCTATAACAGCTTGCCTCCCCCTTTAATCCTGTTGTCTTATCCCTCTGCCCCTCCCTCTGTCTGCTGGGCCCCCCACCAGCTGGCTTCCCCTTGGTTGGCCTGACCATTGGGCTCCTTGTCCCCCTCACTCCATCTTTGCGGGTGGCTCACCAGGGTGTCAGTTTCACTTCAAAACTGTGCTTGTGACAAACATGGCAGGTTCGAGCCCGAAGGGAGGCAAAGGTGAAGCCTGGCCGGGGACCCCATGTCCGCATTGGGGTCTTGGCTAACTTCACTCCCAGCCTTGGGACCAGGCTCTCCAACTCTCTGGACGGGAGTGAAGATGGTGTCAGGCTGGGGGCTCAGCAGGCCAGGCCTCCAGACCTTCCGCCCTCAAAAGTCCAATTTTTGTACCGGTGCAGCTGGGTGTCTCCCACAGTGAGCTGTCGGGGCTTCCGGGGCTCTCCGGACCCCATGGGGCAGGTCATGCTGTGGCAGAGAAGCGCGTAGGCTCGAGGAGCCAGGTTCTCCATTCCTGAGCCCCGGCCTGTACTCCCCTGGGTTCCATCCATTAGGAGGTCAATGCCCAGAATGGTGCCATGTTCGTCTGTTACCAGTAAGAGGCAGGAAAGGTGCAGGGGGGCAGCCTCTGGGGAAAGAGGGGAACGTTGTAGGGTGTGGGGGGCAAAGATGATCAGAGTCCAGGGTCCAAATTTAAATGCCTACACGGACTAGGCAAGTTGTAACCTATGCGAGCAAAGGGACTACGTACATGCCCCACTGAAAGGGGCAACAGCTACGTAGTTTCAGCACTGGCTGCCATCTAGAAATACAGGTCTGCTGTTGGAACTTTAGGAGCCCTGGTTGTGTAGTGTTGGGCTACTAATCATAAGGTCATCAGTTCTAATCCACCATCTGCTTCGAGGGAGAAAAATGAGGCCTTTTGCTCAGGGAAAGATTTACAGCGTCGGAAACCCACACAGGCAATTCTACTCTGTCTGTAGGATCACTATGAGTCAGAGTTGACATGATGGCAGAAAGTCAGAGCTTTGGATTTATCTTGAGAATGTATAAATCCAGATTTCTGATTTTTTTTTCCTTCATTCAATGCTTAAATGTTGGCTCTAATTTTTAAAAACAAAGAAAACTGTGGATCAACGAAAGGAGCCTGGTGGCACTTTGCATTAGTTTGTAGGCCTGCTTACTGCAAGGTTAGTAGTTCACACCCACGCAGCGCCTCAGGAGAGAGATGAGGCTGGCTGCTCCCATAAAGACTGACAGTTTTGGAGACGCTTCTACAAGGCGCTGTGAGTTGGAAAGGAGTCACTAGCAGTGGGCTTGGTTTGGGGGTTTGGTAGGGAAAGCAGTTAGTTTGTGACTCCTGGCTGGGTGCTGGGGGTGGGAGAGGACTTTAGCTGGATAGGAGGTGGGGCAGGGTGAGCCTGGGGCCATACCATTTCTCCATCCCTTCTTCTCAGGTTCTGTTTCCTCCTCCGCCTTGTCCTCTGGGCCAGCGTCTTCACTGCCTCTTGCCTCCTGCTCGGCCTCTTCCGGTTCCCCTGGAGGGTTTACTTCATGGGGGGACTCCCTGCTGGTGGAGGCTGGCTCCCCATCCTCCTCTGGTTCCACCTTCTCTGGGCCAGCACCCTCCTCCTCTGCTTTCTCCTCCTGTTCTTCGTCCTCCTCCTCCTCCTCTTCCTCCCCGTCCAGGCTGACAAAGCTGACGTAGGAGCTCAGGTCTCGAAGATGGAGTGGGGGCTCCTCTCCTAGGAGCCGGGCCGCCCCCAGGCCAGATCCAGGACCTGGCTCTGCCCCTTGCCCCAGGCTGATGCCTACACTGTGGTTGGGCAAGACATGGAGCACCCAAAGGGCAGGGTCTTGGGGTAGCCTTCGGATCTGAGCCTCCAGCTGTCGCCATCGGCCCTCAAGGCTGGCTCCTCCAGCCCCACGCTCTGTCACAAACTTGCGGAACCAGCCGAAGAGGAGGGCGGCAAAATCGAGGAACTCGTCCCGGTATCCAGACACAAACTCCATGTCTTCTGGGGCACAGTGAGCAGAGGAAGAGGGATAGGAGGTGAGGGGGTAGTGGTGAGAGGGTATGGGGCTGCTTAATGGGGTGGGGTGGGTTTAAGAGCTGCTTGGGGAAGAATCTGTGGGTGAGTGCCCCCCCCCCCAATCCAAACTTATTGCCATTGAGTCAATTCCAACTCATAGCGACCCTATAGGGCAGGGTGGAAAACCACCCCTGTGGGTTTCTGAGACTGTAACTCTTTACAGGAGGTCTTGTCTTTCTCCAGTGGAGCAGCTGGTGGTTTTGAACTGTTGACCTTAGGGGTTAGCAGCCTATTGGGTAACCACTACACCACCAGGGCTCCTGTGGATCAGGGTTGGAACTCAGAATAGGATTTTCAGGGCTGGGGATAGGGGTTCAGGGCCCAGAAAAGGGGTGAAGTGTGAACATAGAATGAAGTTGAGGATGAGCCTTGGGGGCTCTAACTTT
Organism: Echinops telfairi; assembly: GCF_000313985.2. Lineage (NCBI taxonomy): Eukaryota > Metazoa > Chordata > Mammalia > Afrosoricida > Tenrecidae > Echinops > Echinops telfairi. The sequence continues at coordinate 21,392,730 of NW_022105908.1, read as the reverse complement.
TGGGGCCCAAAATTTGAGAACTCAAATTCTCAAAAGTAGGGTGTGAATGAATAATGGAGAAGGGGGGGGTGCGGGGGTGCGGCGGGGGCGTGGCTAACCCTCTAGACAAGAGTCTGTCTGGGAGGGAAGAATTTGGGCTGGTCGCTCCGAGTGGGAATGGACTTGAAGACTGGGGTTTTTCGGGAGGAAAGAGTGGGAGGTGGGAATGGGGCGGGGCACCCCTTCAGCTAGGCTCAGTGTGGCGACGGGACGGGACGCTGCGACGGAAGAGAGCTACCCCCTCCCGGCCGCCCGCTCCACTGCTCCGGTACCTGCAGCCGCCACCACTTTTCGAAGGTAAATACCACGGGGTGGCAGTCGTGACGTCAGGGTCGGCCCGAGCCCCCCCGCCCGGCCACGCCCCTGCTGGCCACCCGCCGTGACCATGTGACCATCCCGCAGTGGGCAGCAGCGGAGCTGGGAAGTGAAAGTGTGGGGAGGGGTTGCCTTCAGCCTCTCCCCCACTTCACAGCTCTGGCTGGCAGGCTTGGGGCAGGTGTGCCGAGGGGGACCCCTGAACGGAATCTGCCTAGCTGGCGGGCCGCACCTTCATACCTGTTTCCTTTCGCTTTCAGACTTTCTCAGCTGGCACTCAGCGAAGGCTCCGGGCCGGCGCGGTACCGAGAGCCGGGCGCTCCGCCTCCCCGGGGGGTTCCCCCACTCCCGTGGTACTGACCCCACATCTGCTCAGACGGGACCGCGACATCGCGCCATTCCTCAGTCCCGAGACGAGAGAGAGAGCGAGCCTTGGGGATCGGGGAGTCAGACGGTGCGTCCCCCAAACGATGTGGCGGGACTGGGGACCCGGGTCCCGGGTTCTCCCGCTACTCCTGCTAATGCAGCTGCCTTTGCCAGGTTCGTCAGGGGTCCGGCTGGGGGCAGAGCCCTGGGAAAGGAATGTTGAATGTGGCGGGTGTCTGGGGACACTAGACCAGTGAGGTTGGGTGCGCTTAGGATCGCCAAAGCAGCAGGGGCAGGGCCCGATGCCTGAGGTCCAGGTAGGTACATGGGGTTTTGGGATGTGTTGAGCCCCGGGAGCCTATGGGACAGGTGGCAACTGGGCAGTGGACTGGACACTAAGTAACAGTTGGGAGTCCCTGGGCCTGGTGACCAGTGCTGACCTCTTCTCTTGGCTCAGGCAATGGGAACGAGGGCAGCATCAGTGGAAGCTGCTACTGTGATGATTTACTTTCTGACTTGTCCCCGGCAAAGAAGGCACATATCCGAAAATACGTGAGGGATTACCAGCGCTGCCCAGCCTATGTCAGGTAATCGCCTGTCCCTGGAACGAGCGCCTCTAGGAATCTTGGAGGTCAAAGCCAGATGTATCAACAGACCCAGCTCTGGAGCTAAACTTCACCCCAGTCTGTTTTCTTCCTGTCCACCTGCCTGGGATTTCCCAGTTTCTGAATCAGTGGCTTTCTTGGCGGTGACTTCAAGTCATTGGAATGAGGAAGGAACTGGGCAGAAAAAAAGCCATCAGAAAGATAGCAGGTGCTTTTTTCTTGTAGGTTCCGACTACATTCCAGGACCGTGTGTGGGGGAAATGTCCAACAGTGGGTTCGAGAGGTGATGAGCTGCTTGGATAACAAAGGTCAGCAGTTTCTGCCTTCTTCCTCAGGTTTTGCCTTCGGGGCTTAGGCAACTCACAAGGTTCTCTGAATCCCTCTTCTGCTCTTGCCACACCTCCCATTCTAAAGTTAGTCCGAGGACTTTCGCTCAGTTCTTGTTGGGTAGACTTTGCTCATTAGCTTTGAGTCTGACCTACGTACATTTTCCAGTCTCTCTGACCACTAGTGCTACTGTTTATTTACTATTTGTCTCCTGACATTTTATGATAAACACTTTGACGCATAAAAAAATGGACTTGCACGGTGCGCATCTACATTCACCACCTAGGTCCTACCATGAACAATTTGCTAAACTTGTTCCCTTAGACCTCCACCTGTCTCTCCATTCCTCTACTCATCATCAAGCCATCTATTTAAAAAAACAATTAGTCAAGTTTGACTTGCTCGTTTTTTTGCATTTAAGGTATTCTTCAATAACATCCTTGGCTTGAGATTCTTTGCCATCGTCCTTAACAACCACACAACTGCAACCAGCCACTTAATTTTGCAGAGGCCACCGACTCTCCTCATTTCTTGTGGTCATCCACCTTCATGAGGTCGATGTGGTGTTGAGTACACAGGGCCTCCACTCACTCACTGGACACCCACAGGCTCATCACAGGTGCATGCAAGCACACAACGAGGAGCTTGGTGCTTGTCTAAGGCTTTGGCAGCTTCTCGAATTCCACGTGCTAGGCCATCGTGGATGAGGGTGGTCTTCAGCACCTCCTGTAAAGCAGTGTTAATGTCCATGATAACTCGGGTAGTAATGCCCTCCACGGTGGTAGGTTACGGGTGGGACCGAATCTTGACCACACCGGAGCCTCCGCCTATGCACAGCTCGGCTGGGACAGGGAAAGAGCGCCATCTGTTATTTCAAAATTAGTTGAGGACATCACAATGGCTGCTACCCAGACACTTCAGCATGTGTATTGCGAAGTAAAGGTCAATACCGTAGGATTCCTTTTTTTCTTTTAAGGTAAAATTTACAGGCAACGAGGTGAGCGCTTGTTAAATGTACACGCAAAGTATACACACGTTACATGGGAAAAACTCAAGTAGCAACGTAATCGCATTACCTATGTTATCGAGCTGATTCCGATTCAGTGATGACCGCTAAGATTTCGGAGGTTTTGTCAATGTGAGCAGGTGCGTTTACGGGAGCAGGCAGCCTCATCTTTCTCTCATGGCATGGTGATGGGCTCTAACTTCCCTGACAGCTCCATTAGGCCTCCTTGTCCTCAGCATTAACATGCATGCCATCCCAAACTTGATGCGTCAGTGGAATTTTCCTCCTGGAATAAGTACGCAGCCATTGAAATAGAAAATGTTCTTTCAGGTCCCACTTAGCCTCCTAGCAGCAGTGGGTGAAGATACTACTGGCATTTGGATGGCATCCACTGCCAGAGTCAATTCAGACTCGTAGGGACCCGGAAGGACAGACTAGAAGCACTCCATCGTTTTCTGAGCCGGCAAATCTTACGAGAGCAGACCTGCCTGCTTTCTCCCATCGAGTGGCTGGCAAGTTTGAAGGTCTGACCTAGCGGTTAGCAGCCCAACACTTAGCCCATTGCGACACCAGGGCTCCTTTGCATGACCCAGACCCTTTTCTTTTGCCTCTCTGAACTTTCACTGTGAACTAGATGGAGATTTACAGAGCAGATCCTCAGTCTGACTTTCGACAGCTTGTCTTGGGGTACATTTGTCCTCTTGATCTCAAATGGCTGATTATTCTAAGATGTGCACACTTCCCGGGGGTTACTGTTTGTCTTATAACTGGGTCTACTATTTGATGGGCAATTAACTGAGCCACTGGGGTGAGTTCAGGTCCAGACAGAAAGAGGACGAAGGGCCATAAGTCTTGAAGGTTCTGCCGGTCTCTATCTAACCAGCGAGCCTGACCGTTTTTAAGATTTTTTGTGATTTTAAAATTTTTTGTTCTGCATTTTTCTTCCATTCTTTTCAGGACCTTTTTTTAAAAAACAAACAAACCAGTTTTATTGACATATAATTCACACATCATATAATTCAACAGTTCAGTCATATTAAGAAAGGTTGTATAATCATCAACCACAATCAACTTTAGAGAATTTTCTTCTTTCTTACATTGTTATTAGCTCCTCATTTCCCCCCAACCTTCCCTGCCATACCTGCAAGAAACCATGCATTCAGCTACTATCTCTACAGATTGCCTATCCTGGATTTCATATACAGGAAAACATGCAATATAAACAAAACTCATAACAATAACTCAGTAAAACAAGAGAAAAGACTCAGTCAAAAAGAAATCAGAAAACATTAAAAACCAGAACAACTTTAAAATGGGTCAGAAGGAGATCAAATGATAAGGTGTTAAATTTTAATCTAACTGCATCTGCACTAATCTACTTTCCATTGTACGCTGCATGATCTCTGGTCTATGGTCAGAGAGGATTCACCAGAAGCTTAATCCACATGTGTTGCTTCTTCACCTTTTTTTTTTTTAACTGAAACAACTTAAGATGGGTCAAATGATCCATTTTAACCTAACTACATCAGCCATAATTGACTTTACCATGCTCTTGGTCTGATAACAAAGCTATTCATATCCCCTGATTATAGACAGAGGGTATTCACCAGAGGCTTAATCTCTGTGTAGACCCTGCAAATGGATTTTGGGTTTCCATGGTCATCCATAGCCTCCTGTAAGCCAGGTGTTCGCAATTTAAGCTTTGATACCATTCCCTCCTTTGGATTTTGTGGGAGGAGGTCAGATGCGCAGGCATTCCCTCCCCTGAAGGCAATCAGTTGCCAGACTGCTGTCTCATCCCACCACAGGGGTGGGCCTGCTCCCTGCCTCTGGGGACAATGGACGGGCTCCTGTAGGCGGAGTTTCCACCTTACTGATAATGGTTCCTATGGAGACCCAGAGACCACCTCCTAGACCACCCTCTCATTGCTGTGTAGCCTATAGTGCAGCCCCTCCCTGTGATGTATGTCACTACCTGTAATTAGTGGGCTGGCATGCCCCCAAAAGGGATATAGGTGTGGGTCAGCAAAAGAGACGCTCTCCTTGCTGCTCACTCCCTGGTCACTCCCCTCTCTTCTCCTCTCTCCCTTATTCCCTTGCCCTCCTTCCCTTCCCCCTCCCTCCACGTGGACCACCAAGCGGGACTGAGGTGAGCAATGCTACCATGAAATGTGTCTAACTCCATTTATTTCTATATATCTCTTCTATCTCTCATGCTCTCTATAACTTTACTATAATATTTACTTATAATCGCTGTACAATTGCGCCTACCGAACCCGTAGTGATTGTGCTAGGAGTGGTTTCTTCTGGCAGGATTTGGATTTTATTATTATCCTTGGTTCCCACAGGCTGATATGCTTTCATGTGGACTTATTTAGTTGATGCCTCACTTAGATGACCGCTCGTGTGAAGACAAGCCTGTTAAGACCCCAGACGCTATTCTGATAGCTGGGCACCATCTAGTTTCTTCACCATATTTTGCTATAGTACCCATATCTTCAGTGACCTCTTCATGATCTTTCCAGGACCTTCTAAGGGGATTCCTTTCAGAGGAGTTGGTAGTGGTAGCTGGGCACCATCTAGTTCTTCTGGTCTCAGGGTTATAGAGGAGGCTAGTCTATTGGACTGTTTCCGTGTGCTCACTTTTCTTAACTTTTTATTTGAATTAAGTGAAGGCTGGTAGAGCGTATCAATTTTACGTTCAGCAATCCATGCATGTCGTTTCATCCATACCCGTTACAATCTCCTCAATGTACCATCACTTATCCCATTTCCCCCCTGGGTTTGCTGTTTCTATCCCACCCCCGTCTTTTTTGTATCTTGGTACTTTGTCCTTGGATAAATGCTGCCTTTTTTATCTTAGTTGATTATTCTAACTATGGGGGTGAGCTCAGTTCCAGACTCGAAGGATGACTAAAGGTCTTAGTTTTGGAGGTCCCACTGCCTCTGACCACTAAATCTGGTCTTTCATGATTTGGGGGTTTGTTCCATATATTTCTTCCACTTTATCTAAGATGTTCAAATGTCACCCTTTCAGGGAAGCTGGTGGTGGTGGCTGGGCACCATCTAGGTCTCCTGGTCATAGAGTTGTGCAGACAGATGTTTGCTTGGCCCATTAGTCTGGTAGACTACATGTTTCCATATCTTTTGATTATCGTCATTCTTCCTTGCTCCAGATGGGAGTAGACCAGTAGTTGCCCCTTATGTAGCTGCTCAAGGAACTTTTCACACCCCAGTTGCTACTTACCCAAGTAGGATGTAAAATATTATTTTTGTGGACTATGCTTGGTGTCCCTTGAAACTATGGGACAGACATGTCTTTTAATTCCCTCCAACTACCCTGGACCTTGGTACTAAAATGATCATCTTTACAGTTGGAAGGAATGAGTTTCCAAGAAACTAGCAAACAAGTACTTCAAGCCCAGGCCTCCTGACTTCCTAGTTCAAAAGGCACATTTATTCTTGTTTCATGGTTATTCTTTTCTATGGTTTTCTGATCCACCCTCCCTCCCTTCCACTCTTCTCCAGGCCCTTTGATGCTCTCCCTGACCCACTACCCTTCCATTTGCCTCTTCACCTTGTGTTCTGACATCAGATTCCCCCCGTTCTCCCCTCTCTAGAATGTGGACTTGCTCTTTTGGCAAGTCAAGCCCATCAGAAGCAGCCACCTTCTCTCAGCACTCAAGCTCCTGAGCCTACAGAGGGAGCACCTTCACATCTGGTAACCCCTGCCCAGACACACCTGCCTTCCACCCAGCAGCCCACCCTTCCGGTGGCAGCGCAGTCCTTGGACAGAGGCCTTATCTACTCCAATGAATCCACCACTTTCACCGTGAGCCACAATCTAGGAGCTGGGCTGGTGGCTGGGGAGAACCAGAAGCAGCTGGAAGGCATTGGGAGTCTGGCAGCTGGGACGTCAGCTTTAGTGCCAGTGCTGTCCCTCCTGCTCATCACCTTCATTCTTACTGGAGTCCTCCTCTACGTACTGTGTAACAGGAAGCGGCAGCAGGCAAGGAAGTACTGTCCAGGTAAATTGGGCCTCTGCACCATTTCCCCCGAAGTCTTGAACCTCCCGCGGGGGTACCTGCCCTTGTAGCTCCCGGGTGGATGGAAGACCTGACCCATCTGTACCATGGACCCTAGGCCTTAGAGGATGAAGCAGGCAGAGACTAGAGTGGAGAAGGAAGGAAGCCCCTCTAGGCCCAGGAGAAAAGGGCAGCGAGAGGAGGCTGGTGGGAGATGAAGCAGTGGAGGAAGACAGGGCTGTTCACTCCATTCACAATTCTGTCTGAAGCCCCTATCGTGTACCAGGAGCTCCGGCGGCCCATGGATTAGGTGCTGGGCTGCCAACTGAAAGGTCTGCAGTTCAAATATGCCGGCTGTGTTACGGAAGAAAGATGTGGCAGTGTGCTGCTGTAAAGTCTTGACAGCTTGGCAACCTCCTGGGCAAGTTCTATTCTGTCCCACAGGGTTGCTTGAGTCAGGGTCAAGATGGTAACGGGCTTTTGGTTTCCTGGATACCAGATCGTCTGGGAGTCCTGGTGGCAGAGTGGTTACGCGTTGGGCTGCTAACTGCATGGTCAGCAATTCCAAACCACCAGCTGCTCTGCGGAGCCCCAGGGGGAAGTTTGACTCTGTCCTATAGGGTTGCTGTGAGTCAGCATCAAGTGCATGGCTACAGGCTTTGGGTTTTCTGTATCTCAAGACACAGAATCGAGTAAGGTCTTGTGTCTGATTCCCCAGTGCAAGCTACTGATCTTGTCCCACCCCCCTGATCTCAGAGCTTATCCCTCAACTTCTTATGTCTTCCAGATTTGCAGCTCCATTACAGACCGGTGGCAGCAGACTCTATAGCCTGAACTAGACACTTGTCTGAGGAGTCTTCTGAAGTGAATAAAGTATTTGATGACTGGAATGAGATCTTTGCCAAATTCCATGTTATTTTCTAACTACTAAAAATTCATTTTGTAATGAAGACCTCTTTCTGTAGACATTGGCTTCAGGACCTGGGCCTTCTCCCCTGACTCCTGGCATAGGTGTCTTTGTTGGTGATTCCCTCTTGTTCCAAATCTCTCCTCATACTACACCACTACACTGTCACCCCCACCCCCCATCTCCCAAACCTGAGTCCTGTCCCCTCTTGAGCACTATGGCAAAAGCCTAGATTTCCCCACTCGCTTTCCCTTCCCTCAGCTCTCGGCTGCTGACATCATCGAGGCATGTTTCACTTCCATAATCACTTGCACGTCTCAACAAGACTCGACCTTTTAGTTTTTTTATCGCTTTTATTATTAAAACCTCAGTTCTTGTTTTTCCCAACCCAGAAGAGCATGACTGCTCTGGGCCAAGTGTGTGGGAAGCCTAGGACAAGGGCACGAAGAGTCTGAGGAAGTGGGCCGGGAGTCTGGATCTCCATCTGCTGTCTGAGCTTGCTGGTGGCAGTTCTGTGGAATGCAGTGCTGGGGCTCTTCGCTGGAGGAGCCCGAGTGCAGTGGTGGTGGCCAGGTTTGCTCCCCGTTTGCCCCTTTGTCCTAGTACATCCTAACCAGCGGGCACGTATGCGTCCGTCTACTCCCCATCCCTGCCAGTTTTCCAGGTTCTGCCCTGGATGTCGGTGGTGGTCTCCCTCCAAGCTTTGCTTCACCTGCTTTGTCTAGTTTTCTAGCATCTGCTCACAGGTGCGGGCCACATCACTGAGCTTGAGGCGGGCGTAGTCCACTCGCTTCAGGGCCATCTGACAATCCTTCCTGGAAGAATAACTAGAGCCCTCGTGGGGCTGCCCGGTGGCCACCTACAGGAGAGACAGGCAGATTCAGCAATAGCCCCTACCTTACCTACACCCGCCTCTGCCAGGCATTGAGTGGTCTCTTCTCGTTTTCTCCCCCTGAGTTGGAATCCTAGTGATGCCCTTAGGTGACTTAGGGCAGATGATTTCTGTTAACCTCATCAGTAAAATAGGGGTGATAATCATTACTTCCTTGAATTGTATGGAGACCTTGTGGCATGAAGTTAAAAAAAACAAACACAACACTTTTTTTTAAAAAATGAAGGTTAAGTTCTTGGCTGCCAGCTTTTTAGATACCCCCTCCACCCCACCGCCCATGACTCTCTGGGAGAAGGACCTGCGGATCATTCTAGCAACGATGGGTCCGGAAAATCCTATGGTGCAATTCGACTCTGTCACATAGGATTGTTGAGTCAGAAATCAACTTGACAGCACTTAACAGCTGTTGTGGCCTGCTTGGGTGGTGGTCTTCAAGGTTGGCGGTTTGGGTCCACCCTGAGGCTCTCTGGAAGGCATCTCTCTGGTTATCTGCTGATTGCTTTGAAAACTCTTTTTTTTTTTTTGCTTTGAAAACTCTTAAACAGTTCTCGGCACCACTGACCTCAAAGGGAGCTAACAACCACAAGGAGTTGCAGGATGATGTAGGATAACGCAAGATAAGTGTCTGGCCCACTGTTGGGAAGTGGTAGGGACTGTTGTAATCACTTCCGAACCTTCGCAATCCTGTCCCTTTGGTTAAGATAGGCATCGAAGCCTTGGCCATTGTCCACACACCCACTCCCGGGGAACTTCCCCATCTGGTGACTCAACGCTGCTTCTAGCGAGGCAGGCTCGCCCCTCCAAGCTTCTCCTTGTAAAGGAAGAAACCAGTCCTGGGAAGGAGGCGCATAGCTGTGTCATCCAGCCCGTTTGGGGGTGGAACCAGCTTGGAAGGCCCAAACTCCGCCTCTTGACTCTGAGGGTTATTGGAAAGAGGCAGGGCTTGCTCAAAGCACCTCCCGCCACACACCGTACCTGGGTGAGGTAGCGGATCTGAGCAGACAACTCCGCCTCCACGTGTTGCACTGAAGCTGTGAAGGCTGCCGCCTGCCGGTCCAGAAGTCTTTCATTCGTTTTTTCCTTGGACAGTTCGAGGATCACGTTACCTGCGGGAGAAGAAAGGGCGTGGCTACTGGTGACGGACGGCCCCACCGAGAGACCAATCATCCATCTCCACCCCGCAAACTTGCGCCTAGCAGCATCTTCGGGTCCCTCCCCATCACACTCCCAGCCTCCAGTCGGCGCCACGCGCGAGCCGCTCGGGCTCGCTCGCGCTTTTCTGAGGTCCGTTCGGAACCCGCCTCCCGAACCTGCATTTTGAAGTATGGCGCCTATTTCCCGCTCGATGTCTTCCAGGGCGCGTAATCGCTCGTTCGCCAGGCTGTAGGTAGCCATTATCCCTTTAGGATCCTCCTCTGGAGGACTTTCTCCTTTTACGAAATGCGACGCTGGAGTCCGGAAGTGGCCGCCGACTGCGCCTGCGCAGAGTGCTCGCTCGCTGGTACTACAATTCCCAGGATGCCTGGCGCAGTCTTCCTTTTCTCGAGTCACCTGGTGAACTACAACTCCCAGAGCCTCCTGCTCTTAGTCAGGTCTGCGCTTCCGGCTTCGGACAACCCTTGCGGTGAGTTGCGGTATCGACGCCTCTGCTGGAAGCCCTTCAGGCCTGTCTACCTTTACGACACAGACTAGTGTTCTATAAGTAATTTCTTCCGCAGGCATTGAGTAAGCCTCTGTTGGGTATTTGATGATGATGGTGGTGGGAACCTTGGGGTCTTTATTCCTCTAGGCTGGACAGTCACCAGCTCTTACCATAGTGGAGGCCCAGGGAAAGTATCACGTGGTGAGTGCTGGCATTTACTCACCGCGACGCTTTTCTCTGATCGTGAGCCCACCATGAAAAAGTTATCAATATCTTCACATGCCATCTCTTATCAGCCTTCCATTTGTCTGATTGCTTATTGTGTGCTGGGCTCTGTGGAACGAGTCTCTCACGTGACAGTGAAATAGATGCTTTCATAGAGACCTGCCTAGAGTGTAGGGCTAGGAGCAAACGGGAAGGACCCATCATTGTTCAGAAAAGGGGTTGTCAGAGAAAGCACTGCTAGGCGGATGAGAGGTTGGAGTGGACAACGGTACCGACAGGACAGTGGTCCGAGCTCGTTTGTATAACCAAGTGTCCAGTTGGACTTGAGTGAGTGGGCATGCTGGTGGCTAGGTGAGACAGTGATGAGGCTAGAGGGTTATACAGGTCGGGGAAAAAACTTGCAAGCTAATTCTGTTTGTCTTCTGAAGGCACTTAAGAATCTTGGAAATCTTTTAAGAAATGTGTTATGAGTGCACTTAAGTTTTTTGAAAGAGCACTGTTGACAGCTTATATAAGATGGTCAAGAATAAAGCTGGTTTGCGCTGGGCTAACCTGAAGGGAGAGTTTTCCATTCAGTTTGATGGAGCCAGCATTTAATTTGTCTCTAAATCCCAATAAAATGACAATAAAGATATATATATATATATATTTTTTTTTTTTTTTAAGAGAGAGGAACTAGCAACACTTTGCACAGAAGCAGAGAATAGATAAGTGGTAATAGCGTTAGCAGATTTCATCACGAATGGAGCAGTGACGAAAGCCGACAGCAACGTAATTTATCCTTAAGTTAGTGGTATCACATACGTCCTGGGAGAAGATGGTAAGAAAATTAGCATGATTTGAAGTGGTTATACCTTCAGCTCTCTTCCTTGACATTTTATATCTGTGTAGTGACTCACCCTTCACTCCTCAGAATACTGAAGGTTTCTTTGTTGGGGGTGTCAAACAGAAGGTCTTTGGCTTGAAGATACTTGGCCCAAGTTGACTGCTACGGGATTTGTGACAATGGTGTATAGAGGTGGCATCTGACGTCCTCTAACTTCAGAATGAGGGGGAGGAAAATAAAAGCCGTTTTCCGTTACTCACCCAAAGCTGATTTCACTTGAGACAGAAGGCAGACATGCTTATACCCTCCAACCGTCGTCGTACAGATTCCAACCCCAGCCATACCTTCCGCAGTACTCTGTTTCACTGCTGGGTTTCATTGCAGTGTCCACACAGAAGTCACAGACCGTGCTCAAGGTTATGGGGTTCTTAAGCAAATGGGAGGTTACATCTCAGGACCAGAGACAACTCAGGATACAATTCTTTAATCAAGACAGATTCTTCCCAGCTTCGTCTCTGTTAACAAAGGTCTTTTAGTTCTGCTGATCTAGTGCCCAGAGGTACCACACTCCTCCAGTAAGAATCTTCTTGAAGGTGTTCAACTGTAGCTACATGAGTCAGCAAACCTAGCTCCCCAATAAGTGCTCTGAGACACCCTACTCTGTCAGGAAGTCTCCGGCTCAAAGGCACTCAACTTTCTTATTCCATGGGCTGGAAGCCCACTCTTCTGTCTCCTGTCAGTCTCCTGGTTCTGCTGCTGCTGCTGTTTCTCCTCTGCTTCTCACTCTCTCACCTTTTTCGTTGTTATAATTCTGTCTTGCATTGAGGAAGATCACTGCAGGGCTCTCAGGTCCCAAAGACATACTCCATTCCTGGCTCTTCTTTCTTGATGGCACTGGGATTTCTTATTGTCCCTGGGTTGACTAATTTTAAACCTAGCAGGATAGCAAACCTGATCATTCCTTACATTTGGGTTCCAGGTACCTTATTTGCATGACCCCACCACAAGAGTGCCAAATACCATATTTACATTATTAGCAAGCTATCTGATTCCCTTGGTGGCCCACAAGCACCTCACATTTGCATAGCTCTACCCAGTCATTTGATTTCAAAATTACAAAGACATTGCTAGAAGACCCATGAGTCATTCACTGCAGTATTTTATTGAAAGTAGAAATTAAGTGAAAGTTTGTTTACTGAGTGATGGTTTCAAGACCTCTGGCAACAGGTGGGACCCCCAGACCATAGCTCCTAATCTCCCTTCAGGCCAGGAACTGAACTCACTCTGTGGTTGAATAATCAACCATTTAAGATCGAAAGGGCAGCATTTACCCAACACAAAGTTCAGAGGGTTCAGGTAGAAGGAGGAACAGAAACAGGAAAGAGAGGATAAGAGATAGTACATTGAAGAGATTGTAAGGGGTGAGTTGAAACAAAATGTTTGTGAATTCTTGAAAGTAAAACTGATGTTCAAAAAAAAAACCACTGACGTTCTGCTCTGTAAACCTTCATTTAATACACAATAAATTTTTTTTTTAAATTAAAAAAAGAATTGTGGTAACCATGCTTATACTTTTCCAGGAGACTGGAAGACTGTTTAGGAGAGAATTTGATTAGTCAATAGGAAAGACCCAAGGATAATGGCATTAGGGTTTCTCTAACAAAACCAATCATCTCATTCTGAAACCCGTAGCTGCAAAATACAAATTGTGTGCCTCACAGACAGCAAAAGACAACCGAAGAAACCTTATGATACAGGGGCTAGAATCAATGTGGGTGGTGGGTGAAGTGGGGCGAAGAGGGACTTAACCTTAGACAAACCCAGCAGCTCCCCTACAGTAGATAGTTGTGGCAGTCTGCCTCTGTGAAGATGAAGAACAAACTAACTCACTGTCACCGAGTCAGTGCTGACTCGGAGCGACCCCCTGTAAGTATCCGAGACTGTAACCGCACAGCAAAATTTGAGTACGAAAAGCCCATTCTTTCTCCTGCAGAGCTGCTGGTGGATTTGAACTGCCCACCATGTGGCTCACAGCCCTGCATAGAACCACTACACCACCAGGGCCTTGGAAACCTGATGTGACAGTTCTATTCTGTCCCATAGGATTGACATCAATGGGTTGTTAAAAAGCAAACAATATAGATCAGCAGTTCTCAACCCTTTGGGGGTCCAACGACCCTTTCACCAGGGTTGCCTGATTCATAACAGTAGCAAAATGACAGTTATGAAATAGCAACGAAAATAGTGTTATGGTTGAGGGGGGGGTGTCACGGCCACATGAGAAACTGTGTTAAAGGGTCGTGGCATGTGAGGAAGGTTGAGAACCACTGATACAGAGTAAAACTTCCGAAACAAAACACCGGAAGCTCTTCGAGAAGAGCTAGAACACAGGGATTGAATGGGAAGAAGCACACTTGGAAAATGGAACCAGGAGGGCAGGAACGAAAAGCCCGGCAGAAAGGTTAGAAGAACAATTGAGAACGTTCTTAGCAAATAAGGCGAACGAGAAAGATGGCATATAGGGGGAAAAACCAGTCCAGGAGGCTTCACTCTAGGAGCGAACAGTGAAGACGGGGGAGAAGGATCACCTAAAACCACTTGGTTCAGAGTAAAAAGTTACGCAGAAAGAACACATTATTCATGCATCTTTCCAAGAATGGATGGATTTTGGTTTCCAGATTAAAAAGGCCCATCAAGTGCCCAATGTGACGGAGGAGAAGAGCCCACACCAAGACAGATCATGAAATAGCACACCACTAGCTGAAAGCTTTGACCAAAAAGGAAAAAGTTGCAGAGAGAAAACAGACTGACCGCAGCAGGCTAAAGCATCGGCAGGCAGAGTGGGTCCAGGCCTCTTAAGAGCAACCCTTCGGGCTCTGAGCCCGTGAGTGGAGCAGCACCCTCAGCCTTTCCTAGGGAAAGTGATTTCCAGCATCACTACTAGAAGGCTGTACTCACCTGTGTTCCAGCGGAACCTGAACTGCTGCCAGAGACCAGAAAATGCAATGACTCAAAGTTGTTTGTTTTCTCTCATTGTGGGTAGGGGATCAAATACAAACCAAACCCACTACCATTGCGTTGATGCTGACTCATTGTGACCCTGTAAGACAGGGTAGAACTGCCCCCGTGGGTTTCTGAGACTGGAACTCTTTACAGGCGCAGGAAGCCCCGGCGTTCTCCCTCGGAGCAGCTGGTAGTTTCAAACTGTTACCTGACGGATCGCTGCCCACAAAGCCACCAGGGTTCCTGGGTAGGGGATTGTTTCCACAAAATCACACAGGGCCTGGGGCTAGCAGTGGCATCTTTCAGAGCAGTGGTTCTCAACCTTGCTAACGCTGCGACCCTTTCATACAGCTCCTCATGTGGTGGTGACCCCCCCCAACCATAAAATTATTTTCGTTGCGACTTCATCACTGTCATTTTGCTACTGTTATGAATCAGGCGACCCCTGTGAAAGGGTTGTTTGACACCCCCCCCCAAAGGGGTCGCAACCCACAGGTTGAGAACCGCTGTTGTAGGGTTTTATCTTTTTTAGTGTAGTCTGTAGACAACAACACTGGCATCACCTGGATGCTTATTAGAGATGTAGACTCTCAGGCTTTGCCCTGCTGCATCTGTATCTGTGTTTTGAGATCCTCAGAGGATTCGTGTGCACAGTGAAATTTGAGAAACACTGCTCTAGGCTGTTGCTGTGGTCTGCATGGTCAAAACTGGCTTGCTGTCACCCTCTGGGTTGCAGTTGGCAGGAAAGGGACATGCGGAGGACGCACACCTGGATCTCCCAGGTCTAGCTAGGAAGTGGCCTGTGCTATATCTACTCACTTTCCATTGCAGAGTAGGTAAATGGTCTCTGCCATCTCAGGGATTCTGGGAAATGCAGTCCTTGGCCACGTCAGCTATTGTTCTTTAACCATAGGGTAGATTTTTAGGGGCTAGCTGGAGTCTCTTCAGCAAGGAGCCTGGGAGCCACAAGTGGTTGGCAGTTGGCTGGGAACCAAAATGTTGAAGGTGGGGTGAAGGTGGTTTTGATACATACAGGGTTTCAGCATTTTTCTTCCATGTACCCCTGTTCAAGCAGTAACTAGAATTAGACCCCCAAAAGGAAGATCAGGGATCCAGGGATGGAAGGTCTTGAGAAGGTTAAGAACCCCAGGCTATGGTGGAAGGACCTCTGCGGGAGCAAGCATGAGGAACAGAGTAGAAGGCTCAGCAGGGGGTTCTCTTAGGAGATGAGAGAGAGGTCGTTGAGTTTGTTTTGAATGAATTGAGGATATAGACAGACCTTTGGAAGAGCATATAGGGTTGGTGAGTGATAAACTCAGAAGCAAATTACAAAATGACAGTTATTCAGGGAAAACAGAGGTAATCCTAATCCACCTCATGACTTGGCTATGGATCTCATTAACAGAGTCATCAAAATGTAACGTACTGAATATTGATCTCACCCAAATCGATAGGATTCTCTTAGGAGTGGGGTGTGGAGCTGCCAGGAAAGGATTCGGTGTTTTGGGGCAGAGAAAGAAATCTTTGTCTCCTTCAATGGGAGGGGCGTGAGGGTGGGGGTGACACTGCAGACAGACATCAAGGAGTAGTAAAATAAGCCCAGAGTTTAGAGATACGGAGTTAATACTAAGAGAAAATTCCCCCGGAGAGAGTAGTTGCCTCCGGGAGAAGGGAAGGAGGGCGTGTGCTCTTCATTGCAGCGGCCTGGTACCACAGGCTGACTTCGTACACATCACTTTGAAACGCAAATAGAAAAGGAGTCAAAGAGAGAGAGGCAATGGAGAGTGTGAAAGGATCCTGAGTGGAGGAGTGGTTTTGTTTTGATTTCCTCCCACCCTCTTCCCTTCCTTTTCTTTTGCGTGCGTGTGTGCATGCGTGCGTGCGTGTTTAACCATGGCAGAAAAGCCAATAGAGGCAGGTGAAAGAGAGGGGGTGGTTATGAATCAAGGTTTTAGGAGGAGGGAGGAGGGGGGAGATCCCTAGGTCAAGGGACTAGCTTTGAACTGGAGAAGACGTTTTGACTTTAGTTCTGTAGGTGCATCAGTGGAATATTTGTTGGTAGGGAAATGGAAACCATTCATCCCTCAGAGCTTCAGCTCTGAAGGAAAGAAGTCACCACAAGAAGTGAGGAAAGTTGGGAAAAATTCATAGAATGGGAGCAGGAGTGGGAGGTGACCAGGGACAGGGAGAGAGACCATGTTATGGAGACCCTGTTGAGGTTAGAGACCATACAAATCCACACGCTGCACCTGCAGCCTTGGATGTGCTAAACAAGCTTGTTGGGTAAATAAGTAAGGACGGGAGTGGGAATTGTTTTCCGAGCAGCGCTCCACGGTGAAGGCAGCTGGTTAGAGAGATCCCAGGGTGGGGTTTGAGAGCACACGCAGGCTGGTTTAGGAATGCCTGACTTACATACAACTTACATACAACCTGGAGTTAAGGAGCCAGCCTGGGGAAGGTCTATTACATATATTAAAGATTCGGTACACACAATAGTTTGTGCTTGTCAATGGATGCTATTTTGTGACATGCATCAAAACACTACTATTTCTGTGTTCTTATATGAAAGATGTTTTATTGTATCTGGAAGTGTTCCTTGAAGATTTTCTTTTATCTAGAAAAGTACACTATATACCAAGACAGACAATTATTTGTCTAATTGACATTGGCTACGACTTACCCTGATGGATTTAGAGGTGGACTTTAGAAAGGGAACTGCCTTGTCTGGGGACTGCTTGGATTGTGAAAGAAGCTGAGTGTGCTGATGAGATAGTGGTTGATATGATGATCTTGACCTTCAGACTGGAAAGAAAAGGAAATGCCATACATTGCGAAAAAAGCAGAGAGCTTTGTGACAGTACACCAAGCAGCCATTTAAACAAGGGATTTTAAATAAAAGTGAGTGTAAGAAGGAAGCAAATGTTCTATGACCGATTATGGTGATGATCATCTATTATGGTGATGATCATATAACTCTTTTAATACGATTGGACTATTGAATTATACAATATGTGAATTACATGTCAATAAAACTTTAAAAACGTAAGCAAGTGAAAAGTGATTATAATTGACTACACTGACATCAAAAAGAAAAACAGGCACTTTAGATGCAAATTCAAAGGGTCAAAGGCAAGCTGGGAAAATATTTGCAACAAGTATGACAAAGAGCTAATTTATTTGCTACATACATCAGGAGCTCTTAGACTAGATTAAAAAAGAACACTCATGCAATAAATTGAGTTTATCCTTGCTCAATAAGAAATGAAAAAGAAAATGATTGAAAGATAATTTACCCACCAAATCGGCAAGGATCACAAGATGGCCCAACAATTCTAGTGTTAGTTAGCCTACAGGTGGCCATTACCTGTGCTGGAAAGCCCAGTGGTGTGGTTGGTTAACATGCTGTTCTTGTACGTGTGCAAAAGGCACATAAGGGTAAGTTAAAAAAGCATTAATAAAAAAACCATAGCAACTTCTATTAAACAAAAATATCACAACCTGAAACTATTGTTTCTGAACATAGCTTTCATCTAGGTCATAGATTCCTCAAATGATTTGGTCTACCACCCCACTTTCAGAAACCACATTACTCAGTGCAAATAACAACTTTGGTACGATAGCCCAGACTCCAGAATAAAGTGTAGGTATTGCTTTTGCAGCCTGCCCTTCCCCTATCGTCCCAGAACCCCCAAGGGGGCGGTATCACCACAGTGGGAAGCACGGATGTAGAGCTCTCGCCTGCTGAAGGCAATGTTTCCATCTCTCCAACCTTTCTCTGAAGAATACTTTTTTCTTTTTTTAACTTACACTGCGTCGAAACAGGAGTTTCGGCAACCTTGAAGGACTCAGATCAGGTTTCCTTTGATATGTTCTTTGCGTTTTGGAAACAAAAAGTAATCTGTAGGGACCAGAGCTGTAGGGTTGATGAGGTAGATGAGAGCATTTGCCAATGAAATGCTCATAGGACAGTGCTTGCTACCCTTGAAAAGTGAGCAGGTACCTTGTCATGATGGGAAAAAATATTGCAGCACCACTTTCCTGGCCTTTTTCTTGAAAGGTTTTCATAATAACGCTTCGTGATTGTGCTGGGTTCTTTGAGCAACTCTATCTAGGTGAGCCCTTGGGAATTGCAAAATTGACGGGCTACCAGTTGAAATGTTTCAACAAATTGATGAAGCACAGAAAGCACTCACTCATCAATGCCAGGAAATTTCGAAGACAGCTACTTGGCCAACTGACTACAGGAGACCCATATTTGTGCCCATCCCAAAGAAAGATGATCCAACAGAATCTCAAATTATAGAACAATATCATTGAGCTCATATGCACGTAAACTTGTGCTGAAGATCATCCACCAACAGTTTTCGGTAGTACATCGATAGGGAGCTGCCACAAGTGCAGGCTGGATTCAGAAGAGGACCTGGAACAAGGGATGTCATTGCTGATGGCAGATGAAGCTTGGCTGGAAGCAGAGCATACTGGAATGATGGTTTAAAAGGTGTGTTTTGTTGATGAGGCGATGGCTTTTGAATGTGTGGGCTATAGGAAACGACAGATCGCCTTGAGAAGATGGGCATTCCAGAAGCCTTGATTGTGCTCATGTGGAACCGCTACATAGAGCAAGAGGCAGATGTGTGAACAGAGCAAGGGAATACGGCATGGTTTAAAATTGGGAACTATGTGTGTCAGAGTTGTAGCCTCCGTACATTTTTACTCATAATTCTGTAGGTTGGGGACAAATAATCAGAGAAGCTGGGCTAACTGAAGAAGAACATGGCATTAGGATGAGAGGAAGGCCTTGTTAACAACGTTCGACGTTGCAGATGACACAACCTTGCTGGCTGAAAGTGAGGAGGACTTGAAGCACTTGCCAGTGAACATCAAGAATTACAGTCATTAGGATGGATTGCATTTCAGTGTAAAGAACACCAAGATCCTCGCCGCTGGACCGATAGCTCACATCATGATAGCAAGGATTTCATGTTGTTAGACCCGCAATCAATGCTCTGGAAGCAGCAGTCAAGAACCTGAATGACTTATTGCACAGGACAAATCTGGACCATACCTCTTTAAAGTGTTGAAGAGCAAACGTGTCACCGTGAGGACTACGGTTTGTCTGATTCGAGAGCCATGGTGTTTTCAATCATTTCATGTGCATGTGAAAGTCGGACGTTGAATAAGGAAGACTGCAAAATAATGAACACATTTGAATGATGGAGCTGGTGAAGAACACTGAAAGTACTATGGGCCACCAGAAGAACAAACATCTATGTTGGAAGACATACAGCCAAAATGCTCCTTGGAAGTATGGGCGGTGACACCACATTTCACGTATTTTGTCATGCTATCTGGAGAGATCAGTCCTTGGAGAAGGACATTGTGTTTGGTAAAGCAGGGGGGCGGGCAGTGAAAAAGAGGAAGGCCCTGGGCAAGACGGGTTGGCACAGTGGCTGCAACAATCAGCTCAAACAAAAGATTCTGGGGGTGGCACAGAATTGGGCAATGTGTTGTTCTGTTGTACACAAGGTCACTTGGGGTTGGAACCGACTCTAATGGCCCCTGACAATAACAGGGCCATGGAAAACTATGCCATCCTGTAAATGGGTGAGGTATTTACAAGGGTACGTAAAAAAAGACCACTACTGGTGATCCAGTTCATACATGCACAGGTTTATTCCAAACACAATGTGTTTAAACATGTCTTTGTGATCAATGCATGGCTGCACACAAGTCATACACTTGCCTAAAAAAGTCTAGTTAAAAGTGGTGTTGGAAGGGATCTTCTGAGCCAGTTCAATTCAAGACAGAGAGGTCAGTTCAGAAGGTGTTGGGATCCCAGAGGGTTCATTTGGATCGATTTTCTCAAAGGACACAAGACAATCACAAGGGCTTCTTGTGAAGTTTTTTTTTTTAGTTTATTTATTTATTAATAGTTTTATTGGGGCGCATATAACTCTTATCACAACCCATACATACATCAATTGTGTAAAGCATATTTGGACATTCATTACCCTCATCATTCTCAAAACATTTGCTTTCCACTTAAGCTCCTGGCATCAGGTCCTCTTTTTTCCCCTCCCTCCCCGCTCCCCCCTCCCTTATGAGCCCTTGATAATTTATAAATTATTATTTTGTCATATCTTGCCCTGTCCGATGTCTTCCTTCACCTACTTTTCTATTGTCTGTCCCCAGGAAAGAGGTCACATGTAGATTCTTGTAATTGGTTCCCTCTTTCCAACCCACTCTCCCTCTAGACTCCCAGTATCACCACTCACACCACTGGTCCTAAAGGGATCATCCGCCCTGGATTTCCTGTGTTTCCAGTTCCTATCTGTACCAGTGTACATCCTCTGGTATAGCCAGACTTGCAAGGTAGAATTCGGATCATGATAGTGGGGGGCAGATGAAGCATTTAAGAACTAGAGGAAAGTTGTATTTTTCATTGTTGCTACATCGCACCCTGTCTGGCTCGTCTCCTCCCTGAAACCCCTCTGCAAGGGGATCTCCAGTGGCCTACAAATGGACTTTGGGTCTCCACTCCACACTACCCCCCTCATTTGCTATCGTAAGATTTTTTGTTCTGATGATGCTTGATCCCTGATCCCTTCGACACCTTGTGATTGCACAGGCCAGTATGCTTCTTCCATGTGGGCTTGGTTGCTTCTGAGCTAGATGGCCGCTTGTTAACCTTCAAGCCTTTAAGACCCCAGACACTATATCTTTTGATAGCCGGGCACCATCAGCTTTCTTCACCACATTTGCTTATGCACCTATTTGGTGAAGAAGTTTTAAGAGAAACAAAAACTGCATTTGTTGAGAAGTGGGCCAGGAAATTTGCACAAAATTTTTTTTTCAATCTCAACCATGTACCTGCTCATTCTTGGAAGGCAGCAGAGGTTGTTCTCCAAGAATGCCATTGAGAAAGCTTACCTCATCTACCCAATAGCACCAATCACGTCCCAGACTCAGGATATTTAGGAAGAACACAATTTGAGTTACTTCGACTGCTGTTTTGATGTGGTGTGAATCAGTGTGCAGGATTCTGCAGGGAAGCATCGGAGATGGAAACCTGGCCTTCAGAAGCGTATAGACTCAGGTGGAAGGTATGTTGAGAATCAATAGATTCAGCTCTTGATGTTTTTCATGAAGACGGCTCTGATGGTTTCGTAGCAATACTTCTGGACTGACATTCATAATTCTAAGTGTGAAAATCTGCATTCCGTGGAGCTACCACCCTAATCATATTTCTCTGTGTGCCAGGCAGTGAATGAAATGGAGCGGTCCCTGCCGTAAGGGTGTTTACATTATGCTGGGGGTGGTGTGTGAGTGATAGACATGAAGCCATTCGACAACTAATTATGCACTATTTTTTCCTTGTTAGCAATGGTATTTGACTTACCTACTTGTTGGTCTTGTTTAAGGAGGGAGGCGTAATCTAGACGCACTAGGAAGAGGGATAAAACAAGCTGTAGGACAGGGTTAGTAAGGCGCCCCAGGTGTACTTGACGAAGGTGGGTGTCCTATGGAGGAGCTGTTCTACTCTCTGTGCAGGGAGTTGCCATGACAGACCTGCCCATGTATGGCTGAAGATAACGAATCTCCCTGAAAGAATAATCAAGAAGCTGGTTCAGCCTGGTTGTCTCTGGAGGGAGGAAGGGGGGAGAGGGGACTGGGGCAGGAGAGAGCCTCGTCTTCATTGTTGACCGTTTTAGAATAGCAGTCTGGGCATTTGTGTAAAGCAGTCTTTCCCAAACGTGGGCAGTACTGCTCCTGGAGGGGGTGCTGGAGCGATCCAAGGGGACTCCAAGAGCAGATGGTGGTGTTGTTATAGGCGCCGTGGGTCGGTTCCAACTCAGTGACTCTGGACGACAGAAGGAAACACCTCCTGGCACCATGGTTCTTCTGCTGGACACCGTTGTTGCAGCCCCTGTGTCAGCCCATCCCATCGAGGGGTTCCCTCCTTTGGGATTCCCCCTCGACTTTATCAAGCATGAGGTCCTTCTCCAGGTGCTAACACAGATGCCTACACCTTCTCTCGGATGACAGGTTATAGCACAAAAGTTTTTAATGACCAGGGACCCATTTCTTTTCTGATCAGGGGGTGGTAGGCCAAGTCAGTTTAGGAACCTCTGGTTTAAATCATGTGCATGCATTGCCTTCTTGAACTCACAGAAACATACAAACACCCCACCCCAAACCACAATGGAAAAGTAGTATTGTTTCTCACCAGTACATTGTCCCTGATGGCCTGCAGTAAAATCACCCTGTCCAGAATCACCTTCAGGGATGAATGTGGCCGACGGAATCACAATCTCAGAAGGTAGAGACTGCGACACCATCGTGCCTCCCAAAAGACTGATTCCCTGGAAAGAGTTGGAGGTCTGGGGGGCCAGGAGCTTAGAGATCAAGCCTCAGGTTCATGGGACGCTGGAGGTAAAGGTTGGAGTCTATAGTTCCTACCTGGGATCAAGTTCAGGGTGTGCTCTGGAAGCAGGCTGTTCAGATGGGTGCAAGGGTAAGCAAGGTCACTGGTATTTTCCCAGTGCTTAAAGCCTGTCAGTAAATACGTGATTTAGTTAGAAGTCATGAGTCATAACATGGACAGAAAGGCCTGCATGAACTTCCCCCATCTGCCACATTAGCTCAGCTAGAACGATTTTGCCCCTGGCTGTCTGTCTCAGGAGCCTTGGTGGTGTGGTGAAGCATTCCGTTAGTCCCAAAGTCCGTGGTGTGTATTCGCCAGCTACTCCCTGCGAGAAAGATGTGGCAGGCGACTTCTTTCAAGGTTTACAGCCTGGGCAACCCTGTCGACAATCCTGGTCTGCACTATTGGTTACTGAGTCAGAATAGACAGCAGTGGGTAACAGGAGTATCTGACCCCTTCAGTCCCTGAACTGTGCTGTCCCTCCTGCCTTTACCCACACTATTGTCATAATGCCCATCCCTAATGTGGTCTCCTAACCTCTCTCTCAGTTCTCTCCGTAAAGGCCACCTTCCCCAGGAAATCATCCCAAGCCTCAGCCTGGGCCAGCACTCCTTGCTAGTATTCCCATGGCCCTTGGTACTCCTCCTTTGGAGCAGTTGCCATCCTTCAGTGTCTCTTGGTCAGTGCTATGTCCTTGGCTATGCCCAGTGCATCCGAGGGGACTTCAAGAAACTCCTGGGACACTTTTCGTTAGTTTCATTCGTTTCTGGTGAACCTTTTGAAGCCCCCTCGTCGTCGTCATAGGGATGCAGTAGATGTTCATGAGATGAGTGGATGAGACTTCCGGGCCCAGCGAGAGCCAAGTTGGGCTCCAGGCGCAGGGGTGGGTGCTGGAAGTGGGAGAAGCCCTGGCTGAGAGGCTGAAGAGCACCCATCAGTGGTATGGTGCTCGGGCGCCACCCCTAGGCTGGGCTCACCACAGAACAGCTGTCTCGGGCTGCCCCAAGCCTTGGCTTCTGCGTTAGATGGAAACCCCAGATTCCACGGATGAGGCCTGCAGAGGTGGCCCCACTGAGGCCAGGAGTGGGCCACGGGAACAACCATAAGGAAGGGCAGACCTCGATCAGGAGTGTCCAGACTGCCCTGCCCAGTTCCCGAGAGCACCCCAAGAGCAGGGCAGCTGGTGGTGGTTTCCCTTATAAATGAATGTTGACTTTGTGGCTTTACCAAACTGTACCCTTAAGTCTGGGCTGACCCAGTCGTTTCTGTTTGCCTTGGAACACACAGGCTCAACACAGTCAGTCAGTAAACATGTGTTGGAAGCCTGTGTTCCCAGAGCTACGAAGAGTGAGTCTGGGTCCTCGCCTGGGTGGTGTTCGCAAGCCTAACAGACTCACGGACGAGCACACGCTACGTCTCTTCAACTCTGTGTAGAGAACACACGCACACTCATGCCTATTCAAAGGTTTATTTTCTTCTTTATGTTCAGAAACAAAGAAATGGCCCTGCCGCCCAAAGAGCCTCATCTGGAATGAACTGGGAGGCAAAACTGACCCATGGGGAGGTGGAAGTTCTTTCTAGCCCCTCTTCCAACTATCACTGGGCTTTTTGGCACCCCCCCCCCAAACAACAACAACAACAACCATTTTGAGATACAAACACAGCTAGCTGCCCATTGGGAGGTTGGGGAGGCACAGCTGAAGTCAAGAGATTAATGCCCACATTCAACAGGAGATGGGTCCAGTGCGTATCTTGGGGAGGGTTGGCAGTGGATGGTTGTGGGGGAAGGGCTGGTTGAGGAAGCTGCTAGATGGAGGGGGAAGGGAAGATGGGCTGGGACCACCCCTTCTTTCATACCAATAGGGATCTTGGTCCTACCCTACCTCTCCCAGCACCATGCACCCCCTTCTTCTAGCCCCCCTCCTAGCAGAATTGATCATCATAGTCTTCGTCCTTCATCCCCTTCAGCCGAAGCCGGGCAAAGTCCTCAAACACAATGTCGTCGTCGGTGGCATAGCTTGGTGATGGGAAAGAGGGGGGTGAGGCAAGGGCTTTGGACCCTGCTCTCAACGCCCTGCTTCCCTCCTGGGGACAAGTGTTAGCACAGCAGTGGGACTGGAGGTATTTGCAAAGCAGGGGCAGAGGAGGGGCAGTATTGGGCAGGCTGCCAGGGCCAAGGCACCTAGATTTGAGGCTTTAGCTATGCCTTCTCCCCAGAGACAAATACTAGAGGCATGAGGGTCGATCTGAAGGCTGTAGGAATCTAGAGAGTGAAAGGGAGGAAGGTGGGGGAGGGATGAGTTTCTTACTTGGTATCAAATTCAATGAGGTTGGTATCCACAGGGACATCTGTTTCGGTAACGGCTGGGTGGAGGAGGAGAGGTGGGTGGGTGGGTGGGCTGGGTGCTAGAAGTGCCAGCATTTTTCTACTGGACCTCTCACACCCTCCCTCTGCGGGTGTGGGGTAGTACACTTACCTGTCTGAGGCCTGGGGAGGGTGATGATGTGGTCATGGGGTTTGGGGTGCATCAGAACGAAAGGCAGCTCCACGGACACGTCCCTGGGAAGGCGGAGAGCTGGCATGAACAGGATGCTGCCCCCGTCCCAGCGAGAACCAGTGCTGCCCCACCTGGGCCCCCAGCGCACTCACCCGCCTCGAGATACCACCAGCTTCACCTTGACCCTGTAGGACACCAGGATCCCCAGCACCTCCTTGTTGGCCCCCTCCTTGACTCTGCAAGCAGGGTGGAGTTGGACCAGGAGCCCCTGGATGGCCCTGCGCACTTCCCCAGGGTGCTGCGCAGCCCTGCACTTGGCCCCCAGCCCCAGGGCTCTGGCTAAACTGCCTGATTCTCCAGGGAAAGGGGCCACCTCATCCCCCAGAGCCCTCTGTGGCCTCTTGGCTTTCGCTCTCTGCGTCAGAGCTGAAGTCCCCTGGCCTCGGCTTGCCTCAGTCTTGTTTGTCACTTGCCCACCCTCTGCCCTCACCACCGCCCCTTGTTCGTGTTCCTCGGGGGCCCCCAGGCCTGCAGTACACTCCTGCAAACTACTGCAGATAGAGGTCCAGCCTTGGCTGTGGCGCTGTGGATCCCGGGGCAACCCTGCCTCAGGCTCATGGGCAAGGAGGCACACAGCGGTTCTGCTACTGGCCGCCTCACAGCGCTGCCCACCCCCGGCCCCACTCCCTCCTCTCTGCCCCAGCCACACTGCCGACTTGTGTTGGGTCTTCCTCCAAACCCCCCCCCCAGCCGCTGTGCTTACGCCACTACCTTGCCCCTCTCCCACCTCTGTCCTTAACCCTGGCCACCGATCCGGCTGTACCCTTCCTCAGGATCAGACTTGCGTCCTCCCCGCCAATGAAAGCTCAGATTTGTCTCTTCAGGTCACTGACCCGCCCCTGGCCCCTAGGGAACTGCCCGACGCCTGTGCTGGATGGACGGCTGTCCCTCGGGCTGGGGAGGGGGGGGGGGCTTCCCACCGCGTCCCCTCACATGGTGCTGGAAGCCAGGTTGGTGTCCTCGTGCTTGAGCTTCCCGTCCAGGGCGAGGCCGCGCTTCTCACGGTTGTCGCTGAGCAGCGGGGTGATGGTATACACCTTGCAGAACGTAGAACTGGGCGACACCTGGTCGCTGCGGGCGGGGGCGAGAGAACAGGGCTCCTGGAGGGCCCGGCCGGGCGAGGGCAGCCCACCACCACCAAGCAACCTCTCCCGCGTTCCTAGCCCCTTCCTTTGGGCACACACCGGCAGGGCGTGGCTTTGGGCTCACCTGGCTAACCAATTGGGGAGAAACGCCCCTTTCCTAGAGGGCACCCCCGCCCCCCCAACGGCGCCTACTCTTCTCCACCGAGGCGGAGATCCAGGCGCGGTCCGGTACTCACTCTTGTTCAACTTGAGCCACGGGGCACTTGTACTGCGCGGTGCTGAAGAGGCAGATGTCGGCATACTGTCTCACTGCGGGGCGGGATCGCGGCAGCGCTGGATGGAGCGCACCCCCAGCCCAGCCCAGCCCGCAAAATGCACATCCATGCCGGGGGTCCCCGACTTCATTCTGGAACCATCTT
>NW_022105908.1:21358667-21365334 GCF_000313985.2 Echinops telfairi | reverse complement strand
GGCCCAGGGCCCACAGCAGGGTGCCTCCCTCACCTTTTGTGGCTTTTCTCCTCGAGTGATTTGGCACAGAAGGCGCGAATCTCAAAGTCGACCCCACAGGCCTTAGGAAGGGGAGAAAGGACCAGTCTTTCACAAGGCTCTCTCCCGATACCACCCCTGCTCGCGCCCCCTTGGGCAGGGACCCTGGCACCCTCATGGTCTGAGGAGCGGGGGAACACAATCTTTGCTCTCCTCTGGCTCCCTGAGCCTTGGCACCTGGTAGAGACTGGGTCCTGGCAGGAGTCTGATGTGAGCAGTGGCCATTCCACAAAGCCAGCTCCCACAGGGCCTTTCCACTGCCCCCAGTCCCACTCCTGTCCCCTCCCTCTTGGGTGTACTCAGAGGCTGTCCCTGGGCGAGCCCGCTAGCTCAGGACGACTGCCCACTTACCTTTCCTGTGTCCTCTGGGCCTGGCTGCAGTGTGACTGAGCAGGGCAGATTCTGGGGGATCTATGGCGGGGGGTGGGGGGGACGGACAACTTTAGTCCCTCTGGAAGCCCCCCTGGACCTTCCTCTCAATCTCAAGCAGGGGGTGGGAAAGGTAGAGGAAGGGACCCTGGGAGGAGGCAGCGAGACTTTCATGCCCAAGGCCATAGCCTCACGGTTCCCCCAGATCTACCCATGACAGCTGCCTCGACCCCAGGCCCCTTGCCCTGTGGAGGGGTGGGGGCATCCTCACTGTGAAAAAGAAGGGGTGGGCATGCTGGCCCAACTTCTTCAGCAGCCGGTCCTGCAGGCGAGTGGGGGGCCGGGGTGGGTTGGGCACTGGGGGAAAGGCCTGGTAGGTGGCGATGAACAGGTCTTTGCGGAAGGACAGGCCCAGTACATCCAGGTCTTCCCGGCCATAGCGGAAGGCGCAGGTGAGGGTCACAAACACTGGTAAGGGAGGGCAAGGTGGGGAGGTCAGGTGGCCCCAGCCCCATTCCATTTTCCACACCCCCAGTACCCTATAGCAGCAGCTCCACCCTTGGGGGACAACCTGCCTCAATCCCGTCCCTCACTTCCGCCTCAGCCTGCCATCTGCCTGGGGCACCTCCTCGACACCAGTCCGTTTCACTTGGGCCCCGCAGCTGGGGTCAGTACCTTTTCGGTCCTTCAAGTAGTCAGGATCCACAAGCACCACACCATCTAGAGAAGGGGGACGCTTTTGTGAGCACACTTCCTGCCAGCCTCTCCCTCATTCCTCACCCCAGGAACGGCTTCTCTTCTGAGGACACTTCCTGGGGAGACTTACCCACGGGGTCCACTTTATCCAGGTGATCGACAAAGTCCCGCTTGCCCAAGTACACGGTGAGCTAAGTGAGGGCGTGGAGCGTTCCAGGGAAGGTTGGGTAGGAGGGTGACAAAACAGTAGAGCCCTCAAAACTGGGTTTCCTGCCCCTGAGTCTTCCCAGGCTGGGGTGCCGGGGAAGAAGCGTTCTCCTGTTTCCCTCCTGGCGGGGTGTCTGAGGCTGCCCAACCCTTAGGCTTCTTGGCAGCTCACTAATCTCTCTTCACACCTCTGCCCATCAGTCAGGTGTGTGTGTGTGTGGGTCCCGAGGGAGGCCTTAGCTCTAAGCAGCCAGTTCAGAGAGCAGCTGTTGGCCTCGGAGGCTTTGGGATAAACAGGCTAGGGGTGGTTCACTTCTCCCAGCTCCAGGCACCGGGGTTGGCTCCTTTCTTGATCTTGCTTAGGGACCCAGGCCTCATTCCACCCCACC
Source organism: Echinops telfairi (assembly GCF_000313985.2). Classification (NCBI taxonomy): domain Eukaryota; kingdom Metazoa; phylum Chordata; class Mammalia; order Afrosoricida; family Tenrecidae; genus Echinops; species Echinops telfairi. The sequence goes on along the minus strand of NW_022105908.1, from coordinate 21,363,595 downwards.
CCCACCCCCTCCCTCAGCCCTGCAACCTAGGCAGGGCAGGGAAGGAAGTTAGCTCTTAGCTGTCACAGGAAGTGGGGAGCTAGGGGTTGGGGACCGTCTAGGGACAGGCCAGGCTTTCGTAGGGCCCAAGGAGATAATAAGGTGGGAGACTCACCTTGCAGTTAGGGCTCGACTTCTTGAAGACCCTAACAAAACAGAAAGGGAGACCCCACTGCCTCCCTCAGACTCCCTCACACCAGGACTTTAGCCCCCCCAGCCCCTGGGTGAAGCGGAGCTCACCCAGGACACCTGGCCCCGGGTCTTCTGCCCAGCCCCACCCCTCCTGCAATTCCCAGAAGGAAAGGTAACCACACTCCCTAATACAGTATTGCCAACACAGCAGCCACCACTTGAAGCAGGTGGCCATGGTAAATCCCCCTTCTCTTATCCTGGGTCCATCTTCCCTTGCTTCCCTCCCCCCAAGGTACTGGCCACTGGTTGCCACAGGAACCACCCAGGTTTCCCCAGAAGACTTGAACGGGCAGGTTGCAACAGCATCTATATCAGACTTAATCTTTTTCCATCGTCCCTCATCTCTGCTTGCTGGCTCCTGGGGGCAGTCCCAGCACCAGTGACAGCTCCAACTTGGAAGAGCAATGGCCCTGGCCCTGCCCTTAAAATGGCTTCTAAATCAGGAACTCCCCAAGCCTGACCCGACTCCATTAACCTCTAACTGCTCTGATCTCTGCAGCTTAAAAGCCGATTCATCTTTCATGAACTAGCTCAGATGTCACCTCTTTTGGGGGAAGCAACCCTGGATCACTGTGGTTTCTTTTGGTTCCTGCCATGCCTTGTGTATTTATGCTTTACTTGGGGTGTGATGGCAAACCATCTCATCTCCCTCTCCTTGCACAGGCTGAGTGCTAGGGACCAGTTGTCCGGTGAAGAGGATGAGGCCGGCTAACATTCATTAGGTGACGACTCCCTGCCCGGCATCGCTCCACCACTCTTACCAACCCCGTGATGGAGGTCCTCATCATTTCTACTTTACAAAGAAGGAAACCGAGGCAGGGAAAAGTCAAGTGTTTTGCGTAAGGTCACAGAGTACAAAGGGTGGGGACTTGGATACAAACCACAGGAGCCCTGGTGGTGTCGTGGTTATGTGCTGGGCTGCGATCTGCATGATCGGCAGTTCGAAACCACCAGCAGCCCCTTGGGAGAAAGGCTGGGCCTTCTATTCCTGTAACAGTTACAGTCTCAGAAACCCACGGGGTGGGGGGTGGGGTGTTGCTATCAGTATTGATGGCAGTAAGATATACGAACCGAGGAAACCTGGCTCCAAGTCCATGATCATCATCAACATCACTAAGCTGTTATGCTACCTTGCCTCTGTAACCAGCATTAAACATTGGAAAGGAATGGGATTTGCTTCCCAGCGCTTGCCTGGGAGGGTAGGGAAGTCTGGCTCTGGCGTAAGTCTGTGGGTCTGTTCTTCGCCTTACAACTTTATTCCTCCCAATCCACTGAGCTGCAGCAGCCTTCCCTGAGGGCACAAATCGAAATCTGGCCACTTGGTCTATCCTTCCTCCAACCCCACTGCCCAGTTTCTGCCATAACCACACCTCACCTGTTACCTCCTTCCCCCAAAGGCCGAGCAGTCCAAGGATACGGAGGCCCCAGGGACCTCCAACCACCCGGGAAAATAAATCACCAACGCAGCGGCCGCTGATGAGCACTGCTACCTCTCGTCCCAGTATGGGCTCATTGCTACGGCAACGTCCAGGCTCTCCCTCCTCTTTGACCTCAGTGGCTTCTGATTTCCCATTTGGTCCCAGTGTTTCCTCCCATTGGGAGTGCCCACAAAGGGGTGTGACAGCCAAAGCTAGCTGGCCAACAGTGTAGTGCTTGGAGCAATTGCCTGTAAGCAGCTGCAGGGCACCTGCCCTTTGGATCCTAAACCTGCCAGGTTAGGGAGTAGCAGTGCTGTTCACTGAATGCGGTCAAGGAGGCGGGGTTCAGGGTGACCCAGTGAGGCAGTGGATGGGGGAGACAAGAGAAGCAGATGCCCCTCACACTTCCTGCTATTCTCTTCACTTCCTGTGGCCTAGAATTTACTGGTGGTAGTGGTAGGGATTGTGCCAAGTCAGCAGTCCCCCTTTAGTCCATCCATCCTCTCCTCTGAACCGCATAACGGAAACTGGGGGCCTCCTTCAAGTCAGCGACTTCTCCATTCTCTGGGGTGGTTAACCCCTAACCCAGGATATCAGTCCTCCCTCACTCTAATTGTCTCTCTTCAATACTGGCTGAATCCATGCTCAGAGACCCGTGTTCTCAGACTCCAAGGAGCGGGGAGTGGTGAGGCTCATAGGACACTCTGCAGAACAAGTGGACAGCTCATGTAGGACCAGGCCTTCCTGCCTCTCGGTTGAGACATATAGCTCCAACCTGGCCTTTTTTGCTCCTGTTCCCTGGGGACGCAGGCATTCGTCCCCTGCTCCCTTTGGGGGTGTTGGGTCACAGGAGGAAGTGGATTTTGCTAGAGACCAGAAAAAGAGAACTCGGGGTGTCGGTGGAAGGAGCCTCGATTGCACAGAAAACATCCGGGGAGTGGATGCCTCCAGGGCAGACACTGCCCACCCCACCTAGGGGCCGAGGGGTAAGGCCAAGAACTAAGGAGGGTCACCCCACACTCCGCTAAGATGAAGCTGCTGCTCCAGCAACGCAGGGAAGGCAGAAGTTTGGAAAAGGAGTCACCTAGACCTCAGAGCGAGCCTTTCTCTTAGCTCAGCACGCGTCGGGGGGGGGGGGGGGGCTCCCCTCCCAACGTCCAGTCTTCCCAAATACGACTCAAGGCTGGCCACCTGCTCCTGTTCTCCGCCCCTGCATCACAGCCTGCACGGGGAACCCCAGCCTGCACGGGGAACCCCAGCGTTCGCTTCCCCCATTCCCCTGCGGGAAGCCAGACTACCAGTTCCTCACTCCTTTCAGCCTGCCTCCCTCCCTGCAGGGGCCCATGCCTGGGCCCCCATCCTTCTCTAGGACCTAGGCGTGCGACCCCGGAGATGGCTGCCCCGAAGGGACCCAGGCGTCCAACCCCACGGATGCTCTCTCCGGTGTCCTTGTCTGAGGATCACCTCGGTACCCACTCGAGCCTCCACCCAAACCTCACCGCGTGGTCCCACCTCCCTTACCTGGTCCCGGGTTTCTCCCCCATGGTGCGCGCGCCCGCCGCCCGCAGGGTTCGGAGCTAGCTCGCAATCTCCCCGCCCGCTGCCAGGTCCCCGCTCCTCCCCACGCCAGCGCGCACGCGCGGCCCCCGGCGTTTTCTCCTCCCTTCCCCCCCGCCCCCCGGGGAACCGGGGCCAGATGCGTCAGCCCTGACGGCGCGCGCCGCGGCACCACCCGCCCCCTCTGCGCACACGCGCGCGGTGATTGGCTCTGCCGCACCGCCGTCCCGCCCTCTCCGGCGAACTCTCCAGCGCGCGCGCGATTCCAACGCCCGCCTCGCTCTTCCCGCCCATCTCCCCGCCCCTGCACATTCCCGGAGCCACTGATTCGGTTCCCCTAAACGAAGGTTCCCGCCTTCCAGGAATGAGAGCCCTCTGATTGGTTTCCGGAATCCAGCCCCCTCCTCCCCTCTAAAGGGTCCCCTCCCCTTTGTTTGCTTTCATTGCGGTGCGGTAGTGGAGGCGTGGAGGGTGGTGGGGGCGGTAGAGGAAGCCGGAGCTCCGCTTGGGAAGGAGTAGCAGGGGTGGGCATGGAGGGGAGAGTGGCACACGTGGGTGAACGGCTACAATTGCGCAATACTCGCCCTTTGGCCCCGCCTTCCGGCTTCTTAATTGTGGTGGTTCAGCTCCCTCTGCTGTCTGTTTTCTCTCTGTGCGGACTCCCTTGACCGCGCTCGTTCCACTACCCGTCCCAGCTTCTATCCTCTCATCCTACTTTGTGTGAAATCCTACCAGCCGGCAAGGAGAAGCTAGACTTGAGTTAGCCTGGACCTTTGCGTAGTGGTTAGCTGTTGGGCAGCTCACTTCAAGGTCAGCAGTTCCAAACCTCCATCCTCTTCCCAGGCGGAAAGATTTCTACTTCCATTAGGAGTTACCTTCACAAGAGCAGTTCTACCTTGTCCTGTAAGTCATTATGAGTCGCATCCATTTGATGGCAGTGAGTTCTTTGATTTTTTTCTCCCACCTACCTATCTTCCTTTTTTTTTTTGGTAATCGCTCATACAACTCATCACAATCCATACATACATCAGCTGTGTAAAGCACATTTGTATATCCGTTGCCCTCATCATTCTCAAAACATTTGGTTTCTAGTTGAGCACTTGATAGCAGCTCCTCATTTCCCCCCTCCCTTCCCCCTCCCCTCCCTCATGAACCCTTGATAATTTACAAATTATTATTTTGTCATCTCTTAGACACTGTCCGACGCCTCCATTCACCCACTTTTCTGTTGTCCACCCCCAAGGGAGGAGGTTATATGCAGATCCTTGCAATGGGTTTCCCCTTTCCATCCCACCCTCCCGGTATCACCACTCTCAGCACTTGTCCTGAAAGGATCATCTGTCCTGGGTCCTGGATTCCCTGTGTTTCCAGTTCCTGTTTGTACCAGTGTACATCCTCTGGTCCAGCCAGGTTTGTAAGGTAGAACTGGGATCATGATAGTGGGATGAGGGGAGGAAGCATTTAGGAACTAGAGGAAAGTTGTATGTTTCATCATTGCTACACTGCACCCTGACTGGCTTGTCTCCTCCCCGGGAGCCTTCCTAAGAGGGATGTCCAGTTGCGTACAGATGGGCTTTGGGTCCCCACCGCACACCCCCCTCATTCACAATGATATGATTTTTTGTTCTTTGATGCCCGATACCTGATCCCTTCGACACCTCGTGATCACACATGCTGCTGTGCTTCTTCAATGTGGGCTTTGTTGCTTCTGAGCTAGATGGC
>NW_022105908.1:21356625-21357995 GCF_000313985.2 Echinops telfairi | reverse complement strand
CTCCAGATTGTTCATCCAGCCTATCTTATTTAGACAGACCTGTGGAGATAATAACGTGCACGAAAACAAGACAGAGCAAAATAAAGCAACAAAAGAAAACAAAACAACAAGGAAAAGCCAATGACAAAAATAACAACAACAAAAAAGCAAAGCCTGAAAAAAAAAAAGAAAAGCCTGTAGTTAGTTCAAGGACTGTCTGTTGGCCTTTAGGGGTGTTTTCTGGTCAAATCTGATGGGGTGCCAAGCCCTGGCCCCAAAGTATGTTTTTTGTATTCCCTGGGGACTTCGTTGCTCTGTTCACCTTGCTGTTCTGCTGTATGCCCTTAGTGTTTTGCCTCCGTGTGGTGGGATCAGATTGGGGGTAATTCCCACACTGTGTCTCCAGTGTTGTCCCCTGTAGGGCTAAGGGTCAGTGAGGGATGCCGTGTCTCATATTGGGGATCAGCAATATGGTCTTCTCTGTGGATTGGCTGCTCTGAGCAGGGAATATCATCCTCAAGGCTTGGTGGTCCAGGATGTGGTCCACTCTCTCTTCCTCCCTCTTCATGTGCTCTGATTGGACATTTCCTTCTAATTGAGCTGCAGCTTCAGTGCTGTCCTCTGAAATAAATTCTTCTGCCCACCTACCGTCCTAGTGTAGTAAAAAAGACAACAGATATTGTGATCCCCAGAGTGCTATAAATACCGTTTCCCCGAAAATAAGACAGTGTCTTATATTAATTTTTGCTCCCAAAGATGCACTAGGTCTTATTTTCACAGGATGTCTTATTTTTCCATGAAGAAGAATACGGTACACATTTATTGTTTATTGTTTTATTAAAAGAGACCTCGCACTTCCTGTCTGCTCTTGCTGCGCTGCGGCATCCGCTGCTACAGTCCGAAGTCCAGAGTTACAGTAGGTTCGAGGGGCCTTATTTTTGGGGAGGTCTTGTTTTTGGGGGATGCCTTATATTTCAGCGAGAGGCAAAACTGTAAGTAGGTCTTATTTTCGGGGGGATGTCTTACTTTCGGGGAAATAGGGTGGCAGTATGTCTTAGAAGGCAACAGTACGTGGCCAGAGTAAAGGGGAAGGGAGTACAGGCTGTCCAAAACCCAAACCCACTGCCATCGACTCAAGCTCTGAGTGACCTTATAGAACAGCGTAGAGCGGCCCCTGACAGTGTCTGAGATTGTAACTCACTCTTTTTTTTCACCACATAAATTTATTGTATCAAAGCATCTAGACAAGTCAAAGGAATCATCTTGTGTGTAGCTGGATACCTGTTCAATGGCGTTTCCTTCAAGAATTAACTTACCTTCTGGGCTTGAGAAAGGGAACCAGCAACACCTGTCCTCATCTGAACCCCCCCGAGATACTTTTCACCCCCAAA
>NW_022105908.1:21342756-21353755 GCF_000313985.2 Echinops telfairi | reverse complement strand
AGAGAGAGAGAGAGAGAGAGAGAGAGAGAGAGAGAGAGAGAGAACGAATGTATTGTCAAACAGGTATACCTAGTCTTAGGCTTAGGAGGTCCTATCACTCACAGTCAATCACCTATGTAACAAGGTGGGCAGTGTCTTAACTCTAGTTATCCCTGGGCTCATTGGGGTGAAAAGCGTAATACTAGTACTGGGGGCAGGTAGAAGCGAGTTGAGTGGGGAGAATGATAGAAACATGTCTGCTCCTATAGATAAGGGCTGTTGGCCACATAATAATCACCTATGTGTTTGTAAGAGGTAGCCTTAAGGTAGCATTATGAGGGGAAGATAGGGTGGGGATGATTTTTAATTAGGAGAATGTGACTGGGACTCATCTCCAACTCACCAATGTGAAGGTCTCCTCCCACCAGAATCCTGGCCCTCCAGGCTTCTTACTGGTGAGGGTAGAGAATGTGTCCACATACACTCTCTTCCCAGTCCTTACTTTCCCACATTAGATGGTTGCCAGGGGAAGACTGGAGCAGGATGCGAAGACTTTTCTAGCAGCTAAAGCAACGGAGTGTCCTCAGGGCACTGGAACCAGTCAAAATGAAACAAGGGTGAGGAGCTAAATTCTTCTAGGAAGATAGTTCTAGGTATAGGAAGATAGTTCTAGGTAATGTGAAGAATTTTCTAGCAGATAAAGCAAAGGAGTGTCCTCAGGGCACCTGGAACCAGTCAAAATGAAACAAGGGTGAGGAGCTAAATTCTTCTAGGAAGATAGTTCTAGGTAATATGAGGATGGAGGAAGTCGGGCAAGACAGAAAGCAGAAAGAGGAGTTATTTGTAGATAAATTAGTCACCAAACCAAACCCATGCTGACTCATCGCGACCCCCTATAGGTTTCGGAGATTGTAACTTTACAGGAGAAAGCCCCGTCTTTCTTCCTCGGAAGCCACTGGTGGTTTAGAACTTTGGACCATGAGGATTGCAGGCCAACATGTAACCACTACACCCCCAGGGCTCCAAAACTAGCCACAGGCAGATGATAAACACTTGAATGAAAGATAGTGGGAAGGAGGGGTGCCAAACTGGAGTGATTTCTGGTATCAAATTGCCTGAACTTGTGGGAAAACGGTGGACTTAAAGACATTTCTGGAGTCAAGGAGCTAAAGTATTTCTCCTTCTTCCATCTCTTTTTCCCTACCGTTGTCCTTAGGTGCTGTGGGGTCGAATCCTACTCACAGTGTTCCCAGATGACTGCCCCGCAGGTTTGTCTTGGCTGTAATCTTTATAGAAGCAGGTCATCAGGTGGTTCCCTCGCAGAGCCACCCGGGCATTGGAGACACCAGCCCTTCAGCTGGCAGCTGGGTGCTGATCCATTTGTATCACCAGGGCTTCTCCCCTCCCCACCCTGTCAGGGAGAAGTAAGTGCACACTGCCCCCTCCACTTTTCCGTGTAACAAAAGTAGTGTGCCTAACAGCACAGTGTCTGAGCTCATCTTCCATGTTCAAAACAGGCTGTGCCCACCAAGTGGCCTCCTCGGTTCCATCACTCTTTAGTCCTGAGCTACCTCTTTACTCCTTCCCACCACAGATCATGCACTCCCTCACACCCAGAACCACTTACACCCAACTTTGTCCGCTGTCAAAGGGTCTGGACTGGAAGGTTGGGTTATGTGTCTGAAGTGTGGTTGGAAGAGAAAGTAATGTGGCCGGCATGACACGCAGACTACTGTCTTGGATGCTGCTGCCGTCAAGACTGACGACTCACCTGCCCCACCCCCTGCCTGTCGATTTGTCCGATTGTGGGGCCCGTGGGTTGTCACAATACTGGAAGCTAGGTCACTGGTATTTTCAATACCAGCAGGGTCGCCCAAAGTGAATAGGTGTCATCAGAGCTTCCAGAGTGGGAACAGACTATGAAGAAGGAATAGGATGTTCCACCGCAGAGCAATTAGCCGCAGAAGACTTGACGGATAGCATGAAAACATCATCAGATACTGAAAACCTCCCAAATCACAGTGGAACATTGTCAGAAGTCATGCCAGCAGATGAGCCCTTCAGGTTGGAAGGCCAACCGGAATGTGAATGAATGAGGGGGAGCCGCCTTGTCGAAATAGCGTCAACCATAATGACGTGACTGGCGTCAGGCTTCCAGCAGTCCAGCCTTCAGGCCCTTCATTTGTGGATGGAGCACGCCGCAACATGAGACTCAGCAGTCAAATCCATCTATTAGTAATTGGAACTTGGGATGTACAAACTATGAATCTAAGAAAGTTGGAAGTTGTCAAAAATGAAATGAAAACACATAGAGATCAATATCCTAGGCATTCGAGAGGTGAAATGGACCGGCATTGGCCATTTTCAATCAGAAAACCATACGGCTTATGATGTTGGAAATGGCAGGCTCAAGAGGAGTGGCGTTGCATTCACTGCCACAAAGGACAATTCAAGATCTCTCTTGAAGTACAATGCTGTCTGTGATAGTATAATCTCTATTCACATACAAGGAAATCCAGTCAATGCAAGTATTATTTAAATTTATGCACCAACCACTAAAGTTAATGATGCAGACCTTGAAGAATTTTACCAAGATCTTGTCTGAAATTGATCAAACCAGTCAAAATGTGTTGATAATTATGGGTGATTGGAATGCAAAAAATGGAAGCAAGGAAGGGAAATATGGCCTTGGTGATGGAAATGAAGCTGGAGATAGCATGATCGAATTTTGCGAGACCAATGACTTCTTGATTGAAATGATGAAGGATTGAAGAAGGCTTATTAACCTGTGATCTGCAGATGACACACCCATGCTGACTGAAAGCGAAGAGGACTTTTTGATCAAAAGCAAAGATTTCAGCATTCAATATGGATTACAACTCAAGGTAAAGAAAACATAAAACCTAATAACTGGACCAATAGGTAACATCATGACAAATGGAGAAAAGATCGAAGGTGTCAAGAATTTTTCTTACTTGGATCCACAATCAATGCTCATGGAAGCAGCAGTTAAGAGATCAAATGATGCCCTGCGTTGGGTAACTCTGCTGCACAAGACCACTTTAAAGTGTTGAAAAGCAAGGATGTGCTTTTGAAGACTAGGTTGTACCTGACCCAACCCATGGAATTTTCCGTCTTCTCGCAGTCAACGCTGGACATTGACTGAAGACGACTGAAGAAGGATCAGTGCGTTTTGATTAGGGTGGTGGTGGAGAATATTGAAAGTAGCCTGGGCTGACAAAGGTACCAACAAATCTGTCTTGGAAGAAGGACAGCCAGGACACTCTTTAGAAGCAAAGATGGTGAGAGCTGTGGGGGAAGGCCAGCCCCCCACAACTAATCGCAGGTTCGATAGGCGCAGTTGTACAGTTAAAATATATAGAGATTATAATAAAGTCATAGAGAATAAAGAGAGATAGAGGAGAGATGGAAATAATGGAGTCAGTTTCATGGTAGCATGCTCACCTCAGCCCTGCTTGGTCCACGTGGAGATGGGAGACCGGATGGCAGGAGAGAGGGGGAGGGGAAGGAGGACAAAGGGAAAGGGAACAGGGGAGTGAGGACTGGAGAGAGGAAGGGGGAGCAAGAGAGAGCTTCTTTATTGTTAACCAAGGCTTGTATGTCTTTGTGGGGTGTACAAGCCCCCTAATTACAGGTAAGGACATACGTCACAGGAAGGGGTTGCACTATAGGTTATATAGTAATGAGAGGAGGGCGATCTAGGGGTATACACGCAATAGGAAGGGAAGGGATTGGGCTATACATGTGACAAATTTAGGATGGCAGCCTAACTTTGGATGTCACTGAGCCGGTTTGACCTGTTCTCTGGCTCTCCATGGAAACCATCATTAGTAGGGTGTGAGCTTCACCTACAGTGGACCAGACTTCTCCTTCAGGGAGAAGTAACCCATTGTCCTTAACGGCAGGGAGTGGGTGCCACCCATGGTGGGACCAGACAGTGGCTTAATGCCTTCTGAGAGGATATCTCTAAGCATCTGACCTCCCACCATGTGCTGGCAAATAGCCGCTAAAGTTTGGCTTATCTTTGGGGGAGACAAAGCTGGGGAAAAGTGTTTTTATATCCCACAGAGACCTATCTCTAGAGAAGGACATCGTGCTTGGTAAAGTAGAGGTGCAGCAAAAAAGAGGAAGGCCCCCAACAAGATGGATTGATATAGCGGCTGCAACACTGGGCTCAGCCCTAGGAACAATTGTGAGGATGGCGCAGGACCGGCAGTATTTTGTTCTCTTGTACAGAGGGCCTCCGTTAGTTGCATCTGATTGGATGGCGACTAAAAACAACAACTCATCCCGTGGCTTGTGTGCTGCTATAATGCTGGGAGCTATGTCACCAGTATTTTAAATAGCAGCAGAGCCACCCATAGTGACTAGGTTTCATCGGAGTGTCTATTCTAAGGCATACCAAGAAGAAAGGCCTGGCAACCTGTCGGCAGTGAGACAATGATCACCCTGTGGATCACAACAGCCCGTTACCCATTATAGTGCTGGAAGATGCGTGTCTTAGGTTTGGAAGCACTCAAAATGTAGTGGCTGCATTAATTCACCCACCACATGCCTGTCTGTTTGTCATACCGTGTTGGCTTGTGTGTTGCTGTGATGCTTGAAGCTATATCACTGATGTTTTCAAATGCTAGCAGGGTCACCCAAAGTGAACAGACTAGGAAGATGAAATAGGCTGTCCACTTTGGAGGACGACTTTGTCCACCAAAGACTTTATAGATAGCATCCTAACAACAACAGGACTTCTTGGGTGGACTGGACAGTTCAGTTCTGAACTAAACCGAAAGATGGACTTTGAATCCACCCAGAAGCACTCCAGAATGAAGATGTGGTGATCTGCTTGCAAAATCCAGTGGCTACAAAAATGGACCTGCGCGCACCGATGGTGGCGAAGATGGCCCAGGACTGGGCAGGGCTTCCTTCAGTTATCCCCGGTGTCTGCACGAGCTAGAGCTGACTGGATGGCAGTTAACAATAGAAGGTGCTAGCCAGTCAGTTCTGACTCAGAGCGGGCCCATGCACAATAGAAGGAAACACTGCCAGGCCCTGCACCATCCTCACAATTGTTCTTATGTTTCAGCCCATTGTTGCAGCCACCGTGTCAGTCCATCTTGCTGAAGGTCTTTCTTCCACTTTTGCTGCCCCTCCGTTTTACGTTCTCTCTTGGCAACATGTCCAAAGTCCTGGAGACCAAGTCTTGCCATCCTCGCCTCTAGGGCAACATTAGAAAGATATTAAAGGACAGGAAGGCCAGACATAATGAAGAGATACAGTTTATTCTGGGTGGGAGCATAAAGATGTCGTATCTCTCCCAATTGTCTACAAATTTAACACCATATCAATCAAGATAACAAGAAGTTTTTTCCCTTTAAAAAAATTGATTGGGGGGCTCTTACAGATACTATAACAATCCATAAATCAATTATATCAAGCAAACTTGTGCATATGCTGCCATTGTCATTTTCAAAACATTATCTTTCTACTTGATCCCTTATTATACAAGAAGATTCTTTGAAGACATTGTGGATAACTTGATCCTAAATACAATCAGAAGAATCAACTTTCACGTATAACCAAGAAAATGCTGAAAAATTAGAATGAATGTATCCTATCAGATGCCACTCCATTTTACTAATGATCAGTTCTGATCATAATTAAAAAATAGGCATTTTCTTCCATCCAGCATTCCTCCATCTGTTTTATTTTTTTCAAACTTTTTATTGTGATTTAGGTGGGGGTTATAGTTCATAGAACTAATTTTGTATTCATCAACTGAAACTACTTATCAAACCTCCCAATAGCTTGTCCTGTCCTCGCCCCCCTTGTAGAATACTATTTTCCCCTTCACCCAAGTTTATACTTGTCTACCTTCTAGCTTATTGATTCATCCCTCTAAACCCCTCAGTGTTTGTTTCTTTTGGCATTAAGACGTTTGTCTTGTTTTTTTTTTTCTTCCTTGATAATAATGATCTTATACAGTATTTGATTGAATAATTTCACTCAGCATAATGTTCTCCAAGTCCATTCATGCTATGAGGTGCTTCACAGTGTCATCATTATTCTTTTGCGATGGATAGGATTCATTGTGTGGATGTGCCGAGGTTTACTTATCCATCATCCACTGAAGGACCTTCAGGTTGCTGGCGTTTTCTTACTCTTGTGAACAGTGCTGTGATGACCATGGGTATGCACATATCTGTTCTTGCTTTGGCTTTACTTCTTTAGAGTATTAGAGTATGTACCCAGCAAAAGGATTGCTGGTTGCCAGGAGAAACCAGCTCCTAGCACAATCATTACAGGTTCGGTAGGCGCAACTGTACAGTGATAATAAGTAAATATTACAGTAAAGGTATAGAGAGCATGAGAGATAAAAGAGATATATAGAAATAAATGGAGTCAGACACATTTTATGGTAGCATTGCTCACCTCAGCCCCGCTTGGTGGTCCACGTGGAGGGGGAGAGAGAAACTTTGATGCTTCCCAAGCTTTTATCCTCTCTGGGGATGTGCAAGCCCCTTAATTACAGGTGAAGACATACGTCACAGGAAAAGGTTGTGCTATAGGTATTACAGTGATGGGAGGGGGTGATCTAGGGATATCCAGGTAATAGGAAGAGGAGGGATTGGGGGTATACACAAGGCAAGATGGGCGGGTCTTAGATACAGATGGCAGCCTAACTTTGGATGTCACAGAGCTGGTTTGGCTTGTTCCTGGCCCAACTGACAGAGACCATTAGGAGTAGGATGTAAACTCCACCTACAGGAGCCTGTCCATTGTCCCCAGCAGCAGGGAGCAGGCCCACTTCTATGATATGGGGAGACAGTGGTCTGGCAGCAGGGAGGATGATAGTGAGCTGACCTCCGCCCACAGCTAGTCATATCGTATTTCTATTTCCAGTTGTTTGAGGAAGTTCCCTACATCTCTCCCCCGTGGCTGCACATTTTTACAGTCCCACCAGCCGTGTAGGAAGGCTCCAATGTCTCTTTCCCCTCTCTTCTCTTCCGTTTGTTGTTGTAAACTTTGCTATCGATGCCAGTATCTGGTGCTGTCACTGCTATCTTGGCCGAGAGCATTTCACCGTCCGTCGAGGCTTGGGTATCTTCTCTGGTGGACGCTCTGTGAGTGCCCTCTTCTTACTCTATTGATGACGTCTCTGGATGCACATAAGTGTTTTATCTTTCAAAGGTCCCAACTGTCTACTTTGTCTTCTGCTCTCTGTGTGTTTTATTATGTTAATAGAATGTTTAGGCCCTGTATTAGGTCCCTTAGAAGAGCGCTGGTGGCATAGTGGTTACACATTGGGCTGTGATTTGAAAGCTCAGTAGTTTGAAACCACCAGCAGTTCTGAGGGAGAAAGGCAGAGCTCTCTGTAAATAGCTGCCATTTTGGAAATCCACAGGGCCAGTCAGACCCTGTCCTGTAAGGTTGCTATGAGTCAGCATTGGCTTCATGGCAGTGAGGACGGTTTATCCCTAGTTTGTCACTGATGAACCTTATAGTTCTAGGATTTGCATTTAGGTGCTTCATCCATCTTGCATTTGTTTTTGTATGTTGGCTGAGATATGAATCCTGTTTCATTCTTCAGCTCATGGAAATCCAATTATGCCAGCACCATTTGTTGAAGAGACTCTCTCTTCCCTCACTGTATTTTGACCCTTAGTCTAAAGGTGGATGTATTTATTTCTGGGTTCACTCTTCTGTTCCAATTATTTACATACCTATCATTGTACCAGTATTAGGCTGTTTTGACAACTGTGACTATATAACAGGTTTTGAGGTCAGAAAGTGATAGGCCTGATACTTTGTTCTTTTTCTTAAGTAGTGCGTTGCTTATCCTGGGTCTTCCTCTCCATAAAATGTTGGAAATTTCCATTTCTCTAAAGAATGATTGCAATTGTGATGTTGATAGATCTGGATCAGAATTGTGTTAGGCTTATAGATCGATTTGGGCAGTATTGACATTTTCACAATGTTAATTAAGCTTTCCTATCTACGAGCATGGAATGTTTGTCTCTTTCAGTTTCTTTTTGAAAAATCATTTTATTGGGGCTCATACAATTCATTTTTTCCTTTCAATTATACATTTATTAGTCTACTTGCTTTATGCAGGAAGTCGAGAAGAGTCACACAGTATATTCTTGCCTCCAAGCAGCTCTCAGTTGGAATTTTATTACAAAGATACAATATTGTAAGCTATCATCAACCCACATTTTTTTCAGTAGGCACAAAGACAATGGAGCCCGGTCTGAGACCACAGACCTAGAGATGAGTGATTGATGCAGAACAAGTACACCAGTATGCTGAAGGGATATGCGTGGAGGGCGGGACAAGCCTGAAAAGCAGGGTAAAGGAAACTGTCAAAATGCTTGGGAATCAAGAAATTCACTCAGATCCAGTTACCCACAATAGAGACAATTTTGTTTTTTTTGCAATGAGCATATATATTTTTTGTTTTTGTTTTTATGAGTATATATTTTAGAATAAAAATTTTCATTTACCCTAAGAAGTTCATTTCCTAGGGTTTGTGAGATCAAATGAGAACCCCTTTAAAAGCACATATGTGGGGGGGAAGTCAGATACTTGCTGCCAGACTGCTGTCTCATCCCACCACGGGGGTGGGCCTGCTCCCTGCTGCTGGAGACAATGGACTACTTCTCTCTGAAGCTTGGGACCATTAGCTTGGTTCCTCTAGGTGGGGTTTGCACCCTACTGATAATGGTTCCTATGGAGACCCAGAGACCACCCCCTAGACCACCCTCTCATTGCTGTGTAGCCTATAGTGCAACCCTTCCCTGTGACGTATGTCTCTACCTGTAATTAGTGGGTTGGCTTGCCCCCAAAAGGTATATAGGCAAGGGTCAGCAATATAGGATCTTGGACTTCTCTCTCGGACTCTGACCTCCCAGACTCTTCCCCTTCTCCCTTGTTCCCTTTCCCTCCTTCCCTTCCCCCTCTCTCCACGTGGACCACCAAGCTGGGCTGAGGTGAGCAATGTTGCTATGTATCATGCCTGACTGTATTATTGTATTATCTCTCATGCTCTCAATGACTTTAATATAATACTTATATATCTCAACCGTACAATTGTGCCTTACTGAACCCAGAAGTAGTATTACTGAATCCGAGAAGTAGTAATATTAGTAGTAGCGGGTGGGGGCTGGTCCCCCCACCTCCCTCTGTGTCATTATTCTTTTTAATTTAATACTACACACATAGGCCCAATGCTTATCATTGAGAAGCTCAATGTAAACTAGTTTAAAAATGTAGATCCCCCTAAATGAATGTTGAATACCATCCTGACTTCTTTTCTATTTGCTCCATGATCATATTTATGTTGAATGGCAGGAGTGAAGCAGTGTTTAACAAAGAGCAAATGCTTTAAAACCAGCTAGACCTAAAGTCAAATTAAGGATCCAGCTCTTAATAACCATCTGGGTTACCTTAAACGAGTTGTTTAAAGGGATGTCAAAACCAAATTCAAACCCAATGCCATGAAGACGATTCTCATGTACAAGACAGGGCAGAACTGCCCCAGAGGGCTTCCAGGACTGTGACTCTTTAGAGGAACTGAGAGCCTCATCTTGAACTGACAACCTTGTGCCCGCCATGCCAGTAGGTCTCCTTGTTCAAACGGGAGGAGAATGTTAAGGATAAAGCCCTCAACACAATGGCAGACACTCGCCCAATGTTAACCCCGCTCTGCACAGCCCCTAACGAAACCACTAGTTCCAGCAGCACCGGACAGCTGAGGTTTGGCTGCTCGGTGTACAAACTCCGGTGCTATTTGAGCGCTCTCCGATTCCTACCCAGAGTAATGCAAGAAGGCTTCCTCTTCCGGTCCTCTGCCGCTGGGAGAGTGGCAAGCTGAAATGACGCCCCCTGCTGGTGCTGACTTCACAGTGACCGTGCAGTGGCGTGAAAGGGCTGGTGGTGCCAGCGGTAGTGCCTTTGGCAGAATCTTGGCACCCTAGTTCTTCAGCAACTTCTCGTTAATTCCGAGTCTCCCGATGTCCACCCAATACATTAATTTTCTCTGTAATTATAGCATCCACTCCCCGTAGGTAGACAAGAACATTATATTTGTAAACATAATAAATGATTATCAATGCCATAAGACGATTTTAATATCTTTTCTCCATGATTGAATACACAAAGATAATGGAAGTAATGTATTCTTCTGCTGTAAAGTTGGGTGGAATATATCAAAATCCACTCGTTGGATTTTCTTTAAATAGTCCTCTAGAGCAACCTCCTGAAGAAAGGCAGGAAATGCTTTCAGAGGAACACTTTTGTGGAAGGACCTAGCATGCTTTAGATGCAAGTGTGCCAGGCTGGCGATGTCATATACGACATCTCTCACATTTTTACCTTGGTTCTCCCATAGACAACCCTTTTGTGAAAGACCATGCAGCATGCACATCTCCATGGGAAGGAAGACCTTTCTTCTGCTATCATGATAGGGAGTTGCTCTCAAGCAAGTGACAAGGCCTTGTGCTTTTTCAATGTGACTTGCGGCGTGATCTGCATGAAGATCTTTTATGCCCAATATTTCTAGGGTTAAATAAAGAAGAGAGTTCTGTGTGTTCTCAGCATAAGTTTCCAGTTCCTGGATATTACGATATACTTTGCCATCCACATTTTTTTCTCTTTCATCAATGATTCTCAAAAGCCATCTTTTAGTCAGATTATGCCTTTTGATAGCCTTGCATAGTTCCAGGGCCACTGGTTGATGTGGTGGATTGACCTGGTATAAATCTTCCACAGTGGTTTTCCAAAACTGCATTCGCATCACTCCAATGGGTTTCTCAGACGCTGAGTCCTTAACCAGCCAGAGCCAGTTCTACATTGAAGGCTCTCAATGCGAATGCAGCACATCGGGATTCTGGAGGGAGCATAAGTAGCTTTCATAATCTAGTCTCCTCAGCCCCGCTTGGTGGTCCACGTGGAGGGAGAGAGGGGGAAGGGAAGGAGGACTGGAAAGGGAACAAGGGAGAGAGGA
>NW_022105908.1:21340879-21342154 GCF_000313985.2 Echinops telfairi | reverse complement strand
TTATTAGGGGCTCATACAACTCTTATCACAATCCATACACACATCAATTGTGTAAAGCACATTTGTACATTCATTGCCCTCATCATTCTCAAAAGTGGTTGTTTTTTTTTAAGTCTTTCTAAAAGAAAGGAAACAAAACACAAAGAAGCCCTCAGTAAGGGTGGGAAGATAGTATCCTTTACACAGAGTCAAAGGAAGTTTCTTCAGGCAGAAGCAGCAACATATGTAAAGGCCCCGAAGTTGAATTGGGCTTGCTGAAGAATAGTAGTCTTAGTGAAGAACTACAAGTCAATTTAAAGTTAAAAACAAAGATTAAAGAAAACATTTTGCACTAAAAACAAATTATTACAGTGAATGAGTGTTTCGCAAAACAGGGAAACAGAGTAAAGAAGCCCTTGACGAAGAACTCCAAGGGGTACAGAATTATAGAGAAAAATAGAGACAAACGCTGCACGTCACAGTTGGGGTGTTTTTGATTGGTTAACGTTTAGAAAGTTGCACGTGTCAGAGTCATCTATTGACTACTGAAATCACGCGTCCAAATATATGGACAGCGCTGGTCTGCGTTCAACTGACGGACTGAAGCATGAGGACGATGGGTTCTGTTGGACTACAACAGCCAAGAATTTGCTGAAGGAGCAGAATGGTCGCAAGTAAAATTAGAAAGGATTCTAATGCTCAAGGAAAGGAAAAGAATTTTGACATTGAAAAGTGATAACATTGTCCTTATTTAACATCAGCTTATTATAATCATAAGTTTGGTTAGTTAGAACAAACGTTTGGAAAATTGCAAGTAGGGTTGAGGGCACTTTAAGGCAGTATTTTCTCAAAATTACCTTAGCTGCTCCAGTGGCACGCTTAGCCCAGTGTTTGACACTGGTACAAGCAGGATAGTCTTCTCGTAACACCAGCTATTTCTAAACACAAGCTCATCTGTAAGTAGAGTAGGGTGGGCAAAATCCCAGTTTTTCTGTAGAAATTGCTTTTGTCTAGGATAAAGGTATAGTGGAAATTTCAAAATATATTACTTTTCTGTGGTATAAAAGTAAGAACCTGTCTTAGGCTGGGTTTTCAAGAGAAGCAAGAGCAGTGAAATATATATAGACTAGAGAACCAAATCCAGAGACACGCATGTGTAGTATTAAATTAAAATGGCGAAGAGTCGTCGTGGGCCAGCCCCCACCGCTAATCCAGGGTTCAGTAATACTACTTCTGGGTTCAGTGTATGGTTGAGATATATAAGTATTGTATTAAAGTCATCGAGAGTATGAGAGA
>NW_022105908.1:21337605-21339971 GCF_000313985.2 Echinops telfairi | reverse complement strand
ATATATATATATATGGAATTCTGGTGGCATTGTGGTTACTCGTTGGGCTTCTAACTACAAGGTTAGCAGTTTGAAACCACCAGCCACTCCTCAGGAAGAAGATGAGGCTTTCTACTCCCATGAAGAGTGACAGTCTCAGAAACCCACAGAGGCAGTTCTACCCTGTTCTATAAGGTCACTATGAGTTGGAATCAATTCAATAGCAGTGAATATATATACATATAAATTTATATTATCATAATACATTATGATATTATATAAATTTATATATATTCACAATATATTATGATATATAATATTTATATGTATAATTTAATATAAAATTATACATATAAATATATAAATTTATATTGAGAAAATGGCTCACACAGTTGTACAAGCAGGCAAGTCCAAGTCTGGGCAGGTTCCAAGTCTGTGGGTCAGAAGTTTGGTTGGAGGCTTTCTCTGACTTGCATAGCCTTGGGGATTGATGAACTCAAGATTGGTAGGAAGATGACTGGCTGCAGAGGCAAATGAATCCAAGACCAGCAGGTCAATGCCAACCTGCTGTTGACTTCCAGGATTAGTGGGCAATATGGCAGGCTGTTGGTGCAAGTTCATAGACCTGGAGGTTGAGGAATCAAATACACGATCCAGACCTAGTGTGGTAGTTACATAATCTGTTGTCAATTTGAGACAACAGAGTGAAGGGGTGGAGTTTAGCCTATCAATCAGGTCACAGCTTGATGACCTCATTTGGAGGTGCTAAGGAGATAAATAGCTCACTGGAGGAAGGACACAGGCTCACTTCCTGTGAGACATTACTGAGGATGAGCCTGATGGAGCTATGCTGATGCAGCCAGAACTCAGAGAGCTGGAGGAGCCACTTGGAGACCCACATCAGTGCTGAATGCCTCTACCACCGCTGGATCCACAAGGCTTTCCACCCACTGGCCTGTGATATTCTTGTATTCCAGGTCATTGCATGTGTTTCATAAGTCTGAAGAGGAATTTATAGATTGGTATCAGACATATGGACTAATATCGGGCTTATGGACTTGATCTGGACTGGGCTGGGATAATATAAAGCTCTTTCTTATACACATATCAGTGTTACAAATTTGTTTATGTAGTCAACCCGGACTAACACACCTAGCAAAAAGCAAGCAAGCTCTTCTTCAGTGTCCACTTCCTTTGGAAGCAGGCCATTCCCCTGAAGAAACTTCCTTTCAGTTGATTGCACCAGGGTTGTGATATGAGGGAGGATAGTGCATCCCTAATCTTTTTACACCGGAGAGGTTGCTCAGAGCATCTGATTATGGAAGTGATTACATTGTATTAGATCACATCACGGAGAATTACTAGGTCTTAATTGCCAAACTACCGAGAATCTTAATACTGGCAACTCAATCCAAATGCTAACTATCACAATCCATAATTTTAATTATGATAAATATTTATTGGGGGAAGGGGCGGCAGGTGCCATGTTGGGCGGCAAAGGTGGCAAGAAGAAGCTCCTGAAACAACCCAAGAAGCAGACCAAGGAAATGGATGAGGAAGAGAAGGCGTTCAAGCAGAAACAGAAAGAAAAACAAAAGAAACCCTAGGAGCTAAAAATGGAGGCCGTGGGGAAGGGGCCCCTGGCCACAAGTGAAATTAAGAAATCTAGCAAAAAGCCAGCTGTTCTTGGTGACTGAGGCAATGATTACCCTGGATTCCATTCCTGTGTAGACATCTGGATTTCCTGCTATAACATCGGTTGCCATTTATTGTTAGAATGAAGTGCTGTCTTGGGGCCTGCTGTACATTTAAGAATAAATTTTTGTAAAAAAAGAACAATCATACAATGTTTAGTTCTTGTCGCTCAGTTTACACTGATTGAAATCCATATTGAAGGTTGCAATCCTTGATCTTCAGCGGTAAGTGTTTTAAGTCCTCACTTTCAGCAAGCAAGGTTGTCATTGGCAGGTTGTGAATAAGACTTCCTCCCACCCTGGTGTCTTCTTCTTCTTCTTATAATACAGTTTCTCTCATTGTTGCTCAGCATACAGATTGAATATGGTAAAGAGGCTGGAATCCTGACACACACCTTTCCTGATTTTGAATCATGCAGTATTTCCTTGTTCTGTTTGCACAACTGCCTTTTGATTTTAGGCTTAGGCTTAAGGTTAGTAAGAGAAAGGGAACGTGTTAGGTGTTGTATGTGTTGAGGTTAGACACTTACGTAGCAGTCAGATTCCATGAATTCAAATAGACCGAAGTGATGAGACTGAGAGAAGCAGGGAAACTGGTGAAGAAGCTAGGTGAGAGGGAATAGTTCTTTGGATTAAAGTTGCCCTGGAGACGGAGACATGGAGAAAAAGCCAAAAGGTTGTATTTTGGAGCAG
>NW_022105908.1:21327936-21336385 GCF_000313985.2 Echinops telfairi | reverse complement strand
AGCTGGACTTCCGCCTCAGCCCCTTCATGCGCGCATGCGCACTCCCAGGGTAGCGCTCCATGCCCCCAGTGCGCAGGAGCACAGCGCCCTCTCCTCACGTTCCCTCCGCAAGCGCGTTCGTCGCGGTGCGTTTGCGTCATCGCGCCACGCCGCCGCCAGAGCCCGGGTGGAGATGGCGGCAGCCGTTCTTAGCGGGCCGTCTGGTGGGCCCGCGGCGGGGGTCCCTGGCGGAGCTGGGGGCTTCTCGGCGATGGGCTCGGGTCCTCGTCTCCGCTTGCTACTGCTAGAGAGCGTGTCCGGGCTGCTCCAGCCGCGAACGGGGTCCACCGTTCCTTCGGGGCATCGCCCAGTGCGCCCGGTGCCACATTTGCCCCAGCTCATGTGCCTGTTGCAGCTGCATGGGACGGTGGGCGGGGCCCAGGTGAGTCTCCGGCCCGCACACACGCGGCCCAGTGGGTCGGTGGGGGTCGGCTACGTGTGCCTCGGAGTCCGGGTACCCCGCAGCCTCATTGGGAGCTTCAGGGAAGAAGAACTGGAGACAGAAAGCCGTTTCGGGTGTCAGTTCGAACGAAATCCACGCATTTCTTCTTTACCAGCCAGGACTATTTTCAGGGCAGAGAATGAGCCTTTATTTCCCTGTGTCTAGATTATTGGTTGCGTGGTGGGTACATAGGTTCGGTTGCTAACTGCGGTTGCTAACCGCCGGGTCAGCAGCTCGAGTTCAGCCGCTAAGCGGGGTGAATGAGACTCTGCTCCTATAAAGATGTACAGCTTTGGAAACCCACAGGGCCAGCGCTGCCCCGTCCGTGGCGGACTCTGAGTCAGCATTGACTCGATGACCGCGTTTGTTTATTTGGAGGTTATTGGGAGGCACATACTAGTTGTATGACCTCTAACTTATTTTTCTTCCGCTAATAACTATTTTTCTGGGATTGTTTCGACTGAATTAACCCACATTTTCAGTGAATAAATATTTACTGAGCTCTTTTTGAGCACTAGGTATGGTACTAGGCGTTCCGATTTCAGAAGTTGTGGGAGATAGTCAAAATAAAGTGCTGTGAATAGTAGTCGTTCTCTGATCTATTCTGGGGAATTGTAGGGTTTTCCTGAAAAATGGGATTTTAAGCTGAGATTCCAAGGATGTGTAGGGATCGGTTAGGGAAAGAAAATGAATAAGAGCTTCTCAATCGGAGGAAAGCGCCTGTGGGAAGAGCCTACGGTAGGAAGGAATTGTCAAGAAGATTGTGTAGTGCTTGGTGCCAGGAGATAAATGGGAAGAGAGTGGAGATGAGGTGGGTGAGGTGGGCAGCAGTGGACAGGTCATGCCAGATTTTGTGGACTTTAGGTAATTTGGACTGTCCTAAAAGTAGATAAAACATCCTTTCAGTTCCACAAGCTGGAAACCCAGGGATCATCTTAGACACTTCCTTTATAATAATAATAAAAAATCATTTTATTGGGGTCTCTTACAGCTCTTATAACAACCCATACATCAATTCTATCAAGCACATTTGTACATATGTTGCCATCATCATTTTCGAAATATTTTCTTTCTACTTGAGCCCTTGGTATCAGCTCCGCTTTTATCCTCTCCTTCCCCACCCTCCTACCCTGGTGACCCCTTAATAAATTATAAATTACTATTATTTTCAAATCGTACACCATCTGTACCCACTTTTTTTTTTCCCTTTACCCACTTTTCTATTGTTTGTCCTCTTGGGAGTGGGGGAGGGTTATACATCGATCATTGCGATCAATCGGTTCCCCCTTCCCCTTCTTCCCCCTATTCATGTTATTGCTACGCCCATTATTGTTCCTGAGGGCTTTATCTGTCCTGGATTCTGTGTGTTGAGAACTCTTATATGTAACAGTGCCCAGGCTTTGGTCTAGCTGGATTTGTCAGGTAGAACTGGGATCATGACAGTAAGGGGGAGAGGGGGCGAGCATTAAAAAACTAGAGGAGTGTTATGTGTTCCCTCGGTGCTATACTGCACCCTGGTTGGTTCGTCCCTACCTTGTGACCCTTCTGTGAGGGGATGTCCAATTGCCTAGACATCTCCTTGTTTACACATTACCTCTTGTTGATTTTGCCTTTGGAGGACTTTCAGATCTGCCCACTCCCTCCCATCCCTCTCCCATTGTCTCATCCTAGCTTGAACCCCATCATTTCCCCAGGTGAAGATACTGAATCTAAGATATAATTTGTCGAATCCATAGTACCAAAGAGACCAAAGTCTCGCCATAAGATTCTGGCCGATAGGACCCTAGAGCAGTGGTTCTCAATCTTCCTAATGCCGCGGCCCTTTAATACAGTTCCTCATGTGGTGACCCCCCCAACCATAAAATTGTTTTCATTACAACTTCATAACTGTAATTTTGCTACTGTTATGAATCGGGCGACCTCTGTGAAAGGGTCATTCGACCCGTAGAGGGGTCGTGGATAGAGTAGAACTGCCCCAATGGGTTTTTGAGACCTTAAGTCTTTATAGGAGCAGAAGGCCTCATCTTTCTCCTGCTGAATTGTTAGGGGGTTAGAACTACTGACTTTGTGGTTAGCAGCTCAGTGTGTAGTCCACTATGCCATTAGTGTTGCTTAATCTATAGTAGGTGCACCCTTAATATCTCCGCTCTTCCCCTTTCATTCCTCCTCTCCATTATCCTTCAATACCCTATTCATGAGCCCAGGTGGAGTAATGATTCATTGTATGCTGGGTTAAATTCAAGTCAGCTGCTGGAAACCAAGAGAGACTGGGCTTTCCGCTCCTGTAGGGTTACAGCCCCAGAAACTTACAGGGGCAGTCTGTCCTGTCCTATGGGTCGCTATGACTTGGCATCAGCTAGATGGCAGGGAGTTTAAGTTTTCCAGGTCCAACCTCCGGTTACTTTGGTCTAACTAGCTTTATTCTTCCTTCCAGGTGGTTCATGCTTCCTTCACACTTCATAGGTGGTTCAGTAAGCAGCCCTCATTTATTACAGACCTTGATATGCTTCTTAGTTGAGGGTGACAAAATCATGTCACTTTTACTTCAGGACAATTTCAGAAGCAGAAGCTGGTTGTAAATTTTCTGCTCCCTCTAAATCCTAATTTGTATGCTTCCCCTGCTAGTTTCTTCGGCGGGGTGTGGGGTGGTGGTGGTTGTGTGGGGGTGTGTCTTTGTTTCTGTTCTCATCTGAAAAACACCCCCAGAAATGTCTTTTCTCAGTATTTTGGAAATATAATGTATCCTGCCTATGAATGTGTGATTTATGATCTCTTTTGAGACTTTCCTTCCTGAAGTCCTGTTGCGTGAACTTAATGTCTTGTTTATTTTCTCTAGCTGAATTTGGAGGAAAGAAGTTAAGACTGAAATGACCACATAGAGTCCCCCTTTAATATTATCTGAGTCACTTATTGGTACATCTGATTTGACTGACTTTCTAATTCTGTTTTTGTGTTGGGTCTTCAGTACAGGAGGCTGTGGGCTCCCCCCCCCCCACCAGTCCCGTCCCCCATGCAAATAATATTGTAAATTTATTTTAAAAACTTTTTAGTGGACGTTTGTTTCAGAAACACTTATTAAATATTTGTTCTGTGTGAACTACTATTACTCATCTTTAGGTAGATAAAACATTCTTTCTATTAGAGGATTTCTAGTTTAGTTGCTAGGGGAAATGAAGGTAAGTAAGTAGGCCCAGGGCTTGAGGGAAAAAGAGTTCTGTTGATTGATGGTTATTCACCAACTTGTTTCTCCCCGTGGGTATCACACTCAGTCGTTCCAGAATGGAACAGGTCACGTTTTCTAGCATAGATTATAGCAAGGGTCTCCTGTCTCCTTGCCTTTGGTTTTTCTAAAGTAAAATTCTGATCCTGTGTGCTTCCTTACGAAAATCCTTCGTACTTGGGCTTTCTTCCCTCAAGGTGTGTACGGATTGCTTTGCACTCTCCCTGTGCTGTGTCCCCTCCACTCCCCCAATCTTTTTAGTTCTCTCCTTTCTCTCTGGGAAACGTTTTTGTTTGTTGTCTTCAAAACTTTTTATTGTTATGGGAGAACGTCTTTAACCACTTATGATTAACTGATCTTTATCACACTTTATTGAAATGATCTAGGTATGTTTATTCCACTTAAACATACAACCCCTTCCTCCACTCACATAAGTAGGCTTTAACTAGTTTTGTTTTGGCCTGTAGGTGTATTAGTCTGTGTTGACTAGAGAAACAAATTCATAGACATTCATGTTTAAAAGGAAGAGTTTTATATACAAGAGCATTTGAATATTGAGAAAATATCCCAGTCCAGTCCAGATCAAGTCCATAAGTCTGGTACTAGCCCATGTGTCCAATACCAATCTATAAATTTCTCTTCAGACTCATGAAACACATGCAGTGACGCCAAATGCAGGAAGATCATGGGCCAGTGAGTGGAAAATCTTATAGATCTAGTGGTGGTAGAGGAATCCCAGTACTTGGTCTCCATGTGTCTCCTTCAGCTCCAGGGCTCCAGCGTAGTTCCATGTGCCCTGTCAGCAAGCATGTCTTGTAGGGAGTGAGTGTGTGTCCTGCTTCCAGTGAGCTATTTATTTTCTTAGCACCTCTAAATGAGGCCATCAAACTATGACCAGATTGACAGACTAAACTGCACTCCTTCACTCTTATCACAAATTGACAATAGATTATGTAATTACCATAGACCACCCCTTGTCAATTTAACACTTTTATACAACTCTTTAGCCATATATAATTTTCAAACAAACAATAATAAAATCATATCTGTACCTAACAGGATAAACCTGAAATGCATACAATTAAAAAATGTGCCACCCTCATTTAAACATAACATTCTATAAGTGAACAAAACAAAAATATTCTATGCCTAACAATTGCGTTTAAGTAACACTACACCTTAATCCTATGAATATATTCCCCCACCTATGAAAGTTTGTAAGCCAACGACTTCATGCCTTTATCCCCCCCAGTTGTGTGTATTCAGTTCTGTTCTGCCCACTTCCAACAACCCAGTCCTCTAAGGAGACAATCATATTCTTTGACGTGAAGAATCTTCATTCCAGTTGGAACTTTGTGAGTCTGCATCTATAAGCAAAGTCAAATCAGGACAGACCAGCCATAAAGTCAGCAGCAATATGCACCAGTTCACAGGCTCAAAAAATCTTCACTTCATCTGGTCTGGTTCTGGTCAGCTCAGTGTGGGCTGCCTCACAGCCTCCCCAGGGTGTCCATTTGTCACCTCACCTTTAGACCCTGGGCTCGACACTAAGTGTCCAAATGTGTATCACCCTTGTGCTAGGTCATGAACTTCAGACCTGTCAACCCACTCTTATCTTTTGTAGTTCCTGTGAACCAGGTCCATGGGTGTCAGTGGCCAGACTCAACCCGTCTCTTTTTTTGCTGTATTTCGCCCACTTCCACTCATCAAGCCACCTAGCAAGCATTTCAGCCTGCTCACAGGCTTCCTTTAAAGTCCAGTCCTAAGAGGGGTTTTCTTCGTGGTTCCAGATTTTTTCCAGCCTCAAGTGCAAACCACTAGTTCAAAATTCAAAAATCCAAAGAGTTCCTTTTTTTCCCAATCTGTCAACATCCCTCTAGGCAGGCCTCTTGGAATGTAAATGTCTTGAATACTCCAAAGCACTGGGTGGGGCTTATCCAGAGCCTTCTTTGCTGGGGTGTCCTAAACCCATTTAAAGACTCAAATTTTAATGGCTGAAGGCAAGGCTTACATGCTCTATTTTCATACTTCCCAATAATCATTTCCATCAATCCTTATAGCAACAATAATAAGCAGAAGAAATCAGTATAAACAAAGTAGAATCAGGTACTAAACTCAATTCTCAAAACAGTCAAGTTCAGTTCTTACCTATCTTAATCCTTATCTAAACTATTCTATTGATACAAAATATGGGATTAGGCCTCTGACAGCATCATGTCAGAGCCAGGCTTTCTGTCAGCCATTTTGACCTTCTGTCAGTCATTTTCATTATGCACCACGTTCTCTGAGAAAGTCAAGCAGCGATTTCGCCCCTTGAGCCCAAAATACACATTCATCACATTCATTTTCACCATTTCAAACAGGAATAACCAAAGGGAGCAACCAAAGAAAATGATCAAAACTTTAACTTCCCATGTTCTTTCCAGGAAACAACCCAGTAAACTGCATGGCCATGTCTGACCTCTGGCTAGGCAGGGAAGAAAAACTACCCTGAGGCAGAGGTCAAACAAGCATCCACTCTCCTTAGCCACTGTCTGTTTCTCTAGTACCCCACCCCCAAGGTACCATAATGTGTTTTCTCAACTGCCTCCAGCGAGCTATGTATCTCCTTAGTGCTTCTAAATGAGGACATTAAGCTGCGATCTGATTGACAGGCTAAACTCCACCCCTTCATTCTTAAGTCTCAAATTAACAACAGATTATGTAACTACCACATAGAAAAAAGTACTATTCTGAATCACCCTGCCTTGTGCTGGGTACCTCTCACTTGGATGGAGCTGCCAGTCTAAGTTCGTTGTTTCCCCCATCTGTGCTCTTGCTTTGAATTCTTTGAGTTTGAAAATGTACAAACAACTTCGACTTCTGAAATTGGCCTGAGATAACAGTTACATTATTTTGTCAGCCTCAACTGAGAAGTAATGTAAAGGTCTGTAATAAATGAGGTCATCATAGATTAATTTGGGCTGATTATTGAGCCACGTAGGCAGTTGTAACACATTTTTTAAAAATGAAAATACTTGTGCCGGGGGTGGGGTGGTCTGGGTGT
Source organism: Echinops telfairi (assembly GCF_000313985.2). Lineage (NCBI taxonomy): Eukaryota > Metazoa > Chordata > Mammalia > Afrosoricida > Tenrecidae > Echinops > Echinops telfairi. The sequence continues at coordinate 21,329,638 of NW_022105908.1, read as the reverse complement.
GTGTGTGTGAAAGCAAAGGAAACTGACCACAGCTGCTTGTATGAAAGACCCAATACAGACCCTATTTCTGTTTTCTGTAGTGCGCAGTTGAAACTGGCAGGAGTCGTATGTGATGCTGTTGTGAAGAAAGCAGAGGCCACATTATGTCTAGCTGTTTGTTAAGCTAGGTTACTGGAGGGATTTAAGCAGAAGGTTGCTGTAATCTTGATGTTTTTAAAAAGCTCACTGATGACTTAGCTGGTGAACTGTTAGCACGAAGCCCTAGATGCCTCTGAATATGACTTTCCCTCGAAGACTTCCTTCCTGAAGGGCAGCTGCATGAATTTAATGTCTTGCTTATTTTCTCTTAAGCACCCAAGTCTAGCAGAATTCAAATTGGGTTTTCCTGGCCCACCCTTTGTTACTGTGGTCTTTCTAGCTTGGTGTTTTCTCTTATTTCTCTGTGATGCCTTCGTGCTTTTGTTCTTGCTGTGAGCAGGCTCACTGAAAGGGGAAAAGCGTCATGTTAGTACAGCATTAATTTTAATACACTAGTTCTCATGTATTTCAAAAGTAACCATGCTAATCTACCATTTTAAAAAGTATAGAAAAAAATCAACCCTAGCCAGACCTTGTACCCACTCGACCAGTGCCTAGCACATAGTAGACACCCCAATAGTAACTGAATCAATTGCACACATGGTCTACTGCATAGGTGCAAACTAAGCCAACATCTAGCTTTCTTCTCTCCATCTGACTCTCAGCCGGTGACCTCACTTGCTTTCCCCGGAGAAAGCAGATTTAGGCAGATGGGAATTTCTATAGTCTCCTTTCTATGAATCTACCATATCTACTACATTTGCCTGCATCTGTGTCCATGTGTGCTGCCACCCATCCCATTACTAGGGATGAGCTGTGTATGTGCCAGACTTCCATTGTATACTAGATGCAACCCCTCTCCACTTACAGGATGCCACGGTGCCAGCAATTCTCCCTACTCTCTGCCATCGTCCTTTTCTCCCCTCATTTAGATGATTTTCATCAGCATGTGGCGCAAAGCTGCTTTAAATAACCTCCTCTAGCCCCTGTCCCCTTTCTCTACTTTCTCTCTCTCTCTCTGCCATCTAGTTAGTTCTGACTCAGACCTTACAGGGCAGAGTAGAACTGCTCCATCGGGTTTCTGAGGCTGTAAATCTGTATGGAAGAAAATTGTTTCATCTTTCTCCCCTGGAGTGGGCTGGTGGGTTTGAACCACTGACCTTTCAGTAAGCAGCCCAACGCTTAACCCGTTGGCGCCACAAAAGCTTCTCATAGGAGTTGTCTATACTCACTTTTGAACCAGCCCCCCCTTTTAAAAAAAGCGTTGGGTAGAGGTTTACAGAGTAGATATGTGAATTTAAATTTTTAATAATATTTCAAATAAATTAAAATGTATAGAAGTTAAAAATTTAGTAGAGAAAATTTCTCTGTCTCCTAAATGTCAGCATTTTAAAGGTGTATTTGTATTTTCTGTGGTCATTAAGGAGGAAACTGGAGACAGAGCACATTTGCCTTTGAATACATAAGTATACAGTGAACCCTCGCCACTTCGCACTTCGACTTCCGCGGCTTCACTGTATCGCGGTTTTTGTGTAACAGCGCATGCTCTGTCATTACTGCCACTGATTGGCTCATACTGTACATGCTTCTGTCTGCATTGCTATGTTTCGGAGCTACGTATCAG
>NW_022105908.1:21300028-21326605 GCF_000313985.2 Echinops telfairi | reverse complement strand
TTACAAATAAGGAATCCTACTTCGCGGAATTTCATTTATCACGGTAGGGTCTAGAACCGATTAACCGCGATAAACGAGGGTTCACTGTATATTTCTTTAAAAGAAAGCAACTTTTCTTCATAATCATGCTCCATCAAACTCAGAAAATTAGCTGTAAATCTTACATGTTGTCAACCACCCAACAGGTGTCCTTTAGCAAAAGCAAAAAACCAAACAAAGCAAACGAAGTGTCCAGGCTAGGATGACACACTGCATCAATGATCATGTCTCTTTAGTTGTTCAGAGTGTGAAATCATTCTTTAGGCTTTATTTTGCGATCTTGACATTTTTGGAAATTTCTGGATGCCCTCCTCGCACAGTAGTTAGACGCTTGGCTGTGACCCGGAAGGTCGGAGAGCACCAGCTGCTGCTCGAGGCAGGTGCGGCCAGGGCCAGGTGCGGCCGTCAGCTTCTGAAAGATGACAGCCTTGGAAGCCCTGGGGGCAGTTCTGTTTTGTCCTGTAGAGACAGTGAGTCAGCGTTCACTGATGGCAACAGTGCAGAGCCATTATTTTGCAGGATGTCGCTCAATTTGGTTTGTCTCCTGTTTACTGGTAACTAAATGTGGGTTGTGTGTTGTTGGTGGGAATCTCACAGAAGTGATAGCGTGTCCCCTCAGTGTACCATCCCATCCCAGGTGGTACACTGTGGGCTATTTGCTTTGATCACTGGTTCTGGTGGTATCTACCAGATTTCTTCACTGTTAAGTTAGACCCTTTCCCTTTGTAAAGGAGGGTCGTGTGGGGAGATGCTTTGCAATTATGTAAGTATCTTGTATTTTGTCAGTCTCTCACCCACCCCGAGTCGTCCCTGAGTGAATTACTGCTGTTGTGGTTGTTCCATTCTTTCTTGAACTTACTCCATTTAGTCGTTCAGCAAAACCACTTGGATGAAACAGCTTTTTATTAAGGTCATCAAGATATTAAATGCAAAATTTAAATTCAGGTCTACATTACTGGACTTACCTGTAGCATTTCATCATTCCTGCCTTCTTGGAAAGTTAGCTTCACTTGGTGTCTGGAATGTCACTCTTGCCACAGAGGCACTCCTTTTCAGACTCCTTGACCAGTTCCTCTGCTCTCTCTGGTCCCTAAAGGTTTTTGTGCCCAGGAACCCAGTCTTTTGCACGGTCTTTCTTCTGTTTACACTCACTCCCTTGACAAATTGATTAGTCTCACAGCATCTCGCATTAACCAGGTCTCACAGGTTAGTCTGGTCATTGTTTTCTTACTGTCTCCTCTAACTAGCATATGAGCTCCCTTGTGCTTAAAAAACCTCACTTGAGACCTGTATTAGAAAAGATCTTGCAAAAGACCTATTGTGGCACCCCCCAAAAAAAAGGGGGGGGAGGGATGAACACTTTTTCTGCATGAGAGAAGGTACCTTATTTGTTTTTTGTTCCACCCCATATTCCTTCACCTGACTAAGTGCATGTGAGAGGTCTTCGAAAAATTCAGACACATTTTCGCTATCTTTCAGTCCCATGTTGCCATGAACTTTTTAAAAATCAGTTTTATTGGCATATAATTCATATTATTACAGTTCAGTATTCAATCATTTTAAGAAGAGTTGTACAGTTATCACCACAATCAATGTTAGAGAACATTTTCTAAATTCTTAAACTTTTTGTTACCAGCTCCCCATTTTCCCTCAACCTCCCCCGCCATACCCCTAAGGAACTTTTAATCCAGGTACTGTCTATAGGTTTACCTCTCTTGGGTTTCATATACAAGAGAACATTTAAACAAAACAAAACAAAAACAAGTAAAACAGATAAAATCCTCAATTGAAAAGAAAGCAGAAAATATTAAAAAATAGAAAAAATTTAAAATGTATCAAAAGGGAGCTCAAATAATAAGGTGTTACATATTAGCCTAACTGCATCTGCAATCATCTTTCCAGTGCATTCTGCATGATAGCAAGGCACTTCACATCCCTGGTCTGTGGTCAGAGGAATTCACCAGAGGTTTACTGCACGTGTATTTCCCATTCAGTTTTTTAAAAAAAACTGAAACAACTTTAAAATAGTTTAAAAGAGAGACCAAATGGTTAGCTATTACATTTTAACTCTGCCTAAGCGACTTAATGATGGTGCCTGATAACAAGGCTGTTCCCATCCCTGCGCTGTGATCCGAGGGGATTCACCAGAGCCTTAATGCATGTGTGGACTCTGCAAAGGGATGTTGGGCTTCTGCTGTCACCCATCCTGCAAACGAGGCGTGCACAATTTAAGCTCTTGTACCGTTCCCTCCTTTTTATTGAAGATCTTTGGATCACACAAGCTGATGTTCTTCTATGTCAGTGGTTCTCAACCTTCCTAATGCCGCCACCCTTTAATATAGTTCCTCATGTTGTGGTGACCCCCCCAACCATAAAATTATTTTCATTGCTGGGTCATAATTGTAATTTTGCTACTGTTATGAATGGGGCCTGTGAAAGGGTCGTTAGGCCCCCAAAGGGGTTGCGACCCCCAGGTTGAGAACTGCTGTTCTATGTGGACTTAGTCGACTCCTCCATGAGCTTTTGGAAGCTCCTCGTATGTGTTTGCTGGTAGAATTGGTTTTGGTGCTGTGAGGAGGGTCTGACCATTCAAGGGATGGAGCGGTTACTTGTGGGAGGCTGGTGGGAAACATCTTTTGGGCCTCCCAGAATGTGAGAAAATGTGAGGGTTGGGAGGAAGACTGGTTGGCTAGGGCTGCTTTTGGCGTTCTTACCAATTCTATGGAAACCAGGAACAGGCAGAGAAGGAGGATTTGTTTGGGGCTGGGAGAAGGATAATGGGCAAGTTCAGTGTCCATTCAACTATATGTCTACTCTGTGCTAGGCGCTCTGCAGGATTTTGGAGATTTCTGATGTCTAGCACCTGGGATGAGTTAGGACTCTCTTCTGGATAGCGTTTATTTGTTGAGTGGTGCATGAGGGGAGGAACCAGCAAAGTATCATTTGAGGAAAGCCTGAGGGGTAGGTCTCTGTGTGTGCTATCCACAGAAAATAGGACAAAGGCTGAGGGCCTTTAGGGGAATGATCTTTGCCCTTAGAAGGAGGTGTGACTCAGAAGAGCCTTCATAGGTACCAAGGAAGACTTGGAGAGCTTCTCCTGAGTCTTTAGCATCCCACTCACTTCCCTGTTTTCTTTCCTCCAGAACCTTTCGGCTCTTGGGGCATTAGTGGGTCTCAGCAACGCACGTCTTCGTTCTATCAAAACCCGGTAAGTCTTTGACCCTGTTTTTTTCTCCAGTGGGATACACTTGAGGAAATGGGTCCCTATCTGTCCCCATCCATTGTCATCACCCCATGGATTTAAGAAATTTCTCCATTCCCTTAGCGAGTGGAGTTTAATTTTGTGTGTGTGAGCTTGCTTGAGTTGAAGCCTGCCTTTTTTAGCTCTCAGATTCCCTATTCCCCTGAGATTACTTCTCGATTCATTCCTTGCTGCCCTCCCCTCATTCTGAAGTCCTCCAGGTAAGTATCCCAAAGGAACCACCGTGGATCTGCGTGAAGTCTTGCGTTGTCTCGCGAGAGTAGAAGAGCCCTAAGTAGGACTCTTTACCCGCTTGTCATCACTTTTTTTCTTCTAAGGTTTGAGGGCTTGTGTCTGCTGTCCCTGCTGGTTGGAGAGAGCCCCACGGAGATGTTCCAGCAGCACTGTGTCTCTTGGCTCCGGAGCATCCAGCAGATCCTCCAGGTAAGGATCCAGGTGCTGACTCCTAGTTTTCCACCGTGGCTGTGGTAGATGTTCTTCGGGGACTGGACATTTAGTTGATTCTGAGATTGACAGAATCATTGGAAGTAAATTTTCTGGTGGAAGGGAGAATGAGCTTCAAATAGGAACAGGGTTAGTTAGATTCAGCTCACCTTTACACAGGTTTACTCCTTACTTACCTTTCCGAATGCCGGATATGGATAAAGTTCTTTTTCCCAGAACCTTTTTTTATTTTTTTGGCTTCTTTTAACATTTTAAGTTTTCCCTCTGCTTTTACATTCCTTGATGACATCTTCTGTTATCCAACATGCTTATTCAGCAGTGGTTTGCTGAGCTCCCATGGCAGGCTGCTTGCTCAGATTTGGGGAGACAGGTAAAATGTACACAGCCTGGCTTCCCTGGTGCCTGCAGTTTAGGGCCAGGATTGGCATGTTCTTTTTTTTTGGGGGGGGGGCATGTTCTTTTCTATGAAGGGCCCAATAGGATGTTTCAGGCTTTGTGGACCACATATGATCTCTTTTGTGTACTGCTTTGTGTGTGTGTGTGTGCCCAGCCCCTTTAAAAATATAAGACCCATTCTTAGTTTGTGAACCACCCGCAGCCACTGGAGTTTGGTATGTGATTTTATACACGAGTTTGAAGTGGTACCCTGAGGTACCCTGAGGAAGCACAGGGAGGTGACCCTCAGACTCTGACCCTGGCTGGGATGGGGCAGTGCTGGTAGTGGTGACTGGGATTAGTGCTTCGGGGAAACCTCTTCCGCACTGATAATAGGCACTCATTGGGCTAAGGAAGGGGTGAAGAGTGTTCTAAGGATGGAAAAGAAGAAAAGAGGAGCTGGCCCCTTTTGAAGACTTGTCGGCAAGCTGGTGTGGCTGGAATGGTAGATGGGTGCAAGCCATGCATGGCCTTTGGACCATGGTAATAATTCTGGTTTTTACCTTGAGAGCAGTGACAGTTTTTAAAGGGTGAGGAGGTGGTGGTGGTAGTGATGTGATCTGATTTTTAATTTGAACTATCACTGGTGGCTGTGATAGTTTGAGAGTACAGAGTGGAAGAAGAAAACCATGTAGAGTGCTCATGGTCGACTGGACTGGAGACAGTGGAAGTGAGAAGTGGATGGATTTGCGAGAGATTGAGAAGTTGACGTGAGTTAGGATTAATGACAGGAAGATGTGTCTAGGGTGACTCCTGGATTTCAGAGCACTAGAAGAAACTAGGTTCTGAGTGGAGGGATGGCAGTGCCATGGGTGTGGCCTGGGGCACTCAGTAGAGGCCCTCTTAGCAAGTAAGAGTGGAAGCGACCAGGACTCTCAGTGAGGTCTTGAGGGTTCAGCTCCGTAAGCTCTCCAAAGGACTGGCATCTTCAGCATTTAGATAATTGACAAATGGACTGAGATGAAGGAGTCCAGGGAGTGAATTTCCAGATACTGCACACTGTTACAGTCGGTAGATGAAGATGAATTTAAAAAGAAGAGAGCACAGCAGAGAGAAAAGAGATACCCATTATGATGGCTGATTGGACTCCATGAGATAATTCAGAGACGAGGAAGCCATTTATATTTTTGCTCCTGCTTGGTGGAACAAGGTGAAGACTGAAGGTTGTTGAGATTAGGGTGAGTGAAAGTGCTTTTGAAGGTTCAGTGGCCCCTGCAGCCAGATGGTGTGGGATAAGAAACAAACCGGAGGAGAGGAATGGGAATAAGCGAAGTAGGGAAACCGTTTTAGCTGTGTGGCTGTGAAAATAAGGGAGAGCAGTTAGGGAATAAGTGGCATTTGTCAAGGGGAGAATGGATTCTAGGAAAGGAGTTTTGAGATAGGAGCGACTTGAGCATGTATCGATGTCAGTCGTAAAGGTCTGCTTGGTGGCATGTAGTGGGTTCTGAGTTGGACAGCTAACAGCACGGTCAGCAGTTTGAAACCACCAGCCACTCCACAGCAGAAAGACGAGAAGCCCACACAGGCAGTCCTGTTCTAGGTGTAGAGTCTGTGCGTTGGAATCAGCTTGGTGGCAGTGGGTGAGACCAGCTACACTCCCTCACTGTCCTTTCTGCTAGCAGCTCCCTGTGTATTCTTTCTTTGTACCTGTAGCCTGGGACTTGATGGAACTCCTGTCACCTTGGAGGACAGAGTTGAAGTGGACCACAGGGCCCCCAAGCCTGTGTAGAAGCTGTCTGCTCTTCCTGCTCCCTCAGAGGAGGCACGTGCCGTGAACGGCTGACCTTTTTTCACCTGTGCCACCACGGCACCTGATTTTAGCGCATTTTCTTTTCTTTCAATTTTGCCAGCTTTTTAATTTTGTTCATTTTATTAGGGGCTCATACAACTCTTATCACAATCCATACATACATCAATTGTGTAAAGCACATTTGTACGTTCATTGCCCTCATCATTCTCAAGATATTTGCTCTCCACCTAAGCCCCTGGCATCAGGTCCTCATTTTTTCCCCTCCTTCCCCACTCTCTCCTCCCTTGTGAACCCATTTTGCCAGCTTTTATGGAAGTTATCTTACTTTTGCATCTTTATTTTTGATTCTTCTTATAGTTGTCCTTTTCCTTTTCTACTTGGTGAGTTTGGTTGTCCGTTCGGCGATCTTTCTTTTTTTATTAATCGTTTTATTGGGGGCTCGTACAACTCTTATCACAATCCATCCATCCATCCAGTGTGTCAAGCACATTTGTACACATGTTGCCATCATCATTCTCAAAACGTTTGCTTTCTACTTGAGCCCTTGGTACCAGCTCCTCAATTTTTCGGCGATCTTTTTGAGGTCTTCCTCCAGTTTGAGCTTTGTGATTCACCGTATCTTGCTGCACCCACTGAATGTAGACGACCCATTTCTCTCTGTGACCCTGGACCGCTTTGCCAGTTTGCTGACCTTTGTAATAATGTCCTCGTACAGCCTGAACGTCATCATCCTTGTGGATGGGCGTGGACTGAACATTGTATTTCCGTCCCACTGCTTTGGAAAGAGGGTAGACTTCATCTTGTGATCATGAAGTGCCTCTTCTGATTTTTGCTCTGAAGTCACCAAGGGATTGCATTTCATTTTTGCCACTGCTGCTGCAGTGATGGGAAAAGCTACATTTTATTTTTAGTAATTTTGCTTGTTTTATGTATGCGTATTGAGAATATGCACAGCAAGACACACCGACTGAGCAGTTTCTGCGTGTGCAGTTCAGTGAGGCTGCTCACAGGCTTCAGGCTGTGCGGCCAGTCCCAGCTTCCTTCTCTGAGAGGCACCTCCTCCGTGAATGGAAATGCTCTGCCGTCTAAGGTGCTCAGCTTTGCAGGTGCTGCTGTCACTTTGATCCCGCACAGCTGTATCTTAACAGAGCACAATGCTTATGGTGGACATTGTTTACCCAGAATGCTTGGTTTTCTGAAGACTTGAGGGGATATTTTTGGTTTAAAGCTTAAGGATAATCTCAGAGTACTTTTGTGTGTGTGTGGGGGTGTCATCTATCCTCCATTGCTTCAGAAAAATCAGATTTCATGAGCATTTGAAATTCTTTTTGGCATCTCCTTGCTTTTTGACAAGGTTACTTGTATAGATTCCTGCTCAGAGTGTTCAGAAATGGTAGCTGAGCACAGTTCATGTCTTCTGGGGCCCGAGCTGTGGAAGACAGTTGTTTGTGGAAACACTTAGCCACACAACCATTTCCTTCTCCAGTTCCAGACTTTTTCTCCCCTGTATGGCTCTAGGCAAATAGAGACTGCCTGGGATAACTTCTTGGGACCTTTAAAGATCCCCAGGCAACAAGCGAGGAGGTAGAACAGAAGCACTAGACAACTCACTGGGATATCCCATGAAACCATGACGCTAACCCTCCGAACCAAGAAACCAAAGCCCAGGAGATTTTTAGGTGTACATAAGCTGCCTCAGAAGCTCATATTTTCTGGGGGTCATTGTTGTAAGTATACCTGTAACACAGGCTTGCGCGTGTTTTCTTAATAAACATCCTCATTTGCTTCGCTGTCACATGGTCTTCTCTGGCTTAGCAGAAGACAGGGGCCAAATATTAATTCAGCATGTTAATACTTGGTTAGTTTTCCAAGGAAGGCCTATTGATTCCAATGACTTATTCACTGGATGTTCTAAATGGGCTGGAACTACCTGCGAGAGGTGGGGTAGTTTTGTTAAGGCTGAAGGTAAGCTTAGATGGTTTTTGTCCGAATGGTGCTGTTTCTCGTTCTCAGCAGGAAATCACAGTATGGGGGACCAAGAATCCCTTGAGGTCATCTGGTTAGTCAGAACTTTAAGGTGTGACTTTGTTTTGTTTTTTCTTCCCCCAATATTTAGGAACCCAAGTACCCTTAATCCTTAAATGTAAACATAGGACTGTGCTGTCAGACAACATGTTACTTTTGGATACTTCACCTCTCCAGTGCCCTGTATTCCTAGAGGTAGATAATGGGTTTGTTGGTAATGTTGACATTAAAATCGACAGGAGTGTTTCCTCAAAGGCCTGTGTTGCTGTGCCTGCCATTCCTCCACTGGACGGCCACGAAAGGGAGGCTGCAAACATGGGTTGTCATTGCTCTTTAGTCCCAGGATCCAGTCCCCACAATGGATTTGGCTGTGGCTGTGCTGAAGGACTTGCTCCGATACGCAGCCCAGCTTCCAACGCTCTTCCGGGACATCTCCACAAACCACCTCCCTGGCCTTCTCACGTCCCTGCTGGGCCTCCGACCAGAGGTGAGTCCCCCCATCTCCAAGTGTGACTTCTCCATGAGGCTGATCCTCACTCTTACACACTGGGTTAAAGACAATAATGGATGGCATTAGGGAATGCGATGGGAATAGGGTGGGGCTCTGGAGAAAGGACTCCTGGGTCCCGGTGCGGAGCTGGGGTAGGGATGGTGTGATGTGATGGATGATCTCTTACCCACCACTTGTCTGTGTTTCCCACAGTGCGAGCTGTCGGCACTGGAGGGGATGAAAGCTTGTATGATCTACTTCCCTCGGGCATGTGGCTCTCTTAAAGTAAGTATTCCTGGGAAAGTCCTCCCTCCCTTACAAAAAACTTTTTATTGTGAGTTAGGTGGGAGTTTATATTCAACATAGTGCTTCATAGCTCCGCCCTTACCTCTGCTTCCTGAGCTGCCTGATCTCCTGTATTCTGGTTGTCCTGAAGATTTCCCTCCCTTTGACCCTGAGCCAGTGCACCGTGTGCTCAGCTACTACCCACTGGAGGCCCATGTGCTGCTGTGATGCTGATGTAGGGCTTCCAGACTAAGCCAACTTAAGAGAGACCTGGTGTTCTCTTTCTAAATACCAGCCAGTGTAATCCCTTTGGATCACAGTGGTCTGATCTGCTGCGGATCATGGGGGCTGGCGCAGGAGTGAGTTCCAGTGTAATGCGGGTGTCCATGCATGGTGTGATGACAGCTAACAACCACATCATTTCCACAACTATCTTGTGTCATTGTGTATTCTCTCAACTCTAATTAGACCACCATGAGCTCATAGAATCCTCATCTCCCCTCAAAAAAACCCTCAAAAATCAAACACTACCATAGGTTCAATTCCGACTCATAGCAACACTTTGAGCCTTATGTAACAGGCCGACCTGCTCTTGTTGGTTTTCGAGACGAGCTCCTTATGCGAGTGGAACACCTAGAGGAAGAAGTTGAAATTGAGTAACTGGGTAACGGGCCCATAGTTATTGGGGGCCAGAACCCATAATTGTATGATACTAAAGTCCAGCACTTAACTGTGGACTTCTTCCCCTCTCTGCCTCATCTTCTCTATTTTAAGAATGTTTGGCGTATTTCCCCCACCACCCTATTAATCATTTTATTGAGGGCTCCTACAAATATTATAAGCATCCATAAATCAATCATGTCTAGTGAACTGCCATCATCATTTTCAAAATATTTTCTTTCTGTATGAGCCCTTTGATAACAGCTCTTCTTTATTCCCTCCCTTCCCCACCCTACAACCTTTATGAACCCTTAATAAATTATATATTATTATTTTTTCATGTCTTAGACTGTCCGATGTATCCTTGTACACACAGTTCTGTTTTTAGTCTGCCTCGAGGGGGGTTATGCATCTATTATTGCTATCAGTCCCCCTGCCCGCTTCCCATACCCTTATGGAATCGTTACTCCCATTACTCCTTCTGAGGGGTTTTTCTATCCTGGATTCCCTTTGTCGAAAGCTCCTGTGTGTACCAATGTACATATGCCGGTCTAGCAGGATTTGTGAGTAGAACTGGGGCCATGATAGTGGGGGGAAGGAAGCATTAACAGAACTAGAGAGGAATGTTGTGTGTTTCATCGGGGCTATACTATACCCGGATGAATGGTCCCTACCGTGTGGCCCTTCTGTGAGGGAATTTTCAGTTATCAACAGGTAGGCTTTGGGTCTCCACTCTAACCCCTCTCATTTGCATTGATGTAATTGGTTGTTTTTGATCCTCTGATACCATTGACACCCCGTGATCACACAGGCTGGTGTGTTTCTTCCATGTGGGCTTTGTTGCTTCCCTGAAAATGGCCGCTTGTTTAACTTCAAGCCCTTAAGACCCCAGATGCTATATCTTTTAATAGGCCTGGCCTGTTTTTCTCCTATTTATGTTCCTTTGTTCCTAAAACTCTTGGTGATGTCCTCAAGGAAACCTTGATTTAGCACTTCCCTATGACAGCTTACTCAACATTCCTCTCTCCTTGTACAAGGGTAGGCCAGAAAGTGTTGATACCAGGATTCCAATTCAATTATGCTTGGGTGTATTCCAACCAAAAATTAAGCTTAAACACTTCACTGCAACTAGTGGATAGCTGCTGATAAGTTATCTCAGTAATATGCTTCTCTTCGTTTCATTAGGTTGCCTTAAGAAAAAGATCACATTTCATGGGATCTGCTGGGCCATCTCAATTCAAAGCAGAAAGCTTGACTCAGAAGGCTATAGGAGCTTTTATTGAGATTCCAAAAGGGTACTCTTGATACATTTTTATTACAGGACACAGGACAATCATGAACCCTAATTATGAAGAAGTCTTAAGAAAATTAAAAATTACGTTGTTGAGGAAAAGACCAGGAAAGTTGGACTAGGGGATATTTAGTGGTCCTGGATGACAGTGCACCTGGTCATTCCTTGAAGGTGGTGAGGGCCGTCCTGTAAACACTGCATTGGGAAACCTTATTCCACCCACCCGACAGCCCCGATCTTGCCCCTTCAGACTTCCTTTTCATCCTAACACTCAGCATTTCCTAGGAATGCTGTTGGGGCTGCCATTTGGATGTGTGAATGGAAGTGCACACACTCCTTGGAGGACAGGTTGGAGAGCTGGAAACACCCCCTTCGGAAGTGTGTGCACTTTGTTGAGGACTGGATTGAGAAACAGTGGCTTCACATTTTGACATTTTGGGTTTATATGACTTTGGGAGCAGTACTTTTTGACTCACCCTCGTATGTTTTATCTACTTCTATCACTTCCTCCCTCCTCCCCCAAACTGTCATGAGCCATAAAAGTGGCTGTTCAGCGAAGTCCTAGAAGAAACAGGCAGGAGGTCTGTGACTCAGGCAAGAGAGGAGACCAGTGAAATCATTGCAGGAGATAAAATCACACGTAGGACTGGCTAGCACATTCTGCTAAAGCAGTAAAAGGTAGAGCGCTATTTGTAATGAGCACATTTGTCGCCAGTAAAATTGGATGCCCACTGATATCTATAGATTCAGTGCTCGTTCTCACTCTGTTACACTCATTGTTGCCTCGACAAGCCATTCTGTCCCCTTACACAGATGGAAGTGTCCAGCTAGGCAGCTAGAGGTGGCAGAAAGTCATCTTGCATAACTAGTGTGGCTGACTGTGTAATGATCCATGAGGAGAGCTTGCCATTCAAATTTCCTTGAAAGTAACACCAAAGGTTCTACTGGCAAGTCCGAGGAGCCCGGTGGCACTGTGGTTAAGTGCGCAGCTGCTAACTGGAAGGTTGGCATTTCAGATCCACCAACTTGGGAGAAAGTTGTGGTCGTCTGCTTGTATAAAGATTACAGCCATGGAAACCCTCTGTGACCATTCCCATCTGTGCTGTAAGGTGGCGACAGCAGTGGGTTTATGAGCAAGTTATCTTTATTATGCCTTTGGAGTTGGTATGACCCCATTGTACAGAGGAGGAAATAGGCTCATGGAGATTTAAGGCACTTAGGCTCTGTAACTGCCACATTTGTTTGCCGTAGAAACTCATGTTCTTTCCACTCAACCCAGCGCCCTAGAAGCTTAAGAAAGATGGCACTGGCAGATGGGTTTCAGCCCGGTAATCTGCTCTGATTGGTTGTTGGGGCTGGAAGGATTTCGAGTCACATGTGGAGCTCCAGGGACAGTGGTGATCCTGGAGTGGTGACAGTAGCTTTAGTAACTGACGACTTGTAGTATCTGAAGTGTCCCCGAGCAGATGGTGTTTCCTTCAACATAGAGTCCTGTCCTTGTTACTCTAGGAGAGAGAGTCTCGGGAGGCAGAGTAGGGCTTTTGTCCAGAAAGATTCTGGCTTCTTGAGTGATACAACGAGATCTTTGCCCTTCACCCCCTTGGTCAATGTTTGTCAGATCCAGTTGCAAATGACTGTTGATTCTGATTTGCTTGGCATTATCTGCACTTTCCTCTATCCTCCCCCCCTTGAAAGTGGAGGGTCATTGAGCGTCCTGTGGGTCCGAGGTCTGAGCAGTCACGGTTTTGTCCATGGGGTGCACATGCGCCTGTTTCTCTCCAGCCTCATCTGGAGAACTGCCCTCAGGTGAGGGTTTTCTGGCTTCCTCTGTTGTCGGCACCTCATGTAAGGGTCTGTTTTTTTTCCCCCAAAACCATTTTATTGGCATATAATGTACATGGCAGACAATTCAGTAGTTCAGCACATCAAGAAGAATTGTACAGTCATCACCACAGTCCGTTTTAGAACTGTTTCTTCATTCTTGTGCTCCTCGTTATTAGCTCCCATGACCCCAGCCTCCCCTGCCAGACCCCAAGAAACCGTTCATCCAGTTACTATCTCTATAGATTTCATACACAGACAAAACTAACAAGATTAACAAAATAAAACAGATAACAACCTCAACCGAAAAGAAAGGAAATATATATATAAAAAAAGAAAGGAAATATTAAAAACAAGAAGACGTTTAACTGTATTATGAGGGAGATCAAACGATAGGGTGCTAAATCTTGACCTAACTACACCGGAAGCAGTCCACTTTCCAGTGCATTCTGCTGGTTAGCACGGCTGTTCACATTCCTGACAGCCGCCCCGAGGTGATTCGCACTTGGAAAAGCTTGTGGCCCAAGGTCTTAGGAAACGGATACTGGCCATTTTGAAGTGTTTATCTGCTGTGGGTTCCCTCCCTCAGTCGTCCCTCGAGCAGTTGCAGTCGCCAGGCTCAGGTTTACTCCCCCAAATGACGTCTCCCAGGCATGTTGAGTCGATGAAGTAAATCCCGGCAGGAGTTGTACCTCACCAAATGGATGAAGAAAGAGTTCCCTGGAAAGAGTGGGAAGACTGAGTCTGCTTGGGAGAGGCTGTGTGTGTGTGTGTGTGTGTGTGTGTGTTGCCCAGAGCAGACCTTGTGGTCAGAGCCAGGCCAGCTGTCTTTGCTCTGCGTCTGTTGGACTTAGCCCGGCGTTTGGAGCCACAGTTGGATCCATGCATGTCTCGGGAAGAACACGTGCAGTACGGTGGCCAAAATGGCCACGATCACGGAGACCTTGGCAGCTCTGAGAGACACTGTTCTGAGAAGCCAGGGACTTGGTAACCTGCTGGGTGGTGACTGTCGCCGGGTTTGAGTGTTCTGAAACGCACCCTTGTCAGACATGGAGGTGCTTTCCAAGTCTCAGTGGGGGTTCGAAAGACTCTCCCAACAGGTGCCAGTGTGTCCAGGGCTTGTTGGGTGGTTCGAGGGCTTAGAGCATTAGCTTCTGAGCCACCGTGCAGCGTGCAGAAGCTTCTGCTGCTCCTTTCTCCCTGAGCTCCACCGCACCGCCTTAGTGATGCCCTTCCATTCGGGAAACCTGTCTGCTGCGAGGCGTTGCTGCCTTTGTTTCCTGTGTCTGTGGCCGTAGGTGCTGCCGCCAGGTATGCCAGGGTGTATTCCTCTGGTCCTTGGAGCTGACTCACCTGCCTCTTTTCTCCCCCCTCAATCTAGGGCAAGCTGGCTGCCTTTTTCCTGTCTCGGGTGAATGCTCTGAGCCCTCATGTCCAGCAGGTACGGGGAAGGCGGGGAGTAGTGGCTTGGGGACCTGAGTCTGGGACTTCTCTGCTCATCTCTTTCTTAGCTTTTTCTCAGCTGTTGCTTCAGACCATACTGCCACTTCCCACTGGCTGATGCCCAGATTGCCTCTACCTTTAGGTCATGCTCTCGTCTGTGTCTTGCCCACTGCCCCCTCTTATGTTTCCCTCAGCGCTTTCTTACATTTCCCTTTTTCCTGGGCCTAGGTGGGGTGGGAGGAGTCTGTGGCTGGGGCTTGTGGTGCTCCTGTCTGACCAGGTGTCTGATGCTGCTTCCGCAGTTGGCCTGCGAGTGTTATTCCAGGATGCCTTCCTTAGGGGCTGGCTTCTCCCACGGCCTGAAGCACACAGAGAGCTGGGAGCAGGAGCTGAATTCCCTGCTGGCCTCCCTGCACAGCGTGCTGGGCACCCTGTATGAGGGAGCAGAGACAGGTGAGGGACCAGGTCTGAACGTCCATGGGGCCAGGGGCTGGGGCACTTGGCAGGAGGCAAGGAGGGGGGTAGCCCAGAGGGAGTGAGGGGCACCATTGAAGATTGGGTGGGTTGTCTGCCAGAAACGAAGAAACGAAGATGGCAGAGTGGATGAAAGGCATCTAGTACAAAAGGTGGCGGTTTCTTCTAGTTCCTGTGCAGTATGAGGGGTCTGGCGTGGAGACACTGCTGGCACCCTCAGAAGACAGGGATTCCCATGCGCTGCTCCAGCTTCAGCAGAAGTTTTCTGGACTGGCCCGCTGCCTGGGCCTCTTGCTCAGGTGTGTGTGTGTGTGTGTGTGTGTGTGTGTGTGTGTGTGTGTGTGTGTTGGGGTGCACACGCCTGGGGGGGATGCACGCGTGCGTGGGGCTGGGGTGGGGTAGCAAGAACTGCATTTCGATGGAGTGGGAGTGCCATCTTCATCCCTTAGAACAGGGCTGGGGAGCCATTTTCCTGCCACGGGCCACATGGATATTTATAACATCATTTGTAAATGCGGGCCATACTGGTCCACCCCCCAAGCCCCGGATGTTATGGCTGGAACTGCTTCTCTTTGACGAGGCATGTGGTGGTAGCTGGTCGTTTGTGGCTAAGGGCTGGCCGTTCCCCACCCCTGCCTGAGAAGGCATATGAGGCTGAGTGGAGAGTCTCGCTGGGGCACCTCTGCTGAGGGTCTCTGCTCTGATTCTCTCTGTAGCTCTGAGTTCGGGCCTCCCGTGTCCGTCCCTGTGCAGGAAATCCTGGATCTCATCTGCCGGACTCTCAGCATCGGTGCCAAGAATATAGTAAGTAGACTTTGTCCTCGATGCCTAGCCCTGCCTTGGAACTACAGAAGCACTAGAGAGGGTTTCAGAGCCGCTGAGCAGTGCTGCCCTAGAAGTTTGTCCCAGGTGGCTGTCTTGTCCGAACACCACTGCCCGCGTGCGCGTGCGCCGCTCCCAGGCTGTTGTCGAGTGGGTGTTTTCATGCCCCCTGGGAGCACCTGTAGCAGATGCTGCCCAAGGTTGGGGTGTGAATTTGGGCATCCACTGCATCATTGTCAAGAGCTTCAGCCATGCCAGACCCTACGCTCCTTCCACGGTTGGTGTTAAGGGTGTGGGTGGGGTGGGGGGCGGAGGGGGCACTTGATTTTGTTAAAGAGGAGTCAGGTTCCTTGCATATATGTCCACCTGTGTTGAGTCACATTCAGCTACTTTGTACCCGTGTCTGTCTCTTCCTCTCCTTCTGTTTGCTCAGTCTTCCTTTCCCTGCAGAGTTTGGTTGGAGATGGTCCTCTGCGGCTGTTGCTGCTGCCCTCAGTCCACCTGGAAGCCTTGGACCTGCTCTCCGCCCTCATCCTTGCGTGAGTGTGACCAGGCCAGCGGTGCCCGGGACTGGGACGTGCTGGTTAGGTGGGACTCACCATACTCTCTCTGCCTCCAGGGCTGGCAGCCGACTCGTGCGCTTTGGGGGCCTGATCAGCCGCCTGCTCCCCCAGGTCCTCAATGCCTGGAACGTGGGTAGGGACACCCTCTCTCCCGGCCAGGAGAGACCTTACAGGTGACTGTCAAGGAAGGGGATGTAGCTGGGTGGGCCTTTGCTCGGCTGAGAGTCTTGGGAGGGTAAGGGGAGAGGGGTAGGACCAGGTTGACAGACACTCCTGCCATTACCTCTCTCGTTGCTCTCACTGCAGCACTGTGCGGGCCAAGGTGTACTCAGTCCTGGAGCTGTGGGTGAAGGTGTGTGGGGCCTCAGCAGGCGTGCTCCAGGGAGGAGCCTCAGCAGAGGCCCTGCTCACCCACCTGCTCAGTGACATCTCCCCCCCAGCCGATGCCCTTAAGGTGAGTGGAGCCTTGGCTCCTGCCCCAGCACTTGGAGTCTTAGTGCGCCCCCTCCCCAGCCAGTCTCCTGCCTGCCTTCCAGTTTTCTGGGTGTGTGAGTTGTTTTTCTCTGCCCCCAGCTGCGGAGCCCACGGGGAAGTCCAGATGGGGGTTTGCAGTCTGGGAAACCCAGTGCCCCCAAGAAGCTGAAGCTAGATGTTGGGGATGTGGTGGCTCCACCAAGCCACCGGAAAGGGGATAGCAATGCCAACAGTGATGTGTGTGCAGCTGCACTGAGAGGTGAGGGCGGGCTGTGCCCTGGGCTGGGGCTGGGGAGTGGCAGGAGGGGAGAGCCGGAAGCCAGTTGGTGAAGTGGAGGTGGTAAGTTGTAGAGGCCACCACATGTGCACCAGGTCAGAGTCTCAGCTCCACTTGTTGGATGGGGGTGCGGGTCCATCCCACGGCCCCTCTCACGGACTGACCAGTCTGCCTGTACTGCTCTGAGCACGGGGCCTCATCCCCGCCCTTAGTGGAGCTGCCGTTCTCCTCAGGACAGCTTGCTGGAAGGACTCTCCTCTGTACACAGAGCCTGCCGGCCTGCTGCTGCCGGGATGGGTGGCCTTCCTTCGAGTCCGTGCTGTTCATAGGTCGGCCTTCAGCTTCCGCATATTCTTGAATGCAGGGGCATACGCTGTGTAGAGCCCTCTCATTGGAACACTGTCAGCAGCCCTAAGTGAGAGAGACATTTGGTTTTTAAACGGCTTCAGACAAAAGCCCAGCTTTGAGGGAAGTCATAGAGATACTTTTTTGATCTCCTTTATGGTGGAGAGAAAACTGCTTCCCAGCGGTGGATTTAGCCCTTCTTGCGCCGCGTGCTCCCAAAGCCCTAGCTCTGAAGTTTGTTCATAGACCACCTCTTAGCGCACCCTGCCTACCCCCGTTGCTTTGCAGGCCTCCGCCGGGCCATCCTCATGTGCGGACCTCTCATCAAGGAAGAGACTCACAGGGTGAGTGGGACTGGACTGGGGAGAGGCCCCTCTGCCGTACAGGTCGGCGGGTACCCTGTGGCAAGCCCATTCCAGCCCTGAGAGCAGGTCCTGGAAGTGCTGCTTCTAGGAGCGCTCCCTGTCCTTTGCAGAGACTGCACGATCTGGTCCTGCCCTTGGTCATGGGTGTTCAGCAGGGGGAGGCCCTAGGCAGCTCCCCCTATACTAGCTCCCGTTGCCGTCGAGAACTCTACCGCCTGTTGCTGGCACTGCTGTTGGCCCCTTCTCCTCGGTGTCCGCCACCTTTGGCGTGTGCCTTGCAAGCCTTCTCCCTTGGCCAGCGAGAAGACAGCCTTGAGGTGAGCTGACCTCTGCTTTCTGGGCGCCCTTGTTTCTGACCTGGGGGCTCTCCCCGCCCCGCCCCGCCCCCAGGGCCCCATGCTCCAGATACTCACCCTGCCCTTTCTTCCTCCCTCAGGTCTCCTCCTTTTGTTCCGAAGCACTGGTGACCTGTGCTGCTCTGACCCATCCCCGGGTTCCTCCCCTGCAGTCCATGGGCCCCACCTGCCCCCCACCAGCCCCAGTGCCTCCTCCTGAGGCCCCATCTCCATTCAGGGCCCCACCTTTCCATCCCTTGAACAACACCATGCCCTCGGTGGGCCTTATGCCATCAGCGGGCCCTATGCCCACAGAAGGCTCGATGCCACCGGCACGCCCTGTACCTCCAGCCACAGCCAACCACTTAGGCCTTTCCGTCTCAGGCCTGGGTTCTGTACCCCCTCGGCTCTTGCCTGGCCCTGAGAACCACCGGGAAGCCTCAAATGAGGACCCAGTCCTTGCCCCAAGTGGTAGTCCTCCTGCTCTCCCAGCTGATGAGACGTTTGGTGGGAGAGTGCCCAGACCAGCCTTTGTTCACTACGATAAGGAGGAGGCGTCAGACGTGGAGATCTCCTTAGAGAGTGACTCTGATGACAGCGTGGTGATTGTCCCTGAAGGGCTGCTGCCCCTGCCGCCCCCAGCCCCCTCAGGCAACACCCCTCCCCCTGTGGCCCCGGCTGGGCCCCCGCCTGGGCCTCCAGCAGCCTCTCCACCTCTGCCAGCCAAGGAGGAACCCGAAGAACTTCCTGCAGCCCCAGGGCCCCTCCCCCCACCCCCACCCCTCCCTGTTCCTGGTCCAGTGACACTCCCACCCCCCCAGTTGGTCCCTGAAGGGACTCCTAGTGGGGGAGGACCCACATCCCTGGAAGAAGATTTGACCGTGATTAATATCAACAGCAGTGATGAAGAGGAAGAGGAGGAGGACGAGGAAGAGGAGGAGGAAGAGGAAGAGGA
This sequence comes from Echinops telfairi, assembly GCF_000313985.2. NCBI lineage: Eukaryota > Metazoa > Chordata > Mammalia > Afrosoricida > Tenrecidae > Echinops > Echinops telfairi. The sequence goes on along the minus strand of NW_022105908.1, from coordinate 21,308,050 downwards.
GGAGGAAGAGGAAGAAGAAGACTTTGAAGAAGATGAAGAGGAGGAGGAGGAGGAAGAAGAATATTTTGAAGAGGAGGAGGAAGAGTTTGAAGAAGAATTTGAGGAAGAAGGTGAATTAGAGGAGGAGGAGGAGGAGGAGGAAGATGAAGAGGAGGAAGAAGAGCTGGAAGAGGTAGAAGAGCTGGAGTTTGGCTCAGCAGGGGGGGAAATGGAAGAAGGCGGACCTGCACCCCCATGCCTGCCTCCAGCTCTCCCCCCTTCAGAGTCCCCCAAGGCACAGCCTGAGCCGGAGCCAGAACCCGGGCTGCTGCTGGAGGTGGAAGAGCCAGGGGCAGAGGAGGAGCCTGGGGCTGAGACAGCCCCCACCCTGGCTCCCGAGGTCCTCCCCTCCCAGGGGGAGGTGGAAAGGGAAGGGGAAAGCCCCCCAGCAGGGCCTCCTCCACAGGAGCTTGTTGAGGAAGAGCCTTCTGCCCCTACAACCCTGCCGGAAGAGGCGACTGATGATGGGGGCAACAAGGCTCCGCCCCCACCAGAGACATCTGCTGAAGAAGAGATGGAGACAGAGACAGAGGGAGAAACTCTGCAGGAAAAGGTAAGAGGGGCCAGGGAGGAAGGGCAGCTCCAGTGGGAAGGTGGGGCTAGAAGGAAGGGGTTGCAGCTGCTTGTGTTAGGGGAGAAGTCTGTCCCTGGCCTGCTCTTCTGTGTGTGTTTCAAATTTTATGTCTTTGTCCCCCAAAGGAGGAGGATGACACAGCTGCCATGCTGGCCGACTTCATTGATTGTCCCCCTGATGATGAGAAGCCACCACCTGTGACAGAGCCTGATTCTTAAAGAGCCTCTCCTGTACTCCATACCGTCTTTTCAATAAAGTTATGTTCTCAGATATCTACTGCTGCTTCTGCCCTTTGCCCACTGTGACTCTAGTCAGAAGCCCAAGTGCCTCGGGCTTTACAGAGTACCCATGGTATGTCCTCCCAGTGCTCTCCACTGCCTGGAGGAGAGGAGCCCTCGACCCATGGGGGTCATGAGCACTCTTTCCATTTAGCAAGTTGGTGGCAGTGTTAGGGACCTGGAGCAATTACTCTTTTAATGGAAGGAGATCGAACACAAGGCTGCAATTACAGAAGAGGTTTTATTATGCTAGCTTAAGCCAGGGCTCAAGTCCTCAGGTGCTTAACTGCATGCACCGTGCACCGTCTTGGACAAGAGCCCCTACAAAAGAAATTCCAAAGTATTTATTTACAGGTATACGTAAAGGGGCGTGTCCTCCCCCACCCCCCCTTCCCTGGTCAAGCCACTGATTGGCTCATCTGAGGTAGGTTGGCAGTCTGGCCGTGTGGTCCTCCCCTCGGAGGTTGGGCTCGCTGTGCCGCTCCCGGGTTGGCTAGCCTCAGTCTCTGGGTACGTTCTACTTTGCACTGCTAGGAAACATGAAACCACAGCCTGCCCGAGATCCCGGAGCCAGTCACGGGGGCAATTTGGCTTTACAGCAGAATTTCAGAATTCTTGTCTTTTGCTCTTGCTGATGGTAAGTCAGTGCTGGGTTGTCTGTGAGCCCCAAAGTAGAAGATGCTAGAAGATGGGAGTCCTGCCCCCACCCCGCCCACCTTGTTTTGGTGGTGGTTTCCATCGTGAAAGCAGAAACCAAGAACATCTGGCCGCCCAGCAGCTTTCATTCAATGACACTGACCAGGTGTTTCCTGCGGGGCTGCCATTCTCACCAGCCTCATCCTCTGTTGCTCCGATTCTGTTTATAATCCGAGTGTGGACCTTGCGTGTGAGTATGTGCTGCAGAGCATGGATCTAATCTGCATAAAGGAAACCCACGTTCAATAAGCAAGCTGACTAACTGGTAGAATATTAGAGAAAAGATGGAGAGGCGTTCAGTCATTGAATTCTTTGAACCTTGGGCATCTCAGTTTAAAGGCACATGCAGAGTCCTCTGATTTGGGCTGGGCCTCTCAATTATACCCTCCCACTTTCTCCCGTGGCCTTCCTGCCTCTCCCTAGGTCTCCTCTCTACTTTTGAGAGTTGGAAAATGTCAGACAGTATCTGGTCCCTCTGAGCAGTTCTTTGGACCTTGTTGGGCGGCCTGAGCCTCAAGTTGTGTACGTGAGGAGGTACCTGGTAAGCTTAAAGCTGATGTTCCATGACTCAGTGACTCCGTGTCTATTGAAGTAGAAGCATAAGTAAAAAACCCTGGAAATACAGGGAAGGGAGTAGTTTTATTCCAATTTAATATAACCTGAGGGGCCTTTATGAGAGGACAGTATTTGAGCTAATACTTGAAAACTTCAGTAGGGTTTAAACCGTTTTCTTCCACCTTGGTATTTTGGAAAATGTCAAGCCTACAGAAAAGTTGTAAAAACAGACGAGCATATAATTGTTTGCCTAGATTCACCAGTTGCTAACAATTTACCATGGTCGGTTTTACAGCAATATGACTACAGGCAGACATGGACCTCTGTGTATACATGTACATAGGTGTACCTGTGTGTACAAGCAAGCTTCCAAAAATGCAATTCAAAGATAATGGAAATTTTCCATGACCTTTGTGAAGCTCCCTGATACCTAGACAGATTTTTCCCCCTTCGAGATAATGTGCAAGTTACAGATCCCCTGACTCTCCTATATTCAATTGATCTCCTAAAGATACGTACATGGTTATGATGCCATTAAGGAACCTAAGAAGATAACAGCAATTCAATCACGTGTATGTGATGATAGTAAAAAATGTCACTTATCCCCAACCTGCCTTAGAATAGTTTGCTTGTCCATGTCAGAGGCAGGTTTTGAAAGGTGGAGAGGCCATGCGAAGTGTAAGAATCTGCCAGAACAAAGTGGCAGAAGTGCGGACATTTCCCATTAGGTGGTTTTTCAAAAAGGGGAAAAACCTGATTTTGGGGGTGGGTTGGGTTGTGTGTGGATCTGTGGAAGGATCAAGTTGGCATTGATCCTGGGGAGGCGACTAGAACGGAAAATTTTCTAACTCACGTTTTTCTGAATACCAAACACTGCCATCGAGTCAATTCTGACTCATGACAAGCTTACAGGGCAGGGTAGAAGTGCCCCTGTCAGTTTCCAAGACTAACTACTGGAGTAGGATCCCTTGCCTAGGAGGGGCCGGTGGTTTCAAACTTTGGATCTTGTGGGTCACAGCCCAACATGAAACCACTACATCACCAGGGCTCCTGTGTTCTGCATAGATACTGTATATTCATGCGGTTCAAAATTGCAAGAGGTATAAAAACCCAAACCCACCATGAAGTTGTTTCTGACCAAGTGACCCAGGTACATAAAGGGTTTCTGAGGTTTGTCAGTCTACGGGAGCAGACACCTTCATCTTCCTCCTGAAGACTAGTGGGTTTAAGCCTCTGACCTTGCAGTGAGTGACCAATGCTTACCTGACCATGCCACCTGGGCTGTTTTGTTCAAAGCATAGAGCGCAGGAAATGCAAAGGGCCTGAGGCAGGGACATTCTTGGCATGGTCAAGGAAAGCTGGAAGAGGGTAGTGAAAATAGATGGGGTGATAGCAGCGGTAATGGAGTGGGAGCCCTGGTGCTATAGTGGTTTTGAGTTGGAGTTGCTAACAAGGTCAGCAGTTTGAAACCATCGTCTGCTCCATAAGAGAACGAAGAGGCTTTCTATTCCTGTATCGGGTTACAGTTTTGGAAACTCACGGCCAGTTTTACCCTGCCCTATAGGGTCACTCGGAGTCGGAAATGGAACGGGGCCGAGTTTGATTTTTCAGTTTGGTGGTCAGGCGGATGGGCATTATGTCCCTTTGAGGGAAGTGGAAATCCACTGTAGCCTTTCGATCTGCCTGGCTGCTCTGGTGGGGCATTTAGACTGGAAGGGAGGAAGAGTAGTAGCCGAGTCAACGGGAAGCTCACAGGGAGTCCTGGTGACGTGGTAGGTTCCATGTTGGGCAGCTAACAGCAAGGTTGGCAGTTTGAAACCATCGACCGCTCTTCAGGGCAAAGGCAGCCCACAGGGCCAGTTCTCCCCTGTCCTGTCGAGTCACTATCGGCTGAATGACTCCATGGCAGGAGAGTGGGTGAGTTTTGTTTGTTCTGAGTTGTAATGCTTTGGGAAAACGGGGAGAAGTGGTTGGACCGAGGTAGTGTTTGAAGTAGCATTGGGGGGATTTGATTATGATTTCAATGGATACAGAGCTGCTGTTTATAAAAACATGCTTCACAGATGGGTAGAATCCTTTTCTGCCACTTCCCAGTTTCTGTTGGCTGTCTTGTTCTGATTCGTTGGTGCTAGGTGCCATCGGATCCGTTCCCACTCGCCGCACGGACCGAGCAGCGCTCTGCCTGGTTCTGCAGCTTCCTCGCGACGCTGTGTTTGAGTCCGGTGTTGCAGCCCCTGCATCCATGCATTTCCTTGAGGGTCTTCCTCTGTTTTGATGCCCCTCTACTTTACCAAGCATGATGCCCTTTTCTAGGGTCTGGTCTCTCAGTAACGATTCCAGAGTACCCGAGACAAAGTCTCACCATCTTTGCTTCTAAGGAGCGTCCCACCTGTACTTCTTCTAAGACAGGTCTGCTTGCGCTTTGGGCAGTCTATGGTATTTGAACATTCGCCAGCACTGTATTTCGCAGGCATTGGTTAGTCTTGGGCTTCCATATGCAGTGTCCCACTTTCACATGCAGACGAGGTGATTGAAACTACCATGATTTGGGTCAGGTAGATCTTAGCCCTCAAAGTGACAACCTAGCTCTTCAATACTTGTGCAGTAGATTTACCCAGTGCGATGTGCCATTTGATTTCTGCTTTCATGGGCATCGATTGTGGTTCCATGCAAGATGAAATCCTTGACAACTTCAACCTTTGCTTCAGTTGTGAGAATTTTGGTTTTCTTTACATGGAGTTGTGATCCATATCAAAGGCTGCAATTCTTCCACCCCCCCAACAGTTTTATTGGCAAGTAATTTACATATCCTATAATTCAATAGTTCAATCATTCAATCATATCAAGGAGAATTGTACAATTACCCCCACATCAATTTTAGACACCCCCCCCTTAAATCACCTTTAAGATGATTTATGCAATCACAATCTGTTCTAGTGCTCCCTCCCCCTCCCATCTGTCGTCATTAGTTCCTCCCCAAATCCCCTTTCCCTCCCTATCTACCCACCCCTTGTATTTCCTAGATCCCCTTGTATTCCTTATGCATCCATTCCTCCGTGTGGCAGCTGCAATTCTTGATCCTCATCAGCAAGGGCTTCCAGTTCCCCTCACTTTCAGCAAGCAAAGCTATGTTGTCTGCATACCAGAATTTGTTAAGCCTTCCTCCAATCCCGACGCCACATTCTTCATACGGTCCAGCTTCTCTGATGCTTTGCTCCACATCCAGGTTGAGCAGGTACGGTGAGAGGATACAGCCCTGATGAGCACCTCTTCTGATTTTGAACAATGCAGTGTCCCCTTGCTCTGCTTGACCGCTGCTTGGTCCATGTGTGGGTTCTGTGTGAGAGCGATGAAGTGTTCTGGAATTCTTATTCTTCTTATGGCTACCTGTTATTTGTTGTGATCCACACAAGCCTTTGTGTAGTCAATAAAACACAAGTGAAGCAATGCTATTTATACTTCCATGTCCTTCCGAATCCAGCCTGAATTTCTGGCAGCCCCCTATTGATATACTGCAGCAATTATTGAATGACCTTCAGCAAAATTTTATTTGCATGTGATATTAATGATATTGTCTGATAATTTCCACATTCGAGGTGGGGTCATCTTTCTTTGGAATAGGTACTAATATGGATCTCTTTCAGGTAGCTGTCTTCCAAATTTCTTGGTGTAGGTCAGTGAATGCTTCCAGTGCCTCATCAGCTTGTTAAAATATTTCAGTTGGTATTCTGTCAATTTCTGGAGCCTTGTATTTGACTAATGCCTTCAATACAGCTTGGACTTCGTCCTTCAGTACCATTGGTTTTTGCTCATCTGTGCTACCTCTTGTAATAGTTGAATGCTGACCAATTATTTATGGTGCAGTGACTTTGTATTCTTTCCATCTTCTTTTAATGCTTTCTGCATCCAATATTTTGCCCATGGAATCTTTCAGTCTTGCAGTTTAAGGCTTGAATTTTTCTTGTTGTTTCAGCCTGAGAAACACTGAGCATGTGCTTCCTTTTCGGTGTTCTTATTCTAGGTGTTCACACATTTCATTTTATTTTACCTTGTCTTCTCGAGCTGCCCTTTTGCTGCTGCAAAATAAACATACTTGCACACGAGTGCATATTGGTAGGAGAACTTTCTAGAAGTAGACTTTCTGAGTTCTTTCTTGGAGACAGTACCAATTTATGTTCCAACCAGAAATATATTTCCCCAGACCTGTGCCAAAGAGTTCACAGGCAGTGTGATGTTCACTACTGTGTTGGATGAAAAACGCGATCCCGAGGTATTTTTACTTTCATTTGTTAGGAAAGAGTTTGAGCCCCTTTGGTGTTTAGTACTGAATGTTTTCCTTTTTGAATGTCTGTATCCTTTGTCTATGAAATTATTGAATTTTTATTCTCTTTTCATAGCTTTTTCTGTATGAGGAAAATCTGCCCTCTACTAAGAGTCACAGTTCCTTCTTTGCAATTTCGTCTTTGACTGTTTACACAGGTGTTTGGTGTCATATTAAAACAAAACAAAAACTTTGACCATTTCAAGATTATTCTTACATTAAAAAATTGTTTTGGATGCCTTGCTTCTATGATGCTAATTTTATAAGGTGCGGGTGGTGCCATGGTTCAAACCCATCAGCTGCTCCATGAGAAAAAGCTGAGGCTGTTTGTGCATGCATTGCTTTTGTTCTTGGAAACCTTATATAGTATTGCTATGAGTCAGAATCAACTTGATGGCAGTGGTTGAGTGGTAATACTTAAAAAATATAAAGTGTATTAATGGGACAGAATTATTCAGGGTTGGACAGTACCTTGTAAGCACTCATAAAAGTACTGCACTGAATGGAAAATTTCACAGATCTTGAATACAGAGGATCCTGAAACTTACAAGATAATCCTGATTGGTTGACATTTATAAAGTTAGGTTTTAGCACCAGAAGGCAGGGACAAGAACCCCCCAACATGATTTTGAGTCATTGACAGCTTCTTCTGTGGATATCTGAAGGACCACCTTACTGGAGTCCTTTTCCTGGAAGAACGTTGTGAAAAGAATGGGGAGGAGGTGCTTTGCAGGCTTCCCGAAGTATGCTGACTTTTGAAAATGAGCTTAGAATAAATAGTCAAAGTCAACAACCACAAAACCAGAAGTCTTTTTTTAAATGAAAAGGGGTAATTTATTTAAACAGTTTTAGCGACATAAAATTCATGTACCGGTACAATTCAGTGGCATGTAGTCATTACCACAATCAAGGATGGTAGTCTTTTTATGGTTTGATTTTTTGCGTTTAAACATTTTATCCATTTGGGATTTATTGTAGTGTAAGGCACCAGCATTCCTTTACTGTGACCAGCTTTACTATTTTGTCCAAATGTCATTTATTAAGTAACCCATCTTGAAATGCTACCAACTCTGTGCTAAATTCTCATGTGAATTTGGGTTTATTTATTGGTCTTGTGTTCTATTTATTCCATCATGCCTATGTACACTTATTTATTGGGGTTTTATGATATGTTCCAGCATCTATCAGGAAGAACAGGTGCCTAAGGGGCATTTTGGGGTGACACAGGGGAAAAAAGGATTGGTAGGAGCAGGACTAGGTTTCTCAATTCAGAACAGGGCCTGTGGGACTCCCTTCTAAATTCTTGGATTGATAATTGGTTGTGTTTCAGTCTGGGTACATTAGAAAAACAAACTCACATGTATAAGAGAGAGTTTTATATAAAGGGTAAGGGCACATCAAGAAAACAGCCCAACCCAGTGCTGCCCAAACCCACAAGTCCAACATTAGCCTGTATGTCTGACACCAATCCACAAAGTCCTCCTCCATCTCACAAAACACACACTATGATGCCGACTGCAGGAGGAAAGCGGAATCAGTGAACGTGTAAGCATCTCAGC
>NW_022105908.1:21282143-21299387 GCF_000313985.2 Echinops telfairi | reverse complement strand
ATTACTAAAATCTACAATACTTTGCAAGCTTACAATAAGAGAAAAACTAACTGCCCACTGAAGAGGTGGGCAAAGGACCTGAACAGAAGTTTCAGAGTCTGAAATCCGAATGGCCAATAAACATATGAGAAAATGTTCCCGATCATTAGCCATAAGAGAAATGCAAATTAAAACAACTATGAGATACCTTAAGAATCACAGCTGAAGCCAGTGGTCCATTAAATAAAGGCTCCAAAGCTGTGCTCAGGAGTTTGGGCTTCATTGTTTAGAGCAGCGGTTCTCAAGCTTCCTCATGCTGCGACCCTTTCATACAGTTCCTCATGTGGTGGTGACCCCCCAACCATACAGTTATTTTTGTTGCTACTTCATCACTGTCATTTTGCTACTGTTATGAATCGGGCTACCCCTGTTGAAAGGCTGTGAACCGTTGGTTTAGATAGTGGGAATTTAAGGTTTATTTTGTGGAGAGAAGTGATTATTGTTTTAGCAGCCTGGCGGTCTGGAGCCTGAGAAATAGGGAGGAAGTTGTGTTGCTTTAGGCAAATGAGTCTCGTTGGTGCAGTGCTGAAAGCTAATGGAGAGGTTGATGCTTCCAACCTGCCAGCTCCTCTTTGGGGGGAAGATGAGACAGGCTGTTTCCCAAAAGATGTATAGCCTTGGAAATGCAATGGAGCAGTGAGTTCTACACTGTCCTATTGGGTCACTGTCTCCGAATCAACTCAATGGCAATGGGGTGTGGTAGTTACATAATCTGGTGTCAACTTGTGGAGGAGTAGAGTCCAGCCTGTCAATCAGGTCACAGCTTGATGACCTCATTTGGAGGAACCACAGAGGCTGGGCACACGGACACTCCCTGCGAGACATTCCTGTTGAGAAGACACATGGAGTCACGCTGATGGAGCCAGAGCCCTGGAGATGCTTCCACCGCCACTGGACCCACATGCTTCCCACCCACAGGCCTGTGATCTTCCTGAATTTGGCATCATTGCTTGTGCTGCGTGAGTCTGAAGAGGAATTTATAGACTGGTATCAGACATATGGATTAATATTGGACTTATGGACTTGATCTGGACTGGGATGTTTTATTGATGCATAATTCTCTCTCTTATAAAGTTCCCTTGTACACACATCAGAGTGTCTCTGGATTTGTTTCTCTAGTCAACCCGGACTAGCACATCTGTGGAGCTGCCACAGAGCTCTATCTTTCTTTCTGTTACACACAGGTCGTCCTGAGCCAGAGTGGCCTTGATGGCAGTAACAACCATGGAGGCAAGAGGAAGAGTTTTGAGGGAGAAGGAGGAGGGGAATGATGAAGCCAAGCTTACTGAACTCCCAAAGCAGTGTACCAGCCATTGGGGGAATAGCATCTGAGCTCCTTCTCTGCGGGACCTCACGTCTGGTACTCAGTGCAGAGCATCAACAGTGAGCATTCCCTGCGGGGGTTCTCCACCAGCAGATAGGGCTGTGCGGCTGGCTCAGGAATGGGTTCCCAGCTGGAGAGAAGTTTGGGAAGGGCATTTCCCCCAGGGACTGACTAGAGGGGAAGAAGAAAGAGACTGAGTAGAGTTGAGGCAGGACCTCTAGCTCAGGGGCATGAAAGTGTGAATGAAGAGGATCGGGAGAGATTGGCATCCCAGAATAGAAGACATAAAGGAATAGGATATGCAAACAGTGCAGGAAACATCAATGAAGAGTCCACTGGGTTGTCAGCTCTCCTCGGGGAGAGCGCTTAGAGCAAGTTGGAGGTGGAGGCAGAACTTGAGAGACAAGGGGGGAAGGGCAGCAGTCATGCGAAGGACAGGAGTGAGGGTGAGGGTGCTAGTGTGTGCCCTGCCTCTGTCTCCTCATTCCAGGACTGTGGATGTGATTGTGCCCTGCTGGTGCCTACAGGGTGATCTCTGAATGGTTGTAACTGCCTGTGAGTGCTGTAGAGTGCTACAGGTGCCAGGTAGAACCCTCCCACTTCTGGGGCCTGGCCACCTCAATAGACAGTGCCCACCTGCTTGCACTGTCCTTCTATAAAAGTCGGTCCATGCTTTCTCTCCCGAGAACTGCTAGCTGGACATGAGATCGAAAATGTGCCCCTGCACCTGCTCATCATTAACCCCTCACCTTGCACTTACCACCACCTGCGGACAGACAAGGTGGCATCCAAACATTTGCAGAAGAATTCTATTCTCTTTTATTTAGTTTCTAAATAAATCATTTTATTGGGGGCTCTTACAAATATTGATAACAATCCATGCATCCCTTATATCACATGGACATGTGCCATTGTTGGCGTCAACAATTCCTAAACATTATCTTTCTTCTGGAGCCCCTTGATACAAGCTCCTCTTTTTTCTCTTTTCCCCCCTCCCGCCCCTCCATTCTCTTTTGATTCCCTTGCCACGGACTTTTTGACGTCCTAACTTACTCAGGGTTGATCTCCGCTGTAGAACACACACTGACTGCATGAGAGCCAACACTTGGTTTCATTCCAGGCTTGTTCCTGTCTCTCCAATTCCAAATTCCAAGTTCAGAGTCAGGGCTCAGGAATGCATGAATGAATGGGCAAGAGGGAAACCCTGCCCCCATCGAACATGTCCCTTGAGCTGGGAGTGGGAAAGATTAGAAGGGCAAATGGTGACTTCCAACTTGGTTCCTTCGGCAAGGCACTCCCTTCAGCTGGCTGGCTGTGAATTGTCAAAGGATCTTGAGAGAGCGTCCAGCCCAGGAAAGCCATGTGTTAGGCCAAGGTCACTGGGCTGTGTTTCCCTTAACCTGCTGCAGGGATCACCCAGCTCTCACATTTCTCAAATCTGTACCGCCTCATCCGGGGATGGTTGAGTCATTTAGAATTGCACGTAACCAAGGCATAGGACCTTGGACCAGAAACCACATGCACTATATTCACATGATACAGGGTGTGGAAGAATACCCTGGAGTGGTCCTGAACAGTTACATCACCTGATACCAAACACAGGGCACTACTGGTCATAATAGTTAGACAAAAGTGACAGGCAACCCCTGGGCCTCCGTCTTACCCACCTCTTGCACGTGTGTCCTTACAGTGTAGCTTATTGAAAGAAGTATTTGCAGTGAAGTCAGTATTTCAAAATTCTGTTGTCCTTTCCAGCTTCATTTCCATCACCAAGGCCATATTTTCTAACTTCTGAGCTTTGCCTTGGTTTCCAACCCCCTTCAAATGGGCACTGATTTGCTGTGCAAACTAGCACCCAAAGCACAACAATATTTTTACAAAGAAAAGGAAACGCAACAGGACGTATTCTGTTTACTGGAAGAGGAAACAAAGAAATCTGAGTTTAAGTATTGGGAAACCTTAGAGCCACACCAGACTGAGGAACACGCGTGTACTCACAAAGGGCAGGGGACAGGTCACTTCCCCTGGCACTCGGAGTCACACATGGCCACATCTCATTCACCAGTTACTGACCATGAAACCATCATGGGAAAAGATTGAAGCTCTCAAAAGGATTTTATTTCACTCGGATCCGCAATCAATGCTCATGGACACAGCTGTCAAACACCGAGTAACGTCTTGAGCAGCTTCTGCACAAAGATCTCTTTAAAGCATGAAATAGCAAACAAGTCACTTTGAGGACTAAGGTGTACCTGATCCAAACCATGGTATCGATTTATTTACTTATTTTTTTGCTTTAGAAGCAAATTAATTTTCCCATTGTTCAGGAGGAGCCAAGTCCATGGTCAGTGTCCCAGCTCTAGGGCAATGCTTTTTTCCTTTTTGTTAGATCTGGAGGTAGAGCCTTGTCTCACTAGCGTCTGTTCCTGGACAATCTTCACACAGCCTGGCCTCTCCCTTTCCCGATCTTGCCTCACTAGGCTGCTTGTTGACTCTTTCTCTCGAGATTGACTCGTGGAGGGGAGGTTTGAGTGGTCCATCTGTCTTTTGGACTGATTGTTTCCATGTGTCTCTTTGATTCACCCCCCCCACCCCCACCCCCCTTTCTTCTCTGGACAGTGAGAGACCTATAATTGCAACTCACTAACTTTGAAGACCCGTTTCTACTCCCCAAGTAGAAGCTGTGAAACACTGTCTTGGTGGAGTGTCGTATCATTGATCTTGATGTGTCCTGTGATGATCTCTCTGAGACCCAGACTGAGAGACTCATTCCCTTAGCAGTGGTTCTCAACCTGTGGGTCGTGACCCTTTTGGGGGTTGAACGACCTTTTCACGGGGGTCACCCTATTCATAACAGTAGTAGCAAAATTACAGTGATGAAGTAGCAACGAAAATAATATTATCGTTGGGGGTCACCACCACATGGGGAACTGTATTAAAGGGTGTGGCATCAGGAAGGTTGAGAACCACTGCGGTGTCTGCTAGGCTCAGAAGTTAACACAACTCTTCCAGGAAGATGGTGCCGAGTGAGCCCCGCTTCTCCTCTTCCCTCTTCTGGTTCTCCAAACAGAGTCTTCTGAGACGTCTCCAAACTGTGCCAGCCCAATTATGAAAAAATGTACACTATTGGTAAGACCCTGAATTACTACATGCAGCTGTGCTGGTTCCTGCCCACACTCCCCCCTCCGCTCCCCCCCACCCCACTATGTTACCCTGCCAACCTGATGAGAAAGATTGTGGCTGCTGGCTGGAGAGCCAGAGCAGGCCAGAGATCTGGGGCGGAGCTCTTGTCCTGCCTTGGCTGTGGATACCGAGCTAAGTCCATTTCTGAGGACAGCCTCAGCCGATGGCAGCAGATGGACACACGGCCCACCCTCACATCCCCTTCCAACCCCAAACATCAGAGATATAGCCAGTGTGACCTGGACACAAATATGTATTTGTACAAACTGTCTATAATTTCTTTGTACTGATCCTCAACAACAACCAATAAAATACGTTACCAATAAAAAAAGTTAAAAAATGTGTACATAACTGTCCCTGTTTGCTCAACAATACATATGGTTCTGTTAGGCAGTCTAGCATAGGCACTGGGACGTCCATTACGCATTCCCAGAGGTCCGAGCTACGGAAACAAAGGAGTTGCACATTACACATGCTCAGAGCTTCAGGTTTCCCGCCAGGTACACCTGGGTGGGTGCTGCACCTGGATTGGCCCACCTAGGCCAGGTGAATTCAATTCAGCCAATGGAGTCGACCAGGGGTCGTCCACCAAGCTTCCCTGCAGAATAATTGAAAAGGCAGGAGCCCGGAGTTGACTGCGTGACTTTGCGAGCAGTTTCCAGGCAGGCTGTACGTTTGTGAGGAGCCCTGTGGGTGCCTGTGTAAACCTAAAACTTCTTCTAACTCTCATAAAACTCACTTGGATCACAAACCAGGCTTCGGCGTGAATTCTTTCTTGTGTGGAGGCAAGGACTGAGGTATATCTCTCCTCTGAGAGACCTAACATAAGTGGTGCTGTTAACTCGGCTATATAAGGTAAGCCGGCTCCAGGAGTGGACCTCCCATCCTGGTCTTATGGTTTTCGGGCACCTTCTGGACTCTTTTTCACCTAACCACCCTCGGGAGGTGGGAGACAATGGAAGCCAGGCTGAGCTCCTCCAGCAAAACCTCGGAGGTGAATGGCTCCCTGAACTGACTCATGGGGACATTTGGAATGTAGTGCCGCAGCCCCATCTTTTTGTATCCGTCTTTTTGCCCATGCTTGCTGGTGTACGGGATTTTACTTCTGCCTTTCTGTGCCTGCCTTCCCGGGAACTTGCCTGCCTTCCCCAGGCTGGATTTCTGGGAGGGGACTGGGACACTGTTGCCTGCAGGGTGGGAGGATCGCAATTCCCAAAGCCTTTTTGCGTCTCAATGGTCTGCTTTGTGCTCCGGCCAGCTGGATGGCTGGGTGCACCTGTGTAAACCCTGCTGGTTTCTGCAGGACTCTGGCGCTGGTGGCTGGCCCCATGCTGGCTTTTGCCTAGAGCGCAAGCTGTGGCTGCCATTTTCTTGACCATGCGAGTCTCTGTTCCCTGGCAGCATGGTGCCACCGTGGTCCACCAATTTGGCTTCGGGGCAATGGAGCACGTGACCCTGGCAAAGATGGCCCCCTCCACTCCAAACACATGGAGGGGCGGTGCCTAGGGAGCTGGTTGCTTAAAGCCCAGTAGTCAACCCTGCCTAGTCCTGGGAGCTGAATGTTTCCCTTTTCCCCTCCACTCCCTTTGGCTTTCTCCTGGTTTTTCAAACAAGCTGCTTTAGGGTTCTCCCAGTGTGGGTTTGTTCCTTGCTACTGGCTGGTTTTCCATTGCCCAGGCCTAGGCCAAAGGCATACGGAAGCTGAGCCCGAGTAACTGTTAACTTTCACCTTTCAGTGGTGCTGCCTCTGGCACTTTTGGGGACAGCTCTTAAGACAGCTCTGCTGCCACGATGTTCCAGCCAGAAATTCCAATTTCCCTAAATGTTCCCCGAGCTGCCGGATAGAAGTCCCTTCCCTTCAGAGGTTTGAGGGTTTGCTCCTGCAGGCAGGCATCTTTGAAAGCCATGGGGCCACACCATGCAGTGGCCCTCCTAACTTGTGGTCTAGAAAATGGTCTGACCAAAATGTCGCTGCAGCGGCTGGACTTTGACCCCTTGAGGCCTCAGATTCAAGGCACTCCAGAGGTGCGCGCTGAGCTGTGGTTATTGACCTTGAGGCATCAAGCTCTCAATAGCCTCCTTATTTTGGGTTTTCTAGATGGGACTTACCAGCTCGATACCCAGGAATTTCCCCCTCGGATGTATCCTGTTCAATTGGGCTAGGTTTGATCCGAAAAGGCTGGACAAACAAGCTGATTGCACTTTGCAACTGTTTGGCCACAGTGTGTTCTAGAGAAAGGAGAGTTGTGGCCAGCCAATGGTACACTTTCCCTTCCAACCCCGAACCAGTTAGAACATTTTTGTGGAACGATGGGGAAGTGGGCGGAGATCCCGTATGTTAGAGCGTTTTTCCTTTTGAGGAAGCAGTAAACTAGCTTAAGACTCTTCTGCTTCAAGCTCTAGCGCTGGGTCACCCAGACCCTGCAAATAAGATTTTCCTGTATGATCATGAAAGAAGGGATCACTCTGGGGGTGCTGGTCCAGAAGCTAGGACCTCAGCCTCAGCCAGTGGCCTACCTATCAAAGAGGTTAGATCCTACCTCAGCAGGCTGGTCACCTTGTCTATGAGCAATAGCTGCCGTGGCCCTCTTGGTCCAAGAGGCAGTAAAGATCACCATAGGAGGAACTTTAGAGGTCCAAACTAATCATAGGATCTCCGAAGTGCTACAAGCTAAAGGCTATAACTGGCTTTCTGATAGCCGCCCATTGAAGTACCAGGTTCTTCTTATAGAAAACTCTGATGTCACTATCCAGACTTGTAGCACACTTAACCCAGCCACATTGCTCCCTGATCCAGGGGAAGACACGGTACCTCTTCACTCCTGCTTTGAGCTGCTGTCTACTAATAACCTGCCACGACCAGACCTCAAAGACCAACCTCTGGCGGTTGCAGATTGTGTGGTTCTCGGATGGAAGCAGTTTTGTAATTGAGGGAGTGTGCAAGGCAGGCTATGCCATTGTCTCCCTCGACAAAGTCATTGAAGCTAATCCCGTGTCCCCGGGAACTTCAGTCCAGCTGGCTGAACGCATAACCTTAACCCTGGGCTTGAACTAGCAGAGGGGAAGAAACTAACTTTATTTACTGACTCCAAGTATGGGTTTCTGGTTCTCCACGTCCACTCTTCTGTCTGGCAGGAGACAGGATATCTCACCACTCAGGGAAGCCCCATTAAGTATGGGAGCCAAATCAAGGCACTCTTGGAAGCTGTCCAAAAACCAGCTGAGGTGGCAGTAGTGCACTGCCGAGGGCACCAGAAGGGGGACTCGGAAGTCGCTGTGGGCAACTGAGCCGCTGATAAGGCTGCCAGACAGGCAGCCTTGGGCACCAGCCCCTCAGCTTCCGTAAATGCCCTAACTCCCCCAAACCAGCTCCTCTTCCAGATTACTTGCCAGAAGAAGTGGAACAAGCGAAGACGCAGGAATTCTGCCTTCGACCTGATGGATGGTGGGAGAAGGACAACAAGCTCCTCTTGCCACAAAGTGGCAGTGGAAAGTCATGAAAGCCTACCACGACGCCACTCATCTTAGCCATAAACCCTCCTTGACCCTGCTCTCTCAGCAGTTCTGTGGGGCCAACTTAACCTCAACCATCAGATCAGTAACTTCCCGTTGTCTCACCTGTCAGATCAACAGCCCCAAGGGCCACTCAGAAGTCACTTTGCTCAACCTGTCCAGCCCAAGGGATCCTACCCTGGGGGAAGACTGGCAGATAGATTTTACCTAGATTTCTGCTGTCCAGGGATTTAAGTATCTTGTGTTTATAGACACCTTTACTGGGTGGATTGAAGCATATCCCACCCGCACTGAGAAGGCTCAGGAAGTGGCTGAAAAACTACTTCAGGAAATAATTCCTTGATTTGGGCTTCCCAAATCACTGCAGAGTGATAATGGGCTTTCATCTCCCAAATCACTCAGGCAGTCTCCCAATACTTGGGAACAACCTATTGTCTCCTCTGTGCCGGGAGGTCTCAGTCTTCGGGTCAGGTAGAGAGAATTAATCAACACCCGAAGTTAACCCTTAGAAAACTGACACAAGAAACTCAGATGAGCTGGAAAGATGCACTACCCATAGCTCTGTTACATCTTAGGATTGCCTCACGGCAACCTACGTGTTTGAGCCCCTATGAAGTTTTATATGGGCGGCCTTTTCTTATAACAGAGCCAGCTATAGACTCTGAGGTAGCCTTAATACAGCAATATGCCACCCAAGTAGCCCAATGTCAGGAGGCATTCCATCAGTTTGGGCTCACTCAGACCCAAGGGGAGGAAAAGCTACCACCCTTGTGCCAGCCAGGAGATCTAGTTCTTATAAAAACTTAGAAGAATGGGTCCCCTAATTCCCAGCTCCAGCCAGTCTGGATGGGACCTTTGCCAGTAATTCTCTTTACATCCACTGCTGTCAAAGTTCCAGGACAGAGTGCTTGGATCCACCATACACCGGTGAAACCCTGGAAACCGTCACCATTGGACTCCTCTGAGGCAGAGGCTGCGACAAATACTCCTGTGAGTCACTGATAGGTCTTAGGATGGTATTTCATTGCCACCCCAGGACAGATGAGGGCTACACAGACGACTCTACCTCAGACCCCTCGCAGCCTTTAGGCCAGTGAATGGCTTTACCCAGTTCCTGTGTTTATAGTGACCAAACACTCATGCCTGTTAGTCCTAAGATTTCTAGTGACACTAACCTAACTTCAAGGGTACTGCCATCTCACAATCTTACCCTTGTCTCACTTAAACGGTTTACCTGTTTGTCCGTTTGTTTTTCCAGAAGTTCTCAGGTTACCAAGGCCTCGGAACCAAGTGTGCCAACTCCAGGACCACCATCTCTCGGACCACTTCAACCTTATCCATCCTGGGCCCTGAATGGACAACCCCTTCTAACAGAGTAGGAAGGGCATGGCCCCCAAACCCCACTTCACCCCTTTTGTCAGCAGGAAGTAGCTAGAGATGTCGTCGCCTAGTACCCCAAAGATTTGGGTCCATATCTCTTCAGGGGGGAATGTTAGGCAGTCTAGTATAGACACTGGGACGTCCATTACCCACTCCCAGAGGTCCAAGTTACTGAAACAAAGTGGCACACTGCACATGCTCAGAGGTTCAGGTTTCCCACCAGGTACACCTGGGTGGGTGCTGTACCTGGATTGGCCCACCTAGGCCAGGTGAATTCAATTCAGCCAATGGGGTCGACCAGGGTTCATCCACCATGCCTCCCCAGCAGAATAATTGAAAAGGCAGGAGCCCAGGGTCGACTGTTCGTGAGGAGCCCTGTGGGTGCCTGTGTAAACCTAAAACTTCTTCTAACTCTCATCAAACTCACTTGGATCACAAACCAGGCTTTGGCGTGAATTCTTTCTTGTGTGGAGCCAAGGACCGAGGTATATCTCTCCCCCTGAGAGATCTAACAGTTCTATGTGTTCTGCTTGTTCAGTGATGTATACGGGTATATCCTGAGACCCAAAGGACCAATGGAGCCCTGCACCCACCGATGAGTGCTCTGAGCAGGACCCCAAGAAAAGGTCCTGGGTAGAGTGCAAGAAAAATGTGGACGAAAACTGAAAATCATGAAGTAGGCCAGGCTTCCTGGTCTCATCGCCAACAGTGAGACAGACCCATGTACCCCATGGTGTTTTCAGAGGCCTTATTTGCCTGTGAAAGGTAGAAAATGAACAAGGAAGACTGGAGGAGGTTCGATGCATTTGAATAAAGGATTGGCAAATAATATTGAGAGTACCGCGGACTTCCAGAGGAATGAACAGATCCGTCTTGGAGGAAGTCAAACCAGAGTGCTCCTGAGCAGGATGGCCAGACTTCCTCTCATTGACGTTGAACTTGTACATGATCAGAAGAGCCCAGTCCCTGGGGCAGGGTGGGGCGGGGCAGGGGTGGGGAGAATCATGATTGGTAAAGTAGTGAAAGAGTGGGAGACCCTCAATGAGATGGATCGATACAGTGGCTGCAACAATGGGTTTAATATTTTCGAGGATGGCCCAGGACTGGGCAGTGCTTGGAGGTGTTCGATGGCACCTAACGACAACAACAACAACAACATACAAACTTCTTCAGTGGCATTCATTGCATTTTTTCACAATGGGTCAACATTCTTTTCAAGTTTTAAAAATACTTTTATTGATATAAAATTCACATATCATACACTTCCATAGTTAAGTAGCTTTTCAAAAGACGTATAGGCATTATCACAATCAGTTGTTATGCTCCCTCCCCACTCTCGAATTCATGATTCTTTTGCCCCCCAATTCTCCCCGTCTCCCCTCCTCATCAAGCCATTGCATCAGTTACTGTTTCCAGGCACCCACGCCTTCCGTGTTTGTAAACTGGGAACCTAACAAAAACAATCAAAAACAAAGATGAAACAAAACAGAAAGAAAAAGATAAAAATAAAGAGTAAGAAGGAAAAGACCACCAGCAACATTAAAAAAAAAAAAAAAAGCCAAGAGGAAACTTCTGTCATGGCACAAGTGAGAAACATTGAAACCTGGAGCAAATTCAGGTTGGGTCAAGAGGGCGTTCATCCTGTCGTTCGGTCCCCCATCATCGGTGTCTGATGGCAAAGCTTCAACCTTCCTTTGAACTGTGGTCTCTCACTTTACTCCCCGTGTCCTGGCTTCATGGCCCGTCTCATCTTTATGTAGAGTAATTGTCGGGCTTTTTATCGATGCCTTTATCCTGGAGCACTGTCCTCATAGGCGGTCTTCTTCATGTGGTGCGTGCACCCCTCTATTATTTCAATCCGAGATGACATCAGCAGAATCATGTTCCCTATTTCCCACCAAGTCCATTCTGCACTGAATCTTCTGGCCCCACTCAGGAATGTTAGTGGAGCTAGCCAGGCACCATCTTTGTCTCCTGGTCTTAGAATAGATGATGCCATGACTTGTGGAGCCCTATAGACTGGTTTCTTCTCTGAAACTTGGATTTCCTTTGGCTCCTAAAAAGTAGAGACAATAGCTGTATCTTAGATGGTTGCTCACAGCTTTTATGACCCCAGATACTACTAAACCTCACCCAGATGGAGAACCTGAACTTTGAGAGACCCAGGTCCTCAACTTTCAAACCCAGAAAACCAGTCTTGCAGTGTGTTTGGTTGGCTTGAATTCAGTTTTTCCTGGACTTTCTTTTTTTTGCAAAGTAACAAGGCAAAAGTTTATTAGAGAAGAGCAAAGGTTTACTAGAGAAAAGGAGACAAAAAGCAAATCCAGATTTGGGCTACAGCATGGCCACGCAGGGTCCAAACTGAAGCAAGCGGCAAAAGTTTCTCTGTTCTTTTAAAACCAGTGAGGAGAGGGGGGTGTGAGTAAGGAATGGGGAAGGGTGTCTGCACAAGATAACAGGATGGGGGCAGTTTAGCCTGCCCAGCTTATCTTGGTCCAGGTGCGCTTGTAAAACTTTTTGGCTGACATTTGGCTGACGAGTGTCAGTTTTGCAGGGTCACAGTGGCTTACTTTTACGACTTGTTTCTCATCTGCTAGAGATAACATAGTTTCAGAGACTTTTAGAGATAACATGGTTTCAGAGACTTTTAGAGATAACATGGTTTCAGAGTGGAGTAACACAATTCAAAATGGGGTAGCTTAAGTCAAGTTTCTTCATTCTATTGAGCCTTAACATTCCCTCCTCTTCTAGTAACTGAATCAAATAGTTGATTCTTCACTTTCTATGTTTGCTAAAGCTTGGTAATTAGTTCTAAGGACCATTAACTTAACGTCTTACAAGCGGTTTTTGATTAACTTGAGGAAGGCATTTAACACACATGGACCTACAGTGAGCGCTAGTATAAGCAAGATAAGGGGTCCAGCAATAGCACTAAGCAAAGATGTGAGCCAGGGTGAAGCTGAAAACATTTTTTGATACCAATTTTCTTGGCTTGTTAAAGCATTTTCTCTATCTTGCAGTTGTTTTCTAAGCTGACTCATACTTTCTCTAATTACACCAGAATGATTAACATAGAAACAGCATGCTTCTCCTAATGCCATGCATAAACCTCCTTGTTCTAGAAACAGCAAATCTAAGCCTCTTCTATTTTGTAACACTACTTCTGCTAGGGAGCTCAGGGAGGTTTCAAGGGCGGTCACTGATTTTTCCAAGGCTTGGAGATCATGGTTAACTTGTAGGCTGAGAGAAGAGAAGTCAGCTCCTTCTTTTACTAGCGCTGTACTCCCAATTGCGGTAGCTCCAGCGACTCCTAGTGCTAGCAGAACTGGAACTAACACAGGCACACGTTTGAAACGGCCCAAGAAGTGGCGAGAGTCAAGGTTAAGGTGCTCACGCCACCCCCCCCTTCTCCCGAATAATAATATACCTGTGGAACAATGTGGGTTAGAATACAAAGGTTGTTAGTAAGTGAGGGAGCATACGCGCAAGGGGTAATTCCATTTGTACATGCCCACCACGTTCCATTTGGGGCTTGGAACCATTGGTTGGACTTGTTGCCGGGGTGAACATAAGTTTGGCAAATGTCCCGATAGACAGACCTTTGAGCCGATGTTGAAGTTGAGAAAGTGGTAATGCACAGTCCCTGCCCTGATATGTCTCCAAGTGTTAGCTTAGGCTCCTTTCCCCAGCTGCAATGATCTGCGTTACTCAGATTTTTGATGTCTTGGTCTGATGATCCGAAGGATGCGTTGGCAGCGATTCCCACGTAGAATGGCGGCTCCGGGTTGAGACATAACCAACAGTCACTCTAGATTTGCTGCTTACGACTTGTTGTAGGTGTGCTCAGCTTCGGGTGAGGGAAAGTGTCCACAAGTACTCTGCTGGATTATGAGGATTGGGTGCCGCCTTTGTGCTACCGAGACCTGAAATGATAAAACTTAGGAGCAAACAAACTTTAGTTTGAGCGAACCTTCCTTTGATTG
The DNA here is from genome assembly GCF_000313985.2 of Echinops telfairi. Taxonomy (NCBI): domain Eukaryota; kingdom Metazoa; phylum Chordata; class Mammalia; order Afrosoricida; family Tenrecidae; genus Echinops; species Echinops telfairi. The sequence continues at coordinate 21,285,965 of NW_022105908.1, read as the reverse complement.
TGGACTCAACTTCCATGTTTTGTTTTTGTTTTCGACCGCCTTCTTTAGCCTGGTATGGTGAATCTAATGTTGCTTTCCAGCAACCTTTGCAGCAGTTGGGGTGCTCAGGACAACAGGGTACGGTCCTTCCTAACGTGGCTTTAGTTGACCAGAACAGAGTTTTTTTACCCCCGAGTCACCAGGGTTGAAGAGAGGCTTTTGATTTTTTTTTCTCTGGTCGGTTCCTAACTCGCTGGAGGGTACGTGACTTCTGATGTGGCGCCGAACTGCTTGCAAAGCCTGTAACGACTTAACCATGTTATGCAATTTAATTTCCCCCAACATTTCACTTCCAATTTTTGGTAACAAAGGGGGTGGGAACCTGTACATTATTTCAAAAGGAGAGTAACCATGTTTTTGAGGTGTACATCTTATTCGAAGCAAGGCAAAAGGTAGGAGGCTAACCCAATCTCCGCCAGTTTCTAACCTGAATTTAGTAAGAACTTCCTTAATTGTTCTATTTGCTCTTTCTACCTGTCCAGAGCTCTGAGGCCTGTAACTACAGTGTAATTTCCAATTGATTTTTAGCGCCCCAGTTAATAATTTTGTTAATTGGGCGGTGAACGCCGGGCCATTGTCAGATCCTATGAACATGGGGAGTCCGAATCGGGGAATAATTTTGGAGACTAATTTTTTAGCTACAATGAGGGCAGTCTCTCCCTTCGTTGGGTAGGCTTCTGTCCAGCCAGAAAAAGTGTCTATAAAAACAAGGAGATACCTGTAGTTTCCTGGTGCTCGCGGGAGTTCGGTGAAATCAACTTCCCAGTGTTCACCTGGTGCTTTTCTACGGTACCTTTGTCCTGGGTGATGAACTTCTTTCCTTTACTCCACTCTAGTGCTTTGGTTAAAGCGATCAACTCTGCCTTTTGAGCAGAGGTTTGCGAACCCAGGGCTTGTGCCCAAAGTACTTGCTTTTCTGTGACCACTGCTGCTCCTGACTTGCGGGTTCCATTCTCCATGAAGCAGCTGCCGTCCGTGAACAAAGTTTCTTCTGCGTCTTGCAGAGGAACATCTGATAGGTCCGGCCTTATGGACGTCAAGGCGTTTAAGGCTTCTTCACAGTCATGTAGCGGGACAGCGTCTGGGTCTGGTTCAGGCAAAAGGGTGGCAGGGTTCAGGGCAGCCGTGCGGCTGAAGCTTACCCGTGGTGGATCCAAGAGCAGGACTTGGTACTGAGTAATTCTGGAATTTGAGAGCCATCGGTCTGGAGGGACTCAGAGGAGCTGCTCTACATTGTGAGGAGCAGTGATGACGAGGTTCTGACCAAAAGTGAGCTTTGAGGCTTCTTTGACCAACAAGGCAGTGGCTGCAATAGCTCTCAGGCAATTTGGCCATTCAGCTGCTACTGGGTCAAGTCTTTTGGAGAGGTACGCTACAGGCCGCTTCCAGGGCCCGAGAGCCTGTACCAACACACCTTTTGCCACTCCATTTGCTTCTGCAACAAAAAGGTGAAAGGGCTTTTCGAGGTTGGGAAGGGCTAGGGCAGGAGCACTTACCAGTGCCGTCTTCAGCTCCCGGAAAGCCTTTTCTTCTACATCCGTCCATACTAGTTCAGCCCTTTTTCCTCCAGTAGCGGCATAGAGTGGTTTTGCTATTTCTGCAAAACCCAGGATCCACAGGCGGCAGTATCCAACTGTCCCCAGGAATTCACGTACCTGTTTTTTGGTGGTGTTTCCTGGACTTTCTTCGCTTCTCTGACCCTGATTATTTTCAGCCTATTGTTCCCTCCGATTCTCTAGCACTGGGAGGTAGCATTGTGCTAAGCCCCCAACCTGGGTCTCAAATAAACATCCTCCAAACCCATTTCAATTTTGGTCATTGTGGCACCTGCCAGCCAGCCTGGAGTGTACTTGCTTTCAGCACTTGGCTCCTAACCAGAAAGTTAATGATTCCATCAACCAGCCATCCCATGGCAGAAAGATGTGGCCACCCGCTTCCTACAGGTTTAGAACACTGGCAACCTGACGAGGGAGTGCTATTCTGTTGCTAAGAGTCACAATTGATGGAGGGCAAAGGCGATTGTTTTCTTAAACCCCAACTACCATCTTGTCTAGGTAACTGCCCACCCAGGAGCCGTTTCTTTCTTAGCTCTTGCAAAGTTGTTCTGTGTAAGAGAGGATGAAAAGGAAAACGACTTCTTGCCTTAGTCTCTTGGGAAAAGAGAAGTAAATAGAAACATGCACTGAAGCAAAAGTGTTACAAATCCGCCTCTCTCAGCTACAGTGGAGGCCTGAGCCAGGAGGACACCAGGTGGGCTATGGAGAGCGGTGACAGTGGCCTGAACTTTCTTAGGGACAAGGATTCTGCCAGGAAGAAGGCTGCTGGAACCCATCAATCCTAAGTGGCTGGAGCCAAGAAGCAGGCCGTTTTGAGGTTCCTTCACACGATAGGAAACGAATGATCTCATCTTCTAAAGCCTTTTAATCAACTTCCTACATTTTCATTTCAAACTTAAGAAATGGAGAGACTAGCAGTTTAAGAGGCACTCTTACACTCTTCACTGGAGCAGCGGTTCTCAACCTGGGGGTCGAACGACCCTTTCATAGGGGTTGCTTGATTTATAACGGTAGTAAAATGACAGTGATCAAGTAACAATGAAAATAATTTTATGCTTAGGGGTTCACCACCACGTGAAGAACTGTATTAAAGCATTGGGGGCGGGTCACCACCACATGAACTGTATAAAAGGGTTGTGGCATTAGGAAGGTTGAGAACCACTGACTTAGAGTCATTGAACATTAATATTTTGCTGCATACTTGCTTTGTGTCTTTTTTGTTTGAAATTTTTTGACAAGTATATATAGTTAGTCATTTCAATTTTAATTTCCCCCTCTCAAACTGTGGCAAATAGGTAAGAGAATATTTGCCATTTCAGCATTCTTCTCATACGCTCGTTCAATGACATCAGTTATGTTTATTGTACTGTCCAACCATCACCACTGTTTGCAGACTTTTCTATCAGACACTAGTACATTTTGGTCTTTATACATTTGTCTATTCTAGATATTTCATATAATGGGATCATATTCGTCCACTCATCTATCGATTGTTGCTATTTCTTTGGAATCATTTGAGAGTAAGTCCCAGCGTCATGACGCTGCTACATCCTTAAATATTTGTACAATATCGATTTCTTTATGTTAAGGATATTCTCTTATACACTCACAATATACTTGTCACAGTAGAAAATGTAACACTTGAGAGTGTGCTGTTACTAAATCCGTTGTCCATCTTCAAATTTACTCAATTGTCCCAATAATGTCTTTTATAGTCATTTGTGAATTTCAACTTGTCATATCACCAAGTTATGAAAGCTCTTGCCCAACCCTCACCTGAACTCTGTCCTTCGCCCATCTATGAATTGTCAGGGTACCTGCCCTAACATCATCACATGTCCGGTAGGTGCAATTGTACAGCGACAATAAGTAAAGATTATAGTAAAGTCATAGAGAGCATGAGAGATAGAAGAGATTGAAATAATGGAGTCAGACACATTTCATGGTAGCAATGCTCACCTCAGCCTCACTTGATGGTCCACGTGGAGAGAGATTTATTGCTAACCAAGGCTTTTATATTCTCTGGGGACATGCAAGCCCCCTAATTACAGGTGAAGACATACATCACAGGAAAGGGTTGTGCTATAGGTAATACAGTAATGGGAGGTGGGCAATCTAGAGGTATCCACGTAATAGGAAGGGGAGGTATTGGGGGTGTATTAGTCTAGGTACTTTAGAGAAACAAATCCACAGCAAATCATGTATAAGAGAGTTTTATGTAAAGAAA
>NW_022105908.1:21272646-21281704 GCF_000313985.2 Echinops telfairi | reverse complement strand
GCCAGGCTGGCACAATTAACTAACTCAGGGGGTATACATGTGATAAGATGGGCAGATCCTAGGTTCAGGATGGCAGCCTAACTTTGGATGCCACTGAGCTGGTTTGGCCTGTTCTCTGACTCGCTATAGAAACCATTATTAGTACAGTGTAAAACCACCTACAGGCACTAAATTGATGACTGTAAGCTTTTAAGGGGAAGTAGCCCATTGCCTTTAACAGCAGGGAGCGGGCCCTACCAGTCCAGACAGTAGTCTGGCAACTGACTGCCTTCAGGGAGGTAACTTGACCATCATTTACCATTAGCTGCAAGCAGTGTCCTAAGTCTAACATATTTGGGGGAGACGACTTGGGGAAAGTCTTTCTGTTTCCCACAATGAACCTTACCCCTTCTATGACCTCTACTATATGCGCTCATGGTCCTTAATGGGGCCTCTGTATTGTATAGACCACCTTTGCTAATTCCTACTTAGCCACTAAAAGATTAGATTTGAGTATTAGGGTTGCTCTCTTCCTTTTATCTCCAGTCCAAAACCAAAAATAGTCCCAATAACAGGAGATTTATCCTTTCTAATGGAAATGATATCTGGCATACCATCCCTGATCAGGTCTAAGTTAGGGTGGGATTGGTAGACTATTACCAAGACCCAAACCAAACTGACTGCCATTCAAATATATTCTGATTCCTAGTGACCCTCTAGGACCGAGGAGAGCTGTCCCACTGGGCTCCCAGGGATGTGACTCTCTCGGGAAGCAGACTGCTTCAGTGGATGGGGTAAACTGCCAAAGTTACAGTTAGCAGCCCCTCACTTTATCCACAGCACCACCAAGGCAACTCAGACAGCTAAGTCCCCACAGAACATCTCTTTTCTGGCCACCCCTTCATCAAATATGAGACCCCTGACCAGTGGCGTGCAGCCCAAAAGATTCCAATCTAGTTCTACAGCTGGTGTCACTTCTTCAGTCTCAGTAGCATTTTGAGGCTGGTGTTCAAAGGACTCTGGACTCAGGCGTCAGCCTTAACAGGTGAGATATTGCTCTTTTAACAATGGACATGTAGTCTGCATTTGTAGCTGGTGGAATGAATGAAATAAAGACACAGTGGAGGAGAACAGGAATTGACTTGGCAGCGGGCTGCAGGAAAAGAAAAGTTAGCCTTGCGTAGGGGCATGTCGTTGTTAGTTGGCATTACAGGTGCACAGAGGAACACAGGAAGTTTGAAACACAGTCGGGAGAAACCTCAGAGAAAGAGACACCCTGTACCTTATCCTTTGTCTGATATCGCTATAAAAATTCTTTGTGTGCTGAAAACATTTCTATTTAGAATCTGTCTGCTGGACTCAGGTGAGAGGATTCTGATTTTCTTGCCAATGTCTAAAGCATCATTCGGACATATACCTTCTTCTCTCTGTCAAGCCTGAGCAAGGCATGGACCTTGGCAGTGGCAATGACATAAAGCTTCTTCACAGCTTGTTTGATCAGGTGCTTGTTGGCCTTGACATCCACAGTGAACACCAGTGCTTGGTTATCTTCGTTCTTCACGGCTGACGCCGTGGGGAGGAGGCCCTTGATGATGCCGTAGTGGGTAAGCTTCTTGTCTGGGGGCACACTTCTGAGGATATTTGGGCTGCCTTCTTAGGCTCCGTGCCTCGGGCTGCCGGAAGGGGGCGTGTGCAACTTCTTTCCGTGGCTCTGGCTACCATGTCCGTGGGGGCTTCTTGGCCTTTAACGTTCTTTGGTTTCCATTTGGGGAGTCACAGAGGCTGCCGCCTTTGCCTTCAGCGCTGTCTTTGTAAAGAGGTCTCGGGAACATACCTTCCCGTTTTAATTTGTGGTGGATCAAAGTCCATCCGATTCAGTCCCTCGCTCTTTTCCTTGACTCAAGCTTGCTCCTCTGCTTGGGGCTGATTGTGCTCGCTCTCTGGGACTGCCACCCTGGGGCTGTTCTTCACTGGCATCCTTGGGAGTTCCCGGAGCCTGTCTGGGATTCACATATGTTCCTCTTTCTTGGCTCGCTTCCTCGTTTCAGTGGCGCACATCCTCTGGACAGCTTCTTAAGAAAGAGTGCATGGGAGGGGAAATGCCTTAGTTTTTCCATAGCTGAAAATCACTGCCTTCATATGTGATTGGCAATTTGACCAACTACAAGATTCTAGCCAAAAACTATTTTCCTATGAAACCTGGTAGACGTTTTCCCATTTCTTTTAGTTTCCGGTGTTACCATCATTCCGAAATTGGATGCCATTTGATTCACTTTGTGTGTGACCTGTGGCTTTGGGTTTTTTTTTCTTCTTCTTTCTTCTGTCTCTGGAAACTCTTAGAATTTTTCATTTTTCTGGCACTTGGTGTGCTATATCTATCTGGGGCTAATATTCCCTCTGTTCTAGGGAATTCTTTTTGCTTTACGAGTTTTCTTTGCTTTTAGTCTCTCTTTTTCATTCAAGAACCTATCTGTTGAATTTTGAACTTACTCCCTAACTTTTCCACGTATTTTTCTGTTGCTTTTTCATTTCTTTGGTGATCTTCTTAACTTTTCCCTCCAACCTTTCTTCTGAAAATTTTAATTTTAGCTATCACATCCTTATTCCCAAGGACTCTTCTTTATTCTCCGAATGTCACTGTCACCTGGCCCCCCCCCCCTAAATTCAAATAAGTTCCTCATCTTGTTTCAGAGCTGCAATGTCTTGGCTCTCTGTTGGTACTAATGTTAATGCTCTGCAAGTTCTTCCTCTGGCTTCTTCTCCATATTTCATAAGTAGGTTCCTGTTCTTGTCGTATGGCTGTAACATTTTATCTCTCTTTTGCTAGGAACGATAACTTTCTGCCAGTTCTTCCTCTGGCTTGGGCTCTCTACTTCATAAGTAGGTTTCTGCTCTTGTCACATGGCTGTGCCATCTTATCTTTCTTTGGATAGGAATGATAACTTTCTGCAAGTTCTCTCTTTGCCCTGGGCTTTATATTTCACAAACAGGGTGCTCTTCTTGTTTCACGACTGCAACGTTCTTCTCCTTCTCCCTCCTTATTCTTATACCAGTTAGCCCACTGATGACAGGCCAGAGACATTTCAAATGGTGAAACTCCAACAAGTTTTAACGGTCTCGTCGGCTTCTAGGCACCACCAGCTACCATATTTCAGAAAGAATCACAGCGCCAGAGCCTCACAGCCCAGCCCTTCTTCTTGAGTCTGTTGCAGAAGGAGCGACTGCACTTGGCATGCGGGCCGGTTTCGAGTGTTTTTCACTCTGTGAAGTGCCATCATGGGTCCTCCCTTTACTGATGAGTTCAAGTTCTTGGTGCATTTAGCCACAGAACCTCGAACTAGCTCAGCGCCCAGAGGGCTTTCTCTCTCTCTTGGTCCACTTTTCTGCAAGCTTCCTCTCTGGCTTAGTCTTTTATTGACATTAGAAGCTTTCCTGTCTCTTGTATTTAAAGTACGGGTCTATAAAATTCTGATTGAAGATGGTGCCTCGTGGAGACTTCTACTAGAGGGATCCAATGGAGTTGAGCGAAGCAGGCAGGGGGCCCCATATGGCAGCTTGTAGGTCATTGCTGTTGGTCATGCTCAGTTTTCCCAGAGAGGAGCTCCTTCAGCTCTGGTGTAGAGGGTGTAAGCCTGGCGGTGGAAGCTTGGGGGAGAGGCTCGAGGCTGGCTGGGCATTCTTGCCTTCACTGTGTTTTTTCCGCCAAGCATCCCATCTTGGCTCTGAGCCGTGCCTGGCAACCCCAGAAAGTCAAATACTGGTTTACCATCAGGGCTGGGCAGAGGTCATCTTCTGGCTTTGAGACCTGGGGAGAGACCTGTCCCTTTGAATGACCTTCAGCTAATCCTCCAGTGTCCAGTCTAGCTCGGTACTCCTGTTTTTAGAGGTACTGGGTGCTTCGATTTCTAAGCTTTGCCAGGATTCCATGTTAGGAATTGGTGTACTGCGTGCGAGTTTTATATCCGAAGTTCTGTTCCTCTGCACAGACTTACTTTTCATCTTTCGCCCGTCTGCTACGTTAGTTACCGTCGGTTTGCTTCCTGGGTTACACCAATCGTGGATGTCCTCATTGCCAGTTGTCTGTTCTTCTGTTCTCTCTCAGTTCTTGGAGGCTGACATCTTGAAAAGCTTCCTTTACGGTCATGATAGTTGGGTTTTAATAAGGAGTGGAGATAAGAGTGTTTCCAGGCATCTTATATGTTATTTGTACTAGACGCTTCTTCAGTATCTCTTTGGACTGGGAAGTATAGTTAGCCAGCTTTCTAGGGCAAAGCAGGGAGTGAACGTATCATTTGGGGGATAAAAGTTGGCCCACACCAAACTTGTGTGTGATTATGTTTATGCTGGAGGCCGGCTGCAGCAACCGCTTGTTCTTGTTGTCGTGAGGTGCCATTCAGTTGGTTCTGACTCACTGCACAACAGAACAACACACTTCCTGATCCTGCACCATCTTCATGATTGCTATATTTGGGCCCATTGTTGCAGCCATTGTGTTAGTCCATCTCCCTGAGGGTCGTCTGCCTTTTGCAGCCCCTCCCCTTTACCAAGAATGGTGTCCTCCTCTAGAGACTGGCCCCTCCCGACAACAGGCGCCAAGGCTGTGAGACGAAGTCTTGCCATCCTGGCTTCTACAGAGCATTCTGGCTGCACATTTTCCGAGACAGACTTTTTGTGTTCTTCTGGCAGTGCCTGGTTCTTTCAGTATTTTCCACCAGCACCATGGTTCAAATGCATCAATTCTTCTTCAGGCTTCCTTCTTGAACATCTAGCTTTCACATGCATCAGAGGCAATTGAGCATACCATGGCTTGGGACAGGTGCACAGTAGTCCTAAAAGTGACATCCTTACAGGGACGTGGACACAGCCTTATCCCTCGCCCAATACTTGAGCCACCCCTGTTCTTCACCACCGAGAATGAGAGAGATGTCCTGGTGATGAACTGTCCCCTTCTTGAATGCCTTCCCTAGCCCTTCCTTGGTCCTTTGATGAATGGGATCCCATGGGGATGGACGCCAGCTTTGTCGTGGGACAATTGGAGTGGGGACCATCTGAAGCAGCAGTTCTCAACCTGTGGGCCACGACCCCTTTGGGGGTTGAACGACCCTTTCGCAGGGTTTGCCTGATTCATAACAGTAGCAAAATGACAGAGATGAAGTAGTGATGAAAATAATTTGATGGTTGGGGGGTCACCACAACATGAGGAACTGTATGATAGAGTTATGGCATTAAGAAGGTTGAGAACCACTGATCTTGAACCTCTAAATTCTAGAGCTTGTGAGCAATGTTGTCAGAAGCACCAAGATTGGGGGAGGTCAGATGTGCAGGCATTCCCCCCACTGAGGGCAATCAGTTGCCAGACTTCGGTCTCATCCCACCACAGGGGTGGGCCTGCTCCCTGCTGCTAGGGACAATGGACAGGCTCCTGTGGGCGGAGTTCGCATCCTACTGATAATGGTCTCTATCAGTTGGGCCAAGGACAGGCCAAACCGGCTGTCCCTCCTCTTCCTATAGCATGTATGTCCCCAGATCACCCCCTCCCATTACTGTAATACCTGTAGCACAACCCTTTCCTGTGATGTATGTCTTCGCCTGTAATGTGGGGGCTCGAACGTCCCCAGAGGGTATAAAAGCTTGGGGAGCATTAAAATTCTCTCTCTCTCCATGTGGATTACCAAGCGGGGCTGAGGTGAGCAATGTTACCATGAAATGTGTCTGACTTCATTTATTTCTACATATCTCTTTTATCTCTCATGCTCTCTATAACTTTACTATAATCTTTACTTATTATCGCTGTACAATTGTGCCTACAGAACCCGTAGTGATTGTGCTAGGAGCTGACTTCTTCTGGCACAAGATAAACCTTCCATACCATTTTGAAGTGTGCTATTGTCTACGAGGAGAATGAGGGCAGCCTCAGTGTCAGGTACCAGAAACCTTGCTCCAGGATAGCGTGAGCTGCTGGCTCCCTTTGGATGCTGTCACTCCTCAGTAGAGGTCTGGGCCCTGATTGAATGGGACACCAACAGGGGATCTGACTGTAACTCCAGAGGCACATCATAAAGGAGGGGCAGATACAGTTCAGTCAGTCAGTTGTGAATCATAAATCCTAAAATTTGGTAATCTGTCAGAAATACTCTCACATTTTATCTTTCTTCACTGGGTTTCCGGTCGTGTCATTTGTCAGATGTCATATTTCTGTTAATATACTCTCTTGAGTGATTACATTTACAAATGTTTTGTGTTCCTTAATTTTGTCTCTTAGCATTTATGCTCTGGGTTATCCTGTATTGGTTCTGAGGTGTTTCTAAAATTTCACCATCACACATTTATGACGTCACAGATGTATTGGATGAGCCACATTTCTTACTCTATTACTTTACCTTTAAATCCATCCCACGTTATTCAATCCTAAGTGAGCTAACCTAATTATAAACATTTAATTCCATGCAAAATGTTTGCAAGATCAAGTATCTTTTTTTCAAGAGATAGCCCATAACTTGGAATTCCATTAGACATGCTTTCTGTTGGCAATTCTTTTTTCAGTTTCTGCAATTTCAAAAAGAGTTCCAGCTCTCCGTCTAAGTCTCTGACTCAAGCTAAATTTATAGCTAAGTTTAAACTTATTACTTCCAAATGACAAGAATCCCAATCACCTCACTCTGAGAACATCCACAGGTTGAGCTCTTAAGTGCCAATCTTACAAGTAACTGTTATTTCCATAGCTTGAATTATGTCCTGATCATAAATGAAATATTAGTCTATTCTAGATATCTAGAAGCACATGAGGGGGCTCCAAAAATTCTCACAGTTCCATTTTTCCATGAACTTTTTGAAGTCCCTTCTATATAAGTCATGTACACACACCACAAATGGATAATAGCCCTTTAGGTGGAGCCAAATAGAAAAACGTGTAATCTATATAGCTATACTTCATTGCATGATCTATAGCTTACCATTTAATTTCCAGAGAGAATTCACATGAGGAATAAACTGTCCTTACCTACTACATAGTTTACCTCGGGGTATTTAATATTTAGTCAATCTCTATTTCTGTAACTACAAATGTACTAATGCTTATTGATTTATAGTCTAATTAGATTTACAATCTAACTACTGTTGCTTTTAAGATATTCAGGATTCTTCGACAAGGCAGGTTATAAATATTGCCTTGTCTTGATGTTAATGCATACTTAAAAAACAATGATGAGTCTGTCAAACATGCCACGGACAAAATTGGAGGACATTATGTTCAGTAAAGTTAGTCAATGTCATGAAGATACATATTTCATGAAGCCATTATTATCAAGGGGAAGCAGTGGCTTCACACCAAAGGAAAAAACTTTGAAGATGATGGTGAAGGCAGCAGGGAGGAGGGTGAGGGAAGGGGAGGGATAGGAAGGTAAGTAGGGAGAGTGGGTAGGAAAATAAACGAGAAGGAGGAGGTGAAGGAGAAGGATTATTTACTGGCATCTGGTCTTAATTAGGGTTCTCTAGTTTACTTTTTTGGGTTCTAGTATTCATTGCAATGGCTACCCAGAACTCACAGACAAAATTCATGATTAAAAGGCTTATTAAGGAAGATAACAAGTTGGAATGCTGGTGAGAAGTGCTCTGAGTTGAGTTATCAGTAGGGGCTACAAAGTTGTTTCAGGTCTGTTAATAAATGCATTTATCTTAGCTGCCAACCCAGTGAAATCTTCACACCTTCATCCTGGTGTAGTCGTTATGTGGAGGGCTGTGATCTGTATGGTCGGCAGTTCGAAACTACCAGCAGCTCCTCGAGAGAAAGACTGAGCTTTCCACTCCTGTAAGCCGTTCCAGTCTCCGAAACCCACAGGGGTCAGCATTGACTCGATGGCGGTGAGTTTGGTTTTGGAGCTTCATCATGTTATATTCTTTCCTGAGAATATATTTACTATCATTACAAGATTACACACACATTTCATCAGAGGAAGCCAGCCTCTAACAACTGAAGGGTCAGTAGGGGCAATTGCACAGTGATCATATGTGAAGATCATAGTAAAGTCATAGCGGATGGGAAAGGTAGGAGAGGGAGTACAACGAAGGAGTCAGGCACATTTGGAACTGTGACGAGAGAGAGGGAATCTTTACTGTCTTGGGCTATTTATAGGTAGCCATAAGACATGCATATTCAGTGGTTACATACGTCACAAAGTGGGTGGTAACTACAGTAAGGTCCCTGGGCTCACAGGTGAGGGACCTGCACTGGGGGAAGGTAGGAGGGGGGCTGGGTGACATGGCAGGAAGAGTAGTAACAGGATGTCTGCTTCTGTAGGGAGGTGGAATCGACCATGTGCTCACTTGAAGGCAACAGAGCTGTTAGGGTAGACTCTGTGGAACGATATTTAAAGCAGGATAATGGACTTGGACTTTATCTCCGACTTAGCCAAAGTGGTGGCTTTCCTACTGTGGAATACTAGCTTTCCAGAGTTCCTCTGTTATGGTAGAGAATAGAGTCCTCGTTATATTTCCCTCAGTGTTAGTTTCCCACAAAATGTGTTGCCTGAGAGGTAGGTGAGGAGAAGACGGAGCACACGAATTATCTGTGATCACTCAGGAACCCTGGTGGTGTAGTGGGTTATGGTTTGGGCTGTTCAATGCAAGGTCAGCAGTTCAAAGCCACCCGCCACCCTGAGGGAGAGATGAGGCTTTCTACTCCCGTAAAGAGTTAGAGTCTTGGAAACCCACAGGGGCAGTTCCACTCTGTCGTGTAGGGTCCTTAGGAGTTAGCATTGGCTCGAGGGCAGCGGGTTTGGTTGGGAGTACTTCGAAGCCTCCTGCATCTGAGCTGGCCACTGTCCCCTTACTCTCCCCTCTGCTGAAGCTCTCCTTGGAATCTGATTTCCTGGCTCTCCCTGGTGGATTAGAAATGAGGTGAAAAACTTCACTCTTTTCTCTACAATGTCTCCTCTTCTACTCAACCTAGCCCCCTTCCCCAACATAAATCTCTAGTTGATCTTGGATGAGGGCTGGGAAATAAGTCGGAGGGTGAATCTGGCCAAACTCTGCCATGTTTGATTCATTAGGGCCTTCACTAATTGTTTTTCCTTCCCTCCCC
>NW_022105908.1:21270485-21272094 GCF_000313985.2 Echinops telfairi | reverse complement strand
TAGACTAATACATTGGCATATACTTCAAGGATCATACAATTTAATCGTTCAGTCATATTAAAAAGAGTTGTGCAATCATCACCACAATCCATTTCAGAACCTCACAGGCAGTTCTACCCTGTCCCGACAGGGTCGGTTGGAGCCAGCATCTATTCAATGGCAGTGAATGTGATTTATGTGTTATCTGGAAGTTGTGTTTTTTGGGGGTGATGATTGGCTTTTCCAATGAATCACTTATTTTCAGGTGAAATACATCACCAACCTGCATTTGGGCATACTGGACACGCTGGGTATACGTTTCCTGCGATGGTAGAGGGCTTCTGTTTTATAAGCCCTTAGTAATTCTTTGGCGATAAAAATGAGTTCATTGTAGTCATGATTTTCCCCACCACACCAAATCATTTTGTGTTTTGTCTGTGTGTACACTGTGCAGGATGCATGCATGCAATTTCTCCTCTTGAACATTTTCATATTGGTGTGGTGTTGGTCTTATCTGGGTTTTGCCGAACCTAGAATTATGATGACTTTTTTCCTAAAAATGTCCTGATGTTTAGACATTGACTTAATAAAGTGATCTTAAAAATAAAATTCTGAAGGACAAAGCCTCCAAAGGGCAGCCGACCTTAGACCTTGGCTGTGTTTAAACGGAATTGTTGCCTTTAATTCTTCCAACCTGATTGGCTCTGGGCACCTCCTGCCCCTGTGCAAATTGGCCGGAGGTGATCGCAGCCCCGCAGACCCCTGTCCTGCGCCCTGGGGGTGGAGTGGGGGGTACTCCCACATTCCGGGTGCCTCTCTGTGCAGTGGAAGATTCAGGTTAAAGGTCAGGGAGATCTCACCCAGCACTAAGCCTGGCACTAAACACTACAGGAGGTCCCCCAAAGGCTAAAGAGAACTTCGGGATGCTTTGTCTCTGTTCCACAGCCTGTGGGTTGATGTGAATGCAGAAGGCTCCAGGCCAGCAGCCAGGGGCTTGCGTCTGGGACTGGCCCTTCAGTGGCTGGTTGAGAGGTCCCTGACCTGGGTTTTTCAGAGGTGTGCACCTGGTGGATATTTGGGCCTGACTGCAGAGCTTGGATTGGCTTCAGCGGTGTCCCTCACAGAGGAGCCCTGGTGGTGTAGTGGTCTGCAAGGTGGGCAGTTTGAAACCACCAGGCGCTCAGCAGGAGAAAGACAGGACCTTTTACTCCCTCAAACAGTGACAGTGAAACTCACAAGGGCAGTTCTCTCTTGCTCTATAGGGTCTCTAAGCATGAGGGAGGGGGTACCCCTCATTATAGTTCATTTGTCCTACAAAGAGAGATAGAGAGGATCTCAAACCTGCTTGTGTCCAAGGGCCCCCCAACAGCTTGGTGCCACACAGGGGGCCATGGGAGACTGGAGGTTCCCTGCATGCAGTAAGCAGGGACCTGTGTGCTCCGGCAGTGCCAGCAGCACCCCCAAAACCAGGCTGTCTTGGGGTCCCATCCCTTGACATGGAAGGGGTGCTGGTGAGACTTGAGGGACCAGGGCACTCCCTAGTGCCACTGGGACCACCCAGCGCTCAAGAGGACAGCCCAAAGGCTCCATAAAGATCAGGTGTGTCTAGCTCATGGGTCCTGGGGTGGGG
>NW_022105908.1:21267203-21269534 GCF_000313985.2 Echinops telfairi | reverse complement strand
GCATGGCTGAGCAAGGACTAGGTGTGAGGGGCTTCCGGAAATGATGAAAAGAAACTAGAGCAGGGAGAGTTTCTGATTCCTATGAAAGGATGTGTGGTAGCCATCACAAAGGGGCAGGACCATAAACTTGGGATAGTTTTGTCAACACTTCACCATCCAAAAGGCCATCACTAGGGTTAACGTAAAAAGCTAGTTCCTCTTCAGCAAGACGTTGTCCAAGAGCATGTGCACAATCCACCACAATGATGAGGCAAATGCACTTTAGCAAACATTCCCCAGAGGTAGAAAAGGAATGTGTTACTCAAGTGGTCGCGGGGATTGCTGTACAAAGGGGGCTTCGAAAAGCTGGTGGACAAATTCCATTGTCTTTTCATTCCCTTTCCCCGCACACTTTTTGGAGCTCCCTTCTATTTTGCTTCTTGACTTTGGCATTGTAAACAGCCTTACAACGTGGCACAGTCACAACCAGCCCGATGTGGCCAACTTTCCTTTGGGCTTTCGGTGGTTAGGCTGTGGGCTGGGAAATCAAAGGACAAGGAAGACCTTCTTTTCTTGAAAGAACAAGCCGGGAGCAAGTGGGGTGCTAAATGACCATGCCCCCATAGGTCGGAGAGCATTCATTCACCTGTGTAATGATCTAGCAGGTGATGCTGAGAACACAGTCCTAAGAAGGAGGCTCAAATGATTATGGGTAGCCAGTGCAGGATGCCTTTATCTACTACCCTGTGCTGACAAACTTTTCACCCCAGAAAACAAAATGACTAAGGCACACTCATGCCTTCTCTTTTCCGACCATCAGAATCCATGAGACCCATGTGTCCCACACACTATTGATCAACATCCACCATCCCTAACACAAATTTAAAACATTCAATGATTTACCATGCATTTCATTATTGAAAATAATTATATTGATAAAATCTTACAAACAAAAAATTCAATCAGCAAAGGGTTAAGTGTGCACAACTCAGTGTCATGAATTGCTTTGACTATGTTGTGCAACCATCATCCACATAACTCTTGACATCCACAAAGTGTAACACCACTGGATGAACATCTGCCTGTTTGAGGCTGGTTTGACTCCCATATGCCCTGAGTCCTGTCAGGTGAGAAGTCTTCAGGTTGCGATGCATTTGCTATAAGCTCTGGGTTCATTCCTTTCTCCAGGCCTTCTCTTATGTCCTGCCCATGGTTCTGGGTATCTGTTCCAGTTATCTCTTGCGGTATAACCAATCATCCCAAAGCGAAGGGACACAAAACATTAACCGTTCCTTTACTGTTGTCTTTGACAGTTCTGGGAGTTGGCTCAGCTAAGTGATTCTCACTTGGGGAAATCGAATTATCTCACAGGCTTGCTCACTCACATGTCTGCTGGTTGATGTTGGCTGCCCACGGGGTTCTCAGGTTACAGATGCAGGCCACAGTATGGGTACATGGCCTCTTCGTGTGGCCTGGCTTTCCTTAGAGGTTAGGTGCTGAGTTTTATGAGCAAGTGCTGGAAAAGAAGGTCAAAGATGAGTATTTGGCCTAGCCTTGCAGTTCATATAACATTGTTCCATTATTCCATTACAGTCTGTTGTCAAGGCAGTTAGAAAAGTCCACTCACAGGATAGGAAAATATATAAGAGATAGTAGCTGAACCCATGGCTTGTTGGGAGTATGGCAAGGGACGGCTGGGGTGGAATGGGGAGCTAATAACAATGAATACAAGAAGGAGGAAAATGTTCTAGAACTGTTGCTGTGATGAGTGCACAACTCTTTTTCATGTGATCGAACTATTGAAGTGTGTGATATGTGAATTACATGTCAATAAAACGATTTAAAGTCCACTCAGGTGCCCAAGGAAGGAGAAACAGACCTTGCAATTCAGTGAGGGGAGTCTCAATGTCATATTGTACAAAGAGTATGTGAGATGTTACCTATTACTGTGGATGTATTTGGAAAATGCAGTTGATTACAGTAGGCTGCATCCATTTAGCATACAAAGTGCACTAATCCCTCCCTCAAGTCATATCTGCTTCAAGGGTCTAGTCCAGAGTCTGGTCCAGGTTGGGATGAGGCTTCTTGGATGTGGTTTCCCAGGTAGCTTCATTAGCGCTCAGCTCTACTGCCTGTTACTTGTTCACCACGGCTCTTGGTTCCAGTCTCTAGGATCTTTAATTTCTTCTTCCATAAGCAACCTGTGGTTGTAGGCAAGTACATTCTTTCAGCTTGATTTTTGCCAGCAAAAGTTTGTGCATCTCTTTTCTGTTCATACTGATTCTGTTCATTTCAGTTAAAGCATATATAATTTTTAAAAAAGTCTATGTAATTTATGTGTATTAATTATAA
>NW_022105908.1:21253862-21255044 GCF_000313985.2 Echinops telfairi | reverse complement strand
TTTTTAAAGATCGTTTTATTGGGGGTTCTTAAAGCTCTTATAACAAACCATACATCAATTGATCAAGCACATTTGTACATATGTTGCCATCATCATTTCCTAAACATTTGAGTCCTTGGTATCAGCTCCTCTTTTTTCCCTCCCTTCCCTTCTCCCCATCTCGTGAAACCCTCATAGATTTGAAATTATTCTTTTTCATATATTACACTAACTGCTGTCTCCTTTCACCCACGTTTCTGTTGTTCATCTCCCCAGGGGGGAGGGTGGTAATGTGTCAATCATTGCAATAGGTTCCCCCTTTCAGAGGAATATTGTTTTCATTGGTGCTATACTGCACTCTGGTGAGCTCATCCCTTCCTTGTGATCCTTCTGTGAGGGGATGTCCTATTGTGTACCGATGGGTTTTGGGTCTCTGCTCTGACCGCCCTCTTTCTCAGCAATATGTTAGTTAAGGTTTTGTGTCTGCTTGCCTGGGTCAGGAGTCTCAGTGGTTTGTCAGGTATGTATCAATATAATTTGGATGTGAATTTTGCAGCATGTAGATTATATTTCATAAAATAGGATTAATGAAAATTCTATCCATACATTTACACACAAACTTAAGGTTAGGACACTTTTAGTGCTTTTCCTAAAAAAATTTGTGTTCTACATAGAAGTTAATTAAGAGGCCCTCAACCCAATCACACAGGGTATACACCAAACTCATGTCTGTTGAGTTGATTCCGACTGATAGAGGCCTAAGAGGGCAGAGTCCAACTGCCTCTTTGGGTTTCCGAGACTGCGTATTACAGGCGTAGACAAGCTCATCTCTCTCTCTTTCACCTGGTAGAGACCCAATTTCATAGCGTTGTGATCTGGGAACATGCTCCGTGGAATTTTTGGTGACAGTTGTATTGATACTTCATGTACATGTCATACAATCCAGTAATTCAATCAGACCAAGAAGAGTTGTCCAATCATCATGAACTTTGTAGTTTTTTGATGTTTGAATTTATGGAGACTTGCTTTGTAGCCTCACTATCTTATTCTGGATAATTTTCCACGTGCCAGGGAAAAGCATGATTTGGTAACAGTGCTTTTTTTTTAAAAAAAAATTTACTCTCATAAAGCATTATGTGAGCTTAATAGAATCACTGGAATTATCTGGTGAAATAAGTACTGACAGAGGACCTCAGTACTTGG
>NW_022105908.1:21250449-21252712 GCF_000313985.2 Echinops telfairi | reverse complement strand
GGGCACCATCAGCTTTCTTCGCCACATTTGCTTATGCACTCATTTGTCTACAGTGATCCTTTCGACACCTCGTGATCACACAGGCTGGTATGTTGTTCCATGTGGGCTTTGTTGCTTCTGAGCTAGATGGCCGCTTGACTCTTTATAGGACTAGAGAGTCTGGTCTTTCTCCATCGAGTGGCTCATGGTTTGAATTGCCGACCTTGTGGTTGGCAGTCCAATGTGTAACCAACCCACTGTACTTCCATAAACATTTTTTAAGACAGTAGAGTCTTTCATTAAATATGTTTGATAAGATTAGAGTTGATTAGGCTCCACTGCTGAGACAGGATCCCCTGAGGTTGACTTAACCGCATGAGGCAAACACCAGAGTTTCTATTAAGTCGGCTGCTACCAGAAACAAGAGATGTTCTCACAGACTGGACAAGAGGACTTGACATTGTGGTCAGAACATGCCATCAAAATGCTGGTCTGAAGTAAGAAGCAAAAGATTTGTGGAAAATTTACAAGAGCCAGCGTTAAATTATAAGTGGTCTCTAAAAAATAAAAATGTGGTCTCTAGACAAACAAACAGTGTTTGTTCTGTAATCACTGGCCAGTTTTCAACATGATAGCTGCAGTATCTCCACATAGATTTTGGATAAACGTACCCCCATAGGAAGAAAAAAAGACCACCCTCACTCTGTGAGTAAAGAATGGAAGAACCTTGGGATGAACCCAAGGGATGAATTCCAGATATATGGAGTGCTTGTTGTTAGGTGCAATCGAACCTGTTCAGACCCATAGCGACCCTATGCACAACAGAATGAAACACACCCTCATCCTGCCCCATCCTCACATTGTCCCTATACTTGAGCCCATTATTGCTTCCACCTGTGTCATTCCAACAACATGTTCAAAGTATGTGAGATGAAGTCTCACCATCCCTGGTGCACCCTAGCTGTACTTCTTCCAAGACGGATGAATTTGTCCTTTTGGCAGTCTATGGCACTTTCAATCTTCTTTGCTGGCAGCACAATTTAAATGCATTGAGTTTTTCTTCAGTCTTCCTGATGCAATGAAATTACTTTCACATGCATATGAGGCACTTGACAATACCATGGTTTAGGTCAGGCACAGTTTAGGTCTAGTCCTCAAAGTAACCTCCCTACTTTTCAAACACTCTAAGGAGGTCTTCTGCAACAGATGCACTCAATGATACATGGAATACAGTTGGGAAAAGAGAGTGGAAGGTGGGTAGATCACCAGTCACTAATTGCTGGCTCATGGATTCTTGCTCGTGACAGTCCCATGCGCGTCAGAGTAGCATTATGTTCCATAGGGTTTACAAGGGCTGAGGATTCCGAGGTCAGTAAGCAGGACTTTTGACCCAAGGGTGCCTCTGGGTAGATCCAACCCTCCGATCTTTAGTAGCAGCCAAGCGTTTAACCATTTGTACTCCTAGGGAGAAATGCCCAAACCAAAGCCCCAGCCATGGGGTTGACTCTGACTCATAACAATGCCATTGAGGGTTCCTAAGATTACAGTATAACTCTGTACAGGGGCAGATTGCCTCAGCTTTCTCTCTGGAAGCAGTTGGTGACTTTTCATCACTGACCGTGTGATGAGCAATACTTACCCTACACCACCACCAGGAGTCCTTAGAGAGACATAGAAGAGCCCAAGTGGGAAAACCCAGGCTTCAAAAAACTCCTGAAAGGCTTCTTGAATTCACATGTGGGAGAAGACAGATATTTACTACCTTAGAAAACAGAGAAACAGCTGTGATGATGCAGGAGCTACCACTCCCCAGGTAGGAGCTGAAGTTGATGAGAATATGGCCCCTGAGAGCTAGTTCTCAACCATCCAGATTTTGAGGAATGGAGATGAGAAAGTCTCTCACTTAGGATAGAAGGTTCCCAAGAGCAAGCCTGTACTGAACATGACACTCACTAATATGCTTTAACTGATGGAGATATGATCACTGGAAAATGCACTCAAAAACCCTAACTTGACCTCCATGATGCTATGTGTCAAGACTGATGCACGAGGACTGGCAGGGGCCAGTCAGCATCCAGGTTTCTCTTAGCCCTTCATGCAAGAGCAGAAACTGTGGTCAGTATCCAGCGCCAGACAGGGAGAGAGGAGGGCACACAGAAGTGACCAGTGGCATCACATGGATAGAGATTTTTCTAGGCTGTTCCTTTGCTTGTAGCCAAGAGGGCCCTATTGGCTGTCTCATAGGAGAGTTACTGTCTCTGCTGTTAAACCCCACTCCTCTCCC
>NW_022105908.1:21248137-21249620 GCF_000313985.2 Echinops telfairi | reverse complement strand
CCGCCCTTCAATCAACCCCACATGTGTTTATTGGCCAGGTTGGCACAATTAACTAACTCAGATACACACCCAATTACCTCAAAATTCCATGGCTTAAGATGGCAAACATTTTTTCTTTCACAAAGTTTCTGAGAACCAGTCAGTTCTAGCTCAAGTCTGTCATGAGGTTTCAGTCAAGCTGATGGCTAGCATTGTGGTCATCTGAAAGCTTGACTGGGGCTAGAAGATGACTTTCTCACATGGCTGTTGGCTGGAGGCCTCAGTTCCTCACTGGTTGTTAAACAAGAAGACTTAATTCTTTCCTGAATGGAACGCTCCATAGAGCTTCAGGAGTGTTCTCACAACACAGCAATGGACACCCCCGCCCCACGCAATAAACAATAAGACACAGATAGAAGTGGCAGATAGAAAGAGAGGGAGCATGTGAGAAGAAGCCATACTGTCTTTTGTCTTTGGAAGTCAGACATCTTCACTTCTGTCATATCCATTGGGTACACAGATCAATTGTGACGTCAGTCGGGAGGAAACTATGCAAAGGTGTGACTATCAGGAGGTAGGAGCCATGCTGAAGACTAGCGACAGCCTGACCTCTGGCTTCCAACCCCGACCCCCAACAAATGCACTCATTCTTTCTCAAGACACCCCTAAGCTGAGTTCTCTTACAGAATCAGTGTGTGAGCTCATCATCTAAATTAGAGACAGGTATGGATGAGATCTCTCAAGTGCATTCCTTTAAGTATAGCATCTTCGGTACTATTCTTTGCGTTCTGAATACCTATGAAGGAAAGAAAATGTCATGTCTCCTGCTTCCACCTGCCCTGCCCCCAACTCCAACATGCAATAGTGGGGCAGGCCTAGGATATCTGCCATAGATATCTCTATTCAACAGAGGGGCTTGGAGGGATGGGTGTGGCTAGCATAACTGCCTGGGCTTTACCTCTAAACGCCACAACCAAATCACCAGTGAACCTCCTAATACCCAACCAATGGCCAACAAGTCAACGCTGTCTCATTGCAACTCACTGCAGGGTCTCTGAGGCTGTGAATCTTGGAGGGAGCAGACAGCCTCATCTTTCTCCCCTGGTTTGAACCATGGGACTTGTGGTTCACACTCAATGCCTCACCCTCAGCCCGGCCAAGGATCTTTAATCTAACCACTAGTTACTGCAAATTCTGTTTCGGTGTCTTCCAAACTCTTCAGTCATACTTCTAATTTATTAGAAGATTATTGGACTTGGGCCATTTGGGCAGATGGATAATCTGGGCTCCTACATTTGGACTCTTGAATTTCATTTATAAAGGAGAACTTGAACTTTAGTTTCAGAGCTCCCTTTTAAGTTACACTTGGTTACCGCTATGCTTTTATTATAGCATTTACAGCAGCGCATTTTGTGAAAGATTAGGTTTTTGAGATTAAAAAGTGACTCATCCTCCTTTTAAAATTCCCAAGTATGTAAAAAATGAAAGCCCCCACCCCTTTTTA
>NW_022105908.1:21244612-21246583 GCF_000313985.2 Echinops telfairi | reverse complement strand
TGGTCACATATTTTTTACATTTTTATTGGCACCTAATCCACACATCATACAAGTCAATAGTTCAATCCTATCAAGAAGAAGTATACAGTCAGTACCACAATCCATTTTAGAACACTCCCCCACCCCATGGTTAAGTCACCTTTAAAATGAGTTGTGTAATCACAATCAGCTCTAGAGCTCCTTCCCCACTTCATTGTTTATGCCTAGAATCCCCTAACCCTCCCTAGCTTCCATCCACCCCACCCCTATATTCTCGATAAACACTGGCTTCAGTTATTATCTCTTTGCATTCATTCTTGTGCTTCTCAAACTGGGAAACCCAATAAAAACATTAAAAAACAAAATCAAAATAGAAATAAAGTGGTATCAGTTATTTTTCTATGTTCACAGTTGATAGAGCTGTTAACATTTGAGGAACATCCCACATATGTTTGTATGTTGTTTAATGCTCAGTTGATTAAACTTCTATGTCTATACACAGAGCGGTGAAAAATAATTTTCTTTAATATTTAAACATTGGTTACATGCTAATTTACATTCCATTAAGCAATTTAAACTGCATTTACTAATTCACTATGATGAATCATTTAAAATACATTTTAAGCACAACACAAAATAAATGCAAATAAAATTATTTCAAGACTTACTATAGTTATATTTAAAATCCTTCCAGTCCTTCCTTTATTCTGAGCTGTCTCTGGGTGAATTGGAATAGTTTATCTTCTGGCTACTTATTAAGCCCCCTAACCACTTTTTTGCTATCATCAGTAATATCTGATTTGTGTGTGCGTGTGCTATGACATTGTCACATAGACTTCCTTTGCGGCAGATCCACTGAGGTGCTAGAATCTAGCTTTTCAGAGGATCGATTCTTGGAAGGGTCTCTGAGGTTGGTTGTAAATCCCAAAGAACTGTCTTTTCCCATGAAAATCTCCTGCTACCCCGGTAAGAGTTTTAATTTCAATAGACTATTTTCTAGAGCTGTTATAGGTTTACAGGAACATTTTGCAGAAGTCCAAGAAAGTTCTCATATAGCCGCTCCTCCCTGCAAACATTTTCTTTTATTCACATTTGCATTCCGGTGGAACATTTGTTACAACTGAAGACAAGATTGCTCTATTGCTATTAACTAAGGTCCATAATTTCTATTGTTAGCTGTCATTGAATTGGCCCTGACTCAGTAACCTCATGCACAACAGGATCAGACCATTGTGACCATAGCCATTTTATTTGGAAATAGACCAACAGACTTTTCTTCCCATGTTGTCTTAGCCTGAATATTCCACTGAACCCTGGTCAGCATCACAGCACTATGCAACTTCTACTGACTGATAGGTGTTGGCTGTACATGAGGTGCATTCACCAGGACTTGAATCAAGTTCTCTCTCATGGAAGGTGAGAAATCTCCCACTGAACCACAACTGTCCTCTTAGTTTGGGTTGTTGTTGTTAGGTGCCATCAAGTCAGTTCCACCTCATAGTGACCCTATGTACCACAGAATGAAATAATGCCTGGTCCTGCACCATCCTCACAATTGCTCTTATGTTTGGGCCTGTGACAGGTAGGTTTATTGTGCCAACCTTGCCAATAGGAGCATGTGAGATTAATGAGGTCACAGTTTGATTGGTGGGCAAAGAGATAAATGGCTTGGCAATGCCTGCCCCTCGCTCTCTTGCTCTCTGTTGGTCCGACTAGCTTGCGGCTGCTTTAGCTAGTTCTCTGCCTCAACTTGTGAGCTACACTACCCGTGGGACAGCCAACCTGTGGATCATGTTGCTAGAGCTTGAGGTTCCTTCGAGACCTGCTTCACCACACTGCTGTGTGTACACTGCTTGAGTTTGAGGCTGGTGGATCCTGTCATCATGGAGTGCTTGAGATCAATATCCTCTCCGGGCCTGCTTTGCTAAGCTCCTGACTATTGATGACCCATCCTGCTGTTTGCTGCCTGGGGCCTCTGCCTGCATTGCCAGA
>NW_022105908.1:21241803-21242807 GCF_000313985.2 Echinops telfairi | reverse complement strand
TCTCCCATGTCCCCCCCGGAACTGTCAGTCCCGTTGTTTTCTCCTCCAGATTGTTCATCCAGCCTGTCCTATCCAGACAGGCCACCCATCTTTTCTTCTAAGAGTATTCTGATTGTACTTCTTCCAAGACAGATCTGTTTGTTGTTTTGGCAGTCCCCGGTACTTTCGAAATTCTTTGCCAGTATTGTAACTCAAACGCATTGATTCCTCATTGGTCTTCCTTATACAGTGTCCAACTTTCACCTGCATATGAAGTGATTGAAAATTTCATGGCTTGGTTCAGGCCCATCTTATTTCTCAGAGTGACATCCTTGCTCCTCACCGTATCAAAGGATCTTGTGCAGATGTACCCAAAGCAATGAGTTGTTTGATTTCTTGTGCATTGGTTATGAATCCAAGTAAGATAAAAATCCTTGGCAATTTAAACTTTGCTCCATTTATCATGATGGCATTTGCGTCAGGGCTGGCTTTTTGTGTTTGTACAGTGTAGTCTTCTGAATTTCGACCAGTGCTTGATGTTATGTGTTCACCGTTACAGAATCACACAGAGTAGTTGCATTGCCCTAAACGTCTTCTGGTCTCCACCTGCTCATCTTTCCTTTCACGCCTCCTCAATGAGATTTATAGCATTCAGATGTGGAAGTATAAAAAGGTTTCTGCAATGTGAGTACATTCCCTGAAATGGTTAACTCCTTTAATTTCATTTGGTCAAAATTATGGAATTCCTTCTTCTACCATGGTTATCTATTGACTTACTGTGTTAATATTATAAAACAAATGTGTGCATGCATTATTATCAGCATGCTGTTATGATGAAGGTGTGCTGGATGCAAGTCACGGTTTTGTAAAGACCCCATTTTCCTGCAAAAGCTGGGCCATGAAAATTAAAGAAAAAAAGAGAAAAAGACAGAATTAATGCATTTGAATGGAATACACACTAGGGCAGCGGCTCTTAACCTGTGGGTCGTGACCCCTTTGGGGGTCGAACGACCCTTTCACAGGGG
>NW_022105908.1:21236715-21237662 GCF_000313985.2 Echinops telfairi | reverse complement strand
TGGATTTGAGTTCTCTTCCACATTTTTCTCCCACTCTACCCAGGACCTTCTAATGTGATCCATTTCAGAGCTGCTCCTCTTTTAGATGTTTGACTAATTCATCATTGTAGGATCCCCTCTTCCCAAGTCATGGCATGTGTGTAGCAGCTATTAAATGTTTGGATTGTTCCCACCTCATGGTAAGATGTAACCAAAAGGGCTGATCAGTCCACCTTGTTCTTGGAACAGTTTCTAGTTTTTCCAGAATGATTTGGCTCACAAACAATTCCTTGTTTTTACCCTTTTACATTTATGAATGCTCTTCTTACTAAAAACAAAAAATCCTCACATAGTCTCTCTTATGTATAAAAATACCTTTTGTTAATAGTTTGCCTTCTGAGTGTTAGAAGGGCTCCTTAGTGTTTCTGAGAGTGTAAGTAAACGGGCTCCCATTTCTCCATCAGAGGGCCCAGTGCAGTCCTAACCCAGGACCTCCGCAGGGCTCCTTGCTGGCTTGGGCTGCTACTTATCAGAGGAGGATGTAGAACCTTGTCTTGGTGGGCCATGCTACTCAAAACCCAGTGGAGGCCGACCAAGAATGATGCTATAGGGCAGGGTAGAACTGCCCCTGGGAGTTTCCGAGACTATAAAACCTCATCTCTCTCCTGAGGAGTGGCAGGTGGTTCTGAATTGATGACCTTACAGGTCGCAGCTCCAGGACACCACTGGGACTCTTGGGCTGTTAAGGCAGGGCTTTTAAGCTAGAAAGGAATGAGCGACAGTCTGGCAGGAGGGAGGAAAATGTCAAAGTTGGTCCAATTAATATTCATTCTGTAGCCAAATTATCCTTTCCACACAGACCTGGTTCCCTGTTCCCCCTGCCCCCCATCCCCAAGCATGACCCTTAACGGGGAAGGCGAGCTAGGGAGCCTGTCTTGAGGGGCTGTGTGGTCCTGGCGTGCTTTTTC
>NW_022105908.1:21235205-21236282 GCF_000313985.2 Echinops telfairi | reverse complement strand
GGGAGGTGGGGGAGGCAGCCGTCGGGACACGCCTGCGGCCGATGCGGGGCAAGGTGACCGCCGGCCTGGCGGGGCGGGTGGCATCCGGGTCAGGTTCGGAGATGGCTGCGGGCAGAGCTGAGGGCGACAGGGGCACGCAGTTGGCGCGGAAGGAAGGTGGCCCTCGCCGGGTCCTTAGGAATCCAGCGAATACTGTGGAGCGCTCCTTGCTCCGCCGGGGAAGTAGTGCTGCCGACTCCGGAAGGCGGGCGCTCACACCTGGTCCCACCTGGACATGGAGTGTGGGCTTCATCACAGGGGAAGGCTCAGACCAAGGGGACCCTCTCCATTTTCTGGTCCTTTAGCTTCTTCAAGGAGCCCTAGTGGCACAGTGGGTTAAGCGGCGGGCTGCCGACCGCCAGGTAGACGGTTCCAAGCCAGCAGCCACTCGGGCGGGAGAAAGAGAAGGCGGAGGGCTCTGTTAGAGACCCACAGTCTCGGAAACCCTAGGTAGTGGGTCTGCTCTGCCCCACAGCAGGCTCACCCTGAGTTGGCAGCGACTCAAGGGCAGTGAGGTTGACTTCCTCTTGCCTCAAATTCGGCCAAGTGCTGGCCTTTCGAGCCATCCACCTTGTCGCTTCCCGGCTCACCCATTCCCATCACTGGTCCCGTTCCTACTTCCAGGTCCCCAGATTCAATGTCTGTCCCAAGGACACTTCAAAGGCATATGCCCCAAAGGAGGACCTCCCCTCCAGGCCATCGCGTGCCTCGCCTCCAGTTCTCCCAACCCAGTGAGATCCCACACCTGGGCGTCCGCCCGGTGACCCCCACTCTCTGTCTCCCTCTGACCCGGAGTGCCGGCCGGCAGCTCGACCCCGCGGGCCTCTCCGCAGCAGCAGCCCAGCTCGGACTCCTCCCTCGCCAGGGACCTCCCCACCTCGTAACCGCTGCACGGTCTGCGGCCGGAAAATCCACCCCCTGAGAGTCCCGCCCTAGGCATCTGGCTACTTAAAACCCCGCGTGTGCTCCGGCCCCAATCCAAAGGCCCGATTGCCCCTCCGAGACGGTCTCCGCGCCCCCAGCTCTGCACGCCTCTTC
>NW_022105908.1:21231886-21234829 GCF_000313985.2 Echinops telfairi | reverse complement strand
GCCCTCTCTTTCTGGATCCCTTTGGGGCTCCTTCCCAGAACCTTAGCTGAAGGGTGTCCAGGGAGACCAGGACCAGACCCAGGCACCCTTCCTCTGGGTCTCGCTCGCCGCCATCCGACGCCTCCAGGAGGAGGAGTTCAAAGTGGAGGTGTCAGAGTACCTGGGGCCTCTGCTCTTCGTGAAACTGCGCAAACGGCGCCTCCTTCAGGACGACGCCTGGTTTTGCAACTGGATCTCCGTGCAGACCCCTGGGAGCAGCGGGGATGAGTTCAGCTTCCCCTGTTATCGCTGGGTGGAGGGCGATGGAGTCCTGAGCCTGCTTGAGGGCACTGGCGAGAGCGGGTGTGGGGCTGGAGGAAGGTGGGAGCGGAGAAAAGGGGACTGGGGGGCAGGGTGATCCCTGCAGGGCCCAACCAGAGGGCAGGCTGGGGTGGGAGAGACTCTCAGGAGAAGCCTACTTGCAATATCCTGCCCCCTCCCAGGCCGCACGGTGGTGGACGACCCTCAAGGCCTGTTCAAGAAGCACAGGGAGGAGGAGCTGGAGGAGAGAATGAAGCTGTACCGGTCAGTCCTCCTCCCAGACCGGCAGTCCTCCTGACCCTTCCTGAACACCTAGGCCAGACTTCATGCCCCCTCTGCTCCCACAGGTGGGGCAACTGGAAGGGTGGCCTCATCCTTAATATGGTTGGGGCCAAATTGTGTGACCTGCCTGTAGATGAGAGATTCCTAGAAGACAAGAAAATTGACTTTGAGGCTTCGCTGGCCAAAGGGTGAGAGGGGGCTGAATGAGAGAGAGATGTCCTCATCTACCCTGACTGATGGGCTGGGCCAGGCAGACCTGCAATTGCCATGTTTGCTTCTAAGACAAAGTTGTAAATTTGTTGCCTCTGTTCTCCCAAGGCTGGCAGAACTAGCTGTTAAAGACTCTTTAAATGTTCTGACTTGCTGGAAGGATCTGGATGACTAGAGCAAGCTGGCTAGTGAGTACCCTCTCTCTACTTCTCCCCAAACCCTCTACCGTGAGATCCTATCCATTCCAGAGGAATTTAAATAGTTGGGATTGAGGACCAGAGGCCTGGGCCTTTGAAGTGGGTTGGGGTCCTATGGGTATGGGGATGGTTCAAGGGGATTTGGAAGAGCCAGGAGCTCAGAACCCACTAGCTTGCTCAATAAATTCCATCTCCAGAACAAGTTCAGGATTCCTGGAAGGAGGATGCTTTATTTGGGTACCAGTTCTTCAATGGTGCCAACCCCATGCTGATCAGACGTTCCAATCAGCTTCCCAGCCGCTTAGTGTTTCCCCAAGGGATGGAGGAGCTAAAGTCCCAGCTGGAGAAGGAGCTCCAGGTAGGGACATTCAAGAAACAAGGCCAGGAAAGATGAAAGGATGAACTGAGTGGAGTCCACATCAACAGTGCTGCCTAGGGCCAGATCCTGCACAGCAGGAAGTGCAGCAGCATGCCCTTCCTCCCCTTGGGAGAACAGCCACGCTACCATGGAGGGAGGGTGTGTGCTGACAAGAGACAGGGGCAAAATGAACAAATGTAACTAGACCTTGGTGGTAAGGATTCAGTGATGGTGTGGACCTTGCAGAAGAGAATAAAGTTAGGGATGGGGTTATCAAGAGTCAACATAGGACAGTTGAAACAGAATTCAAGTGGGGTTATGATGCAGGGCATACTTACCTTGAATCCTGGCTTTGCTACTTGTAAGCTCAGACAAAATACCCAACCTCTCTGACCATCTGTTTCCTCTTGTGTAAAACTACGTCTACTTCAAGCACAGACAAAGCTATGTGAGGTAATAAGCACCTGATCAATTGCTTGATACAACATGGGATGGAGACAAGTTAGTCCCTTTTTATTCCTTCTGGAAATCAGAGTGGGAAGAAGATGCCTAATTTCCATGATAGCCTGTACCCCCCCCCACCCCCCATTCAGGGACACACCCTGTTTGAAGCTGACTTCTCCCTGCTGGATGGGATCAAGGCCAATGTTATTCTGTGTAGCCAGCAGCACCTGGCAGCTCCCCTGGTGATGCTGAAGCTGCAGCCTGATGGGAAACTCTTGCCCATGGCCATCCAGGTGAGGGCATCCAGGACTGTGGTCCCCAGGGCTTGGGCCTCTTACCGCAGCTCTTCAGCCCCAAATCCACTCCGTGCAAGGATCGAGTGCTCTGGAGCTAGGGGAGGCATGAAGGGATGAAGTGGACAAAGCCTTCCACTTTCAGGGCTTTGCAGCTGAGCTAGAGAGCTAGACAAGACAAGGCTGATTAACCTGCTGGCATGGAGGAAGTCTCTGAGGACAGACAATCAGGGAAGGATCACGGAGAGGAGGTGATCATGAAGGAGACTTGGGGCAGGTCAGGACTAAGACAAGCAGGAAGGAGAGGGAGTGACCCCCTACCCACACCAGGAGAAGATGGACTGGGTTGAGAAGCTGAGATGATACTGAGGGTGGTCAGTCAGGAAAGTACCAGTGGACAGCTGAGGTGGATCAGCGGGGAAGAACGTGAGGTGAGAGGTAGCCACACTGTGGCAGATGGACCAAGGTAAGGAGTCTGGACAAGGGAAGCCGGTGAAGGCCGTTGCCAAAGTTGCTTTAGGCACATTACTGTTCAGAATGCTCTGGACAAGGAAGACACTAGATACAGGAATCAGGGGAGGATATTCTAGTAACTGCTCCAGATGGGGCTCAGATGGAGACAGTGGTGGCAGGAGTGATTGAACTGACCTGGATTCACGGGGACATGAAAAGGAGGAGCCAGGCTTGGAGGAAGCAAAAATAGGATACAGAGGAAGAGAGAGAGAGACAGAGAGAGAGAGACAGACAGACAGACAGACAGACAGACAGACAGAGAGAAACCTCACACAGGAGGGCCTCCTCCAGGCTCTCAGAGGAAAGAACCACACGCTCAGAAGCCAATCTCTCCTAAGCCATCAAA
>NW_022105908.1:21228812-21231130 GCF_000313985.2 Echinops telfairi | reverse complement strand
GGCTCTCCTGTCTGTCCTTTCTCTGCCCCAGGACGCCTTCCACCTCTAGAGTACCCTCTCTGGGCAACTCCCTGGGGCCTGGACTGGGGCCCGGATGGAGGCCGGGAGAGGCAAGTAGGGGAAGATAGGACAGTAAGGCACGAGAGCAGGGTTGCCTGCCTTCTCAAAGAGCAGTAGCACTTTCCAAGGAGCTGAACATGCTTCTTGAGGGAAATGGTTAAAAAAGAAAGTCTTCCTCTTTTTCATGTCTAAAACATAGGGTATATGGAAATTCCTGGGTGGTACAAGTAGTTAGAGCATTTGCTGTTAACAGGAGGTTGGAGATTTGAGTCTACCTACAGGTGCCTCCAAAGAAAGAACTGGTGATCTACCCCCGACAAACCAGTCATTGAGGAACCAAGACACAGTTCTCTCACACACGGGGAGAGCAAGGGGGTTCCATACCCTGAACAGATAGTACTTGCTATTTCCAAGTCAGTCTTTGAAGTGTTCTAGGAACACCTAGGCCAATTCGAGAAACCCAGGCTAACAGCAGTAACCTGATTTGGTATAATTAGAACTAACGAATCATCCATTAAAGACAGGCAAAGCCCCATTCTTTAGCATGTTCAATGCAGTGCCAATTGAACACTGTTCAATGCAGGGCCAATGAGGACAGTATATAACTTCTCAGGCTAACAGCAGTAACCTGATTTGGTATAATTAGAACTAACGAATCATCCATTAAAGACAGGCAAAGCCCCATTCTTTAGCGTGTTCAATGCAGTGCCAATTGAACACTGTTCAATGCAGGGCCAATGAGGACAGTATATAACTTCTCAGCCGAGACCAGTTCAGCGCAGACAATTCAAATTTGGTGATAAGGCTGGGGAGCGGCTGGATGGTGAATGTAGATCGTGTGGTCTCACTCCTCCAACGAGATGGCACCGAGCTGGAGGTCACAAGGAGCCAGCCGAGCTGATCCAGGGGCCCAGTAGGTCAGGGAGAGGGAACAGCTAATGTAAACATCCTGAATGCCTGGACAAGTGTGAAGAACAGAAAGAAGGCAAAAGTAAACGAAGGGTAGATGCAAGAGAGATGAGGGGCGTCAGCGTTCTCAGGGTGATATCACTTCCTGAGCAAACGATTTTTTGGAAGGCACAAAAAGTCTTGCTCTTTATATGTCTAAAGCAAAGAGACTTGTTCAGAACAAACACACACACATCTGTATATATAGTGTGCATATATAGATACATATAAAATGCACAGATACATATAAAAATGTATCTGTGGTATTAAAATTTCATGGTGGGAAGGATAATTAGTAAAAAAGTGTATAAAAAAGTGCCGTCAACCACTTGCCCTTGAGCCGACTGTAACGCATGGTGACCCCATGGCTGTCCCAGTGGGACCATGCTCCACAGGGTTCCCAGTGGCGAGTTTCAAGGTCCTTCCCATGAGCAGCCATGTGTCTTCTTAACAGCTTCTCCCATTCAGGGGAGTGATCATGAAAAACAGGGTTGGGAAAACACCGAGCTAGCCTTTGAACAGCTCCAATAAAAAGCAGGAAACACCGCTTCCAATGATCATGAAGCAGTGAATCAATGGTCCGTGGGACTGATTAGGATAAGCCAGTTGATTGTAAACTCTCAGTGTGGATCTTGAGAGGCTGTCTTTTCCCTGAAGAATGGGAGCCTTTCTTACTGCAACCCTCTTTTCTGCAGGGCCTTCAGCACTCTCTGATGTTGCTCCCCCCTGCTGTGTCCCCCCTCCCTCCCTCCCCGCCTCTCTCCCTCTAGTTTATGCTTCCCCACCTGCAGTATACCATGGAAATTAACCTCCGGGCCAGGACCAGCTGGTCTCTGACTTTGGCGTTTTGATCAGGTATGGTGAGAGAAATGGTAATGCTGGGGTTCCTTCTCCCTCCTGCCCACCCAGTCGCTGACCTTGCACATCCTGGCTCCTCAGGTGGTGAGCACAGGCGGAGGAGGCCACGTGCAGCTGCTCCAGAGAGCTGGACACTTCCTAACCTACCGATCATTTTTCCCACTGATGACCTGGCTGACAGGGGGCTCCTGGGAGTCAACTCTTGCTACTATGGCCAAGACGCACTGCGGCTCTGGGACATCACATCTCGGTGAGGCTGGTGGGGTTGGGGTGGAGAAGGCTGGGAGAACAGAGGGTCTGTGTCTTGGGCCAGGGAGCACTCACCAGGCTACGTGGGCAAGGAGCGGAGGGCCTGGGCTCTCCGCCAGCTTCAGCTCCCTCTCCCTGGTCCCTCGGCTGGCAGGCACGTGGAGGGCATCGTGAGTCTCCACTATAAGACAGGTGTGGCTGCG
>NW_022105908.1:21224827-21228401 GCF_000313985.2 Echinops telfairi | reverse complement strand
GTGCTGAACTCGGGCACATTGAACAAAGACTGCTCTCTTGAGTCAGGAGAGCCAGCCCCAACTCACCACTGGAAGTTTGAGTGGCTGTTTCCCAGAGCCCTCCCCCATGTCCCTTAACCTACTCCAGTGGTTCTCAACCTGTGGGTTGTGACCCCTTTGGGGGTTGAACAACCTTTTCACAGGGGTTGCCCAATTCATAATAGCAGAAAAATTAGTTATGAAGTGGCAATGAAAATAATTTTATGGTTGGGGGTCACCACAATAGGAGGAATTGTATTAAGGTGTCTCAGCATTAGGAAAGTTGAGAACCACTGCCCTACTTTCTTCTGTCAGTCCCCACAATAGTTACTGAGAATGTTTGACCCCTCCACATGCTCCTCCTGTTCCCCCTCTGTCTTGTATTTCTGAGTTCTGTTTCTATTCGTAGTCTCCCAGCTTTCACTTCACCCGATCCTGGCCTCTTGCAGGGTTTCCCACATCCTTACAGACTCGGGAGCAGGCTTGCCACTTCATCACCATGTGTATCTTCACCTGCACTGGCCAGCATTCTTCCGTTCACCTGGGCCAGGTATGGACCATAGGGGAGCAGCTGAGAATTTGAGGCCTGGAGTGGGGGAAGAGGCTCTGTAAAGGTCTTTTCATGCTTGATAGACTTTGACTCTAGATCATTAACCCCTCCTTAGCTGGACTGGTACACTTGGGTTCCCAACACACCCTGCACAGTGAGGCTGCCCCCACCCACCACCAAGGATGCAACGCTGGAGACCATCATGGCGATGCTGCCCAACTTCCACCAGGCTTCTCTTCAGATGTCCATGACTTGGCAACTGGGCAGACGTCAGCCCGTGATGGTGAGAGTCAGGTGCCTGGGCCTCTGGGCAGAGGTGCACTGTGGGAGGTGTGGGCACCCCAAACTGCGAGGTATTGGGCTTTCGGCTGACCTTTCCTCTCCTTGACAGGTGGCTGTGGGCCAGCAAAAG
This sequence comes from Echinops telfairi, assembly GCF_000313985.2. NCBI lineage: Eukaryota > Metazoa > Chordata > Mammalia > Afrosoricida > Tenrecidae > Echinops > Echinops telfairi. Next base: position 21,227,421 of record NW_022105908.1, on the reverse strand, counting down.
GAGGACTATTTCTCAGGTGCTGAGCCCAAGGCTGTGTTGAAGAAGTTCAGGGAGGAGCTGGCTGTGCTGGATAAGGAAATCGAGATCCGGAATGCAAAGCTGGAAATGCCCTATGAGTACCTGCGGCCCAGTCTGGTGGAAAACAGTGTGGCCATCTGAGCCACGAACTGTGGCTTAGCAGTTTGAGTCCGACCTGCCACTCTTCCCACTCCCATTTTCCCTAAAGAGTAACTTTGTAATTTGCTCCCATGGAATATTTGTTACCCTAGATGCACCACCCAGGGACCTCTGTCCCCCTTCCTTGTTTCCCCTCTGGCCACTTTCCTCCCCATTATTCAGTTCTTCCACCTGGCACATAATAAAAATGGCCCCCAAACCAAATCGGTTGCCAATGAGTTGTTTTTGACTGTGCTCCCTCGGGCTTCAAGATTGTGACCCTTTGAAACACTCACCTGATCTTTCTTCTCAGGTGTGCCTGGGTGGATTTGAACTGCTGACGTCTCAGTTAATATCCTCAAACCCAAACTCACTGCCATCAAGTCCATGCCAACTCAAAGCGACCCCCTAAGACGAGGTAGAATCACCTCTGTGAGTTTCTGAGACTGTACCTCTTTACAGGAGTAGAAATCATCATCTGTCTCCTGGGGAGCGGTTGGTGGTTTTGAACTGCTGACCTAGTGGTTAGCAGTCCAATTTGTAATCGTGATGACACCAGGGCTCCTTTTCAGTTAATTGAAAAGTTTAACTCTGTGGTGTACCTAGGCACTCTTGTTTTGAGAACAGAAGAATGTGATAATACATGTCATTCTATACTTTTTATGAACCAAATATTATTTTGAATCTAAATCAAGTTTCCCAACAGCAAAAAGATATTCCAGAGTAATGACAGAAGGGGAATCTAGACCTACTCGATGGCAGTGGGCTATCTTAAGTGAAACGTTGAACCACGGAATATAACACATCGAAACCACCTTTCTTTTTAACTGGCTAGAATTTGTCACATGCCCTGAAGCCAGAAGTGATGCACAGTTAACCATTAACTTGGAGACCCTCAATATATATATTTTTAATCTCCAAAGGTTTCATGTTATGGCCCCTTTAGAAAATGACACCGTGCACTGACTTGGTTCAACCTGAGAAGCGTCTCATGTGGGCAGGTATTGGGCTTTGGGCTTCAGCCTGAGGGATTCATATCTTGAGACACCAATAGTAATGCAACTGCAGTTTGACAGTGGGGAAGTTTTAGATTAAGCTCATGAACTGGAAATACACTAAAAACTCATGATTTCTTTATTGATGACAACAAGAAAATCAAATTGCCATTTCTGATGAAAATCTCAGAAGAATAAATGTATTTGTTGGACTGGTAATCTGTGGGTATTTTAAAACAGACCCATGTAGCAGTATGCACAAGCTGAAATGGTTTCCTTTACAAGAGCAAAGCTGCTTCTCTCTGAGTCTATTCAACCCAGACTGGTTCTTGAAGGGAGACTAAGACATTGTCAGTTTAGAGGTGGGGGTGAAGTTGAGGAGCAGCAGAAAGCGGGCAAGCGAAAGCATTGGCATCATCTTCACACCAGAAATAGCCTGGTTTGGGGAGTGGGCAGTGGGCAGTGGGTGTGCTCATGGGGCTGGGAGAGGAGTAGCGGGAAGGGACAGTCTCAGGGGAGCCTGCTTTGTTAGCCCAGGAAGTCAGATTGGATATTAAGGAAACCGGTTGCCATCCACCTAGTCCATTCTGCTCCGCGGTGATCCCATGCATGTCAGAGTCAACTGTGCATCATCTAGGGTTCTCACTGGCTGATTTTTGTCCCGGAAGTAGATGGCCAGCTCTTTCTTTTGAGGTGTCTGGGTGAATTCCAACCTCCAGCCTTTCCGTTAGCAGCTGAGTGTGCTGTTTGCACCACCCAGAGACTCTGGAAACAGGTTGTCCTGGAAGGGTTTTAAGAAAGGGGATGAGAGGTTCTGGAAAGCCAAATTCTCTGAGAAGGACTTCCTTCTTCTCGGGGGGCCACATCTCCTCTTTTTATTGGGGGGTGTGCGTGTCACTTCTCTTTTGGTATCATGCCCCGTTTCCTTGGGCTGCATCCTCTTCTCCTTGGGGACACCTCTCACTTTTGTCTCCTCGCTACTCTTTCTGGCAGCTTTCCTCCTTATTCCTTGATAGAGAGAGCCTCCAATCCAATTGTTATTTTAGAAAGGGATCCAGGTTAATTACAAACAGGCCTGTAGGGAAGAAAATCATCAAAGCAAACAGACTTGACGTTCTTTGGTATAGGAAGTCACGTTCTCATGTTCCAGCGAAGTTACACAATAAAAAGGGAGCTGCTCCTCCTGTTGGTGGTGACTTCGATTGCCATTTCTTAGAACAGACACATTGCAGCAAATATATGTTCTTATATGAAACCTATAGTCAGTAAACGCAAATTACAGGAAGTTGTAAAGGATCAGAGCACACCTAACTTCAAGATTAAAGACTGGAGTGCACAGGAGATAACAATGAACTTTTGCCAGGCGAGGTTAAGGGGACTCTTGGAAACAATCTCTAGTACATAAATTTCAAGATAACAAGCTATAGGATAATTATACCCCTG
>NW_022105908.1:21221838-21223790 GCF_000313985.2 Echinops telfairi | reverse complement strand
TGTGCCCATTTCAAAGAAATGTGACCTAACAGAGAGTAGAAATTATCCCACATTCTGGCAAACTATTAACCATGGCATGAAAATAATTTTTCCTGAAAACAATTAAAAAGTGATTGCAGCAGTATATTGACAGGAAGCTGCCAGAAATTCACGCTGGATTCAGAAGAAGGCTGTGGAACAAGGGATGTCATTGCTGACATCAGATGGGTCTTGGCCAAGAGCAGAGAATACTAGAAAGATGTCTACTTGGGTTTTACTTACAATGGAAAGGCATGGACCGTGTGAGTCATAACAAACTATGGCTAACATTGGCAAGAAGGGGAGTTCCAGAACTGAGTTGCTCTCATCTGGACCTGGATCAAGAGGCAGTTGTTGAACAGAACAAGGGGATCTTTCATGATTTAAAGTCAGGAAAGGTGTGTGACAGGGTTGTATCCTTTCACCATAAGTATTCAAACTGTGTGCTAAACAGTCTGAGAAAGTGGACTATATGTTGACGAACATGGCATTCGGATCAGTGGAAGGCTTATTAGTTCACTATTTAAAACTGCACACCTCAGGTACAGGCTAGAAAAAAAGCACCTTTCCCCTTCCTTAGGGGAGTAAAGGGAGCATTTTCTGAGAATCAGCTGATCTTTAAGGCCACATGCTTAATACTCGTACCTTCCCGGAACCTGACAAAACCACATTATTCAACATTGCCTAGTTCTAACCTAAATATTTTATAACTTAAAAAAACAAACAACTTGCTACACATGAAACAAAAGCAGGTTTCAGAGTATGAAAATTCCTTTTATGGAATTTGGAAACTCAGGTTCTGTCAAGCACCTTAACTTTTGGTGTGCTTTTCCTCTTTTCCCCCTTTTGATCAAGAATTTCTTTGAGATCCGTTTCACATGAGCGGCCAGAGAGAAGCGCCAGGGAGCCAGTCACGGAGCCTGGGGTGATTTTTCTCTCTCCCGGGAGATTCTTCATAAAATTTCTCTATGCAGAAACCCCATTCTGTGCCTCTCATAGTAAATCTTTATTTTGGGAAGGCAAGAACCTGAGGCTCCAGTAACATTTCAATTGGAACTTTTTTAAAAAAAGGCATCCTAAGGACATAAAGACAAGTGTATGATTAAGAGAACTTGCCTGAAACCATCCAGTGATCACAGAGACACATCTAAACATGGTTTGTTTGGAATAAACTCACACATGTGCAAACTGGGGAGGGGCGGGGGAAGAATTCCTTTGGGAGTTTGATGCTCACACTACAGAATACTTTTCTTCTGCATGATCTATATCTTTACATTCTTAAAGCTTGGAAAATCATTGTTAGGGCGAGTTGGCTTTCAGTTTCATTTTACTGGGTTCTGATCACCCACAAAGAAGAAAGTCTTCTGCAAGTATTTGATCAGAATTATAGATTGCCAATATACAGACCTTTAAGGCCATAAATGCTGTTGGATGAATGGCAAAGAACCGGTCTCATTAAGAACCATCACAGGGTTTTTCAGCACTGGTTGTGTAGTGGTTATGAGTTGGGTTGTTAACTTCAAGGTCAGCAGTTTGAAACCACTAGCCGTTCCTCTGGAGACAGACAGGGCTTTCTACTCCCCTGTAAATAGTTACGGTCTTGGAAACTCCACTCGGCAATGCAGTTATATAGCCCAGGAACCTGCAGGATTCCTGGTTTCCCACAGACAGGTGAGTCTGCAAAAAGTAGTGGTTGTTGATCAGAGAGTAAAGAAACGGCTGGAGCCACCATTGTAATGATAAACATAACTCTCGATGAGGCAATGCAATATACATCACAAGAAACAGAGGGACTCTCTTCTTTTATATTCAGAAATCTCCTGGAGTTAAGTTTGGAGCTGAGATATGTGAAACTGCTGGAGACACCATTGAGTAGAGGCAGGGGAAGCACTAGAAGGTTTCTCTCTGATCTGACCATCAGAAAGCAAGAGACC
>NW_022105908.1:21219186-21221427 GCF_000313985.2 Echinops telfairi | reverse complement strand
TTAGGGGTGGTGGTATGGTTAAGGTTAGGTTTTATGATAGGGTTAGGGTTAGGGTTAATTTGGGGTTAGGTTTAAGGTGTTGTTGAGGGATAGGATGAGGGTGAGGATTAGCGTTAGGGTAAGGTTTAGTGTCTGAGTTAGGCTTATGGTTAAGGCTAGGGTTAGGTTTAGGTTTAGGTTAGGGTAGGCTTAGGGTTAGGGTTAGTGTTAGGGTTAGGATTAAGTTTAGCTTTAGAGCTTGCATTAGGTTTGGTGGTAGGGTTAGATTTAAGTTTGATGATAGGGTTAACTTTGGGGTTAGGTTTAAGGTGTCATTGGGGGATAGGATAAGAGTTAGGGTTAGGGTTATGGTTCTGGGTTAAGGTTAAGTTTAGGGCTAGGGTTAGGTTTGGTTGTAGGGATAGAGTTAAGTTTGATGATAGTGTTAGGGTTAAAGTAAACTTTGGGGTTAGGCTGAAGGTGTCATTGAGGGATAGGATGAGGGTGAGGCTTAGCTTTAGGGTTAGGGTTTGGATTATGGTTAGATTTGGTGGTAGTTTTAGGGTTAGGTTTGATGATAGGTTTGGGGTTAGGGTTAATTTGCAGTTAGATTTAAGGTGTCATTGAGGGATAGGATGAGGGTGAGATTTAGGGTTAATTTTAGGGTTAGGGTTAGGGTTAGTGTCTGGGTTATTATTACAGTTAGAGTTAATTTTAGGATTAGGGTTAGGGTTAGCGTTAGGGACAGTGTTAGGTTTTAGGGTTAGTGTTAGGGTGAGGGTTAGGGCTGGGGTTAGGTTTGGTGGTAGGGTTAGATTAAGGTTTGATGATAGGTTAGGGGTAGGGTTAACTTTGGGATTAGGTTTAAGGTGTTGTTGAGGTATTGGGTGAGGGTTAGGTTTAGGGCTAGGGTTAGGCTTAGGGTTAAGGTTAGCATTAATGTTAGGGTTAGGGTCAGAGTTATGTTTGGTGGTAGGGATAGAGTTAGGTTTGATGATAGGGTTAGGGTTGGGGTTAACTTTGGGGTAAGGTTTAAGGTGTCATTGAGGAATAGGATGAGGTTGAGGTTTAGGGCTAATGTTAGGGTTAGCATTTGGGTTAGAGTCTGGATTAGGGTTATGGTTAGGAATTGGTTTAGGGTAAGGGGTAGGGTTAGGTTTAGGGTTAGGTTTGGTGATGGGGCAGAATTATGATTGATGATAGGATCAGGTTTTGGGTTAACTTTGGGGTTAGGTGTAAAGTGTCATTGAGGGTTAGTGTTAGCGTTAGGGTTAGTGTTAGGGTTAGGCTTAGGTTTCGGGCCAGGGTTAGGTTTGCTGGTATGGTAAGAGACAGGTTTGATGATAGGATTAGTGTTAGGGTTATTTGGGGTTATGTTGAAGGTGTCGTTGAGGGATAGGATGAGGGTAATGCTTAGGGTTAAGGTTAGGGCTAGGTTTAGGGTTTGGGTTAGTGTGAGGCTTAGGGTTAGAGTTAGATTTAGGTTTAGGGGTTAAAATTAGGGTTAGGTAAGGGTGGATTAGGGTTAGGTTTAGGGTTAGGGTTACAGTTAGAGTAAGGATTAAGGTTAGGGTTAGGACTAGGTGTAGGTTTGGTCATAGGGTTAGGGTTATTATTGATGATAGGGTTAGGGTTAGGGTTAACTTTGGGGTTAGGTTTAAGTTGTCATTGAGGAATAAGATGAGGGTTAGGGTTAGGGTTAGTGTTAGGATAAGGGTTAGGCTTAGTGTTAGTGTTGGGTTAAGGTTAGAGTGAGTGTCAGGATTAGGGTGAAGGCTAGGGTTTGGTTTGGTTGTAGGGTTAGCGTTAGGTTTGATGATAGGTTTAGGGTTAGGTTTAATTTACGGGTTAGGTCTAAGGTGATGTTGAGGGATAGGATGAGGTTTAAGGTTCGGGTTAGGGTTAGGATTAGGGCTAGGGTTATGTTTGGTGGTAGAGTTAGGGTTATGTTTGATGATAGTGTTAGGGCTAGTGCTAATTTGGGATTAGGTTTAAACTGTCGTTGAGAGTTGGATGAGGGTTAAAGTTAGGGTTAGGTTTAGTGTCTGGGTTAGGATATGGCTAGGGCTAGGATTAGGGTTAAGGTTAAGGTTAGGTTTAGGTTTAGGTTTAGGATTAGGGTAGGGTTAGGGTTAGGTTTAGGGTTAGTGTTAGGATTTAGTTTAGCATTAGGGCTCACATTAGGTTTGGTGATAGGGTTAGATTTAAGTTTGATGATAGTTTTAGGGGTAGGGTTAACTTTGGGGTTAGGTTTAAGGTGTC
>NW_022105908.1:21217756-21218867 GCF_000313985.2 Echinops telfairi | reverse complement strand
TTAAGGTTTCCTTGAGGGATTGGATGAGGGTTAGGGTCAGGGTTAGGTTTAAAGCTAGGGTTAGGGTTAGTGTTACACTTAGGGGTAGGGTAAGGATAGAGTTAGCTTTGATGATAGGGTTAAGGTTGGGGTTAACTTTGGGGCTCAGTTTAAGGTGTCATTCAGGGATAGGATGAGGTTAAGGCTTAGGGTTAAGGATAGGGTTAGTGTTAGGGTTAGTGGCTGGATTAGGGTTAGGGCTAGGGATTGGTTTAATGTAAGGGGTAGGGTTAGGTTTAGGGTTAGTGCTAGGGCTAGGGTTAGGTTTGGTGGTAGGGGTAGAATTAGGTTTGATGATAGGATTAGTGTTAGGGTTAATTTGGGGTTATGTTTAAGGTATCATTGAGGGGTAGGATGAGGGTAAGGTTTAAGGTTAAGGTTAAAGTTAGGGCTAGGTTTAGGGTTTGGGTTAGTGTGAGTCTTAGGGTTGGGGTTAAAGTTAGGGTTATGGTAAGGTTGGATTTGGGTTAAGGTTAGGTTTAGGGTTATGGTTAGGTTAAGGGTTAGGGTTAGGTTTAGGGCTAGGTTTAGGTTTGGTCGTAGGGGTAGGCTTAGCATTGATGATAGGGTTAAGGTTAACGTTAACATTGAGTTTAGGTTTAAGTTGTCACTGAGGGTTAGGGTTAGTGTTAGTGTTAGGATAAGGGTTAGGGTTAGTGTTAGGTTTAGGGTAAGGTTTAGTGTCAGGATTAGGGTTAGGGCTAGGGTTTGGTTTGGTGGTAGGGTTAGGGTTATATTTGATCATAGGGTTAGAGTTAGGGTTAATTTGGGGTTAGATTTAAGGTGTCGTTGAGGGATAGGATGAGGGTGAGGCTTAGGGAAGTAAGTGTTAGGGTAAGGTTTAGTGTCTGGTTTAGGATTATGATTATGGTTATGGTTAGGGCTAGGGTTAGGTTTGATTGTAGGGATAGAGTTAAGTTTGGTGATAGAGATAGGGTTAGGTTTAGGGTAGGGTCTGGGTTAGGTTTAGGGTTAGTGTTAGGGTTGGGGTAAGTGTTAGGATTAAGTTTAGTATTAGTGCTTGCATTAGGTTTGGTGGTAGTGTTAGATTTAAGTTTGATGACAGAGTTAG
>NW_022105908.1:21215203-21216503 GCF_000313985.2 Echinops telfairi | reverse complement strand
GTGTAACTATCTCAGCTCTGGCAAGGGTCTCCACACAGCTGCTCCAGCACCCAGGGCTACATCAGGGCAGGTCCATGCAGCTTCTTCTTGGGAATGTCTTGCAGGAAGTGAGCCTTGTCAGTTGAAGCAGGGAACTGGCTAAGGCAGCTGCATCCTAGTCCCACCATCAGAAAGCAAGAGACCCGAGAACTAGAAAGGTGAGGTCTACAGAGCCATTGATCTCTCGGCCCGTCAATCAACCCCACAAGTACTTATTGGCCAGGTTGGCACAATTAATTACCTCACTTAGGGTTAGGGTTAATGATAGGGCTTGGTTTTGGGTTAACTTTGGAGTTAGGTTTAAGGTGTTGTTGAGGGATAGGATGAGATTTAGGTTTAGGGTTAGCATTAAGTTTAGGGTCTGGATTAGGGTTAGGGTTAGGCATCATTTTAGGGGAAGGGGAGGGTTAGGCTTAGGGTTATGGTTATGGTTAGGTTTAGGTTTGGTGGTAGAGTTAGAATTAGGTTTGATGATAGGGTTAGGGTTAGTTTTAACTTTGGGGTTAGGTCTGAGGTGTCATTGAGGGTTAGTGTTAGGGTTAGGGTTAGGCTTAGGGTTCAGGCTAGGGTTAGATTTGGTGGTAGGGATAGAGTCAGGTTTGATGATAGGGTTAAGGTTAAGGTTAATTTGGGGTTATGTTTAAGGTGTCATTGAGGGTTAGAATGAGGGTAAGGCTAAGGTTAAGGTTAGGTTTAGGTTCTGGGTTAATGTGAGGCTTAGGGGTAGGGGTAGGGTTAGGGTTAGATTTAGGGTTAGTAGGGTAAGGTTGGATTAGGGTTAGGGTTGGGTTTGAGTTAGGGTTAGACATAGAGTTGTTTAAAGTTTAGGTTTGGTGTTAATGTTAGGATTGGTGTTAGTGTTAGTGTTAGTGTTAGGCATAGGTTTAGGTTTAGGGATTGGTTTAGTGTTAGGGTTACAGTTATGGTTACGGTTATGGTTATGGTTAGACATAGGGTGATGTTTAGGGTTAAGATTAGGGTTAGGGTTACTGTTAGGGTTAGGGTTAGCCAAAGGGTGATGTTTAGGGTTAGGGTAAGGTTTAGGTTTAGGGTTCAGGTTAGACATAGGGTGATTGTGAGGGTTAGTGTTAGGGTTAGACATAGGTTGATGGTTAGGGTTAAGATTAGGATTAGGGTTAGGGTCAGGTTTAGGGCAAAGTTCGAGGGTGTTTTTAGTGTTAAGGTTAGTTTTAGAATGAGGGTTAGGGTTAAGGTTAGTGTTAGTGTTCATCAGGTTGATTTAAGGTTATGTTTGGTGTTA
>NW_022105908.1:21212004-21214295 GCF_000313985.2 Echinops telfairi | reverse complement strand
CCCAACCCTAACCTTAACCCTAAACATAACTGTATGTCTAACTCCAACCCAGCCCTAACCCTAACCCCAAGTCAAACAACAAGTAGAAACCCAAACCTACCCTACATGTAACTCCAACCCCAACCCTAACCCTAAACCAAACCATGTCCCTAAGCTTATGTCTGCCACCAAAACTAACCCTAATCCTAAACCGAAACCTAAGTATAACACCAATCCAAACCCTAATTCTAACACCCACCCTAACTATAAACCTAAGACTATCACTAAACCTAAGTCTAACACCAACCCTAAACATACCCCTAAACATAACCCTTACCCTAAACGTAAGCCTACCACCAACACTAACCCTAACCCTAAACCTGAACCTAAGTCTAACACCAACCCTAACCCTAACCCTTGTTCTAGCGCTAACCCTAACCCTAAGTCTAACACCAAACCTAAACTTAATACTAAACCTAACCCTAAGTTTAACATCAACTCTAATCGTAACACTAGTTTTAACGCTAACCCTAAGTCTTCCACCAACCTTAACACACCCTAAACCTTAGTCTAACACCAGCCCTCTCCCTAAACATAATCTTAAATCTAACCCTAACCCTAAACTAACACCAACCCCAACAAAAAAATCCCCTGGACCAGATGGCTTCACTGGAGAATTCTACCAAGCATTTAGAGAAGCACTAACACCAATCATACAGGAGACTCAGGAATTTGACGTGGAAATGTTGTTCTGAAAGAAAGAAACTGAAGGATGCATAGCCTTACCTGAGAAACGTCATGCTGCAGGAGCTATAATCCTGAGGCACTGTTATCCTCAGGAGCTACAAGTGCCATGACTCAGCACTTTAAGGACACTCACTGAAATTGTTTCCTGCGGGATAATCAACCTCAGACTTCTCTTTGTTTTGAGACACCTGAACTAACACGACAGTTTTCCCGAGACCCATCAATCTCCACTAGGTATTTTGTAATTTTGAGAAAGAGGAACCTGCCAGATTCACAGTTTTCCATAGATAACTGAATGTCCAAGACCGAACGGTAATCTCAGAGAAATGAAGAGGCTGGATTGTACTGAGAAACATAAATTCCCATTTTTCAATGCAGTTGGGAAACACAGTTACCTCCACAATTCACTGTTGCCTTAGACCCATGAAATGACAGAAGGTAAAGTTGAACTCAGAGAAATGAAACTGTTTGAGGTCCATTTGAACAGAGGCAGGTGAACCTCTGAGAGGCACCATTGTGGTGCAACCCCGAACTTCCACGAAAAAAGTTTTCATGAGAATAAGGAATCTTGACTGGGCAAGGTTGATTTGAGAGCAAGGAAACTGCTGAATATTCCACTGTACTGACAAGCATACAGTAGTGAAGCACAGGAAGCTGCGCAATTCACCTTATCCGATAAGCAATGCATCCACAGAAATTAAGGTTGAGCCAAGAGAATGGAGCTGCAAGCAGGAAGCATGGGTGTAGAGGCACGTCAATCTTGAAGAGGCAAATTTTGGGAAACAACTGAATTGCCATGAAAGAGTTTTTATGATATGCAGAATTTCACAGGGCAATCTTGCTCTGAGAAACAAGAAATGGCTGAGACCTATTTTGCAGTAGGAGCTCAGTTGCCTTTCGGTGCTGGAAGTGGCAGGAGTCAGCCTTTTAGACAGCCTTCGTCAAAGTCCCTGAAGTGCAGTCTTCGCCAGAATCATCCATCTCCTTAGTTAAGTTTGTTCTGTGACTTCTGAACTCCCACGAGTTCACGGTTTTCCTTAGACTCCAGAATCTCCAAGGCATAAAGGGTATCAAAGAGAAAAGACACTGCTGGAAGCACCATTAAGCAGAGGCTCCTTAATCTTCAAGAGGCAACTGTGTGATGCACCACCTGAACTTCCAGGAAAAAAGTTTTCATGTGAATAAGGAATCTTCATGGGGCAAGGTTAGGACTAGTGTTAGGTTTATGGTTAGGGTTAGTGTTAAGGCAAGTGTTAGGCTTAGGGTTAGGTATAAGGTTAGACCTAGGGTTATGGTTAGGTTTAGGTTTAAGATTAGGCTTCGGGTTAGGGTTGGTGTGAGATTTAGGGTTAGGGTTAGTAGTAGTGTTAAGATTAGGGTTTGTGTTTGGGTTATGGTTATGGTTATGGTTATGGTTAGGTGTAGAATTAGGGTTAGGTTTAGACTTATGATTAGGAATAGACTTATGGTTAGGGGTAGGGTTAAGATTAGGGTTGGTGTTAGATTTAGGGTTATGGTTATGGTAGGTGTTAGGGTTAGGCTTAGGTTTAAAATTAGGGTTAGGT
>NW_022105908.1:21208950-21210522 GCF_000313985.2 Echinops telfairi | reverse complement strand
GGACATTGGGCCTCCACTCAAGTACTCCCTCAATGCAAGAATACTTTGCTCTATTATACTGGCATTCTATGATGCTCACCTTCCCGACACAATCACTGAAGACAAAGCAGGTGAATAAGCAAATGTGGTGGAGAAAGCTGATGGTGCCGGCTATCAAAAGATATAGGGTCTGGGGTCTTAAAGGCTCGAAGGTAAACAAGCGGCCATCTAGCTCAGAAGAAAAAAGCCCACCAGCCTGTGTGATCAGGAGATGCTGAAAGGATCAGTTATCAGGCATCAAAGAACAAAAAAATCATATCATTGTGGGCTCACCTCCCTGATATGATTGCTGAAGACAAATGGGTGCATAAGCAAATGTGGTGAAGAAAGCCAATGTTGCCCAGCTATCAAAAGATATAGCGTTTGGGGTCTTAAAGGCTTTAAGGTAAACAAGTGGCCATCAAGCTCAGAAGCAACAAAGCCCACATGGAAGAAGCTTACCAACCTGTGCGATAAGGAGGTGTTGAATGGATCAGGTATCATGCATTATCAGAACAAAAAATCATATCATTGTCAATGTGGGGGAGAGTGCGGAGTGGAGACCCAAAACCCATTGTTAGGCCACTGGACATCCCCTAACAGAAGGGTCTCTGGGAGGAAATGAGCAAGTCAGGTTGTGAGGTAGCAATGATGAAACATACAACTTTCCTCTAGTTCCTAAATGCTCCCCCCCCACCCCCGTCATGATCCTAGTTCTACCTTTCAGACCTGGCTGAACCAGAGGATGTACACTGGTACAGATGGGATCTGGAAACACAGGGAATCCAGGGTCGATGATCCCTTCAGGACCAGAGGTGCAAGTGGCGATGCTGGGAGGGTGGGCTGGAAAGGGGAAACCGATTACAAGGTTCTACATACAACAGAAAAGTTAGTGAAGGGAGAAGTCGGACTGTGTAAGATATAACAAAATAATATTTTATAAATTATCAAGTGTTCATGATGGAGGGGGGAGCGGGGAGGGAGGGGAAAAATGAGGAGCTGATGCCGGGGCCTAAGTGGAGAGCAAATGTTTTGAGAATATGAGGGCAATGAAAGTACAAATGCACGTTACGCAATTGATGTGTGTATGGATTGTGATAAGAGTTGTATGGGGAGAGAGGGAAGATGGCCGACCAGGTGAGCTGCATGCTCTGAGAGCTCTTTCAAACAAGGCAGGTTTCGTGTCCACATAGCCAAGTGGAAGGAATCTGGTGAGTGAAATATCCCCCTGGGACAGCACCCCACCCCCACCCCACACATTTATCCTGACCCCAGGCCTCGGTGATCCAGGATCCGATTTTTGGGACATCTCAGGTCATCGGGCCACCGCCACCGTGGCAGCGACCAGCTATAGCCCCACTTTAACCCCAGACTGGGACCCCGAGTCCAGAGTCACTTGGTTGCCTGCTGAGACACGCACACTTGTAGCGGGAACCACTAAAGCAGCTGCCCACTCGTGGGACCCCATTAAGAGAGAAGTTTCCCTTTCCCACAGTTCCCCTCTCCCCACGTGGCATCGATCTGCCCTTGGGCCCGGCTCCCTCCCTCCATTCA
>NW_022105908.1:21206289-21207704 GCF_000313985.2 Echinops telfairi | reverse complement strand
ATTTGGCCTGTCCCTGGCCCAACTGATAGAGACCATTATCAGTAGGATGCGAACTCCTCCTACAGGAGCCTGTCCATTGTCCCCAGAGGCAGGGAGCAGGCCCACCCCTGTGGAGGGATGAGACAGCAGTCTGGCAACTGATTGCCCTCAGTGGGGGAATGCATGCTCATCTGACCTCCCCCCACACTCAACCACCTCTGCCTTCTATTAGGCATCTCTAGAATTTAGAGGGAAAAGGAGGGGGAAAATTTATATGTATATATGTATATATATCTATATCTATATCTATATATATATAAATTTTTGTTTTTTCTTGTGCTCATTTTAGTTTCTTTCATTTTTTCTTTTACTTTCTGTGTTTTCTTTTCTCTCTTTTTTCTTTCTTCTGTCTTCCTCCTTTTTTATTATTACTATTACTTCTTTTCTGCCGCTCTTTTATAGATTTTCCTTCTCTCTCTCTTTTTTCTTTTTCCTCTTTCACTGTTATTATTATTATTTTTTATCCTCTTTGATAGCTTTTACTTTTTTCTCCCTCTCCATTTTTTTCCTTTTTCCTCCTCAAAATTAAAAAAAATTTTTATTAAACAAAGAAAGGGCTACTAAGGGTGCCCTGACAGACCAGGTCAAAGCATCTTTGGGGCACTCACTGAGGCTCCAGCCCCCAATCTAGTCACTGAAACTTATCACCACTGCTATCTACTAAGACACTGGGGAACTCTGCCTACACAGCAGTCTGACCCATCTCTATAGTAGGTCATACGCAGCCCCATGAAAGCATCCTTAATAGTAGCACAGATATGGGTCCCCTAGTCTCCCAGAAACATGGGGCCTACGAAAGGATCTAGGAAAAATCAACAGACCACATCACTCCCAACAACAACAAAACTGAGAGACAAAACAGTAGCAGAGCTAACATCTCTCATAGAAGAATTAGATATAGATCTGCCACAGAAGGAAATCTTCAGAACTCTGCTCGCAGTAATACAGGAGCTGAGGGAAGTAACCCAAACTAAGGATGCAATGATAGAGAAGATGAAGTCCACAATAGAGGGGAAGTCCACCCACCAAATGGAGCTACAGGAGCTAACAGAGGGGGTAGCAGAAGCCACACACAAGGTCACATAATTACGATTAGGCTTGAGGAGGCAGAGAACCGTAACAGTGATCTCGAGGACACTCAAACGACCTAAACAAGTAGGAAAGACAGTCAGATAGGAAATTTAAAGAAGGAGAAGATAACCTGAGATCAAGGACAGATTCTATGAATAGCAATAATATTCGAATAATAAACTATCGCTATTTGCAGATGACATGATCTTATACATTGAAAACCCCCAAAGTCCCACAGCTGGAGTACTTACAGTGATAGAGGAATATGGAAGAGTGGCAGGATACAAAATCAATAAACAGAAGTC
>NW_022105908.1:21200946-21202224 GCF_000313985.2 Echinops telfairi | reverse complement strand
AAACTTTGTTTTGTGTTTTGTTTTAGTTGGATGTGATTAATTAAGCACGCCAATCAAATTTTATAATAGATTTAGGCACATCTCAAAAATTGCTAATAGTTGAACATTTCTGCCTTTCTTTAGGCTATGTTACAATTAGTGTGACTGTAAAAGACATTCATTTCCTTCAATTGAATAAATATAATAAAAGAGGAAGGAAATGTCCATTGAATGGCTATGCATTGAACTTCTATAAACACAGTCCCTTGTTAGCCCTGACTTTGGATAGAACATTTTCTATTCTATCCTCTTTATCTCCATGTGTATACATATAATTTTTCTGTGGTCTGGTACCATACCCTATAAATATTTTAAGATACATTATGTTGAGTCTGTTTAATGCTGTTTTCAGTGTTTGCAAAATATTTAGCTTCAGTAACATTGGTGCACTGATACACAAAAGCACTGAAGCCTTGCTTTTTTTTAAAGGTTTTTAAAAATCATTTTATTGGTGGCTCGTACAACTCGTATCACAATCCATACATCTATCCATTGTTGTCAAGCACATTTGTTCATTTGTTGCCATCCATCATTTTCAAAACATTTTCTACTTGAGCTTTTCATTTTTTCCCTTCCCTCCCCCACCTTAAGAAGCCTTGTTTTTTAACTCAGTGATCCTCATCATTACTATCTCAGTCATTTTAGGATAGACTCACAATAGTAAAATACTAGATGAACACTTCTGTGTATTTTTCTGTATCTGCTTTAATTCTGTTTCTGATCATTATGCCGAAGCATATTTTTACAAGGATAATCTGAAGACTAGCCAATTCAGTGATAGTTCAGTTTATTATTTTCTTTATTGTAGATTGGGATAACATCAAAAGAAAAACCAAAGGAAAAAATAAATGACTTAAATATTAACTTGTCTACTTCATCTCTATGTTAAACATGGGGGATGCTTTTAATTTGATCAGAGACTATACACTTGTTATCTTATCCATCAGGTACAGTAAACATTTATATATTTCAAGGTCATATAGTCAGTTGATCACAGTGATAATAGTTTTCAAACTTATTCTTTTGTAGGGTTTCACTAAGTGAATTATGTGATGATGAAGACGATAATGTTGTACTGGCATTTAAACAACTAAGTGAAATATTCTCCAGAAAGTTTTGGGAAAAAATGATGATACTCATGATATTGAACTTTACTTACGTTCTGTGCTGTTGGAAAGCAGACATGGTCAAGCCATCTTCTCATCTATTTGCATTCCCAGAAATGACTCACTGCAAAGA
>NW_022105908.1:21199871-21200846 GCF_000313985.2 Echinops telfairi | reverse complement strand
CTAAAGCAGCTGCCCACTCGTGGGACCCCATTAAGAGAGAAGTTTCCCTTTCCCACAGTTCCCCTCTCCCCACGTGGCATCGATCTGCCCTTGGGCCCGGCTCCCTCCCTCCATTCACCAGGGCACGCCTAACTGACCTGAAATCTACTGGTGGCTGCCTGGGCGACCTCCACAGGGATGATCGCCCCCATTGCTGCCTGGGACCTCTCCACCGGCACCCTGTTTGCCCGTCCACCCACTCCTTTCCCGTTGGAGCCAATGCTGTTGGTTTGGTTCGGCCCACGTTGCTGTGGAGCCTGCGCCATACACAGGGCCATTCACAGGCTGCTCCAGGGGTAAGCATCCTGCCTGCTAGTGTGCCTAGGACACGACTTTGCGGTCCCTGCCAGAGCCGTCTGTCCACTCAGGCTGGCTCTCACCACTTCGGTGCCCTGTGGGGTCCTCAGTGCCAGCTTCTAAGCCAGCCTGCCCCAGCCTATTCCTGTGGGCATAGGAGGTGGATGCTGCGGCCAGCATAACCCTCTGCACCCTTTGCAGAACCAGCCCTTTCCTGCCGGCATAGGAGGCGGGGGTAGGGCCGGCATCTCTCTCAATATCCCTTGCAGCCCCAGCCTTTTCCAGCCAGTGCAGGAGGCTCGCTGCTGTGGTGCTTTTCCCGCAGGTGTAGCCTCTGTCTATCAGCTTAACTCTATAGGCCTGCAGGGACCTGGGAGTGCATGCTGATCTGAAGATCATTTTCCCCTCACATAGCCTGGCTCTGGAACCCCAGATCAGCACCACTTCCTGTGACAGCAAGGCCTCAACTGTAGTATTAAATTAAAAAGATGGCGCGGGGGAGTGGGGTGCCAGCCCCCACTTGCTGCTACTAATATTACTACTACTCGGATTCAGTAATACTACTTCTGGGTTCAGTAATGCACAATTGTACGGTTGAGATATATAAGCATTATATTAAAGTCATCGAGAGCATGAGAG
>NW_022105908.1:21196712-21197741 GCF_000313985.2 Echinops telfairi | reverse complement strand
CAAACGTGGTTGCGTCCTTCTAAAGGGAGTCCATCAGCTTTATTCTGTAAAAATATAAATGCATAGCCCTTTCTCCAGGTGAATGGACCTGGATCCCAAACACAATTTCCATCTTCTTGGGACTTCTTAGGATCTCTGTAGAACTGAAAATGTGTTTAATTGCCCTAATTTTGTTATAAACTTTTAGTAAGGAGAAACATTTTTTTGTTAAATTGACCGAATGAAATTCATCATACATAGGGTTACTCTTCTCCCCATTCTGTTTTAACAATGCAGATATTAAAGCACTGCTGGCCATCTCAGTTACCTTGCTTGGTCTTAAACCATTAAAACTACTTATCAGCTTGCCATACTTTGAAAGACTGAAAATTTTAAAAAATAAATTTGTTCAGCTGTTTTTGAAGCAGTTTACCAAACAGACATTTTTTTTCTCCAAGTCTACCAGAAAAGTTGCAGGCTTAATTAACCCGCTTTGCCCTTCAGGTTTCTTACATTGTATGATTTTACAATCTTGCAATAGTTTTTCTTGGTTAACTTCACTCATTCCCTCCATGCTGGCTTTAGGGCAAGTTAATAGGCGGGTCTTAGGCCCTCCTGAATGCTCTAAGGCAATGATTTCATATCCAGAGCTTTTAAAAAACGTTTTCTCTTCAATTTCTAATTCCATGTGGTGGCACTGTCATCTCCCTACAACAGCATTCCGAAAGACCCCTTCATTTAAAGGGTGGTAGTCATATATTTTTATTTTAGAGATGCAGGGAAACAAAAACTGGCTTACACGATCTTCCTTCTTTATCAACCATGGCATATCAGAATTTATTATTGCCTTAATTTCTTCATAATCCTGATTAATAATTCCAGTAATAACCTGAGCACTTTGAGAATTTATGTTGGACTTTCCCAATAAACATCCTAGAGTTCTTTTAGGTAGCAGACCCCAATTACCGCTCTTAATAACTTCTGATATAATCACAGCTTTAGGCTTTTCCTTGCAACTCTGATCAACTCCAGTATCAATTTTAATTCCTT
>NW_022105908.1:21194932-21196612 GCF_000313985.2 Echinops telfairi | reverse complement strand
TGATTAGGATATGCCAGTCGATTGTAAACTCTCGGTGTGGATCTTGAGAGGCTGTCTTTTCCCTAAAGAATGGGAGCCTTTGTTACTGCAACCCTCTTTCCTGCAGGGCCCTCAGCACTCTCTGACGTTGCTCTTCCCCCCACCCCCTTGCCCCCTGTGTCCCCCCTCCCTACCTCCCTGCCTCTCTCCCTCTAGCTTATGCTTCCCCACCTGCGGTACACCATGGAAATTAACCTCCGGGCCAGGACCGGGCTGGTCTCTGACTTAGGAGTTTTTGATCAGGTATGGTGAGAGAAATGGTAATGCAGGGGTTCCTTCTCCCTCCTGCCCACCCAGTCACTGACCTTGCACATCCTGGCTCCTCAGGTGGTGGGCACAGGTGGAGGGGGCCACGTGCAGCTGCTCCAGAGAGCTGGATCCTTCCTAACCTACCGATCATTTTGTCCCCCTGATGACCTGGCTGACCGGGGGCTCCTGGGAGTCGACTCTTGCTACTATGCCCAAGACGCACTGCGGCTCTGGGACATCACATCTCGGTGAGGCTGGTGGGGTTGGGGTGGAGAAGGCTCGGAGAACAGAGGGTCTGTGTCTTGGGCCAGGAAGCACTCACCAGGCTACATGGGCAAGGACCAGAGGGCCTGGTCTCTCCGCCAGCTTCAGCTCCCTCTCCCTGGTCCCTCGGCTGGCAGGTACGTGGAGGGCATCGTGAGTCTCCACTATAAGACAGATGTGGCTGTGAAAGAGGACCTTGAGCTGCAGACCTGGTGTCGAGAGATCACTGAAATTGGGCTGCGAGGGGCCCAGGACCGAGGTGAGATGAGCTCTTGACCAGATGCTGGGACCCTGCTCCCAGCACCTCCTCCAGAATTCTCTCTACTTCTAGAGAAGCTTACAGAAGCATTTCTACTCTCCACAAAAGCTTCCAAAGGTTTTCTTAGAATCTTCACCCTCTCACCTGACAATCTGTCTCCATCCCATGTACCCAGAATACCCCCCTTTAAGCCCCAGTTTAACAACGGACTCTCCGGGGGGGAAAAATGCTTGAATTTGTAGCATTCAAATATTTCCAGGGTGTAAATATTCTCATCATGGTTCATTTTAAACTACCAGTGTGAAATCCACCAGCATGCTGAACTCGGGCACATTGAACAAAGACTGCTCTCTTGAGTCAGGAGAGCCAGCCTCAACTCACCATTGGAAGTTTGGGTGGCTGTTTCCCAGAGCCCTCCCCCATGTCCCTTACCCTACTCCAGTGGTTCTCAACCTGTGGGTCGTGACCTCTTTGGGGGTTGAACAACCCTTTCACCAGGGTTGCCCAATTCATAATACTAGAAAAATTAGTTATGAAGTAGCAACAAAAGTAATTTTATGGTTGGGGGTCACCACAATAGGAGGAATTGTATTAAAGTGTCTCAGCATTAGGAAGGTTGAGACACTGCCCTACTATCTTCTGTCAGATCCCACAATAGTTACTGAGAACTTTTGACCCTTCTACACGCCCTCCTGTTTCCCCCTCTGTCTTCTATTTCTGAGTTCTGTTTATATTCGTAGTCTCCCAGCTTTCACTTCACCCGATCCTGGCCTCTTGCAGGGTTTCCCACATCCTTACAGACTCGGGAGCAGGCTTGCCACTTCATCACCATGTGTATCTTCACCTGCACTGGCCAGCATTCTTCCGTT
>NW_022105908.1:21193820-21194832 GCF_000313985.2 Echinops telfairi | reverse complement strand
TCCTGTGAAGCCATCTGGCCTGGGGGAATTTTTTGTTGGTAATCCCTTGATAACCTTGTCTATTTCTTCCATTGGTATGGGTCTGTTGAGGTTCTTGACATATATCTGGAATAGTCTAGGGAGGGATTGTGTTTCCAAATATTTGTCCATGTCTTCCAAATTGTTGAATTCATTATAGTATAGACGTTCATATTGCTGTGTAATTATCCTTTTGATTTCATCTGTGTCCATTGTAATGTCCCCTGTTTCATCCCTCATCCTTGCAAATGTCGTTTGTTCCTTCCTTTCTTTGGTTAGGTTTGCCAGCGGTCTATTAGTTCTGTTAATTATTTCAAAGAACCAACTTTTAGCGACATTAAGTTTCCCCATCGTTTTCTTGTTTTCTCTCTCCTGTATCTCAGCTCTGGTTTTTATAATATACCTGCCCTGTGCTGTATGTAACACTACAGATGGGGCAGGGGGCAGGGTTTTCCCACAGCCCCATATAGGGCCCCAGGACAGGCAGGACCTCCCTAGCTTTGTGTAGAATCACTGAGAGGGAAGGTGGGCTAATTGTCCTATCTAGACTGCTGGTGCCTTATTAGATCAGAGGATTTTTTTATTGCTTTATCTCCCTGGTCAGCTAGAATAGAATCAAATTAAATTGTCTCCCTCACTCTCTGTGCTGTATCTCAGTGCTCTGTTAGAACCTTAGACTTGCTTCAGTGGGTCATAGTTATGCAGAAAGCCTCCAAGCCCTGTAGCTAAGTTTTGGCATCCCTTAGCTGGGAATCTCCTAATGCTGATTTATGTTAAGAGACCCCACCTATGTGCTCCTTGGAGCTGGGCAACAAGACTGGGGAATGAGTTTTTATCAATTGCATGTATTTCACTCTTTTTTATATTATGCTTGTGAGGTGCTCTGATTTGGCGGCTGTCACCCTGACCCCCAGAGTGGGAGATCCAGCTCATCAGGTGGTTTCTTTCCTTCTCAGCCATTTGGAACTGAATTCGCTCCCTGGACTCTGATTAT
>NW_022105908.1:21190738-21192092 GCF_000313985.2 Echinops telfairi | reverse complement strand
AAAAAGTTCCAATTGAAAATTTCCTTGAGCTTCAGGTTCTTGCCTTCCCAATATAAAGATTTACTTTGAGAGGCACAGAATGGGGTTTTTGCATAGAGAAATGTTATGAAGAATTTCCTGGGAGAGAGAAAAATCACCAACCCAGCCTCCATGACTGGCTCCCTGGCACTTCTCTCTGGCCACCCATGTGTAAACGGGACCATAGAGAAATTCTTGATCAAAAGGGGGAAAAGAGGAAAAGCACACCAAAAGTTAAGGTGCTTGACAGAAGTTGGGTTTCTAACTGGGCTGTAGACCAAATTCCATAGAAGGAATTTTCATACTCTGAAACCTGCTTTTGTTTCACATGTAACAAGATTTTTTTAAAGTTATATAATATTTGGATTAGAACTGGGCAATGCTGAAGAATCTGTTTTTTTCAGGTTCCTGGAAGGTACGAGTATTAAGCACGTGGATTTAAAGGTCAGCTGATTCTCAGAAAATACTCCCTTTGCTCCCTAAGGAAGAGAAAAGGTGCTTTTTTCTAACCTGCACTTGAGGTGTGCAGTTTTAAGGGGTTTAAATAGTGAACTAATTAGCCTTCCTCTGATCCGAATGCCATGTTCTTCAACATATAGATCACTTTCTCAGACTTTTTGTTTAGCACACAGATTGAATACTTATGGTGAAAGCATACAACCCTGTCCGTGAAAGGATACAAAGAAGTCTGTTTTCTGATTTCAATCATGAAAGATCCCCTTGTCCTGTTCAACAACTGCCTCTCGATCCAGGTCCAGATGAGAGCAACTCAGTTCTGGAACTGTCCTTCTTGTCGATGTTAGCCATAGATCGTTATGATTCACACGGTCCATGAATTTCCATTGTAAATAAAACTCAAGTAGACATCTTTCTAGTATTCTCTGATTTTAGGGAAGACCCATCTGATGTCAGCAACGACATCCCTATTCCACAGCCTTCTTCTAAATCCAGCTTGGATTTCTGGCAGCTTCCTGTCAATATACTGCTTCAATTACCTTTTAATTGTTTTCAGGAAAAATAATTTTTGTGCCATCGTTAATAATTTGCTAGAATGTGGGAAAATTTCTACTCTCTGTTGGGTCACGTTTCTTTGAAATGGGCACAGTCGATTGTCCCGGTAGTCAATTGTCCTCCAAATGTCTTGGCATATACTAATGAGTGATTTCAGTCATGTATCAATGCAATGGTAATCTGTCAATGACTGAATCCTTGTTTTCTGCTGATACCGTCAGCGCAGCTTGGACTTCTTTCTTCAGTTCTGTGTTCTGTTGGGTTGTCTAGAGAAACAAAACCAGCGACACTCACAGATGTATAAAGAAGAGTTTTTATGGCAAGA
>NW_022105908.1:21188598-21190638 GCF_000313985.2 Echinops telfairi | reverse complement strand
GTTTTGTGGGCCTCACTTCATTGTTGTCTTTAGCCTTTTTCATCTCCTTGAGCTACAAATTTTTCCTCTCCACATCATTGCCAGTTTCATGACTTACATGAAAACACTGTATCGTGGAAGTTCAGGTGTTTCACTACAACGTTTGCAAAGGGAGTTTTTTTCCCCCTCAGTCCAATGGTGTCTCCAGTGGTTTCACATCTCTCAGCTCCAAACTTACTTCCAGGAGATTACTGAATATAAAGGAACAGAGAGTCCTGCAGTTGCCTGTGATACACAATTATATTTCCTCACTGAGCGTTAGGTTTTTCAGTACAATGGTTCCAGCAGTTTCCTTATTCACTGATCCACAACCATTATATTTTAAAGATTCACGTGTATATGGGAAACCATGAATCCTGTAGATTCCTGGGCTACATAACTGCATTGCTGAGTGGAGCTTCATGTCTCTTAAGAAAACTCTTTGTCCTGGAAGTTCCATGGCTTCACTACAACTTTGCCTTGTGGTGCTTTGCCTGCATCACCTCAATAGGGCTTCAAGAAGTTTCACTTCTCTCAACTCAACACTTAACCCCAGTTGATTTCTGGGTATAAGGAAAACTGTGAGTTGAGCAGTTGCTCGTGCTTCACAACTACTTTGCCTCAGAGAGAGTTATGTTTGTCATTTCAAGAGTTCCCCCAGCACTTCCTTTTTCTCTGATCAAGAAGGATTACCATTTCCCATATTCATGAGAATATGGGAAACCTTGAATCCTGCAGGTTCCTGTGCCTCCTAACTGCATTAACCAATGGAGCTTCATGTATCTTCTTGTCCTGCACAGCAAGGTTTGCTCACTGAGGTAGTTAGTTTATTGTGCCAACCTGGCCGATAAACGCATGTGGGGTTAATTGAAGGGCGGAGCGATAAATGGCTCGGTGAGCCTCGCCTTTTGAGTTCTCAGGTCTCTTGCTTTGTGATGGTCGGACCAGGGGTCAGTTGACTTAGCTGTTTCCCTGCCTTAGATTGCAAGCCTCACTTCCTGTAAGACATCCCTGAAGAGAAGCCACACTACCCTGATGCATCCCTGGGTGCTGGAGAAGTTGTGTGGAGACCCCCGCCAGCGCTGAGCTGATTACCCTTTCACTGACTCGGCTTTCCCCCTGTAGTAGGCATCATTGCGTCTGTTTTGTGAGATGGGGGAGGTCTATGTGGATTGGTTTCAGACATATGGGTTAATGTAGGACTTGTGGGCTTGGGCAGCACTTGGTGGGGATATTTTCTTGATGTGCAGTTAACCTTTGTATGAAACCCTCTCTTATTCATGAGTTTCTGTGGATTTGTTTCTCTAAAGTTCCCAGACTAGCAACTCACATAGCTGCACGCACCTCCCTTCAATGTTATCTTTAGCCATTTTTATTCCTTGAGCTCCACATTTTTCTCTCCCCACAACATTTCCAGGTGAGGGTTCATGGCTTCCATGAAAACACTTTATCGTGGAAGTTCAGGTGTTTCACCACAGCGTTTCCACAAGGAGTTCCTTTTACCTCTGTTCAATGGTGCCTCCAACGGTTTCACATCTCTCAGCTCCAAACTTACCTCCAGGAGATTTATGA
The DNA here is from genome assembly GCF_000313985.2 of Echinops telfairi. Lineage (NCBI taxonomy): Eukaryota > Metazoa > Chordata > Mammalia > Afrosoricida > Tenrecidae > Echinops > Echinops telfairi. The sequence continues at coordinate 21,189,048 of NW_022105908.1, read as the reverse complement.
ATATAAAGGAAGAGAGAATCCTTCTGGTGCTTAGCCTGCCTCTACTCAAGTTTCACTTCTCTCAGCTCAACCCTAACCTCCTTGACTTTCTTGGATCTGAAGGAAAACAGTGAGTCCTTCATTTCCTGGGCTGCCCTTCTGCATTGCCTCACAGAGAGTTATGTTTATCATTTTAAGAATGCCTCCAGCACTTACTCCCTCCGTGATCAACAGACCTTATGTTTTGGTGATTCAAGGGAATGTGGAAAACCTTGAATGCTGCAGGTTCCTGTGCATAACTGCATTAGCAAATGGAGCTTCATGTATCTTCCTGTGTTTCACAGCAAGGTTTGCTCATGTAGGCTCGTGCACCTTACTTCATTGGTGTCTATAGCTGTTTTCACCTCCTTGAACTCTACATTTTTCTCTCCCCACTGACAGGTTGCAGATGGAGACACAGAGCAGAGATAG
>NW_022105908.1:21187065-21188498 GCF_000313985.2 Echinops telfairi | reverse complement strand
GCTGTTTAAAACTGAAATTTGCTACTGCAGGTTTTTGTTATGCAAAAAGCTTCCAGGCCCTTTAGCTGGGTTCTGGTAATCCTTAGCTAGGTTAATTCATATGCTGATTTATGTTAAGGACCCCCACCCATGTGCTCTTTTCAGCTGAGAAATCAGACTTTGGGTTAGGTTATTAACCAATAATATATATTTCACCTTCTTTTTTATTTTTTATTTAATGCTGTGATGTGCTCTGAATTGGCAGCTGTCAGACTGGTCCCCAGAGGGGGAGAACCAGCTTATCAAGGGGGTTGTTTTCTTCTCAGCCAATTGGAATTAGTTCTGCTCCCTGAATTCCGCTTATTTTCTCCCATGCCGTGATCTACTTCAGGTAATAATCTGCTCTTTCTTCTATTCTAAATTATGGCTACCCGCCACCGCCACCCCCAGGCAGTGAGCTCAGGGCAGCCAACAGTGCGGAGAGCTCCGGTGTGAGGTTATCCTGTGTCTGGGAGTGCTGTCCCTTTAAAGAGTCAGCCGGGAGAAATCGCGGCTCCGGGAAGGGCGCAGCATCAGCTCACAGAAGTTAGAGCGCTTTAAAGCGTTCTCGGTTTGCTTTGTGAGTGGAAATCACACGCAAAAATGAGATTCAGGAAAGATCCTAGTACCCTAGTTCTAATTTCTGGACTCCACTGCCCGTTTCATTCACCTTACCTCCCAATTTTCTGGTCTGGCAGCAGGAGTTCTGGACAGGTCGCCATTTTCCTGGGCTCCCCCCATGAAGATCTTTTTAATTTAATGTTTTTTGTAATAGCATAATATTTGTACACCTATACAGAAGATCAATGAATACAATTATTATTCAAATTTACACACTAACCGTTTCAATAGCATATTAGCAAGAAATAACCAATCTTACTGAAGGAAAAAGATCTAAGCTGCACTGAAAGCAGGCTCCAGAAATTGATGGAATACCAATGGAAATGTTTCAAGAAGCTAATGAAGCACTGGAAGCACTAACTGTGCATGCCAAGAACTTTGAACAACAGCTACCTGGCAAAATGGGTGGAAAGATCCATATATGTACTCATTCCAAAGAAAGATGGCCCAACAGAATGCTCACATTATAGAACAATATCATTAGTATCACATGCAAGTAAAATTTTGCTGAAGATCATCCAACAAAGGTTGGATATGGAACAAGGGATATCATTGCTGATGTTAAATGGAGCTTAGCTGAAAGTAGAGAATACCAGAAAGATATTTACTTCTGTCTTATTGACCATGCTAAGGCTTTTGCTGTCTGGATAATATCAAGCTGTGGGTTGCCTTGAGAATAGTGGGAGTCCCAGAACACTACATTGTGCTCATGAAGAATCTGTACATGGGTCAAGAGGCAGTTGTGGGAATAGAACAAGGGTATACTACATGGTTTGAACTCAGGAAATGTGTGT
>NW_022105908.1:21184148-21185404 GCF_000313985.2 Echinops telfairi | reverse complement strand
ATGAAATATAGTTTGAAATGTTTTGACTAACTGAGGCAGTGCTGGACGCTCCTTTGCTTCATCATTTAGCTTTTGCTACTCTATTTTCCAGGGCAGGATTAAGAGCCTCTTCTGACATCTACTTCGATATTTTTTCTTGCATTTTTAATAACCTTTTGCTTGCTTTATGGATGATATTCTTGATGTTATCCCAAACCATTTGTCTTTCAGTTTTCCATACTGTGTTTGCTGCTTGTGTGTTGCTGAAAAATGTTACCAGTATTTTACATACCAGAGGAATCACTCAGGGTGAACAGGTTTGAGCAAATCTTCCAGACTAAAACTGACTATGAAGAAAGAATATTCTGTCCACTGGTGAGTGATTGGCCACTGTAAACTTCATAAATTTCAGGAGAACATTGTCAGAGATAGTGGCAGAAGATGAGCCACTCAGGTTAGATGGCACTCAAGGTATGGTTGAGGAAGAACTGCTTCCTCAATGAACAGTCAACCATAATTATATGGATGGAGTAGGTTTTTGAGACCTTTATTGGCTCATGGGACATGACTCAAAATTTGAAGAAACAGCTGAAATCATCCATTACTAATCAAAACATAGAATGTACAAAGTATGAATCTAGGAAATGGGAAGTAGTAAAATAATGAAATGGAATACATAAAATGGATAGCCTAGGTATTCATGAGCTGAAATGGACTGGTATTGGCCATTTTGAATCAGGCAATCATATAGTTTGCTATGCCAGGAATGACAAATTCAACAGGAACAGTTTCACATTCATTGTCAAGAACATTTAAAAAAAGTTCAGTGCTGTCTGTGATAAGATGATGTCTATACACCTATAAGGAAGTCCAGTTAATACAACTATTATTCAAATGTATGTATTAAAGTATTTAAAGCAAGACCAATGCATTTTTTATCACAAATATCTGTTTTCAACAGCATAACTGGTGACTATGCACATGGAACTTGGCAGATGGAATTTGTTGGAATCAAATTAACTCTATCCATGAGAAGAGATGATGGAGAAGCTCAATATTAGCAGACAACATGAGACCAGGAGCAGTCTACGGAAGAAACATCAATTTCTCATATGAAAGATAAAACTGAAGCTGATGCATATTATAACAAGCCTGTGAGCGGAAACACAATTTTGAATGCGTCCCACCTGAATTTAGAGACTATCTCATGAGCAGATTTGACACATTGATCACAAAAGACAGAAGAGCTATGGGAAAGATGATGTGAAACCAGGACC
>NW_022105908.1:21182186-21183698 GCF_000313985.2 Echinops telfairi | reverse complement strand
TATACGTAATCTTGGAAACCCATAGGAGCAGTTCTGGCCTGTCCTATGAGGTAGTTATGAGTCAGAATCGACTTGATGGCAGTGAGTTTGAGTTTTATTTTTATCTATGGATGACCAATTTTGCCTACTGAAATCAAGGACGACATGAGATACTTGCTGAAATCAGATGATGGCCTTCAGTGTGTATTTTGGCTCAATGTAAAGAAAACAAAGATCACCACAACCAGACTTATATACAATATCTATTGGACCAACGGATAATTAGAGGAAATATTGAAATTGTTAGTGATTTCATTTTACATTTCATTTTCATTGTGCTGAATCCACAATCCACACTCATGAAAGCAGCAGTCAAGAAATCAAGTGACACATTTTGTTGGGCCAGAACTCTTTAAAGTGTTAAAGAGTAGAGATGTTAGTTACATAGAGGACTAAGGTGCAACTGCTCTAAGCCGTGGGGTTTTCAATCACTCCACATCCATGTGAAACTTGGACAGTGAATACGAAATACTGGAGAACTGATGCACTTGAATTATAGTGTTGGCAAAGAATATTGAAAGTTCAGTGAACTGCTGGAAGAACAAACACATTTGTCTTGGAGGAGGTACAGGCAGAATGCTCTTTAGAAGGTGAGGATGAAGAGACTTTGTCTCATGTACATTGGGAATTATATAAAGAGGAGTCTCTAGAAAGGGCGACCAGGCTTGGTAAAGTAGAGGGGCAGTGAAAGAGAGGAAGAGCCTCAATGAGATAGATTGACTATGGCTGCAACAATAAGCTCAAACCAAAAAAGTGGGAAGGTGATGGAGGACTGGGCAGTGTTTTGTCTGTGGTGCATAGGGTCCCTATGTATTGGAATTGACTCGAATGCATCTAACAACAAAAAGCAGATGTATTGTGTGAGGTTTTCGAGTAGTGTTATTAAAGCAAGGATGTTTTAATATGATATGAACTAAATATATATAATAGGTTTCTTTGGGGGGAAAATCTCCAGATTCCTTATCCCTCAAACCTAAATAATGGTTTGAGCGCCTTATAAAAAAAAGAAGAGGAAAGGTACACTTGAAATATACTTGGTCTTTAATGAGAAGTTCATCTGAAACCAACAAAATAACTAACCAAAGGGAAGCAAAGATGCTTTCCCCTCTGTTTTCCTTCTTGTGTTTGGAATGTGGAAATGATGGAGTTCAAGCAACCACTTAATACTATGAGGATGTTACAGGAACAAGCTAGAAAGAGCATGCAATGGTAGAACCCTTTTGGAAAACTGGGAGTTTCTTATATAATTAAGCATATATCTACACTTGACTCAGGAATTCCACTGCTAGTTTTTTCCCCAAGAGAAATAACTACCCATTTCCTGGTGAAATGGTGGATTACCATGTTGAGTTGCTAACCACAAGGTAAGCAGTTCAAAACCACCAGCACGTCTATGGGAGAAAGACGAAGCTTTCGACTCCCATAAAGTGTTGCAGTCACAGGAAACCCTCAGGGGCAGATCTACTCTGTCCT
>NW_022105908.1:21174627-21179838 GCF_000313985.2 Echinops telfairi | reverse complement strand
TTGAGGTGCCTTGGAAGAAAGGCCTGGCATTTTACTCCCAAGAAATTATCCATGGCAAGACCTATGGAACATGATTCTCCTCTGGCACCCGTGGGGTTGCCATGAGCCAGAGATGACTGGAGGGTACCTAGTTTTCCTTGGTTGAGGCTTACCATGCAATGTGGCAAGTGTTTATGCAAAGGAGAACTCAGTGACTTCTCCTAACAGGCCCAGGAAGTACATATATTGTTACCTGTATTTAATAGAGGAGGAAGCTGAGGCAAGGGAGGTTTAAGTAACTTACTCAAATCACATGGCTGGTAAGGCTCCCAATCCTGGTCAGCCTGCTGCAGATGCTGTGCTCATAAAAAATGACAAACAAAAAGTAACAGCTCACTGCTCCATCACCCTCGCTGTTGTTAAGTGCCTTGAAACCAGCTCTGGTCCATAGCAGCCTATGTACAACAGAACAAAACACTGCCTGGTCCTGCATCCCCTTCATAATCATTATTCTGTTAGAGCTCATTGTCACAGCCATACACTCTGTCAACCCATCTCGCTGAGGGCCTTCCTCTTTTTCTGCTACCCCGCTTCTTTATCAAGCTTGGTGGTCTTTTACAGAGACTGGTCTGTCCTGACAACATGTCCAAAATACGTGAGACCACGTCTTGTCATTCTCACTTCAAAGGAGCATTCTGGCTGTGTTTCTTCCAAGACAGTTGGGCCACAATGATCACCAGTCTTGGGTGATCCTGACAGCCCACATATCTTCCTTTTGTGCTCAAATAATATATTTTCATTAGGTACTTTAAGAAACGTCTTACACCTTAAAAACAAAATAAGAAAATATTTTCATTTTAAGTATTCGCTTTCCCTCTCAAGGTATTTTTCCAAGAAAAGCAATGGAGTATCTGTTTATATAAAAATATCTATTTATATAAAAATAGATGTGGGAAAAAAAAGGAAATAACAAATTCTCATATCTTACATTGTGCCATCTTTGTTGCACCGTGACACTGTGAGCCAGCCACAGGTCTGCAGATTTCTGACACTCATTTCCCAGGATGCTGGGTAAGGGTCCTTGGCTTACAAAGGGAGTGAATTGCAAAGACGCTGCTCAGCTAGAGATACACCAGAATCACAGGTAGTCCAGAATCATAACCCTCAGAGGTAGAGAATTTTTAATGGAAGGAAAGCCAGTGTGTAGAACAGCTTTCTTGTGTTTGTTGTGATGTGTCTTAGGGAAGATTCTAGAAACTGCCCACCCTACCGTGGCATTCCTGCACACCTGGCCTATTTAGAGCTTGCCAAGGGGGAGGTATGGATGAGATTTTGAAAAATCACACCTGGAATCCTTTTCCTTCTCTCCTGCCCCCCACCCCCACCCCAAATAAAAACCACATGTAGAATTAAGGGGAGGCAGGCCATTCCACAGAACACTTCCTCTGTAGACCTGAGGGGAATCCGAATCTTCTGTGTACTTTGTTCTTGCCTCCATGGCATTATGCTAATGACAGCGAGGTTCTGTTGTTTGTGGCAACCACAGGGGCCCCCTGGAAATGCAGGGAGGGGCCTAATGGGTATAGATAAAGGCCAAAAGGAACCTGGCCTCCCACTGGCCTAAGCAGGTATGAGACAACAGAAAAAAACATGCAAACTTAGAAAAGGTGCTAGGAAAAAGCAACCTTCTGAATTGAAAAGACTGTGCACCCCACTGGAGAGTGGATTTCTGCTCCCAGAGCCCTCTGTTCCTCAGCTTGGGCCATTGATCTCTGACCTGAAGGCCTCATCTTTCCTCAGGGTGAGGGGTCAGTCCAAACTAATGCCCCACTGGGGCCTTCCCTGAAACACCACTGTCTATCTGGAACCATATTACCACAGCTTATTATTTGCGTACTGTACTGAGTCCATTCTGACTCGCAGTGCCCCTATAGGGCAGACTAAGCCTGCCCCAATGAGTCTCTGAAACTATAATTCTTTACTCAAATAGAAAGCCTTATCTTTCTTCCATGGAGGAACCAGTCGGTTCAGAACTGCTGACCTGGTGGTTAGCAGGCCAACACCGAACCTAGTACACCACCAGGACATTTCTGTTTAGCCTAAAGTCTTTCAAATTGATAGAACAAGACCCACCCCAACTCTGTTCACTGCTATCACCCCCCTTTCTGTGAAGTCCCCACTATGTTCTGTGAAGTTCACCACTTTCTGTGTGTGTGTGTGTGTGTGTGTGTTATAAAAACAGGAACTTTGACCCCTTTGTAGAACTCTTCCAATTCCAGAGCTTGCTCAACAAAGCATGAATCCCCATGGTCTTCTACCTGACTTGTCCCACGTGGAAATACACATTGGGGTTCCAGACACACTGAGCTAATGAGTCAGTGGACACCATTGTGCCATCTAGTCTAACCCTGTGTGACAGGGCTGCACCTACCTTACTTTATTGAGTAACCAGAACTGTTTTCTAAGATAGGTAATGTTAATTTAATCTCCCTTCCATCGAGTCACTGCTGATGCATAGCGACCCTGCAGGACAGGGGAGAATTGCCCCCATGGGTTTCTGAGCCTGTAATTCTTGCCAGGAGTAGAAAGCCTCATCTTTCCCTCACTGAGTGGCTGGTGTTTTCGAACTGCTGAGCTTGAGGTTAGGGACCTAATGTGTAGCCCACTACACCACCAGGGGGCTGCTTATGGCAACTTTCTATATACCAAAATGAAATGTCACCTGGTCCGGTGCCATCTTTGTGCTCACTGCTGCCTGTGAGTCCAATGTTGTGGGCCAATGCATCTCATGAAGAATCGCCTGCATGTCCAATGACCCATCCCCTGCACCAAACCCAATGTCCTTTTCTAGCAATCGGCCTTGACTAATGACATGTCCAAAGTGAGTGAGCGTAAGCCCTCCCTGCCTCCCTTCCAAGGCACAGTGTGGTTCTGGAGAGCAGTGCTTCTTCTACAATGGGTGTGCTCATGCTTTTGACGGACTGGGCAGATTCTACGAATATTTTGACTTTTTTTTAAAAATCATTTTCCCCCTAACTTATTTAACCATAGAACATGTTTCCCTTTGTCCCTTATATGAGATGACAAACATTCACTCCATTCCTAGTCATCCAAGGAAGGAGCAAACTTCCCTGCCCCACCAGCGAAGGGCTTGGGCAATAGAATAAAAGTGGAAGGATTTGTGTGCCACTCTCGAGCTGAGGTTTTAAGAGAAATGGTCCCTTTGGTGCTTACCTATAATTCAAGAGGAAGAAACCCTGATAACATAGTGGTTATGCATTGGGCTGTTAACCTCATGGTCAGCAGTTCAAAAATACTAGGTACTCTGTGGGAGAAAGACAAGGTTTTATACTTTCATAAAGAGGAACACTTCTACCCTGTCCCATAGGGTTGCTATGAGTAGGAATAAACTCTCCTTTTGAGTTAGACCTTTCCAATGAGTCTGTTATACAGCATCATCATCAGAGGTAATAGCTAACTGACTCACTATTTTCTGTACTATGTGATGGTTGCAGTCGCGCAACCTTGGAAAAATGTAGGGTCACAGTCTGTTCAATGGCCAAGCCAGAGTCACATGCAAGTCTTTCAATTCCAAAGCCTGACTGTTCCCCTGCCAAAGCTGACAGAGATAAGCAACAACTGCCTGTAGGCAGGAAAGATAGCCCCGACATGGTGTACTTTGGGGATTTCTTACTGCCAGGAGAAATACAGGTGACGTGGCAGGTGACGGTCCTATTGTCTTTCAGCTGGCACTCAGAGGCAGGTTCTGAGCCTTCAGTCAGGGCCACCAGAGGAAGTGGCTCATGGTGGTGCTGCCATAGTCCATCCCAGGTCAAGCCGTCTGAGATGTTGGGTTACAGAGGTTCGGGTTGGCATTCAGTGAGGGCTGCTTCAAAGCTCCTTCCTTTCTTAAACCTGCTGCTGAAACCATCTTCTTTTCGAAGGTCCTTGTCAGTAAGCCGAAATCCCAAGCATTTTGTTGAGTTGGGACAAAATGCAAAATTGATGGTACCGGGAGACATTAAACCACCTACAACGCTTTAGACCATGCCAACAGATCATCCGTAGCCTCAACTGCAGAAACATTTCACTAAATCCTCTCTGTTTCTCACCAAAGAGTAGGAATGCCCTTCTATCTTTTAAAAACAGATGTCAGTCTGGCATGATTTCCACTCCAGCTGGGGCAGTCGATTCACTTGATCTAAGCTTTAGAGAGGGTCGCTTAATCTTCGTTCAAGAAATATGTCATGAGGACTGTAGACCATGCAGGGACTGCACAATCCCTCTGTGTCAGCAGGGGCTGCATTGCAGCCTGGACTATTGGGAAGAGAAACAGGCCCATGGCAATTATAAGGCAAGATGCTGAGGGTGCCGGGGTGTTCTAGGGATATGGGAAAGGAACTATTGGGGATGGAGGCTATTATGAAGGACTCCTTCTTCCCAGGGACCAAACCCATGTCTGTTGCCATGAAGTTAACTCCGATTCATGGGGACTCCTTGTGTGCCAAAATAGAACTACATTCTGTGGATTTTTAATAACTGATTTTGTTGTTGTTGTTTGAAATGCAGCACCAGGACTTTCTTCAGAGATACCTCTGGCTGGGCTTGAAGCTCCAACCTATGAGTTAGTAGCCCAGTGTGTTAACCAACTGCACCACACAGGGACTCCTCCATGTGACTAAAGAGCGACTTTAGGACTGCCCCCAAAGTCCCCAACCAAACCAAATCCACTGCCATGGAGTTGACCTCATACATGACATGCTAGAATGGCTTTGTTGATTTTGGGGGCTGCACATCTTTACTGGAGCAGAAAACCCTCATCTTTCTCACAAGGAGTAGCTGGTAGGTTTGAACCATTAATTGTGCCATTAGCAGCCCAAGTCATAACCCACTATATCAACAGGAGTGGTTCAAATTGGCAAGATAGTATGTGATCACCTATCTATGAAGGGAAGCCCCTCTCATAGGCTGTGGTTGCACGACTGAGAAAGAAATGAGTCCCCAATCTAGCCCAGAAGCAACAAAGCCCACATGGAAACAGCACACCAACATGTGCGATCATGAAGGGCCAAAGGGACCAGGCTTTAAACACCAAAGGCGGGGAGAAAAATCATATCCTCGTGAATGAGGGTGGCGCGTGATGGAGACCCAATGCCCATCTCTTGACAACTGGACATACCTTGCAGAAGGGTAGTGGGGAGATGAGTCACTTAGGGTACAGTATAGCAATAA
>NW_022105908.1:21172790-21174527 GCF_000313985.2 Echinops telfairi | reverse complement strand
CTGTTAACCTCATGGTCTGTAGTTCAAAAATACTAGGTACTCTGTGGGAGAAAGACAAGGTTTTCTACTTTCATAAAGAGGAACACTTCTTCCCTGTCCCATAGGGTCGCTATGAGTAGGAATAAACTCTCCTTTTGAGTTAGAGCTTTCCAATGAGTCTGTTATACAGCATTATCACCGGAGGCAATAGCTAACTGACTCACTATTTTCTGCACTATGTGATGGTTGCATTCGCGCAACCTTGGAGAAATGTAGGGTCACAGTCTGTGCAATGGCTAAGCCAGAGTCACGTGCAAGTCTTTCAATGTCAAAGCCTGTTTGTTCCCCTGCACAAAGCTGACAGAGATAAGCAACAACTGCTTGTAGGCTGGAAAGATAGCCCCGACATGGTGTATTTTGGGGATTTCTTACTGCCAGGAGAAATACAGGTGACGTGGCTGGTGATGGTCCTATTGTCTCTCGGCTGGCACTCAGAGGCAGGTTCTGAGCCTTCAGTCAGGGCCACCAGAGGAAGTGGCTCATGGTGGTGCTGCCACAGTCCATCCCAGGTCAAGCCCTCTGAGGTGTTGGGTTACAGAGGATCAGATTGGCACTCAGTGAGGGCTGCTTCAAAGCTCCTTCCTTTCTTAAACCTGCTGCTGAAACCACATTCTTTTCGAAGGTCCTTGTCAGTAAGTCGAAATCCCAACCATTTTGTTGAGTTGGGACAAAATGCAAAATTGATGGTACCGGGAGACATTAAACCACCTACAACCCTTTAGACCACGTCAACAGATCATCCGTAGCCTCAACTGCAGAAACATTTCACTAAATCCTCTCTGGTTTCTCTCCAAAGAGTAGGAATGCCCTTCTATCTTTTAAAAGCAGATGTCAGTCTGGCATGATTTCCTCTCCAGCTGGGGCAGTCAATTCACTTGAGCTAAGCTTTAGAGAGGGTCGCTTAATCTTCATTCAAGAAATATGTCATGAGGACTGTAGACCACGCAGGGACTGAACAATCCCTCTGTGTGGCAGGAGACCACGCAGGGACTGCACAATCCCTCTGTGTTGGCAGGGGCTGCATTGCAGCCTGGATCATTGGGAAGAGAAATAGATCCATGGCAATTATAAGGCAAGATGCTGAGGGTGCTGGGGTGTTCTAGGGATATGGGAAAGGAACTATTGGGGATGGAGGCTATTATGAAGGACTCCTTCTTCCCAGGGACCAAACCCATGTCAGTTGCCATGAAGTTAACTCCGATTCATGGGGACTCCTTGTGTGCCAAAATAGAACTACATTCTGTGGATTTTTAATAACTGATTTTGTTGTTGTTGTTTGAAATGCAGCACCAGGACTTTCTTCAGAGATACCTCTGGCTGGGCTTGAAGCTCCAACCTATGAGTTAATAGCCCAGTGTGTTAACCAACTGCACCACCCAGGGACTCCTCCATGTGACTAAAGAGTGACTTTAGGACTGCCCCCAAAGTCCCCAACCAAACCAAATCCACTGCCATGGAGTTGACCTCATATATGGCACGCTAGAATGGCTTTGTTGATTTTGGGGGCTGCACATCTTTACTGGAGCAGAAAATCCTCATCTTTCTCACAAGGAGTAGCTGGTAGGTTTGAACCATTAATCATGCCATTAGCAGCCCAAGTCATAACCCACTATATCAACAGGAGTGGTTTAAATTGGCAAGATAGTATGTGCTCACCTATCTATGAAGGGAAGCCCCTCTAATAGGCTGTGGTTGCAC
>NW_022105908.1:21171712-21172690 GCF_000313985.2 Echinops telfairi | reverse complement strand
CCTCATCTTTCTCACAAGGAGTAGCTGGTAGGTTTGAACCATTAATCATGCCATTAGCAGCCCAAGTCATAACCCACTATATCAACAGGAGTGGTTTAAATTGGCAAGATAGTATGTGCTCACCTATCTATGAAGGGAAGCCCCTCTAATAGGCTGTGGTTGCACGACTGAGAAAGAAATGCCCATCTTAATCAAGAATCCAGGGAAGGGTGTTCTGGGAAGCAGCTTTCATATGTGGATGGATATTATAAAATTAATCAACCTATTCCCTGTTTTAAAGAGCCCTGGTGGTACAATGGCTAAGCACTGGGCTGCTAAACAAAAGGCTGGTAGTTTGAACCTACCCATGGGTTCTAAGGGTGAAAAGACCTGATGAGCTGTTCCCATAAAGATCCCAGCCTAGGAAACCTTTGGGGGCAGTTCTACTCTGTCCTGTAGTGTTACTATGTGTCACTAAGACACACAGCACGTTTGACTCTACGTCATTTGTTGATAGAGTTTGTGCAGAGCGTTCTGAGTAGAAAACAGACTCAGGGGCATCTGACATCAACCAGCAAGAATCTCTTTCCTCGAGAAAGACTGGAAAGGTACGAGGAGGGAGCTTCCAAAAGCGTGGGGATAAATGGTATGAAAAAATAATGGCATTTTCCCATGACCTTATTGAAGCTCTCCTCTTATAGGAGCTGGTCCACCATGGAGGTTTCTAGAAAAGTGAAACACAAAGGAAGAGGCTGCTAAGTCCCACTGAACAATTCCAGGGGAAATTGGGTCTTGACTCAGAGTACTTCAGTGTTCTGGCTTCTTCCTCCAAATAGCAAATCAGACTAGACCACGTTCTGGGACTCAAGCAGGCAAATAAGACACATCAGGCCCACAATTCAGACTTATGGGGGAAGGAAGTCACACTGGATAGGGAAGGCCTCTTCACCTTATGTGACTGATAAGTGTCTCATTTGCCTCATCTGAATCCCAGCCCTG
>NW_022105908.1:21170214-21171461 GCF_000313985.2 Echinops telfairi | reverse complement strand
GTCTGCTCCTTCCCCAGACTAACCTTCACCCAATGACTGATCAATGTAGGGGTACAAATGGCATAGTGGAGGCATTTGACCTCCTGTAACTTCACAAAAGGCAGTGGAGGAAAATCAAGATGAACAGCCCAAAGCTGATTCCTATGAGACAGAGATCAGAAGACCTCCACCCTCCTTTCTTTTTCCTGATTCTGACACCAACCATCCTTCCCATGACACTCTCTCCTTCTCTGCTGGGTTTGATAATCCATGAGTGGCAATGGCCACACAAAACTTGCAAACAATACTCATGTTTATGGGGTTAATTGGGGAACTAGCAGGTGACAATTCAGGATCAGAAATGACTGGGAATATAGTTCTTCAGTCAGGAGAATCTCTTCCCAGTGGTGCCCAAAGGCAGAACATTTTCTGGTCATTGGCCTCTGCCCTGCAGCTCCTTGACCTCTGCTCTGCTTGGGACCATGTTACAAAGCTCTTTTAACTCTGCTGATAAGTTCGCTTAGGTAGCCCACTTTGTCAGTAAGCTTTGGCCCAAAGACACTCAGTTTTCTCATTCTGTGGGCTGGCGAGCTCCCTGTTCTGGGGTCTTGATGCTGCTGCCTCTGCTTCCATGAGCTAGTTATCTGCCACTGCTTTTCATTGTCTCCTGATACATCCAGTGTCATTGCTCTTGGTCTCCTGGATAAAGGTGGTGCTCAGAGTAATAATCCTGGGTCCAAAGAACACACTCCACTGCTGGCTCTTCTTTCTTGGTGCTCTTGAAACTCCGCTTTCTGTCTCTGAGTTAACTCACCCAGGATAACCAAACCGACCAATCCCTACATTAGGGGTCTACAGGTCTTATTTGAATGGTCTCACCTATTCAAGGATGCTATGCACCTTACTGATATTATTAGCATGCAATCTACTCCCCTCAGTGGCAGAGTTCCACCCTGCCATTTGGTAGGAGTTACAAAGACTATAGCTAGACAAGACATAGTAAGCAATTCACTGCAACACAGTAGGCATACAAAGTCCCAGGCTACTGGTTACCACTTGGCCAATTCCCAGTTCCAGAGCTCCCTGTGATCCCTCCTTTTGCATATCAATGTGGCGAGGCTACAGTGCCCAGTTGTTTGGTCAAACAAGCATTCCTCTATTTGCTCTTATGAAGGAGTTGGCCTCAAGCAAAATAGAATACCTTCCATAATGTGGGCAGGGGTAATCCTATCAGTTGAAGGCCTTCAGAGCGGAAAGGGAGTTTCCCT
>NW_022105908.1:21167831-21170114 GCF_000313985.2 Echinops telfairi | reverse complement strand
TTTCTTCAGGGTATTGTCATAGATGTGTTATGTGCCCCCAGGTTCCTCTCAGGACCAAGGGACTGATTTCTCCAGCTTCTGAGAGAGCCACTGATAGAAAAGGTCCCAGCCATCTGGCCCCTAGCATGATTGCCTTAGCTGATGAGAGCTCATCCAAAGTCTGCTCCTTCCCCAGACTAACCTTCACCCAATGACTGATCAATGTAGGGGTACAAATGGCATAGTGGAGGCATTTGACCTCCTGTAACTTCACAAAAGGCAGTGGAGTAAAATCAAGATGAACAGCCCAAGGCTGATTCCTATGAGACAGAGATCAGAAGACCTCCACCCTCCTTTCTTTTTCCTGATTCTGACACCAACCACCCCTCCCATGACACTCTCTCCTTCTCTGCTGGGTTTAATAATCCATGAGTAGCAATGGCCACACAGAACTTGCAAACAATACTCATGTTTATGGGGTTAATTGGGGAACTAGCAGGTGACAATTCAGGATCAGAAATGACTGGGGATATAGTTCTTCAGTCAGGAGAATCTTTTCCCAGTGGTGCCCAAAGGTAGAACATTTTCTGGTCATTGGCCTCTGCCCTGCAGCTCCTTGACTTCTGCTCTGCTTGGGACCGTGTTACAAAGCTCTTTTATCTCTACTGATAAGTGCGCTGAGCAGCCCACTTTGTCAGTAAGTGTTGGCCCAAAGACATTCAGCTTTCTCATTCTGTGGGGTGGTGAGCTCCCTGTTCTTGGGTCTTGGTGCTGCTGCCTCTGCTTCCATGAGCTACTTATCTGCCACTGCTTTTCATTGTTTCCTGATACATCCAGTGTCATGGCTCTCTGTGTCCTTGATAGGGGTGGTGCTCAGAGTAATAATCCTAGGTCCAAAGAGCACACTCCACTGCTGGTTCTTCTTTCTTGGTGCTCTGAAACTCCACTTTCTGTCTCTGAGTTAACTCACCCAGGATGACCAAAGTGACCAATCCCTACATTAGGGGGCTACAGGTCTTATTTGAATGGTCTCACCTATTTAAGGATACTATGCACCTTACTGATATTATTAGCATGTGATCTACTCCCATCAGTGGCAGAGTTCCACCCTGCCATTTGGTAGGAGTTACAAAGACTATAGCTAGACAAAACGTAGTAAGCAATTCACTGCAACACAGTAGGCATACAAAGTCCCAGGCTACTGGTTACCACTTGGCCAGTTCCCAGTTCCAGAGCTCCCTGTGATCCCTCCTTTTGCATATCAATGTGGCAAGGCTACAGTGCCCAGTTGTTCGGTCAAACAAGCATTCTATTTGCTCTTATGAAGGAGTTGGCCTCAAGCAAAATAGAATAACTTCCATAATGTGGGCAGGGGTAATCCTATCAGTCGAAGGCCTTCAGAGCAGAAAGGGAGTTTCCCTAGGGTGTGTTCTGACCATTCTTATTCTTGTCTTTTCCCATCACCTAACCAATGGATTTTAGGATGAACATCTGCAGAGGTCTTTAGGCTGTTGCCTAACCTATGGCTTTTGGATTTACCATCACCCTATGTGAGCCAATTCTTAGAAATAACCCTCTCTCCCTGGGGCTCTGGTGGCATAGTGGGTGACCGATTGGGCTGCTAACAGCAAGGACATCTGAAGTAACCATGAGAGGAGCACTGTGTCTCGTGTCATGTATCTGTCTAGGACAGTACGCAAGCGTCTGTCCTAGTTGGTTCTCATAAACAGCTTCCTTACTGCAAATGGCAAGGAGATTGTGGGAGCAGCTGCAAATAGTGTTTCCCTGGTAGTATGTAAACAGACAGTATGGGCCGAGATACGGAACTCACTCTCAAGGCTATGAGAAATTCAGGCGTGGGAAAAGCAAATTTGTCGGGGAACACTGCCAGTATTTAGTACTCAAAAATAAAGCACTGCAGGCTGTCAAGGCTGCAATTTTGTACCGTCTCTGTCTGTGTCTATTTTGTGCTGAAGCCCTGTAAGTCTGTGTGTGTGTGTATGTCTGTTTGGTTCCATGTTCATTCTCCCTGCTCAAGAAACTGCGGCATCAGACATCAGTTCGAAAACACGAAGTACTCCTTGAGGGAAAGATGAAGCTTCATAATCTCCTGAAGAGTTACATAATCTGAAAACCAAAAGGTCAGTTCTACACTGTACTACATGGTCACTATGAGTCCAGCTTGATGGCAGTGAGTGGCTGGTGCAGTGGTTAACCATAGGAGCCCTAGTGGATATATCTATCTCTCCAGTTGCAGATATATAACTGGTTTTGTTTCTCTAGGGAACACTGACTATGACACTC
>NW_022105908.1:21165508-21167092 GCF_000313985.2 Echinops telfairi | reverse complement strand
CCCAGCATCTGAACCCCCTTTCACTAAATCTAGGCAGGAGATAGGGCCCACCTGTCACTCGAACAGCTAAAAATGTATGCCACTTGCTGTAGCAGCTGCTGCTGTGCCCACGCATTAGCACTTGGCATCCACCGCTCCAGCACATACCAATGGTCTCCCTGAAAGCACGTGTAACTCCCCGCACAGGGAACAGTCATTGAGCAGGTAGGGGAGTTGACATCTTCCAGGACCTTATGCCACTTTAACCAATGACACATTGGGATGGATGGAGCCAAACTCCAGTTCCCTAGGCCTTTGAGTGGGACAACGACAAGAGGGTCTATACTGTCTCTGGGAACTTACTCAATGACCTGTCTTTATCGGCCCCGTCCCTTTGTTCTATTAGTACTACCCTTCTCTACTGGTCCTTCCCGGAGGCACCGCCCAAGGAAACAATAGTCTAGCTGCCATTCCAATTCTAGTGGATTCCAATTCTTGGTGACCATTTTCATGTGAGTCAACCAGAACTGTGCTCTCTCCCCATTTTAAGAGTATTTTTAAGGACACTGTGAAACCATCCCGCCATCCAGTTCCAGAACATTTTCATCAACCCTGCAGCCATTAAGCAGTCATTCCCCATTGTCCCTCTCACCCCACCCTGGTAATCCACCAATGTGCTCTCTGGCTCTACGGAATTTACCTGTCCAGGATTTTTCTTCTAAATGGACTCATACAATACATGACATTTGGTGTTGGGCTTCTTTCACTTTGTGTTTTTGTATTCACCTGTGTTACAGAGTATATCAGAATCAAAGGCTTTAGTTTTCTTATGACAGACTATATGTATATCCCACTGTGTGTATATCATATTTCCTCTATTCTTCTATTGATGGGTATTTTTGGCTTATTGCTTACCTTTTGCCCATTGTGATTTGTGCATCCATCTGGGTACTCATCTTTCATTCTTTTAGATATGCACTTGGGAATGGACTCCCTGGATCAGCTGGCAAGGACAAGTGACCAAGTGAGTTATGTTGGGCTGCTAACCATAAGGTCAGCATTTTGAACCTGTTAGCTACTGCAAGATAGAAATGCTCTCATAATGATCCACAGGCTCCCAAGCCCACCAGCGGCAGTTCTACTTTGTCCTATTGGGTTGCTGTGAGTCAGAATCGACTCGATGGCAGTGGTAGTGATGAAGCCAGAGAGTTGAGAGTGGAATCAGGGACCATGGAGAATTCTGGCAGCAGCCATGGTGGCCCACTACCCAGATCCTAGCAGCCACTAGCGAACAGAGGAGTCACATGTCTGTCCTCCTTGGCAGGACAAAGCAAGGTCCTGACTGGCTTGGGGCTGGCGACCCAGCTGCCCCTGCATCCTCAAAAGCCATTTTCTCAGCTTTACTGTCAATGCGGTGCACACCCTATGATCACATCACCAACTCCTTCGATGGTCCACCTAGCCAGGTTTGATTGCAGACACTCCCCGTGCAGCCACCATCAGCGAAGGTGGCTGCCCACGCCATTTGTACATATGCAGAGAATGTGATCATTCTTGGCACTGGTCTCCTTAGTCATCCTGATTGGTATATATACCTGCTTGGGG
>NW_022105908.1:21159887-21163746 GCF_000313985.2 Echinops telfairi | reverse complement strand
TCTTCCAGTGGTGGAGACTGATCTTTGCTTGGGTCACCAGTTCTCTTCACTCTGCTGTCCTCTGCATGGGGAGACACCAACTGTTGTTGCCCAAAGTTAACACCTACCTACCCTCTGGCTATAGCTTCTCCTTTCCATCCTTGCCCTCTTACCCTTTAACTATCAAAATATGTTAACCTTTTCTAAAAGGTTAACAGATATAATACATTAAGGTTAACAGATAAAATACATTAAACATTTTATCAATCCATTTTCCCTGAATTTATTTATTTAAATGTAATTTTTACATTTTAGAATGGGTGTATATCAGTGATTTCTGCAGGTTGTCATGAGAATAGTGTATCTCTCCCTAGCCTCTTCTATTTATGGGATCCTCTATTGATGAATATTCTGATAGTTATTCATAAATCTGGGGTGGAAAATGGACAATAACAGAATCTTTATAGTTTTTCTAATAAAATAATTTTAACTATAGGTGCCATTAAAACGCTCTTGAACATTCTGTAAAATCCTTAAAACAATATGCAAACACGAATATTTGTGTCTGTGTAATGTTCTGAAAAGATGCATATATTTCAGCAAATGTTCAACGAAATATAAGAACCATGAATCAAAGTACCTAATTTTACAAATATATATGTATGTATGTATATATATATATATATATACACACTAAATCATTGCTTCAAAAATACAGTTAATTAGCCACAAATTTATTACTAGAACCATGCATTCTGAATCTTAATATAACCCTTTCCTCTTTAGACCAAAGGCAAAAGCTAAGTTGTAACCATGAGAGAAGAAATAGTGGAGAACAGGCATACTAGAAAACTTTTCAACTGATTCATGCTTTATTCAATAAACCTTTATTGAGAACTTACTGCTCTGGTCAGAGAAAAGTGAAGCAACAACAAAAAATCCCTGTCTTCTAAGAGTTTAAATTCTAGTAGGAACTCAAGAGCAATTCTATTATAAATTTTTTAAATTGAAGAGATGGTTTTATAAACCTAAAGTAATCACTTAAACTGCAGAGAAAACATCTTTATAATGATTTTATTTCGCCTAGAAGGTTTTAGCAGAAAGTACATAATTCATTCAGTTGTTCAAATGGTCACGATAGAATGACTACAAATGTCATTCTAAAAACTGCGAACAAGTGACACGCATCAAAGTCATCTGTACACCAAAGTTTACATTGTTCTAATAACGTAACAATTTTCATGAGATGACTTCTAAAACAAACTTGAAACACATTTTCCTCAAACAGACTGAGATCTCTTCACCGGTCTGCATGGGTAGGGCTATGGCATATTTAGCCTGTTGTGCATAGGGTTGCTATGCGCTGAAACTGACTCAGCCCCTAATCATAACAAGAAACCACACTGAATCCTATAGTAATAGAAATCTAATTGTGATAAACTGTATCACTTTCTATCCCTATTTTATTTCAATTTTCATATTTTTCTTCTCTGGTATATACTAAGAAATCAAGAAACTTCTAAATGAAAATCTGAATCAATTATACTTTTTATGTTTTCTGTGTGTTGAAATTGTATTTCATAAGATTAGAAATTATAATACATCATTCAATAAGGGGTTTCATTTCATTAGAATACTAAGTTATTATTCAAAATCATAACATAAACATTTTTGTTTCTCAAATTCTGTATAAAATATGTATTATCACCCTAAAGTTTCTTTTTTTCTCTGATATCTTACAGTTTCTGTGTTCGAGATAAACCAGCCTATTTTGCATACAGGTTATATAGTGCACTTCATGTAAGTACAACCCATATGTATTTTTTAATGCCTCCAGAAATTGTGTTCATTTGTCCACGCTGTTATTTTCATTATTAGAAAGTGATTGAGATTTTTGGTCTTGGATATAAGTATGCAATAGAGTCCTGATGGTGTACTGGTTCCGAGTTGGTCTGTGATCAGAAAGGATAGGAGTTCGAAATCACCAGCATCTACCCCGAGGAAAGACAGGGCTTTCTATCCCCGTAAAGATTGAGTTGCAGTCTCAAAAACCCTCGGGGCAGTTCTACCCTGTCCTGCAGGATCGCTGTGAGTCAGAAGCGAGCCATTGTTCTGTGTTTAATATACAGATGCAAACGTCCAAGTCAGAAATGCGTTATACAACAAAAATGAGACCCCTCAACTAAAGGAAAGGCTTTGCTGTCTGTATCAAACTTTGGGATCTAAGAAATATGAGGAGGAGCTCCAGTGATGTAGTGTGTTACTCATTGGCTTGCTAATCACAAGATCAGCTCCTCGAAAGCAACAAGAGAGATAGATGAGGAGGCTTTCTATTCCCATAAAGAGCTGTAGTCCCTGAAGCCAATAGGGACCATTCTACCCTGTGTTATAGGGTCACTATGAATTCGAATAGAACTAATGAAACTGAGTTTGGTTGTGTTTTGTTTTTTTTAGATTTTTATAGAAATATAAAAAACTTTTTGTGTCTCCCTCTCCAAAGAGACGGAAACTGTCTGCATCTTCAGACTCGATTAGCATTTGAGTCTAGGTCCATTTTCAGATTGGTAAATCCAGATGCTTTCATATATTTCTAAAGATTCCAACACCACAGAATACTACAGGGACCCCTTTTTGAGTAGTGGATTATGCATGAGATTGGTAATGTCAAGGTCAGTAGTTTGAACCCACCAGCCATTCCAAAAGAAAAAAGCTATATTTGTAATTAGATGGGATTTTTTTGGTTTTATATTTTAGTGTACTTTTCAATCACACATCATTCGGTGCATTTGTTTTTAAAGGAAAAAAATCACAACTTTTCTGTAGTGTTTAAAGCATATTTCAAAAAGGGAAATATTCTTATGCTAGTTCTGTACAAATGGCATAGCCTTGAAAATTCAAAAACAATTATTTTAAACCTCTAGTAACAGTAGTTATAATAAGCAGAGTGTTTTGGCACCAGAATTATTTGTACAGAAAGATTTTTTTTTAGTCAGTGTGTATGAAAACATGCGAATCAGTGTAAATATTATTATATATCTATGTAAAATATTTTCTTAAGTGTACACACAAAAAGAGTCTAAGTAACCTTACAGCTTCTCTTCTTGTCTGATATCTTGTATACAAGCAGAAAGGGATTGATTGATGTGAGTGTGTGTTCTTGTTCTTGTGAGTCACTTCTGATCATTATGGCCCTATGAAAAAAGTAACAAAACGTTGCCTGGTCTTACATCATCCTCAAAATTGTTGTTATGTTTGGGCTCATCTCTACATCCACAGTGTCAGTCCATCTCCTGTGTGGTTTTATTTCTCTGATGACCTAGTTTACAAAACATGATTATCTTTTACACCGATTGGTCTCTCCTGATAGCATGCCTGAAGCATGTGAGTTGAAATCTCACCATCCTCACTTCTAAAGAGCATTCTGCGGTATGTTTTCCAAGACAGATTTCTTGGTCTTCTGGCATTCCACGGTACTTTCAATAGTCTTTACCAATACCATCATTCAAATGCATGAGTTCTTCTTCATTTTTGTGTGCATTTTTCAACTTTCACAGGAATATCATGAGATGTTGAAAATAGCATCGCGTGGATTAGACACACCTTAGTTTTCAAAGTGAACTTTTTGCTCTTCAATACTTGAAAGAGGTCTTGTGCAGAAGATTGCCTGATGCAATGTCATTTGATTTCCTGACTATCGCTTCCATGAGACTAATTGTGAATCTAAGCAATGTCAAAATTTGACAACTTCAACTTGTTTTCTGTTTATCATGATGTTACCCCTTGGCCCACTTGTGAGAACTTCGGTTTTCTTTACATTGAGTTGTAATCCATACTGAGATCTACAGTTTTTGATCTTCATCTGCAAGTGCTTCAAGTCCTC
>NW_022105908.1:21157018-21159314 GCF_000313985.2 Echinops telfairi | reverse complement strand
TCCTTGGCATAGAAGAGTGAGTGCTTCCAGTGCTTTGTCAGCTGGGGGAGTCCTTTCAGTTGGCAGTCTGTCAATTCCTGGAGCCTTGTTTTTCGCTAATGCTTTCAGTGCAACTGGGCTTCTTCCTTCAGTTTCAGTGGTTCTTGGTCATTTGCTGCCTTTTAAATGGTTGAAAGTTGACCTATTCTTTTGGGACAGTGAGTCTGAGTATTCCTTAAATGGTCTTTTGAGGCTTCTTGCATCCTTCAATATTTCAACTTGAGATTTAATTTTTTTCCTCAGTTCTTACATGCTGTGTGTTTTCTACCTTTTGGATTTTCAAACTCCAGGTCTTTGTATATTTCATTATGTAATACTTTGACTCCTCTGGCTGCCCTTTGAAACTTTCTGTTCAGCAACTTCACGTCATGATTTCTTCAATTTGCTTTAGCTATTATATGATCAAAAGCAAGTTTCAGAATCTCTTCTGACATCCACTTTGACCTTTTCTTTATTTCCTGTCTTTGTAAAGGCCTTTTGCTTTCTTCATGTTTGATATTATTTGTTCTCCCTTGGCTTGTCATTTTTGCAATCATTATTGTTCAGTGAGTCCAATCTGTTTTTGAACTGTTTTGAGCTATTGGGAAAAAATGATATACTTATGCCATATAATCTGAAAGTTCCTCTCTAGGTTTCATCAAAACCTTAGGAAAAACTTAGAGGGATCAGTGCATAGAAATTAGCTGTTTACTTCTGAGTCACCCTTCTTTGCATTTCAAACACTAAAGATAAAATTTTATTTAACTTTCAGTTCCAGAGTCCTCTAAATTAATTGTTGTGATATTTACCTGGTTGCCCTGCCTTCTATGGGGGTGTGAGAGGTGGGTTGAACTGCTGTAAGGAGCCTCTTCACAATTAGTATTGTTTTATCAAAAAGTTGTATTTTTTTTCCTAAGGAGTGCTTCCTATATATCCTGATACTATACAATTAAACCTCTAAAGTAAAATTTTGGAGGCTGAGTATTTTATATAAGTACATCAATGCTTTTGTTTAAAACACATCCATGAAGTATTGTCACTAAGTTAAAACAGGTTTCTGAGGTACTGCCTGTTGATATGCTAATAATTGCCTGATTTTCCTGTTAGAAAACTTACCTTTTTAGATTTTAGTATGAAGCTACTGAAAGGAAAGTTTTTGTCTTATTTTCAAATGGATATCTTATTTATGTGCCTAAGTAAATCACTTGCAAGAGATTCATCTTGATATCATGAAACAGGGATTTTTCAATATCTCTCTTTGTATCATTTTCTTATGGTCATTAGGTCTATTTCAGTTCTGGCAATCAGAATCCTGATTATGGTTTTATTATGGAAACCAAATTCCTAAAGGATACAGGAAAGGGGGCTGGGGAAGGGACAGAGAAAATAGTAGTGAGAGTCCTTGGGCAGTGCAATGAAGGAATTAAGAACTCTGCTTGTAACTCACCATTTGGTGGTTCCAGTCTAACTAGATGCACCTGGTGACCTACACCCAGAGAATGAGCCATGGAGCCCAGTTCTCTGACACATAGAGTTTTCTGTGGAGCAGTCATTTCTTTTCTCGTTCCTTTCCCTGCATCGATTTACTCCTTGTTCGGTAGTTCTCATAGACAGTCACCTCTCTCCTTAGAACTCTGTCTCTTACTTTGCATATGCCATGGCCTTCTCCTATAGTGACTTCATTTCTTCAATTTTCCTGTCATCTCTATTTCCAGTGTCACCACCGTCACTCTGGTCTTTGTCATTTCACACTCAGATCCTGCAATAGTCTCTTCACACGGCTTCCTTAGCAATGATTTATAAAATATATATTTGATCATTAGTTTATCCTAGGTTAAATGAAAATCCTTGGGATGAGAGTGGGGATCCTTGAATACCTTGCTAGAGGAATGCTTTACAGTAAGACAGCAATTACATAATCATTTTATATTCTATTTATTATTGAAAAACTATAACATGAGAATTACATGTATTTGAAATATTTAAACTCAACTACCAAAACGTACAAAATCCATTTCTGTTTATTACACCCAGACTTGATACCATTTAAAATTGATTGAGAGCAGCTTTGTACTGTCTTTACAAATGGCATAAGGGTGACATCTAGTGGCCTGGAAACAGAACAAAATTTTCTGTGTCAATGTTTTCATTGTATGCTCGCTAACACCTTTTTCATAATTTGAGGTATGTATTGAGGTATGAATGTATGTAGTGAATGATTTTATGTGACTCTTTATCCATAGTCCTTGTAACTCACCAAAGGAATATGTAGAACTGT
>NW_022105908.1:21153678-21156257 GCF_000313985.2 Echinops telfairi | reverse complement strand
TAGGTAGCCAAAACAAGGCCAGAGACTGGACAGATCATCACTTCCTCCTCTATAAGATTAAGTTAAAGTTGAAAAAAATTAAAACAAGTACACAAAAGGCAACATATAATCTATTGGTATACAATTTATATATCATATAATTTAATCATTCAGTCATATGAAGGAGAATTGTATAATCATCACCACATCAATTTTAGAGCAACCCCCCACCCCCACCCTCTCCCTGGCTAAATTACCTTAAAAATGAGTTGTACAATTACATTCAGTTCTAGTCCTGCCTCCACCCACCCCTAACCCCCTCCATTATTTACTCCTGAAATCCCCTTTTCCTCCTTGTCACCCACCCAAACCCTGTTTTCTGTACATTTACTTGGATCAATTATTAGCATTATGTATCCACTCCTCCTGTGCTTCACAGCTGGGAGACCTAGCAGAAAACAATAAAAACAAAGTTGCTCTAAGGTGGTAAGGATAAAATCAGAATAGTATAAAGATAAAAATGCAAATAATGTGTAAGAAGGGAAAAGACCCCCATCCACATTCAAAAAGCCAGGGGAGAAATTTCTGTCATGGGACAAGTAAGGGATACTTGCCCCCAGAACAAATCCAAGTCGTGTCTATAGGGTGGTCAACTGACCAAGAATTGTGTTCAATGCAGCTTAATCAAGATTACAGTGGTCTGTCTCTACCTGATAGGAAGACTGTTTAAGACTCTTGCCTGTGGCTAGAAGGGATCGGCCAGTGGCTCAGTCTGACCAGACACTCTGCAGTTGGGTTTTGGGCTCCCACTATCCCCCACAGCCAGTTCCTGTAGAAGGACAAATTGCATGTTCATAAGATTAGCTCTGATGCTTTTCTCTTCCTCATTTTTTGAGGCCAAGAGAAAAATGAAATGTTTGGTCTCTTGTTCAAAATAGCTTAAAGAATGTCATGATACTGACAGCCTCGCAATAAATCAAGAGGTATAACCACACAGGGAGCTCCACAGGAGAAAGATGAGGCTGACTCTTCCATAAAAGTGTACAGTCTCAGAAGCCCTAGATAGAGATCTCTGAGTCAGAATCAACTTGATGGCACTGGGGTGGGTTTGGGGAGATGTAAATTGGAATTCACAATGGCAGGGTTTTCATTTTTTGTCAGGAGAGATGAGTTTCTGTAGAAGGACAGCATGCCTGGCAGAGGGGCATTGAAAAAGAGGGAGAAGGCCATCCTCTCTCGGGGAGTGACTGGTGGATTTGAACCGCCTATCTTTCAATCAGTGTTTTAACCACTGCTTCACCAGGGATGCTTTTAAAACTCTTTAGTGGTGATAAAATCTTTCCATTGAATTATGTAATAACTTATTTCTAGATAAAATCATTCTTGTGTATGTACTACAATTAATTACAACTACTTCACAACATTCTAATATGTACAAATATTTAATGCAAATTTACTATGTGCATATAAAGCAGTGAATAATCAATAACTTCTTGCAAGAAGCATTATGTGACTATTGGTTTATAGTAAGGGTAGGTTTTTTGTGTTTTTCTGAAAAGGGAAGGTTTTCCTTATTTTTTTGAGAGCATACATGGTAAAAGTTGTTACCATGTATGGTAATAGTGCTTGTTTTTGCAGCTGTACAACCATTTGCCCCTTTTTCATGAACAAACTAATTACCCCATAAAGTCTCTAATTTTTGAGTATGTAATGTAAATTTGATTCCAAATAGGCTGGTGTTAAAATAGAATAATGCTTAGGCAGGTGGGTTAACTTTTAAGATGACTTTGGGGTATTTTTTTTTGAGTATAGAAGATTTTAATAACTGAGTCTAACTCTGATATAACACCCAAACTCAACAAATGGTAGTTTCACCCATACATTTTTTATACTATTACATTAAAATAAGTTGGACTCATTAACTTCTAATGAATTTTTAGTAACATCTGGAAGATGTTGGTTCACCAAGTAATGTGATACACCTTACTTCTAAATGCTTGAATGCTATTACTCAAAACGTTCATAAGTTAATGTCACCATCTATCTCAACAGAAGGGAAGCTGGTGGAAAGAAAGTGTTATCCACAATCTTTTCTGCATAGTAATTTACATTTTGTCATGGTAATGAACACTGACAGTTGTTTATTTGAAGTAACAGGCAGTTTGAGAACATGCCTGCCAAGTGATTATGTTTAAGTAGTCATAACCTGTCTGCTCATTCTTTCAACAAGAATGGTCTGTGACTCAAGTAGGCCAACACACAGCTCAATCCCAAAAGTGCTTTCTGCAATTAAGTCATCACATTTGGGTCTGCAGCAAAGCACCTTAAATAGCCTTCCCAATCTGTCACACAAGCTACTAAAATGATGTGTACTCTAGGATCAAGACTCAATAAATTAAGTAATGAATTTCACCTTTGACTACATTCTCATTAAAAAAAATGATTCTATGTATTCCTTTTGGTCTCATTGATAACTCAATGGCTTTGTAATTTTAATAATGTTTTAGTTTCCATAAATTTATTTAGCTTCCCTTATTGACTTGTAGCTTCATTCTATTATGGTCAGATTAGACACTTTTAAGTTTGAATTTTTTAAGACT
>NW_022105908.1:21149371-21152589 GCF_000313985.2 Echinops telfairi | reverse complement strand
TTTTTTTTGGATAATTATTGCCAAACTACTTATATTCCCTTTAACACCTGAAAGTTCTCTTATCTATACCAACCATCTCCATTTTATTTTTAGGTTGTCAATTACAATTGTGTAATCCAGGTCCCCCATCTCATTGTAAATTTATTATATGTATTCAGGTGGTTATTTAGTGTCAACACTTTGGATTATTGGGCTGAGACCATGTTTTCTTTCTAGCGAACTCCCTTTAACACTTGTTGTACAGCTATTGTGGTGGTTAAAAATTCCCTTAATTTCTGCTTATCTGGGAAAATCCCAATTTCACCCTCACTTTTGATGATAATTTTGTTGGGTAAATTATTTCTGGTTGATAGTTATTTTCTTTCAAGATTTTGTAAATGTCACACCATTGCCTTCTTGCCTCCATAGTTACTGGTGTGAAATCGGCACTTAGAATTATTGATGCTCCTTTGTAAGTGACATTTTTCTTATTTCATGCTGCTCTCAAAATGCTTTCTTTATCTTTATACCTGGTAAGTTTGATTATTATATGTCTTAGGGTGTTTCTCTTAGGGTTTAACCTATATGGATCTCGTTGAGCATCTTGGATAATCATCTTATGTTCCAGATTTGGGAAATTTTCTGTGATTATTTCTTCAAAAATATCTTCCTGACTTCATTTCCTCTCTTCTTTTTCTGGAATTCCTATTATGTGTATATTATTTATCTTCGTGTACAGACAGCACCCTTATGCCCTGTTCATTTTTTTCTACTTGGTGAATAAACAGAAAACTTCCACTGCCCTGAAAGTTCACAAACTTCTATGTCTTTTACAATTCCCTCCAAGGTTTCTTTTCATCTTTCTGCTAATCAGTACTAATTGATGCGAATGTGATCTGAGAGTCTACTCTGCTGGTACAGCTGGCTGAGTCTCCAAACTAAAAATAACTTACTGATGACTTCTCTTGATCTCTGCTGCTCCCACATGTCCAAGATTTGGGGAAACCAGTTGGCTGGATGACACCGGAGTGCGTCTGGTATGAGGCATCACATCCGCTCTGTTACTATCTGAGGCCTGTTGCTGATGTTGGTGCCATCCCTCATCCCTCGCTTGTCCCCCTGGCTCCAAGATGTTCATTTCAACACCGGTCTCCAAAGCAGCACCGGCCTTGAAGGAAGAATTGACAAATGGCCATGGACTCAGAACGATCTTCACCAAGTGCCAGAGACTAATGCAGAGCCAAGCAACTGAAGGTGCACAGGCCGCTCCTGTGACCGAGGGTAAGTTTTATAGTTATATTTATTTATTGTTTTTATAATTTTAGAATCTTAGACACTATAACCACCTTCTGCAATACCTTTTGCAGTCAATTTGATTGAAATTTCTGTTAGAAGTCAAGAGCTTTAACCATTGCAAAACTAGAGTTCCTCTTTAGAAAACTATACAAGACTACAGAGGGGAAAAAAAACAACTATTCTAGTTATTTACCAAAATAACCACTGATAACATTTTGTTTCGTGTTTTTTCAGTCAACTATGTAGGTATATGCACATGCACACATATATTCAAACATTTCATGTAAATTTTCCATTACTTTTCAATACCATTTTTCCAAGAAATTTTTGAAGTCTCAAATTATTAAGGAGTCCTGGTAGCACAATGGGTTACACATTGGATCAGCACTTTGAAACCACCCTAGGAAAAAAAGATGAGGCTTTCTGCTTCCATTAAGACTCAAAGCTTAGGAAACCCTATGAGGCATCTCTACTCTGTTCTAGAGGTTTGCTATGAGACAGAATTAACTCAATGGCCATGAGCTTCTTTTTAAAATGTTTTTGTCTGTCTGTCTGTCTGTCTGTCTATAAAAACCACTACCACTGAGTCTTCACAACTAATAGTGACCCTGCGGTGCAGAGTGCAGCTCCTCTGCAGACTTGTCAATGCTGGACGTTTTTATGGAGGCAAAGCCACTTCTTCCTCCTGTGATGGTAGTTTCAAACCATCAACCTGGCCTTTAGCAGCCCAATACCTCTTTGCGAGTAGGACACACTCTCCTATCATGAAGGGATATTTTTTATTAGGCCAGGAGTCTGATTTTGTGAACCGGAAAGTACATAACTTATTCTCTATTAGTATACATTTAGCTTGATTTTAATTTTTGTCTCTGTAAGTTATAAAGTATATATTATTTAGCATAAATATTTGTGAAAATCACTAATTGATGATTACATTACTATATGTTTCTTAAAGTAGAATCACTGCACTGATGAGTATAAATATCAAGTCATTTAAGATTTATTTTTACATTAGCTCTCTAGAGGGATCTACACTTAAACAATAATATTAGGACACTTAATAGTACAGTTGAGATTCAATTCAATGTCAATTTATTCTTCCTTTAAATACATATTAATGGTCAATCAACTTCATTTAAACCGCAATATGTTAACCATAAACATGGTATCATTTTCCAATGACTTCCATTGAGAATAGTTTTCAGGATGCTTTAAATCTTCAAATAAAAAAGGAAATAGAGGTAAATTTGGAAAAGTCCACGGATCTTGCAAACTACATTTCATAGAAATTAAACTTCTCTTTGAGAAGCACTTTGACATATTTCAAATATGTAATTTTTTCTTTTCAGAATTTCACTTCAGGGCGCTATGAGAAAGAAATGCTTGCCATCTGTGCTAGTGACTGTGCTGGGAACGTTGATGATTACTAAAATAAAGAGGATTTTGAGAAAAACACACTTCTCTTTATAGAAAATCACACGTGTAAAACTGCCTCTCACAAGACCATAATACAATTATAAACGCATATTTTCTTTTCTTTCTTTAAAATTATTCCAAAGCAAAGGAAATGTTGTCACTGGAAGTGTATGTTGTTGGTTTTTCAACTGTTTTCTAAATCATCAATTTATAACATTGTGTACGATGCTTTAATAAAAATATTATCATTATCAATTAATTTGCAATAATTTAAATTTAACCCATTAATTCTGACAAGGGTGTTCTCAAAGAAGTCCCAAAGCATGTCTTGGGAGATCAAGGAAATTATGGTATTTGACCATCCTCTTTAGATGAAATTTCAAGACTTCCATACAAATAAACAAAACACCTGTGGTAGTCATATAATCGTTTGTCAATTTAAGGATTAAGAGTGTAGGGGTGGAGTCTGGCCTGTCAATCATAGCATAGCCAATGAAGCCTCTGTGTAGGCATGGCCTTCTCCTGAG
>NW_022105908.1:21144721-21149037 GCF_000313985.2 Echinops telfairi | reverse complement strand
AGTGCTTTATTTTTATGTACTAAATACTGGCAGTGTTCCCAGACAAGTTTGCTATTCCCACACCTGAATTTCTCATAGCCTTCAGAGTGAGTTCTGTATCTCGGCCCATACCGCTTTTGTTTACATTTCTGCCAAGGAACACTATTTGCAGCTGCTCCCCAAAATTCCTTACCATTTGCAGTAAGGAAGCAATTTATGAGAACCAACTAGGACAGATACATGACACGAGACACAGCCTCCCTCTCATGGCTCCTTCATATCCCCCTTTTTTATTTTGTTTTGATCTCTAATGTGTTGAAACACTGCCATAACATCATGCTGCTTTTGCATAATCATTCGTCTTTGGTTTCGTCACCAAAAGACTAAAAAGGCAAACAACAATATAATGATTAATAGAATAACACTAGTAATGGTTAAAGATAATAAAGCTTTTGCTTGTTCCAAAGGGTTAATAGAAGACAGTCTCTTAGCAATTCCCTGAAAAATTTCATTATCAATAAGTTTGGGTAATTGTCTACTGAAAGTTTCACCAATTTGATATTCCAGTAACTGAATTTCTAAAGATACATTTTTATGTCCAATTAATAAATTTCTAATCCCCCCCCTCAATCCTTACTAACGTTAAGAGGTGTTCCAAAAACATGGAAGCATAACTTGAGTAGCTAACACAGATATCTGATCTCCCATCCACAACACTGTTTGTTGTAAGTTGGCGATGTCTTCAGCTATTTGAACATCAATGTCATGTTGTTGTTGCCACAACAGATGTGAATCTTTATGCCACCCTCAAACAAAGTCTGCTGTTTGTATTTCTTGCTGCAAAGCAACTCCTGCCACGGCTACAGTAGATGCTACAACTACAAGTCCAATCACTGTGGCTATTATCAGTCCAATCATTCTTTTCGTTGGATGGGTCAATTCAGTCAAGGAATTGTAGATCTGCATTTCTCCCACAGATTCCCTCCAGGGTCGAGTTAAATTGACAGATAACCAAATCTCAGGACGTGCTTTAACAAGATACAAACTGTCTTGGGTTTGGTTACAAGTTTTCCACCAGGTAAAATTTACACAATGTTGTAAAGTACAATTTGAAGAACAAGTCAAAGCCCCTGTACTAGAATTCAAAGCAATATCTCCTGATAAAATAACATAAGGAATTTTCACACAAGCTTGAATATACCAAGTAGCGTTAATATGAAGATTTACACTAATAGGCACAACAGTATTAGAAATATTGATAGACATATTGCCAATCAAGGTTTTAATTGGCTACCCAGGTGCTAATAATTTCCATAAATGACCTTGAGAGTTGGTGTCTCCTAACAAATGCGGCATAGGAGGGGTTAATCTTCTGTCATGCCAAATAACAGTTTCATGCCAGTTCCTTTCAAGGAACCATTATGATGTGCCATCTTAAAGGTATTTTAGAAAATTTATTAATAAAGTCTCCATGAGGGCTCCAATCCACTATCTTAAAGTCTGTATGATTTAACAATATCTTAAGCCATTTTCCTCAACAATGAGTCCACACCAAATGTTGCATTCTGGGTTCTCCATTAGGGAGTGGGCAAATAGATAACAGGGTAGGAGCGGTCTCAGAGATATTACCGACCTTCCTCCTTTAGCCTTTTGCAGAAATAAAAACCGTAGTTACTCCAAAAGAGGAATGATTATACCTCACTCCCCAAACATCATGTGAATAAGATAAACAATGAGAACCATATCCTGGGCAAATAGGGAGCCCCCTCACCCCCAAGCTGTACTTATTAATATGCCTGCCTTCTTCAGCAAAAGGGAAGGGAAATTTTAAACTCTTGCAGGAACCTCTTAGTGTGGGACCTCTTAGCCATCTCTCCATTTCAGAAGTCAGGTTGGCAACCACTCAGCTCTGGAATCTGTGGAAACAAGAGCAAACCCTCAACCCTATTGTAAAATATCTCCTTCTATGATTTTATAAAATATTGGTTCAGGAGGGGAACACTTTCTTTTAGGCTTAGAAAAATGAGATAGGGTTGCAGTGTCCTCTAGCGCTTGTCACTGATTTTAGCAGACAGAGCGCTTTCCACCAATTATAGCGCCAGCTATAGCCCCTGCAAACAACTCAGCCTGATATGCAGTTCCCCTGATCCTGCACAAGCTCTGATATGGGAAAAGCTATTATTCCTGGATCGGGAGGCGGCTTGTCCTTGTCATAAATGGTATCTAATCCTGAGGGTAAAGGAAAATCTTCATCCTCCCCATGATCCTGCTGTGTGAAAGTGAAAGTAGCTCCAGGCAATGGAGCAGCTGAAGGGCTGGTAGCCGAATGGCATTTAAGCATTTGTTTCAGCAATTTTATAATCTCTTGAACATTGTTTCCTTCTCCCACAGCATCTGATTTTATCTTTGCTAATTCTGGACCTAATTCCTCCTCAGCTACTTCTGCATACTCCTCTTCCTCCCTTTGGATTCCATCCTCTCTCTTTATCTTTTTCTTCAGCTTTCCCGAGTCTGTCTCTGATAACTGTAAAGCTTGAGTAACAGCACTACACAAAGACCATAGCTTTAAATGTATAGTCTGCCCCTGTTAATGAGCAATGCGTAATGTTTTTACTACTTGTTGCCATGCTCGTAAATTCAATTGAACCTTTTCTTGTCTGTAAAACCAATAACAATGTTGTTGTACATGCACAAATAATCCTCCCAATAATTTATTTTTAACTTCCACCCCTGTAGAATGGAGAAGTCCTTTTATCAACTTTTGGTATTCGCATTCCATGGACAGGAAATTTCCTATTTTTCTTTTTGCCCCCCTGAAAGGCCCTCTAGTGATTACAGAGGCGCTCCCTTTTGGTTTACCCTGCTTCACACAGGTTTATTTTTCAACCCCGAAAGTCCCTCTAGTGTATTTTCTCTTACCACAGAGGCACTCCCTTTAGGTTTTTCCTACTTCTATTTCTTCTGAAAGTCCCTCTAGTGGTCACTGCTTACCACTGAGGCACTTCCTTTCGGGTTCTCCCTGATTATTTCCAGTCCCTCATTGGGGTGCCAAATGATGCCACAGTTTCTTGAGCAGGGAGAAGAACAAAGAACCAAACAGACACACACACACAGACAATACAGGACTGTAGCACAAAATAGACAGACAGAGACAATACAAACTGCAGCTTTGATGGACCACAGTGCTTTATTTTATGTACTAAATACTGGCAGTATTCCCACACAAGTTTGCTAGTCTCACACCTGAATTTCTCATAGCCTTGAGAGTGAGTTCTGTATCTCGGCCCATACTGCTTTTGTTTACATTTCTACCAGGGAACACTGTTTGCAGCTGCTCCCTTAAATTCCTTACTGTTTGCAGTAAGGAAGCAGTTTATGAGAACCAGCTAGGACAGACGTTTGGGCACTGTCCTAGACAGATACATGACACGAGACACAGCCCTTCTCTCATGGCTCCTTCACCTCTGAAGCCTGAGAAGCCATGTAGGGAACCCTGCCAGCACTTAGATGCTTACAGTGGTACTGGATTCAAAGACTTTCTACCCAATGGCCTGTGACCATCCTGCATTTGGCATCATTGCATGTGTTTCATGAGTCTGAAGAAGACTTTATAGATTGATATCAGACATATGGGTTAATATAGGACTTATAGGCTTGGACTGGACTGGGATGGGATGCTTTCCTAATGTACAATTACCCTTTATATAAAACTCTCTCTTATACACACATGAGTGTCTATGAATTTGTTTCACTAGTCTAGCTGGACTAACACGACACCTAAATAGCTTTTAAAGTTAAATAACCTTAGAAAAATGCAGCTTGATATATACTTTGTAACAATATATACAAGAGACTTCAATGTAAATATAAGTGAGTGCACCACATGTGTCTGGGTTGGGGGGCCTGTCTGTGAATTGATTAGTGGGTTTGACAACCATGCTGGTAAAGTAAATTTATTCTAATATTGTTTTGTTTTGGTTTTTTTCAGTCAGTGCCTAATTAAATCATCTGCCCAAGCAATCTCAGCAGTTATTTCTCCTCACCTTTAAGTTTTAGCATATGCAGTAAAGTATTGAGGCTACTATGTTTTTGTACTCAGTAGAGCCCAGGCCCTTATATCTTTCAAGATTCAGCAAGTAGAGGTCAATAAAAGAACAAATACTGAGGTGAAATATTGGGTGGAAGCTACATCTAGTTGTGACTAGCCAAATGTGAAAGCGCTGTCAGGGAAGAGCAAGTCTCCAACAGAGAACTCCCCACTAAATAAGGTTGCAGACAGTAATACAAATGAAGTCAGGCAAGATAAATGGAGATGCGTATGGAAGAGTTATAGAAAA
>NW_022105908.1:21137623-21144236 GCF_000313985.2 Echinops telfairi | reverse complement strand
GACAGCACATGGATGAATCAGAATGTTTAGGAAAAAATTGGACATGTCATAAAATGTTTAGAAACGACTAGATTTGTGCAACCACATTCAAGATTCATTACCTGACTTCTATAGTATATGATGTTATTTTATTCTGGGTTTGAGTTTTAACTTTTAAAAAATGTACAATTCTGCTTGATATGAATGAACTATGGAATGTTATGATATCTGTAAGAGCTCCCAATAAAATGATTAAAAATTTTAAAATACAAGACATTGTTTCTAACATCTAGCTCAAAATTCTAATTCTTTGGAACAATTAGGATGGATGTTATTTTGTCAGCTCAAAATTTTCCTTCAAAAGAAGTGATCTTAGAATGCCTGTTAAGAATAAGGTTAAGTAAAATCTCTCTTCTCCTCAGTAGAAGGTCTTTTTATACGTAGCCTAATAAATTGTGAAATCTATATTGTATCTGGATAACATATTTTATTTTTCTGATGGCAAGGTGGTCTCAAATGAAAAAAATCTAGACTTAAGGACACATTTTATTTGAAAACATAATTGCTAAAGAAACATGGGCTTCTTGCAACAAGATGAGGCAGTAAACAAGGCTAGAAAGAACCAAGAAGAGTAGAATGAGCAGGTGGTATGATGGGCAGCTGACTCAGGCAGTTGATTATA
The DNA here is from genome assembly GCF_000313985.2 of Echinops telfairi. Taxonomy (NCBI): domain Eukaryota; kingdom Metazoa; phylum Chordata; class Mammalia; order Afrosoricida; family Tenrecidae; genus Echinops; species Echinops telfairi. The sequence continues at coordinate 21,143,575 of NW_022105908.1, read as the reverse complement.
GAATGTCTTTCTTTGTGATCAGTCTACTTGGTAAGGTTGTTAAGAAGGAACTACTCTGCATGGGATTGATGACTGTTTGAGGGTAGGTCAACGCTCATTGGCTTGTGGTGAAGGTAGAAGTTTGACAAATGTGCATATTTTGCCCATATTGGTTATCAAGCACAAACAGTTTAATAATTTATGAAAGGGAATTTGGAAAGTCTGTATCTGGGCTTATCCTAGGTAAATATGGAGTCATCCTTGAGTCTTATCAAAATCACATAGGAAAGGGTAGTTCTTTGCAGGGAGTCATTTCTGGGAATGCAAATAGATGAGAAGATGGCTTGACCATCTCTGCTTTCCAGCAGCACAGGACATAAGTAAAGTTCTATATCATGAGTATCATCTTTTTTTTCCAAAATTTTCTGGAGAATGTTTCACTTAGTTGTTTAAATGCCAGTACAACATTATCATCTTCATCATCACATAATTCACTTAGTGAAACCCTACAAAAGAATACGTTTGAAAACTAATATCACTGTGGTCAACTGACTATATGACTTTGAAATGTACAAATGTTTCCTGTACCTGATGGATTGGATAACAAGTGTAAAGCCTCTGATCAAATTAAAAGCATACTCCATGTTTAACTTAGAGATGAAATAATCAAATTAACATTTAAGTCATCATTTATTTTTTTTCCTTTGGTTTTTTCTTTTGATGTTACCCCAATCTACAAAAAAGAAAATAATAAACACAGCTATCACTGAATTGGCTAGTCTTTAAACAGATTTTCCTTATAAAAATATGCTTAGACAATGATCAGACACAGAATTAAAGCAGACACAGGAAAATACACATCTAGTATTTTACTATTGTGAGTCTACCCTAAAATGACTGGGATAGTAATGATGAGGATCACTGAGTTGAAAAACAAGGCTTCAGTGCTTTTGTTTATCAGTGCACCAATGTTACTGAAGTTAAATATTTTGCATACACTGAAAACAGCATTAAACAGACTCAACATAATGTAGCTTAAATTATTTATGGGGTATAATAAATAGCACACCACAGTAAAAATTAATTACGTGTACACACATGGAGATAAAGAGGCTAGAATAGAAAAGGTTCATACCAGTTATCCAAAGGCAGGGCTAACTAGGAACTGTGTTTATAGATGTTCAATGCGTAGCCATTCAATGGACATTTTGTTCCTGTGTTGTCATATGTATTCAACTGAAGGAAAGGAATGTCTTTAGCATTCACGTTTGTAACAAAGCCTAAAGAAAGGCAGAAATGTTCAATTATTAGCAATTTTTGAGATGTGCCTAAATTTATTATAAAATTTGATTGATGTGCTTAATTAATCACATCCAGCTAAAACAAAAAACAAAACAGTTTTAAACAAAACACTGCCAAATATCCGAAAATACATTCTATATTTATTCAAACTTTAATATAAACATTTCAATAAAATCAATAAAAATCAAGTCAAACTTTAAGGTATAGAAATGATCGAATTATTAGCATTTATGTTGAATATTCATTTGAAGAACCTTAGAAATATATTGAAAATATTTTATAGATTCATTTTCCTGCCTATAAAATACATATTGGCATATCTATACATAATACTCTTTATTCTTTACTTTGCCATGCACTCTATTTCTCTTTTATTTTACTACCTTTAGAATTATGGCTGTTAGTTTTTTGCTGCGAGAAGTGAAGCCCCTGGAGCCCCATTGAACTTGGGCAAAAGAAACTCCCTGTGGAAACTTTGTGGTGAAACACCTGAACTTCTACGTTAAAGTGTATTAGTAGAAGTCATGAATCCTCACCTGGCAATGCTGTGGGGAAAGAAAAATGTGGAGCTCAAGGAAGTGAAAACGGCTAAAGACACCAATGAAGTGTGGTGCACAAACCTACATGAGCAAACCTTGTTGTGAAACACAAGAAGATACATGAAGCTCCATGTTAATGCAGTATGACACACAGGAACCTGCAGCATTCAAGGTTTCCCATATTCCCTTGAATCACCAAAATGTAAGGTCTGTTCATCACAGAGGGAGTAAGTGCTGGAGGCACTTGCATAACTCTCTGCTAGGCAAGGCAAAAGGGCAGCCCAGGAAATGAAGAACTGACTGTTTTCCTTCAGATCCAAGAAAGTCAAGGAGGTAAGGGTTGAGCTGAGAGAAGTGAAACTGTTTGAGGCCCCATTGAGTAGAGGCAGGCTACGCACCAGAAGGATTCTCTCTTCCTTTATATTCATGAATCTCCTGGAGGTACGTTTGGAGCTGAGAGATGTCAAACCAAAGGAGGCATCATTGATCAGAGGCAGGGAAGCACCAGCAGGATTCTCTCATCCTTTATATTCAGGAATTTCCAGGAGGTAAGTCTGGAGCTGAGAGAAGTGAAACCACTGTAGACACCATTGAACTTAGGCATTTTGGTGAAACACCTGAAATTCTATGATAAACTGTTTTCAGGTAAGCCATGAATCCTCACCTGGCAATGTTATGGGTGGTTGGACCAAGTCTGAACCAGGCAGCCCCCATCTCCTCTCTGGCTCCTCAGGAAGATGAAACCTCACAGCCCCCATTCCCAGCCTCTCAGGAAGATGGATGACCTATTGAACTATGCAACTCCTGCCCCAACACCCCAAAGAGCTTATCTCTCCAGGCTGGGTTTGTTTTGCCCCTTCTGCAGGACCCCAGGAAGCAATTTATCTTCCCAGGCTGGTTTGTAGAGCCCCTTGCCCAGCCCTCCAGAGAGCAGGTCTGCAAACAAGGAGATGATTTCCCTAGGGTCGCATCCTGACTCAAGGCCCTGCAGCTGCAAGCAATAAATATTCTCTCTTCCTTCTGTCAATGTATACTTCCTTAGCTCGAGCCCTATTTATCTCCCACTGCCTCTTCCGACAAGCTGCGATTTCCCTGACTTGGGTCTCAGAACCATCCAGGGGCTTGTGCCCCCGCCCCTTTCTCTGCTCTCCCTTCCCTCCCGGAATTTCTTTCCTGGCCTCAATAAAATATTTCTCAACTTCACACTCCTGGCTAAATTCTCTTTCTGTTCCTGGTCTCTGTCTGCAACTCTCATCATGGTGCCGAAGACCCGGGACCGGCAGGAGGTGCTTCTGTGCTGCCCAGGCCTCTCTCTGGGCAGTTCACAGCCCTGTCCTCCACTTCCATGGACCTCTGATGCCTGTCTGCGCAAGATCTTCTCTGGTCTGTACTTCTGTGCATGATCGTTTGGCTTCATTGTCTTGTTTGTCTTTCTGGACACTGAGGACCAGCAAACTCATACAGGAATTTAGGATCCGCAAAAGGCTGGATAGCTAAAAAGCTGAAAAGCAAGTAAGCTAAGAAGCTGGTTGTGTCTCTGCTGGCGGGGTTTGTACACCTACCTTAGTACCAAGAGGAGCTCGAAATAACTGCCTTTCCATGTAAGGGGTGCAAGGATAAGGTCAATTTCTGGTGTTCACCTTTTTTATGTGTCTATTTTCCCTCTCATGCGGCCTCCAGCCCTTTGTCTCGGTGTTTACTTCCTGGGATTCCTGCCGCTGACAGGACTGCTGGCACTGGACCTGGCAGTCACCCCACCTTCAGACTGGACCAGAGCGCAAAGGGTGAGTCTGAGCTTTGCTTACTTGTTTTTAGGCCTTGTGTTTGCAGCTCTGCAGCACTTTTTCTAAAACCTTCCGCCCCTCCTCCCTTCCTGACCCTGAACAAAAGGCCTCAGACCACCCTTGATTCACCAGCCACAAAGCCAGGTCCCTCCCCTCCTCAGCTCCCTGCAGTGTCTTTCACTGATCCAAGGTCCCAGTTTGTTGGTTAAAGCCGCAGGCCTGTGCCAGGGAACCTTCCTGTGCCGGAGAGTCCAGGACTCTCCCACTGGACCCCTAGCTCTGACCGGGACGCCTCTCAGGGTTACCGGGCCACCTCCTGACTGATGGGTGTGGGCGGGAACCAGGAGACATCCTTCTCCTTTGCCTGTCCCCCTGCAGTTTAAGAGGCCTCCTTACCATCTCCTCTAAACCAGGAGCCTACTCAGGCTCCTCCCCAGCCCTCAAAACTCCCTTAACTCCAGCTTCCCTCACTCCCCCAACCCCTTCAACCTCTTCAACCGCAGCTCCCTCAACCTCAGCCTCCCCAACCCTCTCCTGTCCCCTTAGCCTCCCCTGTTGCTTCCCACACCCGGTGGCATCACGTTTGCCCATGCCGTGAAGTGTCTAGGGTGGAAAGCCCTGTCAGAGTCCATGTGCCATTCTCCCACATGGATCTCTCCTAAATTAAAAAAATGCTTGAGGACCTTTTCTAATGATCCTACTACCTATAATAAAAAGTTCCAGTACCTCACCCAAGCTTATGACTTAACTTGGCATGATCCCTATACAGTCCTCACTTCTACCCTCACCCCTGATGAGCAGCAGCGGATTTTTACAGCTGCCCAACAGCATGCAGACCAGGTCCATCTTATGGATGCCACCATGCCTGTAGGACCTCAGGCAGTTCCTACAGAAGGGCCAGCTTGGACTTATCAGATACCCAAGTTGGATGGTAAAGCAGAGGTAGCCAAGACCACATAATACAATGTTTGCTGGCCAGCTTGCAAGCCATCAACCACAAAGCAGTTAATTTTGACAAGCTGTGAAAAATTACTTAACAGCCAAATGAAAACCCTGCAGTTTTTCTTTAATGCCTGACTGAAGCTTTAACCCAGTATACTAGGTTAGACCCCCACCTCCCCAGAGGGAGCTACTGTGTTGGCCACTCTATAACACAGTCAGCCACTGATATTTAAAAAAAAAAAAAAAAAAACCTTAAAAAAGCTGAGGAGGGCCCTCAGACCTGCATCCATGACATGGTGAATATGGCATTTAAGGTTTGCAATGCCTGAGAGGAACAAGCTGAGGCAGCGAGTGAGTCCAGAGCCCGCTGATAGGCCAACTGGCAAGGCCAGGCTTTGGTTGCCACTTTAAGGCAGGCTGGAGGGAGGGGTCCGAAGACAGCAGGAAGCAATAACACCGACTGTGCCTGTAACCATCCACTGCTGGGACCTTGCTTTAAATGTGACCAGGAAGGGCACTGAGCTAAACACTGCCAACAACCCCGACCACCCAGCAAGCCTTGCCCAGTGTGTGGTCAGCAGGGCCACTGGAGAAGCGACTGGCCCTGGGCACCTAGCCATGGAGCGACAGTCCCTCCAAACCCCGACCCTCCACTGGCCCTGGCCACTGATGGTGATTAAAGATGCCCTGACTCAACAATCCCGGTGACCCTCGCTGAGCCTCTGGTGACAATCAAGGTAGCAGGCAAACCAGTCTCTTTTTCAGTGAACCGTGCTTCCTTTCTTCCCTGGACCTACTTCCCCTTCCCATCACTGTAGTAGGTATAGATGGCAAGCCCTCAAAGCCTTTAGTGATCCCTCCTTTGTTCCTAGATGTAGAGCACTCTCCTCTTTCTCACTCCTTAATAATGCCTTCATGCCCTGTGCCTATACTGGGTAGGGATCTCCTTACCAAGCTGGGAGTTAGTCTTCAGTGGAACCGTTTGCTATCCACTTCTCCTTCCTCAATATCCTCTTTGCTAACACTTTCTGCCATTGAAATTCCACCCATACCCTCTCCACTCTGCTGCCACACTACATAAACCCGGAGGTATGGAACACTTCCCGACCGGTTGTCACCGAACATCACCAGCCTGTTTCTATTCACCTTAAAGACCTTTCCACTTTCCCTTCACGCCCCTGGTTTCCAATCTCCCTCACTCATCGCAAAGGCCTGAAACCTATCATCTAAGGCTTCCTAACCAGCCAGCTTATTACACCTGCACACTGTCTGCGCAACACCCCTATCTTGCCCGTCAAGAAGACAGAGATGAGCCACTTAGGGTATAGTATAGCAATAATGAAACCCGCAACCTTCCTCTAGTTCTTAAACACTTCCTCCCCCCAACTACCAGGACCCCAATTCTG
>NW_022105908.1:21132362-21136099 GCF_000313985.2 Echinops telfairi | reverse complement strand
CTTTACAATTCGGCTAGACTCTGCCTGTCAGTTTTTATTCGCTTTCACTTGGGAAGATCCAGACACCAGTCGTGCCTCCCAGTATTCCTGGGGCGTACTCCTACAGAGTTTCCGAGATTCGAGTCTTATCTTCAGCCAAGCACTGACCACAGACCTGTTAAACTGTCCTGTTAAACTCTCGCTGTCCACCTTGCTACAGTATGTAGATGACTTCCTGCTGTGCAGCCCATCTGAAACCAGTTCACTGGAACATACAGTCCAGCCCTTAAACTTCCTAGCTTCTAAAAGCTATTGGATCTCATGAGCTAAAGCCCAGCTCTCAGGCACAACTGTTACCTATCTGGGCCTGCAGCTTGCTCCCACCACCAGGGGACTCACAACAGATTGGCACCAAGCAGTGAGGGAACTCCAAGCTCTATAAACTGCAGAACAAATACTCTCCTTCTTAGGTTTTGTAGGGTTTCTCAGACACTGAATTCCTAACTTTTCTTTATTAGCTAAACCTCTTTACGAAGCCACTAAGGTCACTCCTCTTGGCCCCCTAGACTCTCCCCAGTTAGTCAAAGCTGCCTTTAACAAACTCTAACACACCCTCCTTCACTCCCCACCCCTGCATCTACCAAACCCTGCCAAACCTTTTTTTACTTTACACAGACGAAAAACAAGGTATAGCAGTTGGAGTCCTGACTCAGCCCCTGGGGCCCACTCTATCCCCTGTAGCTTATCTGTCCAAGCAATGAGATATGACAGTCAGAGGTTGGCAACCATGCCTCCGGGCCCTGGCAGCAGCCGCCACCCTTACCAAAGAAGCCCTAAAGTTAACACTGGGAAAGCCTATCCAGACGTTATCCACCCACAGATTGCAGGACCTACTCTCACACTGAGTCCTGTTTTTGCAGTCTTCAAGCAGCTTTCAGGAAATCCATCTCATGTTATCAAAAGCTCCCACATAACTTCTGCACCAGGCTACCTCTTTAAACCCAGCAACCCTCTTGCCTCAGCAACTAGACTCACCAGAACCTAGCAGTCACTCCTGCCCCCAAGCAGTTGAGGAACTAACACTGCCCCGACCTGAACTCTCTGATCAACTGTATCCTAACCCAAATCTGATATGTTGGCTGATGGCAATTCTGTTGTAGATGTCCAGGGGCAATGGTAGGCTGCATATGCTGTTGTCTCACTTGACCGAGTCTGGGAAGCTGCACGCCTCCCAGCAGGGACTACTTCTCAAAAGGCGGAACTTGTTGCTCTCACTCGAGCTCTCCATCTAGCCAAAGGAATAACGGCTAATACATAATCTGATTCTAAATATGCATTCCTTATAGCTCACTGTCACGCCACCATCTGGAAGGAATGCGGATTTCTGACTACCAATGGGTCCCCTTTGTAAACGGTAAATTAACAGGTAATCTCTTATAGGCTCTTCAGCTGTCAACAAAAGTGGCCATTATCCATTGCAAAGGACATCAAACTGATATCTCTCTTGTCACACAGGGCAACAATAAAGCAAATACTACTGCCAAGAAACTCACTGCCAACCCTGTCAGCCCAGCTCCAATTCTCCACTTCATATCCCTAAAGCACAACCCTTTTACACACCCCAAGAGGAAGCCACCCTCACCCAAAAGGAAGGAAAGAGAACTCCTGAAGGGTGGATAGCCCTCCACAGTCAAATAACATTACCTACACAGCAACCCAAAGGCCTCATACACCAAATACATTCCTCTTTAGCCATAGGGCCTCGTGCCCTATCTAAGTTATTGCAACAAATATTCTATCATCCTAAACTAACCCAGTTCATCCAAAATTAGTTAGTTCCTCCTGTTCCATATGCAAAGCTGTAAATACCCAAGGAGACCTTAAACCAAAAATCTCCACACACCAAATACGTGGTCACCTGCCCAGCCAGGACTGGCAAGTTGACTTCACTCATATGCCTAAACACAAAAGTTTTAGATTGCTCCTCACATTAGTGGATACCTTTACAGGTTGAGTCAAAGCCTTCCCCACCAAGCAAGAAACAGCAGACACGGTCACGGACACTCTACTAACCCAAATCATTCCCAGGTTTGACCTCCCCAACTCCACACAATCAGATAATGGCCCCTGCTTCATGTCCCAAGTCACACAGTAAGTCCTACTTTCCTTAAACATCATATGGTGCCTACATATGCCATGCAGGCCTCAATCTTCCAGAAAGGTTGAGAAAATGAATGGGATTATAAAAAATAATCTGTCTAAGCTGTCTCTGGAACTTCGCCACTCATGGGTGGACTTACTTCCCCTTGACTTAACTCAGATTTGAGGCACCCCTCGCTCACCTTCCTTTTTAAGATGGACACGCTGAATTCCAGTGGCTGTGAGAACTATACACTTGCTCTAACCCTCAAATCAAACGAGCAATTTTTCTGCCAGTATTAGTAGGATTCAGGTTTGCTTCCTCCTTAGCTGCAGCCGGGATGTCGGGAGGAGCAATAGGACAAACTATTATTCAAGCTCAACCTTTAATGACAAAGTACAATTTGCTATGGATTACACTTTTAATACTCTTGTCTCCCTCCAAAGGCAGTTAACATCCTTAGCACAAGTCACCCTACAAAATCGCCGAGCTCTCGACTTATTAACAGCAGATGAGGGAGGAACATGCATGTTTTAAATGAAAAATATTACTATATTAATGAATCAAGTATAGTTAAGCAAAATGTTTAAGCACTCTGCACCATGGCCAATGAAATCAGGAAACATCAGTGGAGCACCACCAGCTTCTCATGGCTCCAAATTCTGTCATGGCCTGGATTATGCCCCTCATCAGGCCTCTGATAATGATCTGTGTTCTTTTGCCTTTAGCTCCTTTTGTGTTTAAATTTTTGCAGGAACAAATGAAAGATATTTCCAACCTGACCTTCAATCAGCTTCCTCTCCATGCTTACAGTCTGCTGCCGACCAGCCCAGACCGCGAACCTTCCAACTCTTAATCATCACCCATCGTCGTCCTACCTCAGCGGGAAGTAATTAAGACAAAACAGTGCGCCCATTAGCACTATTAAAAGTTTGAAATGTTTGGACCAGGTCCAGATCAGGCAGCCCTCACCTCCTTTCTGGCTCCTCAGGAAAATGAAAACCCAATGCCCCCATTCCCAGCCTCTCAGGAAGATGGATGACCTATTGAAATATGCAACTCCTGCCCCAACACCCCAAAGAGCTTATCTCTCCTGGCCAGGTTTGTTTAGCCCCTTCCCCAGCACCCCAGGAAGCAATTTATCTTCCCAGGCTGGTTTGTATAGCCCCTTGCCCAGCACTCCAGAGAGCAGGTCTGCAAACAATGAGATGACTTCCCATGGGACTCATCCTGACTCAAGGCCCTGCAGCTGCAAGCAATAAATATTCGCCTTTCCTCTGTCGATGTATACTTTCTTAGCTCCAGCCCTATATATCTCCCACCACCTCACTGACAAGCTGTGATTTCCTTGACCTAACTCATTGGCTCTCGGTACTCCATCTCTTTCTCTGTTCTCCCTTCAATCCCAGAAGTTCTTTCCCTGCCTCAGTAAAATCTTTCTCAACTTCACATTCTTGACTAAATTCTATCTCTGCTCTGTGTCTCCATCTGCAACCTGTCAGTGGGGAGAGAAAAATGTAGAGTTCAAGGAGGTGAAAACAGCTATAGACACCAATGAAGTAAGGTGCACGAGCCTACATGAGCAAACCTTGCTGTGAAACACAGGAAGATACATGAA
>NW_022105908.1:21129596-21131354 GCF_000313985.2 Echinops telfairi | reverse complement strand
ATAAACTAACTACCTCAGTGAGCAAACCTTGCTGTGCAGGACAAGAAGATACATGAAGCTCCATTGGTTAATGCAGTTAGGAGGCACAGGAACCTGCAGGATTCAAGGTTTCCCATATTCTCATGAATATGGGAAATGGTAATCCTTCTTGATCAGAGAAAAAGGAAGTGCTGGGGGAACTCTTGAAATGACAAACATAACTCTCTCTGAGGCAAAGTAGTTGTGAAGCACGAGCAACTGCTCAACTCACAGTTTTCCTTATACCCAGAAATCAACTGGGGTTAAGTGTTGAGTTGAGAGAAGTGAAACTTCTTGAAGCCCTATTGAGGTGATGCAGGCAAAGCACCACAAGGCAAAGTTGTAGTGAAGCCATGGAACTTCCAGGACAAAGAGTTTTCTTAAGAGACATGAAGCTCCACTCAGCAATGCAGTTATGTAGCCCAGGAATCTACAGGATTCATGGTTTCCCATATACACGTGAATCTTTAAAATATAATGGTTGTGGATCAGTGAATAAGGAAACTGCTGGAACCATTGTACTGAAAAACCTAACGCTCAGTGAGGAAATATAATTGTGTATCACAGGCAACTGCAGGACTCTCTGTTCCTTTATATTCAGTAATCTCCTGGAAGTAAGTTTGGAGCTGAGAGATGTGAAACCACTGGAGACACCATTGGACTGAGGGGGAAAAAAACTCCCTTTGCAAACGTTGTAGTGAAACACCTGAACTTCCACGATACAGTGTTTTCATGTAAGTCATGAAACTGGCAATGATGTGGAGAGGAAAAATTTGTAGCTCAAGGAGATGAAAAAGGCTAAAGACAACAATGAAGTGAGGCCCACAAAACAAGGTGAGCAAACCTTGTTGAATAACGCAGGAAGATACATGAAGCTCCATTGTTTAATGCAGTTATGAGGCACAGGAACCTGCAGGATGGAGCACAGAATCTCATGAGTATGGGAAATGGTAATGCATGTTAATCACAAAAAAGGAAGTTTTGAGGTGAGGTCACTCTTGAAATGATAACCATAACTCTCTCTGAGGCAACTCCGTTGTGAAGCACTGGCAACTGCTCAACATAGTTTTTATTGTACCCAGAAATCTACCTGGGGTAAGTGTTGAGCTTAGAGAAATTAAACTGTTTGATGCCCCATTGAGTAGAGGCAGGCAAAGCACGTGAAGATTCTCTCTTCCTTTTATTCAAGAGTCTCCTGAAGGTAAGTTTAGAGCTGACAGAAGTGGAGGCACCATTGAACGTAGACAAAAGAAACTCACTAAGAAAATGTTCTGGTGATACACTTGAACTTCCATGATAAAGTGTTTTCATAGTCATGAATCCTCAATTGGCAATGTTGTGGGGAGAGAAAAATGTGGAGCTCAGGAAGTAAAAACGGCTAAAGACACCATTGAAGGGAGATGTGAGCTGCTCCATGTGAGTGTTACTCTGGGTACTTTAGAGAAACAAATCACCGGAAATTCATGAATAAGAGAGAGTTTTATATAAAGGTTAAGTGCACATCAAGGAAACATCCCCACCCAGTGCTGCCCTAGCCCACAAGTCCAACATCAATCCATATGTCTGATACCAATCCACAAAGTCCTCCTTCATCTCACAAAACAGATGGAATGATGTTGACTGCAGGGGGAAAGCTGAGTAACTAAACGTGTCATCATCTCATCGCTGGCTGGGCTCTCCACAAGGCTACTACTGCCATCTACTCAGGGATGTCTTGCAGGAAGTGAGCCTTGCCAGAGA
>NW_022105908.1:21115091-21116371 GCF_000313985.2 Echinops telfairi | reverse complement strand
GCTAAAGAACCATGTGCACGTGCCAAGTTGGCAAGGGGTGGATTGAAGTAGTTAGTTTACTGTGCCAAACTGGCCGATAAACACATGTGGGGTTAATTGAAGCGTGGTGGGATAAATGGCCCAGTGAGCCTCGCTTTTCTAGTTCTCAATCTCTTGCTTTGTCATGGTCGGTCCAGGGTGCAGCTGCCTTAGCCAATTCCCTGCTTTAGCGTGCAAGGCTCACTTCCTGCAAGACATTCTTGAGGAGAAGCCACATGGACCTAACCTGATGCAGCCCTGGGTGCTGGCCAAGCTGTGTGGAGACCCTGGCCTGCGATGAGATATATACCCTTTCACTGACTTGGCTTCCCCCCTGCAGTCAGCATTATTGCATGTGTTTTGCGTGATGGAGGACGATTTGTGGATTGATGTTGGACATATGGTTTAATGTTGGACTTGTGGGCCTGGGAAGCACTCGGTAGGGATTTTTTTTTATGTGACTTAAGCTTTATATAAAACTCTCTCTAATTCATCAGTTTCTGTTGATTTGTTTCTCTAAAGTACCCAGACTAACACATTATGGTACCCTGGTAGTGGAGTACTGGAGAAACAAATCATAATATGGACCATAGATGTTCGTTTGATCTCTCCCTCATGGTTGCTTTTCTACTTTGTGTAGCCAGAGGTCAGATAAAGGCATGCTGTTTACTTGGTTGTTTTCTGGGGAAAATTTGGGAAGAATGAAAATCAAAAGTTTGTAAGCCCACTTGCTTTCAGCCATTAAAATTTGATCTTATGATGGGTTTGCGCCATACCTGCAATGAAAGCTTTGAAAAGATGTGCCCCACCCATGCTTTGGAGTACTCAGGAACCAATGGTCTTTGGCAGAAGCTGGAAAAAAATCTGGAACTTGAAGAAAACTCTCCCCTCAGACTGAATGCTAAAGGGATCCTGAGAGCAGGCTGAGATGCTTTCTAGGTGACCACCTGGATCTACTTGTGAAGTAAAAGTGGGGAAATGCAGCAATAAAGAGACGAGTTGAGCTTGGCCCTTGACACCTGTGGACTTGGTTTACAGGAAAAGAGGATGATACAAGAGTGGGTTGACTGGTCTAAAGACAATACAAGAGTGGGTTGACTGGTCTAAAGACCTAGCATGAGGGGGATAGGTTTTTTGATTATTGGTGAGAGCCCATGGTCTAAAGGATGCCAACCAATGGGCACCCTGTGGAGCCTGAGTGGGGCAGCCCACATTGAGTTGACCAGAACCCGACCAAATGGAGATTTTTGAGCCTGTGAGCT
>NW_022105908.1:21103810-21113995 GCF_000313985.2 Echinops telfairi | reverse complement strand
ATTTATTTATTTATTTATTTCCAATAAAATGATTTTTTTTAAAAGAAAGAAGAATCAAATTACATTTTAAATAAAACTCCCAAGAATAACAAAATAAAACACACACAAGAAACCTCAATCCAAAAGAAATCAAAACAGAATGAAAGGTAGAACAAGTTGAAAATGGGTCAAAAGGGAAAATAAATGGTCAAATGGTAATTTTTAACATAACTATATCTACAGTAATCCACTTTCCAATGCACTTTCTGTGAGGAAAAGCCCCTAGCCAATGGACTGAGGGAATCGAACAAGGGAGGTTTAATCCACAAGAGGGAGCTGCAAATACATCTTGGGCTTGCATGGTCATCAAAGCCTTCTACAAACTGAGTGCTCAGACTTTAAGCTCAATACAATCTCTGTGCTCTGACTAAGGATTTTAGTATTAATAATCATAACCTGGGGATACTAAGAATATTTACCCCAGAGTAGATGGAAATAATGTATTTATCTGACTGCTCATTCTATTTAAACATCAAAACTCCATTTGAATCTTAGAATAGAACACCTTCCTTAAATGAAAACATTATTGATTTTATTTATTGCCTCTTAAATGCAAACTAGGCTCTTCATCAGTGACCCATGACTTTCCAAACTCCTTTGATGAACGTCTTTGAAGCTGCCCCTTGGTTCCATCTCATCAGAGGAACACTGTGCTGCCCTCCTTAAGGTAATGTGCTGTTGCACAAAAGAATGATAATACATCATTCACATGTCCCTTTTGGCCATTATACTTCGGAAATTATGGTTTTCTGAGCATAATGATTATGTTGTAGCCATACAGAAATGATGGACTGCTTCCTACATTCACATCTTCCATATGGCGGTATATTGATAACCTCCATGGGAAGGAAAGCCTTAAAATAAATTGTATATGCCTGAACTTGTAAAACAGAGGCTTAAAACTGTTATATCCCAAGACACTAGTTTCTTCCTCCATTTTTTTTTCCTTTTTAAAGATCGTCTTATTGGGGGTTCTTATAGCTCTTATAACAAACCATACATCGAGTGTATCAAGCACATTTGTACATATGTTGCCATCATCATTTCCTAAACATTTGAGCCCTTGGGATCAGCTCCTCTTTTTTTCCTCCCTCCCCTTCTACCCACCTCGTGACCCCCGATAAAGTCTAAATTATCATTCTATTTCATATATTTCACCAACTGCTGTCTCTTTTCACCCACGTTTCTGTTGTTTGTCCCCCCAGAGGGGAGGGCGGTTATGCCTAGATCATTGCAATAGGTTCCCCCTTCCAGAGGAATATTGTGTGTTCATTGGTGATATACTGCATCCTGGTTAACTCATCCCTTCCTTGTGATCCTTCGTGAGGGGATATCCTATTGTGTACAGATGGGTTTTGGTTCTCTGCTCTGACCGCCCTCGTTCTCAGCAATATCTTAGTGAAGGTTTTGTGTCTGCTTGCCTGGGTCAGGATTCTCAGTGATTTTTTCAGATATGTAACAATATAATTTGGGTGTGAATTTTACAGCATGTAGATTATACTTCAAAAATATGATAAATGAAGATTCTATATGTACATATACACACAAACTTAAGTTTAGGACATTTTTTAGTACATTTCCTCCAAAAAAATGTGTTCTACTTAGAAGTTAATTAAGAGGATTACCAGTTGTACATTTGGCCCTCAACCCAATCACACAGGGTATACACCAAACTAATGGGTGTTGAGTCAATTCTGACTCATACAGACCTAAGTGGGCAGAGTACAACTGCCTCTTTGGGTTTCCGAGACTTTGAATATTTACAGGTGTAGACAAGCTCATCTTTCTCCCATTCACCTGGTAGAGACCTAATTTTATAGCATTGTGATCTGGGAACATGCTCCGTGGAATTTTTTATGACAGTTTTATTGGCACTTCATGCACACGTCATGACAGTTTTATTGGTACTTCATGTACACGTCATACAATCCAGTAATTCAATCAGACCAAGAGGAGTTGTCCAATCATCATGAGCTTTGTAGTTTTTGATGTTTTTCAATTTATGGGGACTTGCTTTGTAGCCTCACAATCTATTCTGGACAATGCTTCACATACAAGGGAAAAGCATGATTTGGTAACGGTGCTTTTTTTTATTATTTTACTTAATCTCATAAATCATTACGCAAGCTTAATAGAGTCACCGAGTTTCAGAAATTATCTGGTGACTTAAGTAGTGACAGAGAACCTCAGTACTTAGTATTTGCCAGCCTCTATTAAAAACCACACCAGACCAAAGAACCCTTTGCTAGCAAGTCTATTCATGTTGACAGCAGGTGCTATAGAGCAGAATTCCTTGATAGGATTTCCTTGCCTGTAATCTTTAGGGAAGATTACCAGGCCTTTTTTATGTAGCGCTGGTGACGGCTTTCATTGCTAACATTTGGGTCATCCTTTCACTCATTTCCTTCCAAGCAGTCAATGCCAACACATAGTGACCCTATAGGATGCAGCAGGATTGCCTCTGTGGGCTTCCAAGGCTGTAACTCTTTATAGGACCAGAGAGTCTGGTCTTTCTCCATCAAGTGGCTCATGGTTTGAACTGCTGATCTTGGGGTTGGCAGCCCAATGTGTAACCCACTGTATATCCATAAACATTTTTTAAGACAGTAGAGTCTTTCAGGAAATATATTTGATAAGATTAGGGTTGATTAGGCTCCACTGCTGAGACAGGATCCCCTGAGGTTGACTTAACTGCATGATGCAAACACCAGACTTTCTCATTAAGTCAGCTGCTACCAGAAACAAGAGATGGTCTCAGGGACTGGACAAAAGGGTTTGCCATTGTGGTCAGAAGATGCCATCAAACTGCTGGTCTGAGATAAGAAGCAAAAGATCTGTGGAAAATTTATAAGAGCCAGTGGTCTCTAAATGGCCAAAGGTGTTCATTCTGTAATCATGGGCCAATTTTCAAAATGACAATTCTGCAGTATCTGGACATAGATTTTGGATAAACATACCCCCATAGAAACAAAAAAAGACCACCCTCACTCTGTGAGTGAAGACTGGAAGAACTGTGGGATAAACCTATGGGAAACAGAAGGATCTCTCCCAAGTTGTCTCCCCCAAATATATGCCCAACTTAGCTGCTTGTGAATGACTATACACTTGGAGGTCATCAGAAGTAGAATCCCAGGAGTCATGCTCCCTAAGAGCTTTCAGCCATCTAGACCAAGTAGACACCACTGTTTATCCCATAACAAGTAGGGCCCACTCCCTTCTGATAAGGAAAGTAGTTGTCTGTTTCCTTGTAGGAGACACCAGAGAGGTCAAACCCGCCCAAGAATGACCAAGGTTAGATTGCCATCATGAATCTACAGTCTGCCCATCTTGTCACATGTATACCCCTAGACCTTCCCATTCCTATGGGCACACCCCTAGCTCATCCCCTTCCTGTCATGCTTATGCCTATTATACATCCCCTTCCTGCAATGTACTGCCCCTTCCTGTGACGTGTGGTTACCGGTAATCATGTCACCCTACTGAGATATAACCCTTGGTTAGCAATAAAGTAAAGGCTCTCCCCGGTCCTCGGCCCAGTGTCTCTCCTGCTCTCGCTCCTGGGGCTCTCTTCTGATCTCATGGCCGGGCTCCCCCCAAGAGGACCACCAAGTGGGGCTGAGGTGAGCATGCTACTATGAATTGTATCTGACTCCATTATTCCAATCTCTACCTCTCATGTTCTCTATGGTTTTACTATAATCTTTACTTATTATCGCTGTACAATTGCGCCTACGCGACCTGTGATGATTTGTGGGGGACTCTCCTCACCCTACATAAACCCACGGGATGAATTCCAAACATATGGAGTTCTTGTTATTGTTAGATACAATCGAATCTGTTCAGTCCCATAGCAACCCTATGCACAACAGAATGAAACACGCCCCAATCCTGCCTCACCCTCACAATTGTCCCTATACTTGAGCCCATTATTGCTCCCACCTGTGTCTTTCCAACAACATGTTCAAAGTACATGAGATGAAGTCTCACCATCCTTGCCTCTAAGGAGCACCCTAGCCATACTTCCAAGACTGAAGGATTGGTCCTTTTGCTAGTCCACTGTTCTTTGAATCTTCTTCGTCAGCAGCACAATTTAAATACATTGATTTTTTTCCTTCACTCTTACTGCTACAATGAAATTACTTTCACATGCATATGAGGCACTTGACAATACCATGGTTTAGGTCAGCCATGGTTTAGGTCTAGTCCTCAAAGTAACCTCCCTACATTTTAAACACTCTAAAGAGGTCTTCTGAAGCAGATGCACTCAATGATACATGGAATACAGCTGGGGAAAGAGAGTGAAAGGTCGGTAGATCACCAGTCACCAATTGCTGGCTCCTGGATGCCTGGTCATGGCAACCCCATGTGTGCCATAGTAGCAATATATTCCATAGAGTTTACAAGGGCTGATGATTCAGAGGTCAGTAGCCTGGCCTTTCAACCCAAGGGTGCCTCTGGGTAGATCCAACCCTCCAATCTTTGCTAGCAGCCAAGTGTTTAACCATTTGTACTCCTAGGGAGAGATGCTCAAACCAAAGCCCCAGCCATGGGGTTGATTCTGACTCATAACATTTCCATCTAGGATTTCTAAGATTATAAATCTGTGTAGGGACAGATCGCCTCATCTTTCTCTCTGGAAGCAGTTGGTGACTTTTCATCACTGACCGTGTGATGAGCAACACTTACCCTACACCACCGCCAGGAGTCCTTAGAGAGAGATCGAAGAGCCCTAGTGGGAAAACCCAGGCTTCAAAAAACTCCTGAAAGGCTTCTTGAATTCACAAGAGGGAAACAACAGATATCTACTGCCTTAGAAAACAGAGAAACAACTGTGATGATGCAGGAGATACCACTCCCCATTTAGGAGCTGAAGTTGATGAGAATAGGGCCCCTGAGGGCCAATTCTCAACCATCCAGATTTTGAGGAGTGGAGGTGAGGAAGTCTCTCACTTAGGATAGAAGGTTCCCAAGAGCAAGCCTGTACTGAACATGACATTCACTAATATGCTTTAACTAATGGCGATATAATCACTGGAAAGCCCATGCAAAACCTAACTTGACCTCCATGATGCTATGTGTCCAGACTGATGCACGAGGACTGACAGGGGCCAGTCAGCATCCAGGGTTCTCTTAGCCCTTCGTGCAAGAGCAGAAACTGTGGTCAGTATCCAGCGCCAGACAGGGAGAGAGCAGGGCACACAGAAGTGACCAGTGGCGTCACTTAGGTAGAGGTTATTCTAGGCTGTTCCTTTGCTTGTAGCCAAGAGGGCCCTATTGGCTGTCTCATAGGAGAGTTTCTGTCTCTGCACTAAAGCCCCGCTCCTCCCCTGACTAACATGACCTTAGGTGATGTCCCTTTATACAACATCAACATTATTTCTCCTTTGCTTTGCTGATTGAGCAGTTTCACAACAGCACTCTCACGGACTTTGTGCAATCTTCTCTATATTTTTCAAGACGTGCAGTTTCATTTTGCAGCCAACTAGATGGACAAAGTTGATAAATGGGAGAAACACTGAATGATAAATGATTTTACAAGCAGTCCACTCTCACAAGGAGTTTTCAGTTATACACAAGCTTGGGAGTTTGGGGACTCTGAAAGTAAATATGTGGACCATATGAGCCACCTATGGCTATACAACCAATTACCTCAAAATTCCATGGCTTATGACAGCAAACCTTTATTTTTTCACGCATTTTCTGAGAACCAGTCAGTTCTAGCTCAAGTCTCTCATGAGGTTTCAGTCAAGCTGATGGCTAACGTTGCCATCTGAAGGCTTGACTGGGGCTAGAAGATGACTTACATGGCTGCTGGCTGGAGGCCTCAGTTCCTCATTGGTTGTTAAACAAGAAGACTTAACTATTTCATGAATGGAATGCTCCATAGAGACTTCAGAAGTGTTCTCACAACATGGCAATGACTCCCCTCCCCCACAGTAAACAATAAGACACAGAGAGAAGTGGCAGATGGGAAGAGAGGGAGCATGTGAGAAGAAGCCATACTGTCTTGTGTCTTTGGAAGTCAGACATCTTCACTTCTGTCATATCCATTGGGTACACAGACCAATCATGATGTCAATCAGGAAGAAACCGTGCAAAGGTGTGACTATCAGGAGGTAGAAGCCATGTTGAAGACTGGTAACAGCATGCATGACCTCTGGCTTCCAGCAATTCACTCCCCTGACCCCCAACAAATGCACTCATTCTTTCTCAAGACACCCCAAAGCTGAGTTCTATTACAGCATCAGTGTGTGAGCTCATCATCTAAATAAGAGACAGGTATGGATGAGATCTCTCAAGTGTATTTCTTTAAGGACAGCGTCTTCAGTACTGTTAGTTGCTTTCTGAATACCTGTGAATGAAAGAAAATGTCACGTCTCCTGCTTCCACCTGCCCTGCCCCTTACTCCAACATGCAATAGGGAGGCTGGCCTAGGATAACTGGCCTACATACCTCTATTCAACAGAGGGGCTGGGAGGGATGGGTGTGGCTAGCATAACTGTCTGGGCTTAACATCTAAACACCACAACCAAATCACCAGTGAACCTCCTAATGCCCAACCAATGGCCAACAAGTCCACGCTGCCTCATTGCAACTCACTGCAGGGTCTCTAAGGCTGTGAATCTTGGAGGGAGCAGACAGCCTCATCTTTCTCCCCTGGTTTGAACCATGGAACTTGTGGTTGGCACTCAATGCCTCACGCTCAGCACGGCCAAGGATCTTTAATCTAACCACTCATTACTGCAAATTCTGTTTTAGTGTCTTCCAAACTCTTCAGTCATACTTCTAATTTATGAGAAGATTCTTGGACTTGGGCTATTTGGACAGATGGATAATCTGGCCTCCTACATTTGGACTCTTGAATTTCATTTATAAAGGAGAACTTGAACTTTAGTTTCAGAGCTCCCCTTTAAGCTACACTTGGTTATATCTATGCTTTTATTATAGCATTTACGGCAGTGCATTTTGCAAAAAATTAGGTTTTCGAGATTACTTCATCCTTCTTTCAAAATTCCCAAGTACATAAAAAAATGAAAGCCCCCCTTTTATCTTCTGCACACTCCCTAGAGGCAGTGTTTTATTGATTAGAGATTCAGGGTTTTTTTTCTTGTTTACCTTTTTATTGGCAACTAATCCACACATCATACAAGTCAATCGTATCAAAAAGAATTGAACAATCATTACCACAATCCATTTTAGAAAACTCCTCCCACCCCATGGTTAAATCACCTTTAAAATGGGTTGTGTAATCACAATCAGTTCTAGGGCTCCTGCTCCACTTCACTGTTTATGCCTAGAATCTCCTTAGCTTCCACCCAACCCACCCCTATAGTCTCGATAAACCCTTGCTTCAGTTATTATCTCTTTGCATGCAGTCTTGTGCTTCACAAATTGGGAAACCCAATAGAAACAATAAAAAACAAAATCAAAATAGAAATAAAGTGGTATCAGTTATTTTTCTATGTTCACGGTTGATATAGCTTTTAACAATTGAGGAACATATGTTTGTATTTTGTTTAATGCTGTTTATTAAACTTATATGTCTGTACACAGAACACTGAAAAATAATTTTCTTTAATATTTAAACATTGGTTACACACTAATTTAAATTCCATTAAGCAATTTAAACTGCATTTTCTAATTCACTGGGATGAATCATTTAAAATACACTTTTAAAGCAACACAAAATAAATGCAAATAAAGCGATTTCAAGGCTTACTATAGTTATGTTTAAAATACTTCCAGGCCTTTCTTCTGTGCTGTCTCTGGTTGAATTGGAATAGTTTCTCTTCTGGCTACTTATTGAGGCCCCTAACCACATTTTTGCTAAAGTATTATCTGATGGTTTGTTTTGGGGGTTTTTTGGTGCTACTGCAATTGTCACATACTCTCCCTTTGGGGCAGATCCTCTGAGGTGCTAGAATCGAGCTTCCCAGAGGATCGATTCTTGGAACAGTCTCTGAGGTTGGTTGCAAATCCCAAAGAACTGTCTTTTCCCATAAAAACCTCCTGCTACCCAGTAAGACTTTTAAATTTCACTAGACTATCTTCTAGAGCAGTTATAGATTTATAGGCACATTTTTCAGAAATACAAGAAAGTTCTCATATACCTGCTCCTCCCTGCAAACATTTTATTTTATTCACATTTGCATAGCAGTGGAACATTTGTTACAACTGAAGAACCAACATTGTTATATTGCTATTAACTAAGATCCATAATTTCTATTGTTAGCTGTCAATGAACTGACCCCGAATCAGTAATCTCATGCACAACAGCATCAGACCACTGGGACTGTAACCATTTTACTTAGAAATAGACCAACAGGTTTTTCTTCCCATTTTGTCTTAGTCTGAATATTCCCCTGAAACCTGGTCACCACCGCAGCACTATGCAACTTCTACTTACTGATGGGTGCCACCAGGACTTGAATCAAGTTCTCTCTCATGGAAGGTGAGAAATCTCCCACTGAACCACAACTGGCCTCTTAGTTTGGGTTGTTGTTGTTAGGTGCCATCAAGTCGGTTCTACCTCATAGTGACCCTATGTACCACAATATGAAATAATGCCCGGTCTTGCACCATCCTCACAATTGCTCTTATGTTTGGGCCTGTGATAGGTAGGTTTATTGTGCCAACCTGGCCAATAGGAGCATGTGGGATTAATGAGGTCACAGTTTGATTGGAGAGCAAAGAGATAAATGGCTTGGCAACGCCCACCCCTCGCTCTCTTGCTCTCTGGAGAGCTGACCAGCTTGTGGCTGCTTTAGCTAGTTCTCTGCCTCAACTTGTGACCTACACTACCCGTGGGCCAGCCAACTTGTGGATCATGTTGCTAGAGCTTGAAGTTCCTTCAAGATCTCCTTCACCACAGTGCTTTTGTGTGTGTGCATTGCTTGAGCTTGAGGCTGTTGTCATGCAGTGCTTGAGATCGATATCTCCTCCAGGCTTGCTTTGCTAAGCTCCTGAGTTGCTGACTGTTAGTGACCCACCCTGTTGTTTGCTGCATGTGGTGGGGCTCTGCCTGCATTACCAGAGGGAAGACTCAGCTTTCTACTTCCTTAACCTTGGACCCGGCAGCCCTTGTGAATTGGAGGACTTATAGTAACTGTTCTATGGAAGTGAGTTGAACTGTGCCCTCTGTACTGCTGCATGGACTAGTTAGTTGTTATATTCCTTTGTGATGTATAAATCTATCTATCTACCTGTCTGTCTATCTATCTATATATTTACCTATCACCATAAGTGTCCTGGTTTTGTTTCTCTAGAAAACCCTGACTAACACAGAACCCATCTTTTCTTCTAAGAGCATTCTGATTGTACTTCTTCCAAGACAGATCTGTTTGTTGTTCTGGCAGTCCCCGGTACTTTTGATATTGTTTGCCAGTATTGTAACTCAAATGCATTGATTCCTCATTGGTCTTCCTTATACAGTGTCCAACTTTCACCTGCATATGAAATGATTGAAAATTCCATGGCTTGGGTGAGGCCCATCTTAGTTCTCAGAGTGACATCCTTGCTCCTCACCATATCAAAGGATCTTGTGCAGCAGATGTACCCAATGCAATGAGTCGTTTGATTTCTTGACTGCAGCTTCCATGAGCATTGGTTATGGATCCAAGCAAGATAAAAATCCTTGGCAATTTAAACGTTGCTCCATTTATCAAGCTGGCATTTGCATCAGCGCTGGTATTTTGTGTTTGTACGGTGTAGTCTTCTGAATTGATGTTATGTGTTCACCGTTACAGAATCACACAGAGTAGTTGCATTGCCCTGAACGTCTTCTGGTCTCCACCTGCTCATCTTTCCTTTCACGCCTGCTCAATGAGACTTACAGCATTCAGATGTGGAAGCATAAAAAGGTTTCTGCAATGTGAGTACATTCCCTGAAATGGTTAACTTCTTTAATTTCATTTGGTCAAAATTATGGAATCCCTTCTTCTACCATGATTATCTATTGACTTACTCTGTTAACATTATAAAACAAATGTGTCATGCATTATTATCAGCATGCTGTTATGGTGAAGGTGTGCTGAACCCAAGTCATGGCTTTGTAAAGACCCCATTTTCCTGCAAAAGCTGGGCCATGAAAATTAAAGAGAAAAAGACAGAATTAATGCCTTTGAATGGAATACACACTAGGGCAGC
>NW_022105908.1:21098437-21101642 GCF_000313985.2 Echinops telfairi | reverse complement strand
AGAGAAAATGTTTTGAGAATGATGTACAAATGCGCTTTACACAATTGATGTGTGTATGGATTGTGATAAGAGTTGTATGAGCCCCTAATAAAATGTTTTGGAAAAGGAAAATAAATAAATAAATGTTTGGACTATTCCCACCTAATGGTCAGATGTAACCAAACGGGCTGATCAGTCCATCTTGTTCTTGAAACCGTTCCTATTTTTTCCAGGACGATTTGGCTCACAAACAGTTCCTTGTTTTTACCCTTTTATATTTATGAATGCTCTTCTTACTAAAAACAAAATCCTCACATAGTCTTTCTTATGTATAAAAATACCTTTTGTTAATAGTTTGCCTTCTGAGTGTTAGAAGGGCTCCTTAGGGTTTCTGAGAGTGTAAGTAAACGGGCTCCCATTTCTCCATCAGAGGGGCCTAGTGCAGCCCTAACCCAAGACCTCCACAGGGCTCCTTGCTGGCTTGGGCTGCTACTTATCAGAGAAGGATGTAGAATCTTGTCTTGGTGGGCCAGGCTACTCAAAACCCAGTGGAGGCTGACCAAAAATGATCCTATAGGACAGGGTAGAACTGCCGCTGGGAGTTTCCGAGATTATAAAGCCCGGTCTCTCTCCTGGGGAGTGGCAGGTGGTTCAAAATTGATGACCTTACAGGTCGCAGCTCCAGGACACCACTGGGACTCTTGGGCTATGTTAAGGCCGAGGCTTTTAAGCTAGAAAGGAATGAGTGACAGTCTGGCAGGAGGGAAATAAATGTCAAAGTTGGTCCAATTAATATTCATTCTGTAGCCAAACTGTCCCTTCCACACAGACCTGGTCCCCTGCTCCCCCCGCCCCCCATCCCCAAGCATGACCCTTATCTGGGAAAGCGAACTAGGGAGCCTGCCTTGAGAGGCTGTGTGGTCCTGGAGTGGTTTTCTCCCATCCCCACACTCCTCTAAACAGGACAGCAAGCCACACTCTCTACACGTACCCACCTCCCCATCCCCCATCCCTGTGTGTGCCAGAACCCTGCATTATTGGACTTGGAACTGAGCATGGGGCCTTGGGGAGCTAGGGACCCAGGGCGTGCCCCCTCGCGGGCCTCCCCACCCCACACCCCACCCCGCTTGGCTGGAGGCCTATTACCTCCATCCTCAAGGTCTCTGAGGGGGCGGGCACTTGGGCCCACTTATTTACCTCTGGCATTCTTCCCCCAGAGAGGGCAAGGTGCAGCCTTGGACGAGATGGGTGTCTACCGCATCCGCGTGTCCACTGGGGACTCGCTCTATGCGGGCTCCCTCAATCAGGTCCAACTGTGGCTGGTGGGCCAGCACGGGGAGGCGGCCGTCGAGACACGCCTGCGGCCGATGCAGGGCAAGGTGAGCGGCCGGGCAGGGCGGGTGGCATCCGGGCCAGGTTCGGAGATGGCTGAGGGCAGAACTGATGGCGACAGGGGCACACAGTTGGGGCGGAAGGAGGGTGGCCGTCTGTCCCTGGGTCCTTAGGAATTCAGCTAACACTCTGGAGAGCTCCTTGCTCCGCCAGGGCAGTAGTGCTGCCACTCCGGAAGGCGGGCGCTCACACCTGGTCCCACCTGGACTTGGAGTGTGGGCTTCATCACAGGGGAAGACTCAGACCACCGGGATCCTCTCCATTTTCTGGTCTTTTCGCTTCTTCAAGGAGCACTAGTGGCACAGCGGGTTAAGCGGCGGGCTGCCGACCGCCAGGTAGACAGTTCCAACCCAGCAGCCGCTCTTGCGGGAGCTAGAGAAGGCGGAGGGCTCCGTTAGAGACCCACAGTCTCGGAAATCCTAGGGAGTGGGTCTGCTCTGTCCCACAGCAGGCTCACCCTGAGTTGGCAGTGACCCAAGGGCAGTGGGGTTGACTTCCTCTTGCCTCAAGTTCGGCCAGCTGGTGGCCTTTCCCACCATCCACCTTGTCACTTCCCGGCTCACCCATTCCCATCGCCGGTCCCGTTCTAACTTCCAGGTCCCCAGATTCAATGTCTGTCCCAAGGACACTTCAAAGGTATATGCCCCAAAGGAGGACCTCCTCCTCCAGGCCATCGCGTGCCTCGCCTCCAGTTCTCTCAACCCAGTGAGGTCCCACACCTGGGCGTCCGTCCGGTGGCCCCCACCCCACCGCACCCCCTGTCTCCCTCTGACCGGGAGTGCCGGCGGGCAGGTCGACCCCGCGGGCCTCTTCGCAGCCGCAGCCCCGCTCGGACTCCTCCCTCGCCAGGGACCTCCCCACCTCGTAACCGCTGCACGGTCTGCGGCCGGAAAATCCACCCCCTGAGAGTCCCGCCCTAGGCATCTGGCTACTTAAAACCCGCGTGTCCTCCGGCCCCAATCCAAAGGCCCGACTTCTCCGCGCCCCTGGGCTCTGCCCGCCTCTCCCCGCTGGGCTGCTCGCTCCTGCCCCGCTGCCCGCCCTGTCCTCCCTCCCACTCGCTTCCTGGCTCCCACCGGATCGGCACGTCCTCCCGGGAGCCGCCCCCAGGCCCGCGCAGCTTGGGTCGGCTGGGTGCCGGGCGTCTCTCGGGTGTCATCGCCCGGTCCGCAGCGCGTCTCCACCGTGCGCTCGCTCAGGGCGCCGCGCCGGCTTCTTGTCTGGCACTGCGCTAGGCAAGTCCGGGTCCCCAGCGAAGAAAGGCGGCGCAAAGGAGGGAAGGCCCCTCCGGTATCCCCCGCCCTCCCACTCCCCTGCTGCACCTGGAACCTGGGACTCCCCTGGCTCACTGCGCGCTCTATCTCTTTCTGGATCCCTTTGGGGCTCCTTCCCAAAAGCTTAGCTGAAGGGTGTCAGGGAGACCAGGACCAGACCCAGGCACCCTTCCTCTGGGTCCCGCTCACCCCTTCCTACGCCTGCAGGAGGAGGAGTTCAAAGTGGACTTGTCGGAGTACCTGGGGCCTCTGCTCTTCGTGAAACTGCGCAAACGGCGCCTCCTTCAGGATGACGCCTGGTTTTGCAACTGGATCTCCGTGCGGACCCCTGGGAGCAGCGGGGATGAGTTCAGGTTCCCCTGTTATCGCTGGGTGGAGGGCGATGGAGTCATGAGCCTGCCTGAGGGCACTGGTGAGAGCGGGTGTGGGGCCAGAGGAAGGTGGGAGCGGAGAAAAGGGGGCTGGGGACAGGGTGATCCCTGCAGGGCCCAACTAGAGGGCAGGCTGGGGTGGGAAAGACTCTCAGGAGAAGCTACCATGCTATATCCTGCCCCCCCCCC
>NW_022105908.1:21093217-21097308 GCF_000313985.2 Echinops telfairi | reverse complement strand
AGGGTGTATGCTGACAAGAGACAGGGGCAAAATGAACAAACGTAACTAGACCTTGGTGGTAAGGATTCAGTGATGGTGTGGACCTTGCAGAAGAGAATAAAGTTAGGGATGGGGTTATCAAGAGTCAACATAGGACAGTTGAAACAGAATTCAAGTGGGGTTATGATGTAGGGCACACTTACCTTGAATCCTGACTTTGCTACTTGTAAGCTCAGACAAAATACTCAATCTCTCTGACCATCTGTTTCCTCTTCTGTAAAACTACGTCTACTTCAAGCACAGACAAAGCTATGTGAGGTCATAAGCACCTGTTCAATTGCTTGATACAACACAGGAAATGGAGACAAGTTAGTCCCTTTTTATTCCTTCTGGAAATCAGAGTGGGAAGAAGATGCCTAATTTCCATGACAGCC
Organism: Echinops telfairi; assembly: GCF_000313985.2. Lineage (NCBI taxonomy): Eukaryota > Metazoa > Chordata > Mammalia > Afrosoricida > Tenrecidae > Echinops > Echinops telfairi. The sequence goes on along the minus strand of NW_022105908.1, from coordinate 21,096,895 downwards.
CTTACCATCCTCTCCCCCGCATCCAGGGACACACCCTGTTTGAAGCTGACTTCTCTCTGCTGGATGGGATCAAGGCCAATGTTATTCTGTGTAGCCAGCAGCACCTGGCAGCTCCCCTGGTGATGCTGAAGCTGCAGCCTGATGGGAAACTCTTGCCCATGGCCATCCAGGTGAGGGCATCCAGGACTGTGGCCCCCAGGGCTTGGGCCTCTTACCGCAGCTCTTCAGCCCCAAATCCACTCTGTGCAAGGATCGAGTGCTCTGGAGCTGGGGGAGGCATGAAGGGATGAAGTGGACAAAGCCTTCCACTTTCAGGGCTTTGCAGCTGAGCTAGAGAGCTAGACTAGACAAGGCTGATTAACCTGCTGGCATGGAGGAAGTCTCTGAGGACAGATAATCAGGGAAGGATCACGGAGAGGAGGTGATCATGAAGGAGACTTGGGGCAGGTCAGGACTAAGACAAGCAGGAAGGAGAGGGAGTGACCCCCCTACCCCCACCAGGAGAAGATGGACTGGGTTGAGAAGCTGAGATGATACTGAGGGTGGTCAGTCAGGAAAGTCCCAGTGGACAGCTGAAGTGGATCAGTGGGGAAGAACGTGAGGTGAGAGGTAGCCCCACTGTGGCAGATGGACCAAGGTAAGGAGTCTGGACAAGGGAAGCCGGTGAAGGCCGTTGCCAAAGTTGCTTTAGGCACATTACTGTTCAGAATGCTCTGGACAAGGAAGATACTAGATACAGGAATCAGGGGAGGATATTCCAGTAACTGCTCCAGACAGAGGTGAGATGGGGCTCAGATGGAGACAGTGGTGGCAGGAGTGATTGAATTGACCTGGATTCACGGGGACATGAAAAGGAGGAGCCAGGCTTGGAGGAAGCAAAAATAGGACACAGAGGAAGAGAGAGAGAGAGAGATGCTGAGGTGTGTCTCCGTCTCGCTAATATTGAGATACTAGGGACCAATGGTAATACCCAGCAGACAACTGAGAGCTGGGGACTCTGCAGAGAGGTGGTGCTAAAAATCAAAGAGGCTGGGATTTCTGAAAAAATGTGTGTGATGGAGGCCAATGGATGTACAAATGTTACATTTGTTACACAATTGATGTATGTATGGATTGTGATATGAGTTGTATGAGCTCTAATAAAATGATATAAAAAACACTAAAAAAAAAAAGAAAGAGAGCTATAATCCCCTCCTGCCCCCCCACCAAATGTGTGGGATGAAGGAAGCGCAGGGTTTGGATCTTATCCACACAGAAGGGACAAGAGGAAGAGGAAGTAGAGTCAGGAGAAGGCGGAGGAAGAACTGCTTCTCAGAAGGCTGAGGGCAGAGACAAGGGCAATGTCAGCACCCTGAATGGATGGCAAGGGAAGCACATAGGGAGTAGCTGTAGGTGGGGGTAGGTGGGGGGGTTAAGAAGGTAGCTTCAATACAATGGAGCAGACCAAGCAGCTTTGGAGGAAGAAGGGAGAGGTGGAACCTGCAAGTCGAGGAACCCGTTGGGGTCTGCACTCATTCCTGCCTTCCTGATACTCTTTCTTCGGCTCCAGCTCCAGCTGCCAAGCTCAGGATCTCCCCATCCACCACTCTTCCTGCCCACAGACCCCCCAATGGTCTGGCTCCTGGCCAAATGCTGGGTCCGGAGCGCAGACTTCCAGCTTCATGAGCTACAGTCTCATCTTCTGAGGGGACACTTGATGGCTGAGGTGTTTGCTGTGGCCACCATGAGGTGCCTGCCATCGGTCCATCCTATCTTCAAGGTACCAACCACCTTCTCCCTGGCTCTCCTGTCTGTCCTTTCTCTGCCCCAGGACGCCTTCCACCTCTGGAGTACCCTCTCTGGGCAACTCCCTGGGGCCTGGACTGGGGCCCAGATGGGGGCAGGGAGAGGCAAGTAGGGGAAGATAGGACAGTAAGGCACTAGAACAGGGCTCTCTGCCTTCTCAACAGAGCTATAGCATTTTCCCAGGAGCTGAACATGTTTCTTGAGGGAAAGGGTTAAAAAGAAAGTCTTCCTCTTTTTCATGTCTAAAGCATAGGGTATATGGAAATCCCTGGGTGGTACAAGCAGTCAAAGCATTTGCTGTTAACAGGGAGGTTGGAGATTTGAGTCTACCTACAGGTGCCTCCGAAGAAAGAACTGATGATCTACCCCCAACAAACCAGTCATTGAGGAACCGAGAGCATAGTTCTTCTCTGACATACGTGAGGAGAGCAAGGGGATTCCATGCCCTCAACAGACAGTACTTGCTATTTCCAAGTCAGTCTTTGAAAAGTTCTAAGGACACCTAGGCCGATTTCAGAAACCCAGGCTAACAGCAGTAACCTGCTTTGGCATAATTAGAACTGACGAATCATCCATTAAAGACAGGCAAAGCCCCATTCTTTAGAATATTCAATGCAGTGGGCCAATGAGGACAGCATATAACTTGTCAGCCGAGACCAGTTCAGCGCAGACAATTCAAACACGGTGATAAGGCTGGGGAGCGGCTGGATGGTGAACGTAGATAGTGTGGTCTCACTCCTCCGATGAGATGGCACCGAGCTGGAGGTCACAAGGAGCCAGCATGAGCTGATCCAGAGGCCCAGTAGGTCAGAGAGAGGGAAGAGCTAATGTAAAGCTCCTGAATGCCTGGACAAGTGTGAAGAACAGAAAGAAGGCAAAAGTAAATGAAGGGTAGATGCAAGAGAGATGAGGGGCGTCAGCAAGGGCCAACCCACGCGTTCTCAACAGAGTGATATCACTTCCTGAGCAAAACGATTCTTGGTAGAAGACACAAAAAGTCTTGCTCTTTATATGTCTAAAGTAAAGGGACGTGTTCAGAACACACACACATCTGTATATATAGTGTTCAGCATATAAAAATGTATCTGTGGTGTTAAAATTTCATGGTGGGAAGGATAATTAGTAAAAAGTATTAAAAAGTGCCGTCAACCACTTGCCCTTAAGCTGACTGTAATGCATGGTGAACCCATGGCTGTCCCAGTGGGACCATGCTTCACAGGGTTCCCAGTGGCGAGTTTCAAGGTCCTTCCTGTGAGCAGCCATGTGTCTTCTTAACAGCTTCTCCCATTCAGGGGAGTGATCATGAAAAACAGGGTTGGAAAAACACCGAGCTAGCCTTTGAGCAGCTCCAATAAAAAGCAGGAAACACCGCTTCCAATGATCATGAAGCAGTGAATCAATGGTCCTTGGGACTGATTAGGATATGCCAGTCGATTGTAAACTCTCGGTGTGGATCTTGAGAGGCTGTCTTTTCCCTAAAGAATGGGAGCCTTTGTTACTGCAACCCTCTTTCCTGCAGGGCCCTCAGCACTCTCTGACGTTGCTCTTCCCCCCACCCCCTTGCCCCCTGTGTCCCCCCTCCCTACCTCCCTGCCTCTCTCCCTCTAGCTTATGCTTCCCCACCTGCGGTACACCATGGAAATTAACCTCCGGGCCAGGACCGGGCTGGTCTCTGACTTAGGAGTTTTTGATCAGGTATGGTGAGAGAAATGGTAATGCAGGGGTTCCTTCTCCCTCCTGCCCACCCAGTCACTGACCTTGCACATCCTGGCTCCTCAGGTGGTGGGCACAGGTGGAGGGGGCCACGTGCAGCTGCTCCAGAGAGCTGGATCCTTCCTAACCTACCGATCATTTTGTCCCCCTGATGACCTGGCTGACCGGGGGCTCCTGGGA
>NW_022105908.1:21090649-21092138 GCF_000313985.2 Echinops telfairi | reverse complement strand
TGTCTTGTATTTCTGAGTTCTGTTTCTATTCGTAGTCTCCCAGCTTTCACTTCACCCGATCCTGGCCTCTTGCAGGGTTTCCCACATCCTTACAGACTCGGGAGCAGGCTTGCCACTTCATCACCATGTGTATCTTCACCTGCACTGGCCAGCATTCTTCCGTTCACCTGGGCCAGGTATGAACCATAGGGGAGCTGCTGAGAATTTGAGGCCTGGAGTAGGGGAAGAGGCTCTGTAAAGGCCTTTTCATGCTTGATAGACTTTGACTCTAGACCATGAACCCCTCCTTAGCTGGACTGGTACACTTGGGTTCCCAACACACCCTGCACAATGAGGCTGCCCCCACCCACCACCAAGGATGCGACGCTGGAGACCGTCATGGCAACGCTGCCCAACTTCCACCAGGCTTCTCTTCAGATGTCCATGACTTGGCAAATGGGCAGACGTCAGCCCGTGATGGTGAGAGTCAGGTGTCTGGGCCTCTGGGCAGAGGTGCACTGTGGGCACCCCAAACTGGGGTGTGGGCACCCCAAACTGGGAGGTATCGGTCTCTCGGCTGACGTTTCCTCTCCTTGACAGGTGGCTCTGGGCCAGCACAAGGAGGAGTATTTCTCAAGTGCCGAGCCCAAGGCTGTGCTGAAGAAGCTCAGGGAGGAGCTGGCTGTGCTGGATAAGGAAATCGAGATCCGGAATGCAAAGCTGGAAATGCCCTATGAGTACCTGAAGCCCAGTCTGATGGAAAACAGTGTGGCCATCTGAGCCACAAATAGACCCCTTAGCAGTTTGAGTCTGACCCCCTAGACCTTGCCACTCTTCCCACTCCCACTTTCCCTAAAGAGTGACTTTGTAATTTGCCCCTCATGGAATATTTGTTACCCTAGATGCACCACCCAGGGACCTCTGTCCCCCTTCCTTGTTTCCCCTCTGACCACTGTCCTCCCTCGTTATTCAGATCTTCCACCTGGCACATAATAAAAATGGCCCCCAAACCAAATCGGCTGCCAACGAGTTGTTTTTGACTGTGCTCCCTCGGGCTTCAAGATTGTGACCCTTTGAAACACTCACCTGATCTTTCATCTGAGGTGTGCCTGGGTGGATTTGAACTGCTAATGTCTCATTTAATAACCTCAAACCCAAACTCACTGCCATCAATCCATGCCAACTCACAGCGCCCCTCTAAGACAAGGTAGAATCACCTCTGTGAGTTTCTGAGACTGTAACTCTTTACAGGAGTAAAAATCCGCATCTGTCTCCTGGGGAGCGGCTGGTGGTTTTGAACTGCTGACCTAGTGGTTCGCAGTCCAATTTGTAACCATGATGACACCAGGGCCCCTTTTCAGTTAATCGAAAAATCTAACTCTGTGGTGTACCTAGGGACTCTTGTTTTGAGAACAGAAGAATGTGATAATACATGTCATTCTATACTTTTTATGAACCAAATATTATTTTGAACCTAAATGAAGTTTCCCAACAACAAAAAGATATTCCA
>NW_022105908.1:21079136-21080075 GCF_000313985.2 Echinops telfairi | reverse complement strand
GATGTGATTGGAACACCTCTTATTTTTGTAATACTCCTGTCCCGTATAACGTTAGTAAGGATTGGAAAAAGATTAGAAATTAATTAATTGGACATAAAAATGTATCTTTAGAAATTCAGTTATTGGAATATCAAACTGGTGAAACTTTCATTAGACAATTACCTAAACTTACTGGTAATGAAATTTTTCAGGGAATTGCTAAGAGACTGTCTTCTATTAACCCTTTGGAACAAGCAAAAGCTTTATTATCTTTAACCATTAGTAGTGTTATTCTATTAATCATTAAGGTTTTGGTTGAATTATTGGCCTTAAGTACAAAATTACATGAAGTACACCTGCTTACTTCACCCCCTCCACAAACAGGGGTATAAGGCAGAGGCTGGTTAGTCAGAGACGGGTAAGGTTGAGTCTGAGTGTCTCAACCTAAGATAGGTCGTAGTCGCCTGGAGGACTGTGGCTGATGACGGGTAAGAGTGATTTCGGGACTCGACAACCTAAGACAGGCACAGTCATCTGCCGATGTTTTGAGTAAAAACGTCTTCAGTAAATAAAAAAAGGGGAGATGTTGAAGGCCATTAAGACCCAGCCTTGAAACGGCTGAGAAGATATCAACCCAGGTGTCAGTATCTGCTGTTTGCCTCTGAAGTTTGACATTGAGACTAAGAAAAAGAACAAAGACGTATGCAAGTTCTGCGAAAACAGAATGTTTAATTTTTATCAAAGAATCCTTGACTTAGCAGAATATAGAGTTTCTGATATATTGTCATAATATACTAATTGTAACCCCGGGTTGTTTCTGCATGTATAAAAGGAAGATGTAGAATAAACTTGAGGCTTCAGTATTCACTGTTGCCCTCCCAATACTTCCTGTCTCTCTTTTTTTCCTTAATCCTCACTTTCCCTTTCAGGACTGATCGACTCGTCGGCAGGATCCAACAA
>NW_022105908.1:21076077-21077488 GCF_000313985.2 Echinops telfairi | reverse complement strand
AACTCCACTCAGCAATGCAGTTATATAGCCCAGGAACCTGCAGGATTCATGGTTTCCCACAGACACGTGAGTCTGCAAAAAGTAATGGTTGTTGATCAGAGAGTAAAGAAACGGCTGGAGCCATCATTGTAATGATAAACATAACTCTCAATGAGGCAATGCAATAGGCATCACAATAAACTGAGGGACTCTATTTCTTTATATTCAGAAATCTCCTGGAGTTAAGTTTGGAACTGAGATATGTGAAACTGCTGGAGACACCACTGAGTAGAGGCAAGGGAAGCACTAGAAGGTTTCTCTCTTGATTTATATTCAAGAGTCTCCTGGAGGTAAGTTTGGAGCTGAGAGATGTGTAACCATTGGAGACACCATTGAACTGAGATAAAAGAAACGCCATATGGAAAAATTTGGTGAAACACCTGAACTTCCACGATAAAGTGTTTCATGGAAGTCATGAATCCTCCCCTGGCAATGTTGTGGGAAGAGGAAAATTTGGAACTCAAGGGAGTGAAAACAGCTAAAGCCACCAATGAAGTGAGGTCCGTGAACCTAAGTGAGCAAACCTTGTTGTGAAGCACAAGGAGATATATGAAGCTCCATTGGCTACTGCAGTTAAGAGGCACAGGAACCTGCATGGTTCAAGGTTTCCCATATTCTCATGAATATGGGAAATGGTAATGATTGTTGATCACAGAAAAAGGAAATGCTAGGGCACTCTTGAAAGGATAAACATAGACTTCCGGGAAGATGGTGACGGAGTGACACATACCAGAGGGACTCTGCAGAATTCAGCCCAGGAGAGTTGATTAGAGGGAACTTTAACACAACTGGAATACAGGAGGAGCATCATAAAGATAAGTAGGAACAGACCCACGGGGCTTTGAGGGGCTTGTGGCTTGTGGCTTACCTCAGTGGAAGCCGGCTGGGGCTTGACCTTGGCCACATCACTGTCTCTACTGGACCCGGGATCATTTGGAGCCTGTAGGGGGATTTGGTCTCAACACAGCCACAGTTTCCCCCCCGCTGGCCTCAGGGCAGGGACTGGACCCTTGCAGCTCCACAGGCAGGGATCGGGGCTCAACTACTTTGTAGCTTTTGTTTACATCTCTGCTCTCTATTCTCCCACAGTATGGGAGGTCTGCGCAGGGGCTTTTTCTTGGCACAGCCACAACTTTCCACTGCCGCCTTGGGGCGGGGACTAAACACTCGCAGCTACACGGACTGGGATCTGGGTTCAGCTACATTGTGGCTTCTGTTTACATTGCTGCTCTCTATCCCCCCATGATCTTTGAGGGCTGTGCAGGGGCTTTTTCTCTGCTCAACTGCGGATTTCCGCTGCTGCCTCAAGTTAGGGACTAAACTCTTGCAGCTCCACGGGCAGGGAGTGGGACTCAGCTACATAGTTGCTTTT
>NW_022105908.1:21073343-21074624 GCF_000313985.2 Echinops telfairi | reverse complement strand
TCGCCACATAGAACAACCCCACTCAGGGGGCAACAAAGAGAAAAGAAACCCCAAGGTAGCATTAGATTAAGGATAGAAAGAAGCCAAGAATGATACACACACACACACATGTACAACACACTGAGAAAGGAAAGAAGGAAAACTCTCAACAAAAAAGGTATAAGATGACATCACAGAGTTCGCGGATGGAGATAATGCCTGAACTCATGCATTAAAAGACTGAGACTAGCAAAATGGCTTAGAAAACACAACCCATCAATCTGCTGCCTAGAGGAGACACATATCAAGGCTACAAACAAAAATAGGCTGAGAATCAAAGGTTGGAGAAAGTCATACCAAGCAAACAGCAATTCAAAAAAAGCAGGGGTTGCAATCCTAATCCCAGATTTTTAAAAATTGACCTCAAAGTGCAAACTATAAAAAGAGATAAGGAGGGTCACTATATAATGCTCAAGGGAATGGTAGACAAAGAACAACTAAGCATTGTAAACATGTATTCCTCGAATGAGAGTCCCACTGAATACATCAACCAAACACTCCAAAAGATGAAAAAAGAAAGCACAGCCTCAACAATTATAGTGGGTGACTTCAACACACCACTCTCTGAGAAAGATAGATCACAGGGAAAGAATCTCAACAAGGAGGCTAGAGATCTAAACACAACAATTAGACAATTTGACCTGATAGATATTTACAGAGCTTTTCATCCAAATACAAACAAGTTCACATTCTTTTCAAACACACATGGCACTTATTCGAAGATAGATCACATGCTGGGGCATAAGATGAATCTACATAAATTTAAGAACATTGATATCATACAGACTTCTCTCTCTGACCACTGTGTCATAGGCTGGAAATCAACAAAAGGAAGACAAAGAAAACAAGAGCAAACAATTGGAGAATGAATAACTCTCTACTGTAAAAGGAGTGCGTACTGGCGCAGATCAGAGATGAAATTAAGAAATTTCTAGAAACCAACGAGAATGAGCTTACGATGTACCAAAACTTATGGGACACCGCAAAGGCTGTCATCAGAGGAAGCTTCATAGCAATACATGCGCACTTGAGAAAGGAACAGCGACACATGACTGATATGATGGCACAAAATTTACAACAACTAGAGCAGAGTCAGCAGGACAATACTACTAATAGCAAAAGAAAAGAAATTCTAAGAATGAGGGCTGAGATTCAGGAGAGGGAAAATAAGAAAACGATGGAAAAAATTAATGCTGCTAAAAGTTGGTTCTTTGAAAGGATAAACAGAATCGACAGACCACT
>NW_022105908.1:21068507-21070996 GCF_000313985.2 Echinops telfairi | reverse complement strand
CCTCCTCCAGAATTCTCTCTACTTCTATAGAAGCTTCCAGAAGCATATCTACTCCCCCACGAAAGTTTCCAAAGGTTTTCTTAGAGTCTTCACCCTCTCTTCTGGCCATCTGTCTCCAACCCGTGTACCCAGAATACCCCCCTTTAAGACCCAGTTTAGCAACGGACTCTCCAGAAAAAGAAAAATCCTTGAATTTGTAGCATTAGAACATTTCCAGGGTGTAAATATTCTCACCATGGTTCATTTTAAAATACCAATGTGAAGTCGACCAGCATGCTAAACTTGGGCACATTGAATAAAGTCTGATCTCTTGAGCCAGGAGAGCCAGCCCCAAATCACCATGGAAGTTTGGGTGGCGGTTTACCAGAGCCCTCCCCCATGTCTCATACCCTACACTAGTGGTTCTCAAACATTTGGGAGTCAAAAAATCCTTTCACAGGGGTCGCCTGATTCATAACAGTAGCAAAGTTGGTTATGAAGCAGCAACAAAAATGATTTTATGGTGGGGGGGGGGTCACCACAACATGAGGAACTACTTTAAAGGGTTGCAGCCTTAGAAAGATTGAGGACCACTACCATATTCTCTTTTGTCAGTCCCCACAATAGTTATGGAGAATTTTTGACCCCTCTACAAGCTCCTCCTGTTTCCCCCTCTGCCTGGTATTTCTGAGTTCCATTTCTATTCTTGGTCTCCCAGCTTTCACTTCCCCTCATCCTGGCCTCTTGCCAGGTTTCCCACCTCCTTACAGACTTGGGAGCAGGCTTTCCACTTTATCACTATGTGTGTCTTCACCTGCACTGGTCAGCATTCTTCCATCCACCTGGGCCATGTATGCACCACAGGGGAGCAGGTGAGAATTTGAGGCCGAGAATGATGGAAGAGGTTCTGTAACAGCCTTTACATGCTTAATAGACTTTGACTCTAGACCATGAACCCCTCCTTAGCTGGACTGGTACACTTGGGTTCCCAACACACCCTGCACAATGAGGCTTCCCCCACGCACCACTAAGGATGCGACGCTGTAGACCATGATGGTGACGATGCCCAACTTCCACCAGGCTTCTCTTCAGATGTCCATGACTTGTCAATTGGGCCGGCGTCAGCCAATGATGGTGAGAATCAGGTGCCTGAGCCTCTGAGCCCAGGTGCACTGTGGGAGGTGTGGGCACCCCAAGCTTCCCTCTCCTTGACAGGTGGCTCTGGGACAGCACGAGGAGGAGTATTTCTCAGGTGCCAAGTCCAAGGCTGTGCTGAAGAAGTTTAGGGAGGAGCTGGCTGTGCTAGATAAGGAAATTGAGATCTGGAATGCAAAGCTGGACATGCCCTCTGAGTACCTGCTGCCCACTTTGGTGGAAAACAGTGTGGCCATATGAGCCACAACTGGACCCCTTAGCAGTTTGACTCCGATCCCTCTAGACCCTGCCACTCTTCCCACTCCCACTTTCCCTAAAGAGTGACTTTGTAATTTGCCCCCATGGAATATTTGTTACCCTAGATGCACCAATAAGGGACCTCTGTCCCCCTGCCTTGTTGCCCCTCTAACCACTTTCCTCCCTCATTATTCAAATCTTCCGCCCGGCACATAATAAAAATGGCCCACAATCCAAATCGTTGCCAAGGAGTTGTTTCTGACTGTGCTCCCTCGGGATTTCAAGATTGTGACCCTTTAAAACACTCACCCAATCTTTCTTCTGAGGTGTCCCTGGGGGGATTTGACCTGACAACTTCTCAGTTAGCAACCTCAAACCCAAACTCACTGCCATCGAGTCAATGCCAACCCACAACGTCCCTCTAGGGCAAGATAGAATCACCTCCATAAATTTAGGAGACTGTAACTCTTTACAGGAGTAGAAAGCATCATTTGTCTGCCGGAGGATCAGCTGGTGATTTTGAACTGCTGACCTAATGGTTGGCAGTCCAATTTGTAACCATGATGCCACCAGGGCTCCTGTTCAGTTTATTGAAGAGTTTAAATCTGTGGTGTACCTAGGGACTCCTGTTTCGAGAGCAGACTAATGTGATAATACATGGCATTCTATACTTTTTATGAGCCAAATATTATTTTGAACCTAAATCAAGTTTCCCAACAACAAAAAGATATTCCAGACTAACGACAGAAAGGGAATCAAGACCTACTCGATGGCAGTGGGCTGTCTTAAGTGAAATATTGAAACACAGAATATAACATCGAAACCACCTTTTTTTCTAACTGGCTAGGATTTGTCACATGCCCTGAAGCCAGAAGAGACACACAGTTAACCATTAACTTGGAGACACTCAATATATATATTTTTAATCTCCAAAAGTTTCATGTTATGGCCCCTTTAGAAAATGACACCCTGCACTGAATTGGTTCAATTGCAGAAGCGTCTCATGTGGGCAGGTATTCGGCTTTGGGTTTCAGCCTGAGGGATTCGTATCTTGGGAAACCAATAGTAATGCAACTGCAGTTTGACAGTGGGGAAGTTCTAGATTAATCTCATGAACT
>NW_022105908.1:21066541-21067967 GCF_000313985.2 Echinops telfairi | reverse complement strand
CACTGGCTGATATTTGTCCCGGAAGTAGATGGCCAGCTCTTTCTTTTGAGGTGTCTGGGTAAACTCGAACCTCCAGCCTTTCTGTTAGCAGCTGAGTGTGCTGTTTGCACCACCCAGAGACTCTGGAAACAGGTTGTCATGGAAGGATTTTAAGAAAGGGGATGACAAGTTCTGGAAACTCAAATTCTCCAAGATGGAGCTCCTTCTTCTCGGGAGCCACATCCTCCTCTTTTTTGGGGTGTGTGTGTGTGTGTGTGTGTGTGTGTGTGTGTGTCACTTCTCTTTTGGTATCATACCCTGTTTCCTTGGGCTGCATCCTCTTCTCCTTGGGGACACCTCTCATTTTTGTCTCCTCGCTATTCTTTCTGGCAGCTTTCCTCCTTATTCCTTGATTGATAGAGCCTCCAATTCAATTGTTATTTTAGAAATGGACCCAGGTTAATTATAAACAGGCCTGTAGGCAATAAAATCATCAAAGCAAACAGACTTGATGTTCTTTGGTATAGGAAGTCATGTTCTCATGTTCCAGCGAACTTACACAATAAAAAGGGAGCTACTATTACTTCTGTCGGTGACTTCGAATGCCATTTCTTAGAACAGACACATTCCAGCACATATATGTTCTTAGATGAAACCTATAGTCAGTAAATGCAAATTACAGGAAGTTATAAAGGATCAGAGCACACCTAACTTTGAGATTAATGACTGGAGTGCATAGGAGATAACAATGAACTTTTGCCAGGCTAGGTTAAGGGAACGCTTGAAAACAATCTCTAGTACATAAATTTCAAGATAACAAGCTATAGGATAATTGTACACCTACCATTTATCTTAATATGATAATTGTGTGTTGTTATTGCTATGGATTCCCTGCTTTATAATATAAAGTATTACATTGAGATATTCAAAGACCCGGTGTTATAAAGTAAAGAAGGAAGAACACAGTCAGCATTTTTCAAGCTGAAACAGCCAAGGGGCTAGGGGGTGGAATTAGGCCTTAAATGGCAATACTGAAGAATTCTATGAACAAAACATTGAAACATGTAAGAGGCAACAAAAAAAGATGGAAGGACGACACAGAGTCACTTAACCAAAAAGAATTGTTTGAAATTCAGACATTTCAAGAGGCTGAATGTGGTCAAGACTGATAGCATTTGTGTCAGCTAGATTTTGTATCAAATTGAGCCTTTGTGAAAGTGCAGGCTGAAGTCCAACTTATTAATCAGGTGGTAGCCTGGTGATGTCCCCTTGCGGGTGTGGCATTCTTATCAGAGTGACACTGGGAACTCCTCTCTAGCCCTTCACCCTCCATACGTACTGGCATTCTGTGTCTGCTTCCAGGGACTGCCCCATATCGGCCGCTGACCCTGGGAGCCCACCTGGGAGCTGTCAGCACCCTGCCCTGTTCCCACCAACCTTGCATCCA
>NW_022105908.1:21063391-21064777 GCF_000313985.2 Echinops telfairi | reverse complement strand
TACATCAATTGTTTAAAGCACATTTGTACGTTCATTGCCCTCATCATTCTAAAAATATTTACTCTCCACTTAAGTGCCTGGCATCACCTCCTCACCTTTCTTAAAGCTTGGAAAGTCATTGTTAGGGTGAGTTGGCTTTCAGTTCTATTTCACTGGATTCTGATCACCCACAAAGAAGAAAGCCTTCTGCAAGTATTTGGTCAGAATTGTAGATTGCCACTACAGAGACCTTGAAGGCCTTAGATGCTGTTGGATGTATGGCAAAGAACTGGTCTCATTAGCAACCATCACAGGGTTTTTCAACCCTGGTAGCATACTGGTTATGAGTTGGGTTGTTAACTTCAAGGTCAGCAGTTGGAAATCACCAACCACTACTCCGGAGAGAAACGGGGTTTTCTACTCCCCTGAAAATAGGTACGGTCTTGGAAACTCACAGGGGTAGTTCTACCCTGTGCTATAGGGTTGCTAGGTGGTGGCATCAGCTTGATGGCAGTGAGTATGGCTTTGATTTGATGTTGTATAAAGAGAGCCCTGATGGTCCTGTGCATCATGGATTAGGCCGCTAACCACAAGGTCAGCAGTTTGAAATCACCAGCTGCTCTGCAGAAGAAAGAAGCTGTTTTCTACTCCTGGATACATTTATCTTGGAAACTCAAAGGGCTGCCCAGTTCTACCCTGTCCTAGAGGGTTTTTATGAGTTGGACTTGACTAGATGTAAGTGAATTTGGTTTTGGTTTATTGCATTAAGACGCTCTTTCAGTAGTGTTGTTTTTATGGAGACATAGATAGAACAAAGCTGAATAGGAAGGAACAACTTGTTCAACTATTTTTAACTCTATGAAAGAGATAATTTCATAGAGTGTAATATTTGAGCAAATGTATTCAAGAAACAGAGCAAACGCAAAGGAGTCAGTAAACTCCAGATCTGGACAGCTTGTGAAAATTGCGACTAGATAGGACTCACCAGTCTAGAGCTCATGCTGCCAGACCAGAAAATTGGGAGGTACGGTGAAGGAAATAGGGAGGTGGAGTCCTGAAAGTAGAATTAGGGTACTAGGGTCTCTCCTGAAACCCTATTTTGTGTGTGTGATTTCCACTCACAAAGCAAACCAAGAATTCTCTGAATCTCTCTAGGTTTGGCGAGCCTGCAGGCTCCAGCTGAAAAGCTCCTCGTGCCCTTTCCGGGAGTAGAGATTTCTCCAGGCCAACGTCCTAAGGGGGACATAATCCCAAACACGAGGAGAATCCCACCAGGAGGCCTCTGAGCTGTTGGCTGCCTTGAGCTCACAGCGTGGGGAGTTGAAGTGGCGGGTACACATAATTTGGATTAAAATAAAAAGCAGAATTTTACCTGAGGCAGATCACAGTGTGGGAGAAAATAGGCCG
>NW_022105908.1:21060886-21061731 GCF_000313985.2 Echinops telfairi | reverse complement strand
AAGACAAAGAAAAGATATTAAAGGTATTCATCTGGGGAAGGAAGAGGTGAAATTATTCACAGACAATATGACTCTATACATCGAAGATCCCCAAAACTCCACAAGCAGAGTGTTGGAAGCAATAGAGGAATATGGGAGAGTGGCAGATACAAAATCAACAAACAGAAGTCTATTGGACTGATCTACACATCAGACAAGATCACAGAAGAGACGATTAAAAAGGAAATACCCTTTGCAATAGCCAAGCACAAATTTAAATATATAGGGATATACCTGACTGAAAAACGAAAAGCTTGTATAAGGAAAATTGTAAAACACTACTACAAGAAATCAAGAGTGACTTCAACAAATGGAAGAATATCCCATGCTCATGGATTGGCAGAATCAATATAGTAAAGATGTCAGTTCAGCCCAAGTCACTATATTAAGTGACTATTTGTAATATCCTGATACGAATACAACCATTCTTCTTCAAATAATTGGAAAAACTGATTACCAACTTCATATGGAGGGGGAAGAATCCCAGAATTAGCAGAGAACTCCTCAAGAAGGACAACGTGGGGGAGGGGGGCGCTTGCTCTACCTGACTTTAGCACATACTATAAGGCCTCAGGGGTCAAAACAGTGTGGTACTGGTATAACGACAGATATTCAGACCAAAGGTAAAGAGCTGAAGACCCAGAAATAAAAACATCAGCATACAGGCAATAGATCTTTGATAAGGGCCCAAAAAGTATTAAATGGGAAGCAGATGCCATCTTCAATAAATGGTGCTGGAAAAAATAGATATCTACCTGGAGAAAAATGAAGCAAGACCCTTACCTCACTCCATGCACAAGAATAAA
>NW_022105908.1:21058627-21060039 GCF_000313985.2 Echinops telfairi | reverse complement strand
CAATGGAGTACTATGCGTCACTAAAAAGCAGTGATGAACACATGAAGCATATTACGGCATGGGAAGAACTGGAGGAAATTATGCTAAGTGAAGTAAGCCAAGCACAAAAGGACAAGTACAACATGAGTCCGCTGAGATAGGTTTATATTTTTAAAAAAAAGAAGAAGAAGAAAAGAAAAGTGAAAAGTGGGCACAGGGTAAAAGCTACTATATACAAACACTACAGGGGTGAGGTCCAGGTAGTATGGCAGGTGCCAGACCAAATTCAGGGGTACATATTATACCCAACTAAAAAGAAGAGGGTGAAGGGAAAAGAAAAAGAGATGTGTGGCGGGGGAATAGGGCACAGACCCACCAAGGGGGGGGCGGGATATTGTTTGTGTCAACACAGAGAAAGAGGGACCAGACTTAAATCCAGTGTTCCGAGATGTGAATGCAGCGTGTCAGTATAGAGTGGGGAGCCAGTGAAGGGGCCTGAGGACTTGGCCCCGATACCAGCTTTGTGGACATCTGCCCCTCCCCCCAGAAGAATTTACTTTAGAGGATGGCACTGAAGCTGCAGCTAGGGGAGAGGGACATGTTTGATCAGAGCACATGCGAGCAAATGAATGGGGAGGAAGAGAGATTGGAGCGCATCCTGGACAAACAGGCCTGGAGGAAGATATCCCTGCTCTGAACAGCCAATCCACAGAGTGGACCATATGGCCGATCCCACTATGACACATGCCATCCCTGCTGGCCCAGGGCCCTATGGGGGACAACACTCGAAACTCAGAGTTGGGACTGGCCCTGACTGACCACACAACACTGAGGAAAACACTAAACCCGTGGGGCAGAGCAACGGGGAGAGCAGAGCAGGGAGCTCTTGAGGGAGTACAAAAGATAGATTCTGGGGTCAGAGAGTGGCACCCCATCGGACTTGACTGGAGGACACGCCTAGAATTCAAAAATCAGACCTTGATCTATTTACAGGTGTTTTTTCTTTTTCTTCTTTTTCTTT
This sequence comes from Echinops telfairi, assembly GCF_000313985.2. Lineage (NCBI taxonomy): Eukaryota > Metazoa > Chordata > Mammalia > Afrosoricida > Tenrecidae > Echinops > Echinops telfairi. Next base: position 21,059,039 of record NW_022105908.1, on the reverse strand, counting down.
TAATTCAGTTATTCTTTTGTGGGTCATTGGTTTTCCTTTTTGTTGTCATGGCTGTGTTCTCATTAGTCACCTGTCTTGTGATGCCTTGCTTTTTCATGCATATTATTATCTCTACAGATCTATCTAGATAAGATATGCTGGGTGAACAGTCTGGACGAGAAAACAACGGGATCAATGGTTGGGGGGGCATAAGAGAGGGAGAGGCGGGGATACGGAGGTAGTGTTGACCAACCCAGGGACAGAGGAGCAACAAGTGATCCAAAATTAGTGGCAAGCAGGTTTGAGAGGCCTTGTAGGGATTCAGGAAAGACAATGTAACCGAGATAAATTACTGAAACCCAAATGAAGGCTGAGCATGATAGTGGGACAAGAGGAAAGTAAATGGAAATAGAGGAAAGAATTAGGTGACAAA
>NW_022105908.1:21037030-21057538 GCF_000313985.2 Echinops telfairi | reverse complement strand
GGTTCATGAGGGAGGAGGGAGTGCAGAGGGAGAGGGGAAAATGAGGAGCTGATAATAAGTGTTCAAGTAGAAGGCAAAAGTTTTAAGAATGATGATGGCAACAAATGTAAATATGTGCTTGACACAACGGATGTATGTATGGATTGTGATAAGAGTTGTACAAGTCCCCAACAAAATGATTTTAAAAAGATTCCAGATCTAAAACCTAGTATTTTATTACAATGCTGTATTTATTAAAACTGGTAGTAATGGGATTTTCCTCCCAAGGATATTAGTCCGAATTGACACGTTTCTAACACCATATATGCTGCTTCCTCTCCATGTTTCTCATTTCTGCTATTCCTTCTCTCCTAACCCTTCTGAACTCTGTCCAGAGACCAGTAGTCTCACCTGAGATGTCTGCTCATGAACTCTTACAACCCCAGCGGCTAGTCAACAAAACAGGATGTGGAACACTGCCTTTGTGGACAATGTTACGCTCATTGGCCATGGTCCTTGGCTTCAGGGTCCAGTCACGCATTCCCTCCAGGTGTTTGGTTATGTCTTAGAAGTTTTTATAGCTATGCCTCTGGATGCTCCACTACATTCATGGATATGTTTGCAGCAAAAGTAAATCGACATGTGGGATTATTCTTTCTCACACAATCTGTGGGTGGACTTCCACGCTCCCCCTCCCACCCTTTCAACCTCCGTGTCTTCCCGTGCATCACTTTGTGGATCATTATTATTGCAAGGCTGTGTGCGTGGCAGTTTCCTTCCTCTCTGTGGCCTTTAATTCCTGTATTTCTCCTAGAGTCTTCCTCTGCCTCCGTCATTTTTTGCTGACCTCCCTCTTATTGAATATCACTTTCTCCTTCACCCACGTTACTACGTGTCTGTCCTTGAGTTAGTACCAAGACGGGAAGGGAAAAAAGGGAAGAGAAATGGAAAAAAACATTAAAAAGAAAAAGATAGAAATTATTTCTCTAAAGAAAGAATTCAATACAAGGGACCTGAAAGAAAATGGAACAAAAGAATGACAATAACAAAGGAAGGAGAAAACTGGGACAAGGCAGGTTCCAGAGGTGAGAAAACTGTGGTAACAGGACACCCAGTTGGGCTGGTGCCTTTTGCCAGCCAAGGAGCACATGGGGTATGGAGTAGAGGGGAGGGTATGGGATGCCTAGCCCTAGATGGGGTTCATGTGGGCCCGGATGGCATTTGGGGTCAGGGTACCTGATCCAGAAGTATATTGCACTGGTTCAGAAGGGGACTGGTCAAGGTCCTTTTTCCTAGAAGGGAATTTTGTAGGCCCAGAGGGCAGCTGGAGGCAAGGGGACTTGTTATTGAAAGGGTTATTGCCCACCCAAGAGCGGCGAGGGACTTGGCGCTGTGACTTCTGCTGGTCTGATGAGGTGGGGTTCACAGGCCTCCAGATTCAGGGGTGCTGGTTCACCAGGAGCTTGATTCAGGAGATAGACGCTCCTACCTCGGGCAGAGCAGGCAGGGGAGGGCGGTCCTCAACTACTGGGGAGAGCCACTCTGTTCTCAATGCCAGCCACCTCTGGGCATTTGTGTTGTCAGGCCACTGGCTCCATCAAAGGCTGCTGGCAAAAGTTCAAGGTGACCATGTTTTGTCAGGACAGCCAACGACCTACCAGTCTGCCTCTTGCCCTGGAACTTTGGGCTTTAGTTCAACTCCTTCTCCTAATTTGTGTTCAACCTGCTTCTTTATGATTTCCTCGGTAGCTCAGGTTTCAGGATTACCATCTCTGTAGCTGTTGCATCAGGCTGCTTGTTGCTTTGGTGTGTCTAGTCTGCCATCTTCTTGTACAGTCATTTTTGTGTCACCTCGCACCCCCTGAGAGTGTCATCTCACCCTCCCCACATTCCACTTGAGATGCCACTGACATCCATGTCCTGATTTCTTTCTCTGTGGTATGGCAAGTGTTGGGTACCCTCTAAGATCTTTGCACACCATCCAGAGCTGCATATGACTTCCTGCTAGCTGATCCATCCAGGTGTTGGAATCACATCCAGATGTGCATACCAGTCTGCTATCTAATGACCACATATGCTTGTTTATAACAGAGTTTTCCAGCACATTTTAATGTAGATTTGTTGTAAAATTAGGTGCCTTGGCTGATATTTGGTTCAGCTTACACTTGAGTATATACTTGATTATGGACAAATTCAATATGACAGAAAATTGTCTTCCTTTAACCTTGGTCAGTCCTCTAAAAAATCCCAATTCTACCTTACAAATCTGGCTACACCAGTACAGGTGTATTACCACTACAATAGTACAGGTAAGAATTGGAAACACAGGGAATCCAGGACAGATAATTAATCCTTTCAGGAGCAGTGCTGACAATGGCGATAACCAGAGGATGGAGGGAGGGTAGGTTCGAAAGGGGGAACCGATTACAAGGATCTACATATAACCTCCTTCTTGGGGGACAGACAACAGAAAAGTGGGTGAAAGGAGATGTCTGACAGTGTAAGATATGACAAAATCATAATAATTTATCAATTATCAAGTGTTCATGAGGGAGGGGGAAGTGGGGAGGGGGGGAATAAATGAGGAACTAATACCAAGGGCTCAAGTAGAAAGCAAATGTTTTGAGAATGATGAGGGCAACAAATGTACAAATGTGCTTGACACAATGGATGGATGGATGGATGGATGGATTGTGATAAGAGTTATATGAGCCCCTAACAAAATGATTAAAAGAAAAAAAGAAAGATAAGAAAAGAAATCAATTTTGACCATCTCCAAAATTTTACCAAGGTAAAAAAACACATTCTGAAATTCTTTCAGCATGCCCTTTCCAGATTTTATCTCTCATCTACTGCGTACAAGGCTGGGGTTCCATTCTGATTCCTGACTCCTAGGGAGGGGTAGGTGTGAGGGGGATAGTTTATTTCCTTCCCTAAGGGCTCTCTACTGCAAGGACTAACAACTCGACTACATCAGGGAGGAACCACCACGGGAAGAATAGGGAGGTGCATCTTTCATGGGATGCCAGAACACAACTCCTCTTTTGGGATGTTCATTTCGCTTGGAATTTCACTTAATGGGGATACTCAGAAGATCGTGTTCCTCAGAACGTTCTTTCCAGGAAACAGATAATCCTATCAAGATGAGATTAGATTTATACAATAACAGAATTACTTTGGGCTCAAAGGTGTATTTCTGCTACACACACAAGCGTCTTTGTTATCAGGGGAGTGATCAAGAGAAATGACTAGGTCCTGATTTTATCCCACGTCGTATCAGGCAGTAGTCCTGTCTAGGAGTCCTTGGATGCTGCCAACGGACATGCAGTTGGCTATGAATGGAAAGTTTGGAGGTCCGCATTCACCCAGAGTCACCGCAGAACAAATGTTTGGTGATCTGCACCCGAAAGATAGTAACCACTGAAAACCCCATGGCACACAATTCTACTCTGACTCCTACAGAGTCACCACAAGTCTGAATGGACTCAATAGCGGATGCATTTTTTAAAATCCCCTTCTTGCACTAGATACTGATGCAAAGATTCGTTCTTCCCACTTGTGCCACCACAACAGACACATGATCAATGGATGGACAGATGCAACGAATCTATGTTTTCATCATCTCAGAGGCTGGTTGTCTGCATCCAGGTGTCAGCTCAAGGGGAGGCTTTCTCTTCTGGTTGGTTGAAATGTCATCTTGGGCAAGGGACTAATCCCTAAACTCCATAGAAAACGTCCAAACCTAAACAAGAAAAAGATGACTAGCCCAATTTTCTCCAAATCATCAGCAGCTCTATGGGAGAAAGGATGGACTTTCTACTCCCTTAAACATTTACAGCATCAGAAACCCACAGGGGGGTTACTATGAATCAGCATTGATTCCACGGTAGTGACAACCCAATTTTCAAATGGGCAGAGGACATAAACAGACAATTCACCAAAGAGGACTGTCAGTCAGTTAACAAACAAATGAAGAAATGATTGCCATCACTAGCCATACAAGAGGTGCAAATCAAAACAGTGATGATATTCTACCTCGGCCCAGCATTGGTGAAGTTCAACAACAGAGAAAGCAACGAATTCTGGTGAATGGGGCAGAGGGTTGGAGCCCTCAAATACTGCTGGCTGGACTATCAAACAGTGCAGCACCCAAGGAAAGTGCAATGGTGCTTCATCAAGCAAATGAAAATAGAATTACCATATGATCTAGCAATCTCTCTGCTTGGTATATGCCCTAAAGACACAAGGAGCAAAACACAAACAGCTAGGTGCATCATGGCACAATTCACAATGGCGAGAAGGTGGAAACAACCTCAATGCCCATAGGTGGAAGAAGGGATAGATACACTTTGGAACATACACAGCATGGCATACCTTTTTCTGTAGGTGTATGGAGTATTTCTGGGTTCTAAATTATTATTTTTATTGTCCATTAGGCATTTTATTTGTTTTGATGCCTTACATCGCTGGGGGAGAAAAAATGGGATTTTTCCTCCCGTGTGTTTTCACCTGGCTTCCTCGTGGTCCACCATGCCAGCGGAGGTCATCAGCACCATGAAACCAAGCTGGTGGGTAAAAAGCAGATTATTCTTCAACTTTGTCAAATCTAGGGCTGATCATTCCACATTTGTTTCATCTGAGGTTCACAACAAGTTTCCCAGTTCTGTGATCATCAATGATATCAAATTCACCAATACAGCCAGGATTCATCATCACAGTTAGAAACTGGACAATGACTTTGGAGCATGGCCTGATAAGAACTAGGCGCTTACCTCTCTTCTCGGCATTACTGATGGTCTTGAGAGCATCGGTCAGGACCTTCATGTGCACCATTACAGTGGCAAAGAAAGATAGCAGAAAGGGGTTCTCAATTTTGGTCCATTGACCCATATAAGGGGCTCATAATGTGATAGTTAGGTTTACCATGTCAAGTAGACCAACAGGAACGTTTGGTTAGAGTTTAATCACGTGGCAGCTTGGTTGGAGGGCAACAAGGTAAATGGCACTGCAAGTCCAACCCCATCTCTCTTGCTCCCTGGTGATCAGACCATCATGCCACTGCTTTAGGTAGTTAACCTAAACTGTGTGCTGCCTTAACCTCTGTGCTACATGACCTGTGGGCCAAGCCAACCTGTGGATCATTTCTCCAGAGCTTAAGGCTCCTTTGAGACCTGCTTCGGGTACATTGTTTGAGCTTGAGGCTGGTGGATCCTGTTGCCATGCTTAGTTCCTGTCCCTTCAGGCCCTGCATGGCGAAGCTCCAGAGCTACTGACTGCTGCTGACCCACCCTGCTGTCTGCAGCCTTCAGAAAGACTTGCCTGTTTACCTACCTTGCTTTCCTTGCCTGAGGGAAGATTCCAATGTCTGATTCCTTGACCACGGACCTGACAGCCCACGTGAGTTGAAGGACTTCCAGTATGTTAACTGTTCCATGAAAGTGATTTGAACTGAGCCCCCTGTACTGCTGTGTGAACTAATTAGGTATTATATTCCTTCTCGCTGTATAAACATATCCTCATACATATATGTGTGTGTATGTATATATATATATATATATACACAATCATAAGTGTCCTGGTTTTGTTTCTCTAGAGAACCCTGCCTAGCACACATAGTATGCATTTTTCCCACTAGGCAGGCATTGAACAACTTGCTGTGAGTTAGTGCACCCAGTAGCAGCACCTGGGAAGGTTCTCTCTGGTCACAGTGAATTTGTTTTCTAAAAGCATTTTCCCTCAAACCTCATATTTTGTGATGCCAATTTAAAAGAAGAGTGAGGCTGTGAAATTCTGTATCTTGCTCCGGAAAAATGCAGCAGAAACTGTTGTGATTTGAACACAGCTTACAAAGGTAGTGGTATGGAAAAAAAAAGCTCAGGTGGTTTTCTCATTTCTAAAAGGGTGATATATCGATTGATGACAAACCTTTTTTGACGAACTTCAACTTCGCAAATGGATGGAAATGTCTATAAAATTTGGGAACTTGTGCTCAAAAGCTAATGATGGACCATTGAAGAGATGGGGAAGTTATCTGGACTATCTTGGAGCTTGGTTCAGCGAGTTTTAATGGAAGATTTGGGAATGAGAAGTATCTCTGCGAAATTTGTGCCTCAGGTTCTGACTGACCAGGAAAAAGTGCATTGGGTGGAAACATGCTGCGCTTTGAAAAAACAGCTCTGAAGCAGCCCAGACTTTCTCCCCAAGGTCTTTACTGGTTATAAGATATGGTGATATTCTTATGACCCTGAAAGCAAACACTAATCAAGCCAATGAAAGATACCATTGTCACCGCACCCAGAAAAAGCTCATCAAGGGAAATCAAAGATCAAAATATGTTCATTTGTTTTTCTGATGTGAGGGGAAGAGTGCATTTGGATTTATCCCACCAGGTCAGACTGTTATTCAAGCTTTCTATTTAGAGGTTTTGCAAAGATAGCATAACGTGTGTGACAAAAAAAGGCCTGATTTGTGGTAGACAGGAAACTTGTTTTGCCATCACGACAGTGCACCTGCTCACACAGCCATCTCAGTGCCCAGTTTGGGGGCAAAAAACAGCATGCCTCTCTTGCCCTAAACACCTTATTCACTTGACCTTGCTCTGTGAACTCCTTTTTCTTTCTATGAATGAAGAGGGACATGGAAGGACAGTGATTTGATGACCTAGGAAGGGTTGAAGAACAAATGAGGGAGGTGCTGTGAGCCATCCAACCAGATGATGTTGAAAAATGTTTCTGAGAATGGAATTGCAGATTTGACAAATATATTAAGTGAAATGAAGCATACTCTGAAGGTGAAAAGGTTCTTTTGTTTTTGTTTTTTAAGATCATTTTATTGGGGCTCTTACAGTTCTTACAACAATGCATACATCAATTGTATCAAGCATGTGTTCTCATCATTATTTTCTAAACATTTACTTTCTATTTGAGCCCTTGGTATCAGTTCCTCTTTTTTTCCTCCCTCCCACCCCCGTGACCCCTTGATAAATGATAAATGATGATTATTTTCGTATCTTACAATGACCACTATCTCCCTAACCCATAGTTTCTGTTGTTCCTCCCCCTAGTAGTGTGTGGTTATGTGTCCATCACTGCTATCAGTTCCCCTTGCTCCCCACATTGCCCCTGTTCCTGAGGGGTTTATCTGACCTGGATTCCATGTGTCGCCAGCTCTTACCTGCACCAGTGTACATGCTCTGGTGTAGCCTCAAGTGAAATGTAGGACTGGGGTCATGATAGTGGGGGTGAGGACACCTCAAGGAACCAGAGGAATATTGTGTGTTTCATCAGAGTTATACTGCACTTTGGTTGATTCGTCCCATCCTTGGGACCCCTCTGTGAGGAGATGTCTGATTGTCTACAGATGGGCTTTGGGTCACTGCTCTGCTCCTTTTGTTCTCAACAATGTGTTTTTGTTTGTTTGTTTGTTTGTTTGTTTGTTTTGAGTCTTCAGATGTCTGTTACCTGATTCTGTTGACACCTCATGATTGCACAGGCTGGTGTGCTTCTTCCATGTGTGCTTGTTGCTTCTTTGCTAGATGGCTGCTTGTTTAACTTCATGCCTTTAAGACCCCATACACTATATCATTTGATAGCTGGGCACCACCAACATTTTTCACCACATTTGCTTGTGCACCATTTTGTCTTCAGCGACTGTGCTGGGAGGGTGAGTGTCAGAAAAAATTGTTAGAAAAAAATTGTTCTTGTGTTGAGGGAGGGCTTGTACAGAGGCCCAAAGTCCATCCACTTCCTTAATATATTACCGTATAAATATATGTACATAGTCCAATACCTCTATTTCTATTAATTAATCCGTTCACAGAGGTACACATCTATGTTTATACCTCTATCCACAGCTTTGCCACCTAGACCTTTCCTGTTTCCTTTTACCTTCCTCCTGTCCCACCATCACCCTCGCCCTTCTTCTGCCTCTTATTAATTCCTCTCAGCTAGATCTCTACACCCTCCTCGTTGCTGATTTTAATTCCCTAGTTGTCCCCCTGCCTATGGAGTTGTTTGCTCACCCCTCCCTTTCCAAGTCTCCTTCCTCTGCCCACCACCAAGTCCCTCTGGAGCCATTGGTCCTGTTGCTTTTCCTTTGAGCTCACTTCCCATGCCTATATCACATAGCTAGGCAAACCAACAATAACAGTGACAAAAAGAAAAAAGATTGAATAAGAAGGAGGAAAAAATAAAAGTAGATAACTAGCAAAAAAACATCCTCAAGAAAGCATACATAGTTCCAGGTCTTTCTCCTAACTTATATGACTATCTCCCCACCAGTCCTGGGGTGTTCCCAGAACTGACCCTGACCCTCCTATTCGAAAGTCTATTTTAGGGCCTCCTCAGGGGCATGGTGCCTTTGCTTTGCTCCTGTTGCTGATCTGTTATGTTCCCTTCTGGTTTCATCCAAAAGTGGGCATAGTCAGACTGGACTTACTCCCTGCCATGTGTCCTAGTATTGTCCTCTGTCACAGTATGCTCCAGCAAGGGGAATCATCATGTCTCAAGCTGTCGTCAGCCCTACAGTCCTCTCTGTGTCTTAGAAGCTCCATGCAGGGACATCGTCCTGAAGGTTAGGTGTGCCAATATGGGGTCTAGACCCACACTGTCTTTTTCCTTCTTGGTTTTCTTACATGTGGGTGTAGCAGGCCAGCCCCTCTCCCAAAATTGTAGGTTTAATGTCCTCTGTAGCACACACTTCTAGGGAGAGGGTCAGTTTGGCTATGACTGGGGCCGGCCCTGTAGCCTACTCTGTTCATAAGTTGCTCCATGTGGTTACATTGCCCTCAAGGTTTGGCATGCCATGGTGGGGTCTGCATGCACACTCCCATTTTTGTGGAGACATAAGCAATACCCTCCCCCTAGCTGGGTTAGTGCCCTGCACCCCCAGAGCCATCATCTCCCTCTTTGCCTCTCCCCCTTTCTCCCTCCCTTCTTCTCTTCCCTTATTTGTGCTGGAATGACATGTACACCCTTGGGTTTGGCCTTTCCCCCACCTGACTTCCTGTACCTCAATCCGTATAGTGTGAGATAAGTGGCTTTTCTTCAATGCCTACTGTGCTGATTATGAATACTCAATGGGTCCTTTGTGATTGGAAATCTTCGCTTAACATAATTTCCTCCAGCTCTTCCCGTGGAACAAAGTGTTTCCTGTGGTCACCAGTGCTTTTTAGTGGTGTGTAGGGCTGCATTGTGTGTATGTGCCAGAGTGTTCTAATCCACTCATCTATCGATGGAAATTTTGGTTGTTTCCAATTCTTTGCAATTGTGAATTGTGCCACAATAAACATTGGAGTGCACACTACTGGTTTTAGTTGTTTTCTCACCTCTTCTAGGTATATACCCAGTAGACGGATTGCTGGATTGAATGGTAACTCAATTTCCATTTGCTTTAAATATTGCCATATGGCTTTCCAAAGTGACTTTACTTATCTACAAGACCACCAACAGTGGAGGAGAGTCCAGATTTTGTCACATCCCCTCCAACATTTGTTGCTCTCTGGTTTTCTAACTTGAGTTATACTCAAGGGTGTTATGTGGTATCTCATAGTTGCCTTAATTTGCATTTCTCTGATGGCTAATCATTGGGAGCGTTTTCTCTTTGCCATTCGGGTCTCCTCCCTAGTGAAACATTTGTTCAGGTCTTTGGCCCACTTCGTCTTAACGGTTTTCTTCTTTTTGTAGCTAGGAGGGTATTGTAGATTTTAGTAATAAGCCCTTTGTCTGCTGTGTCATTTGCTAAAACTCCTCTCCCAGTATGTAGGTTATTTTGTTATTCTCCTGGTAAAGTCTTTTGGGGCACACAGGTATTTTATCACTAGTGTATCCCATTGGTCAATTTAATCTGTGTCGGTACCCTTCCCTATAATATTTAGCCTATTTATTCCCTGAGCAAAGGTTCTTAGGCTTGTCTCGATTCCTTCATTGATGGTCCTGATAGTTTGGGGTTTTACTTCTAGGTCTGTGTTCTACCTTGAGTTTGTTCTTGTGGATGGAGTGAAGTAAGGATCTTGTTTCATTTTTCTACAAGTGGATATTGATTGTTTCTGGCACCACTTGTTAAAGAGGGCATCCATCGCTCACTTGATGCTTTTTAGGCCCTCGTCAAAGATCAGTTAACTATATGAGAATGGTTTTCTTTCTGGGTATTTGGTTCTTTTCCATTGGTCTGAATATCTGTCATTCTTCCAGTACCACACTGTTTTGACCGCGTGACTGTATAATAGGTATTAAAGTCAGGTAAAGCAAGCCCTCTGACTTTGTCCTTCTTTTTTAGGAGTTCTCTGCTAATTCTGAGCTTCTTCCCTCTCCATATGAAATTGGTGGTCAGTTTTCCCAATTCTTTGAAGGTTGCTGGCATTTGAATCAGGATAGCATTAAACTTATATAGTGCCTTGAGTAAGGTTGACATCTTTGAGTCTTCCGATCCACAATCTTGGGATATTATTCGATTTGTGGAGGTTGCTTTGGTTTCCTGAAATATGGTTCTGTAGTTTTCCATGTATAAGTCTTTTGCTTTTTTGGGGTTAGATATATCTCTAGATATTTCAGTTTGTTCTTGGCTATTGTGAAGGGTACTGTCTTCTTAATCTCCTCTTCCATGGTCTTGTCCGATGGATATAGGAAACCAATAGATGTCTGTTTGTTGATCTTGTATCCTTCCATATTCCTCTCTTACTGCTAGTACTCCTGTTGTGGAGCTTTTGGTGTTTTCAATGTATAGAATAAAGTCGTCTGAAGATTGTGATAGTTTCACCTCCTTCTCTCCTAAACCAGGTACATTTAATGATCTTTTGTTGCCTTATGTTGTTTGCTAGGACCGCCAGTACAATGTTGAATAGAAGTGGAGACAAGAGCAACCTTCTCTGGTCTCTCTTTTAAGCGGGATTGGTTTTGTCGTTTCTCCATTGACTATGATGTTGGCTATTGGTTCTTTGTAAATAGCTTGAGGAATTGTCCTTCCATTCTTATTTTCTTGAAGGCCTTAATTAGGAATGGGTCTTGGATGTTGTCAAATTCTTTTTCTGCATCTATTGATATTGTCATCCAATTCTTATCCTTTTTCTTATCAATGTGGATAATAATATTGATTGACTTTCACATGTTGAACCATCCCTGCATCCCTGGAATAAATAACTCCTGATCATGATGGCTGATATGTTTTGTATAATTTTTTTATTCTATTGGCCAATATTTTCTTAAGGATTTTTGCATCTATGTTCATTAGAGATATCAGTCTGTGGTTCTCTATTCCTGTGGGATGCTTGCCCAGTTTGGGTATCAAAGTTATGCTGGCCTCATAAAATGAGTTTGGGAATTTGCAATTTTTTTACTATGTTCTGGAATAATTTTTGGAAGATTGGTGTCAGATCTTTCTTAAATTCTTGGTAGAGGTCTCCTGTGAAACCATGTGGTCTGGGACCCTTTTTCATTGGTAATTTTTTGATAATCGTATCTATTTCTTCTTTTGCTATGGGTCTGTTGAGGTTGTTGACATCTATCTGGGATAATCTAGGGAGGGACAGTTTTTCCAAGAATTTGTCCAGGTCTTCCACGTTGTCGAATTCATTAGAATACAGACTTTCATAGTTCTTTTGATTATCCCTTGAATCTCGTTGGGGTCTGTTGTGATTTCCACTGATTCACCTCTCATCTTGGCTATTGATGCTTGCTCCTTCTTTTCCTTGGTTAGGTTTGCCAGCGGTCTGTTGATTCTGTTGATCCTTTCAAAGAACCAGCTTTCTGCTGCATTGTTCTCTTGTCTTCTGACTCGTTAAAATCTACCCTGATTTTTATTATTTCTTGCCTTTTGCTTTGGGATGGGTTGTTCTGTTGACTCACTTCTAGTTGCTGGAAGTTTCATGATAGTATACCAGTCATAAGTCTCTCCTCCTTTTTAAGATATGCATTAATCACTATCAAAATTTCTCGAGTAACTGCTGTCACTGTATCCCATACGTTTTCTTATGTTGTGTTCTCATTCTAATTAGTCTACAAACTACCTAATTTCCTCTCTAATCTGGGCCAGTACCGATTCGTGTTCCAGAAGATCATTATCCATCGTCCAGGTGTTTGCTCTTGTTTTCCTCGGCATCCTTTTGTTGATCTCCAGCTTTATGGTGTGGTGGTCTGAGAGGGACCTCTGAGTGATCTCTGGGTGTTTGAATTTACTAAAGCTCAATTTGTGTCCCAGCATGTGGTCTAATTTTAAAATGAGCCATGCGCACTTGAAAAGAATATAATTTTCTGTTTTACATTTGGATGGAGAGCTCTATAAATGCCTATCAGGTCCAGTTACTTAATTGCAGTGTTTAGCTCTGTAGTCTTCTTGCTGAGGTGCTTTCCCAGTGATGTAACTTTTTCTGATAGTGGTGAATTAATGTCACTTACTATATTGTTGAGTCTGTGATTTCTTCTTCATTTTTTCAATAGTTTGACAGATTTTGCAGGTCTCTTATCAGGCATGTGTATATTTATTATGCTTACTGGTTTCTGGTCTACTGACCCTTTGAGCCTTATGTAATTAATGCCCAACCTTGTCTCTTCTTATGGTTTGCAACTTGAGGTCAATTTTGTCGGCGATTAGAATCACAAGCCCTGCTTTCTTTTTTTAAGTTGTAATTTGCCTGGTATATTTTCCACCAGCCTCTATTTTTAGTCTATTTTTGTCTGCGAACTTAAGATGTGTGTCTTGCAGGCAACAGATTTATGGATTATGTTTTCTAAGCCAGTTTGCTAACCTTTGTCTTTTAATGGGCGAGTTCAGGTCGTTGACATTTGAAGTTATTACCACCACCTGTGGTTTCATTGCTGCCATCTCGTACCTTTTGTGTCAGTGCCTTCCTAACTCTCTTCATATCAGTGTGCTCTTTTTATGTGGGGGTGGGGGCTTCATTCTTGTCTTCTTTTACTTCTGAAGCAATGTTATCTTGGTTATTGTTTTCAGTGCTGACTTCTGAATGGAGTTGTACTATATTCACCTGCTTGTGCTTGGTGAATGTTGGTTTTCTGACCACAATGAGTTGGCAAGGATTTTCCACAGGGTTGGGTGTCTTATGGCATATTATTTCAGTTTTTCCGTGTCTGGAGGACTCTTCCCTCATCGACTATATTAATAGATCAACGAGGTAGAGGATCCTTGGGTGGGCATTTTTGTCTTACAGCTTTCATAAGGTGTTACTCCACTTTCTCCTCCTCTTCATAATACCTGCTGGTAGGTCTGAGCATATTCTTACCTGAGCAGCATTGTATGTGACCAACTTTTTTGCTCTTGCTTCTCTTAACATTTTGCCCTTTTCCTTGAAATTGAATAATTAAACTATTATTTGCCTTGGTGAGTTGTTCCTGGGGCTTAGTCTAATTGGTGTCCTCTGTGCTTCCTCTATGAATATCTGATTCTCATACATTAAAGTGAGGAAGTTTGCTTCCAGGAATTCCCTTGGGAATTTAACATTTGACTTCATTATGTCTTGTTCTGGTAGACAAATTATCGGAATTTTGCTCCTATTCAGAGCATCTGACATTGTTCTCAGGTTTTCTTTCACCCCTGATTATCTTGTTTGACTCTTCCCCATATGTTGAAGTCTACCCAATTGTGGTAGAGATCGATGGAGCCATTCTTCTCATCTTCTAGTCTGTTGGTTAAGTCTGTGATCTCGTGTTTTGTTTCTGCTACCTCATCTATTAGTTCTTGTATTTCCCCTGGGCACGTGGACTTCATCTCCTCTATTGTGCACTTCATCTCCTCTATAATTGCACCCTTAGTCTGAATTGCTTCCCTCATAACCTGTATTACTCCAAGCAGCATTCTGCAGATATTTTTGTGGCAGAAAAAAATCAGTTTCTTCTAAGAGCATTGTTAGGTTTATGACATCCTCTGTTTTGGTTTTCTTTTTGAGGGTGCTGAGATATGTTTCTGTTTGAGTGTCATTTTGGAAGAACTCAGCGCCAAGTTCCTTGGAGACCAAGGGAACCTGAGCTCTTTCTCTGTGTGACTATAAGAATTTTTGTAAGACCTATCTGTGGCCTCCTGTAGTGGTCAGGTTGCCTGCTATGTAGGGGATTCCAAGGTGACTCAGTGGCTGATGGCAGTGGGGACCACAGCGGCTGGGCCCAGGCAGCCAACTGTGTATATGTCAAGTGCCAGGCCTGCAGTACAGGCATGGACCTTGTCTGGATTGTCTGGTCACAATTTTCAGGCTTTAAAACTTCTCCTTGGAGCTCAAAATTAGTAAAGCCAGCTTTTGTCTCCAGTTGTAGCTATCAGAACCTGGTGACATGTCCTGTTTTTTTATGTTAAAATCCTAGGCGGTGCTCTGGGGGTTAGAATTCTGGTGTTTTGTTTTGTTAATGCTATGCTAATGGTACAGAGTTCTGGAGGCTTTCTTTTAAAGTTACTCCAAGGAATTCAGCCTGGAATTGAAAGCGTTTTTTAAAAACAATTTCCCCCCTTTTTTATAATGGCCTTGTCAGGCACCCTGGTTTCAGGGTTGTACCATTATTTCCCCAAGGGAAGGGAGACCAGCTAGCAGAGTGGGTTTTGAGCTGACAGGGTCTGAATTCTTCCCTGGCTGCACTCCTGTGTCACTCCTGGCACTGTGTTGCACAGCACTGCAGGCTCTTCAATTGCTGAAAATGAGTGTCTAATTATATGACGTCACTCACACTGGCAGGAGTGGAGTTGGGGAGAGGGGAAAGGGGCTGATGTAGTCACTCCATTCCTGGCTTCGGAGGAGAGCTGCAAAGCCCTAGACTGCCGTTACAGGACAGACAGCAGAGATGGGAACGCTGGTGTGAGCTCTTGTCGCTAGTTCTTGAAGTCTTTCCACAAGCCTAGGATTATGACCACTTTTAGACAGCAGCCAGGGGAACATACTGCTCACTGTTGGACTTGGTTGTTGGGAGGATGAAGGGGTGGCAGATGCCATCATGGTGGACTTGGTGAGTGGTTAATGAAACCTGAAGGCCGATGCCGTGAACTTACAGTGTGTCATCGAATTCTTGAATCGCTCCATGGATGAAAATTGCAGGTGGAGGTCTGAACCAGACCCTAATACACTGTTCTATTTTTAGGACCCAGCCTCCCAAAATTTGCTTCCTCACCTCTTAATTTTCTGGTATAACAACAGGCGCACTGGGTGGGTGCTTCTACCTGGACGCCATCTTGACTTCTCCTCAATAAGGTGATTTAATAAAAAAATTTAAATGCACAGTTTGGGGGGTGGTAAATCCTGTTTTTTGGGTGGCAAATCCCGCATATACCTCTTCTTGTACCAATACATTCATGGATATATTTGCCACAGTTCTTGGATAATTTTCCCTGTGCTTTTATTTTGTTTCTCCCTCTTCTGGAGTTCCTGCCAGACTTATGTTATTTCTCTTGATGTAGTCTCACATAATTCTTATACTTTCTTCCTGTTCTTTTTATGGGTCATTCTTATAGTATGGTTTTTAGAGAATGGTCTTTCAGTTCACTAATTTGTTCCTTCATTGCTCCAATTTCATTGTTTTGCTTCTTTCAATATGTTATCTATTTATAATATCTTAGTGTTACTCTTCTGTATTTCTATTTGTTTTTCTGGTATGATTTCTAATTTTACATTTATTTTCTCAGAATTCTCTTGTAGTGTTTTCCTGGTCTCGTTGGTTCTCACTTAGAAATTTCTCATGTAATTTTAGTCAGGATGTAACTAGAATTGGAGCCATCCTGAAGGCTTCTTTACTCACAAGTCTAAAGGTTAATGCTGGCGGTCAGCTGGAACATCGACATGTAGCATTTCTTTTGATTTAGACTTACATATAGCATAGTAGTTGGGTTCTAAGAGTGAGCATCCAAAACGAATGAGGTAGATAATGCATGGAGTTTTTTATGACTTAGCTTTGGAAGTCATAGAATTTAAATTCTGCTGTACTCTATTGGGTGAGGTTGTCACAAGAGTCCATTCAGATGCCAGGGAACTGAACCTAGACTCTACCACTACACAAGAGGAGAGTCAATATCAGACCACGAGAAGATTGTGTGACTGGGACATAATGAGGAAGCCACGTTTGAAAAATATAATGTGTCACAATGTCCAAGGTAAAGTTTTAATGACAGATGCCATCCTGGCTACAATGAAAGGTAAATGAAAAGATGATCTGGGGACATGGAGACCATGTCTGATCCCCTCTGACTTCACAAGAGAGGAGTTTTGGATTCAAAACCAACCCTAAACTGATTCATATGAGTCAGGAGTCAGACATACCCTTGCCTTCTTTCCTCCTTATCCTTTCTGTCACCAACCATCCTTCCCACAGCACTTCTCAGTTTTCAGCTTGGTGAGATAACTCTTTGAAAGGGCCACACAGTATTCATAGACCAAGTTCAGGAATATGGGCTGTATTAGGGAATTAATAGGTTACAGTTCAGGATTAGAACTGCTCAGGCAACAATTCTTTCAATCACGACAACCTTATCTCCGATGTGCCCATAGACATGCCTTTCTTTGTCCGCTTCTACATCGTTGACCTCTCAGCCATGTAGATTCTTGACTTCTGTCTGGCTCCTGCAGAGCTCTTTTAACATTGATGATGAATTCCCAAACGGCATGCAACGTTGCGATAGGTCTCAGCCTGAAGACACTCAGCTCTAGCATCAGGGATGAGCCAACCTAGCTCCCAAATGTGCCTGGAAGCATTACTCTGTCTCATGCTTTAGCTCTTGGCTCTGTAGCTACCACCTCTCTGTCAATTCCCTGGTGTCAGATATTTCTGTCCCTGGATCAAGGAGGTTTAGTGCACAGGGATGTCAGGATCCAAAGAACATGCTCCACTGCCAATCATTCTATTAACTGTTTTATTGATATATAATTCATATACCTTGCTTTTCAATTGCTCAACTATATTAAAAAGAGTTGCACAGTCATCACTACAATCAATTTTAGAATTTTTCTTCATTCTCATATCCACAGTTATTAGTTTCCCAACCCACCCCAACCTTTCCTGCCATAACTCTAAAAATTGTTAATCTAGTTACACTCTCTTTAGATTTAAATATCCTGGATTTTGTATAAACAACATCACACACACAAAAATCCCAAGCTAATGGGACAAAGAGGGGACTGGGCATGTGAAAGCATCACGTATCACTCTGTCACCTTACTGGAGCAGACTGCAGCAGAGGACAATCCTGGAGTCACATGGTAAGGAAGCAGCGTGGTCTGAACCCCCAAAGTTGGAGCGAATCAAGAAGGGAACATACCTGGATAAACAATCTGGAGAAAACAAGGGGACTGACAGTTCTAGGGAACATGTCAAAGGGGGAAGTGGGGTAAGGAAGTGGTTCTAACAAACTCAGGGACAAGGGAAAAACAAGTGATCCAAAATTGGTGACGAGGAGGGTATAAGAGGTCTGCTAGGGCTTGAGCAAGGATAATACTACCAAGAAGAAATACTGAAACTTGAATGAAGGCTGAGCATGATAGTTGGACAAGACAAAAGTAAAAGGAAATAGAGGAAAGAACTAGGAAGTAAAGGACATTTGTGGAAGTCTAAATGCAGGTGTGTACATATGCAAATATACTTATTTATGATGTTGGGGAAATAGATCTATGTGCATATATTTCTAGGTTTATTCGTATGAAGGTATCAGATGGACATTGTGCCTCCGCTCAAGTTCTCCCTTAATGCAAGAACACTTTGTTCTATTAAACTGGCATTTCATGATACTCACCTGCCTGACATGATCCCTGTAGATCAATGGGTGCATAAGCAAATGTGGTGATGAAAGCTGATGGTGCCCAGCTATCAAAATATCTAGCATCTGGGGTCTTAAAGGCTTGAAGGTAAGCAAGCGGCCATCCAGCTCAGAAGCAACAAAGCCCACATGGAAGAAGCACACTAACCTGTGTGATCACGAGGTGTCGAAGGGATCAGGTATCAGGCATCAAAGAACAAAAAAAGCCCACATGGAAGAAGCACACTAACCTGTGTGATCACGAGGTGTCGAAGGGATCAGGTATCAGGCATCAAAGAATAAAAAAATCATATCATTGGGAATAAAGAGGGGTGCAAATTAGGGACACAAGGCCCATCTGTGGGTAACTGGACATCCCCCTACAGAGGGGTCTTGGGGAGGTGACAAGCCAGTCAGGGTACAGTGTAGCAATGATGAAACATACAACTTTCCTCTACTTCTTAAATGCTTCCTCCACCCCACTATCACGTTCGCAATTCTACCTTACAAATCTAGCTAGACCAGAGGATGTACACTGGTACAGGTAGGAACTGGAAACACTGGGAATCGAGGACAGATGAACCCCTCAGGACCAGTGGTGGGGGTGGCGATACTGGAAGGGTGGAAGGAAGGTGGGGTAGATAAGAGGAACCAATTAAAAGCATCTACATTTAACCTCCTCTCTGGGCGACAGACAACAGAAAAGTGGGTGAAGGGAGACGTCGGAAAGTGTAAGATATGACAAAATAATAATAATTTCTAAATTATGAAGGGTTTATAAGGGACGGAGGAGTAGAGAGGGAGAGGAAAAACTGAGGAGCTGATACCAAGGGCTCAAGTAGAAAGCAAATGTTTTGAGAATGATGAGGGCAACAAATGTACACAATGGATGTATGTATGGATTGTGATAAACATTGTGTGAGGCCCCGGTAAAATGATTTATTTATTTAATTAATTTTTTTCCCAATAAAGTGATTTTTTTTTAAAGAGAAGAATCAAATTACATTTAAAAAAACACCCAAGAATAACAAAATAAAACACACACAAGAAACCTCAATCCAAAAGAAAGCAAAAGAAGAAAAAAAGAAGTCAAACAAGTTGAAAATGGGTCAAAAGGGAAAATAAATGGTCAAATAGTAAATTTTAACATAATAGTATCTACTGTTGTCCACTTTCCAATGCACTCTCTCTGAGGACAAGACTGTTGTGAGCCCTGAGCCAATGGAATGAGGGAATTTAATGGACGTTTAATCCACAAGAGGGCGTTGCAGATATTGGGCTTGCAAACCGAGTGCTCAGACTTTAAGCTCAATACAATCACCGTGTGCTAACTAAGGATTTTAGTATTAATAATCATAACCTGGGGATACTAAGAATATTTACCCCAGAGTAGATGGAAATAATGCATTTATTCGATTGCTTATTCTATTTAAACATCAAAACTCCATTTGAATCTTAGAAGTAGAACACCTTCCTCAAATGAAAACATTATTGATTTTATTTATTGCCTCTTAAATGCAAACTGGGTTCTCTTCATCAGTGAGCTATGACTTTCCAAACTCCTTCTATGATGGGCGTGTTTGAAGCTGCCCCTTGGTTCCATCTCATCAGAGGAACACTGTGCTGCCCTCCTTCATGTAATGTGCTGTTGCACAAAAGAATGATAATACATCATTCACATGTCCCTTTTGGCTATTATACTTCAGAAATTGTGGTTTTCTGAGCATAATGATTATGTTGTAGCCATACAGAAATGATGGACTGCTTCCTACATTAGCCTCTTCCAGATGGTGGTATATTGATAACCTCCATGGTAAGGATAGCATTAAGCTAAATTTTATAAGCATGGACTTATAAAGCAGAGGCTTAAAACTATTATATTCCAAGCCACTAGTTTCTGCCTCCATTTTTTTCCTTTTTAAATATCGTTTTATTGGGGGTTCTTATAACTATTATAACAAACCATACATCAAGTGTATCAAGCACATTTGTACATAAGTGGCCATCATCATTTCCTAAACATTTGAGTTCTTGCTTTCAGCTACTCTTTTTTCCTCCCTCCCCTTCTACCCACCTCATGACCCCCTGATAAAATCTAAATTTTTTTTTCATATATTACACCAACTGCTGTCTCCCTCCACCCATGTTTCTGTTGTTCGTGCCCCCAGAGGGAAAGGTGGTTATGCCAAGATCATTGCAATAGGTTCTCCCTTCCAGAGGAATATTGTGTTTTCATTGTTCATATACTGCACCCTGGTTAACATATCCCTTCCTTGTGATCCTTCTGTGAGTGGATATCCTATTGTGTACAGATAGGTTTGGGGTCTCTTCTCTGACCGACCTTGTTCTCAGTAATATGTTAGTTAAAGTTTTGTATCTGCTTACCTGGGTCAGGATTCTCAGTAGTTTGTCAGGTATGTAACAATATAATTTGGGTGTGAATTTTACAGCATGTAGATTATATTTCAAAAAATATGATAAACGAAAATTCTATATATACATATACACACAAACTTAAAGTTGGGACACTTTCAGTACTTTTTCTCAAAAAAAAATGTTCTACTTAGAAATTAATTAAGAAGATTACCAGTTGTGCATTTGGCCCTCAACCCAATCACACAGGGTATACACCAAACTCATGGCTGTTGAGTCAATTCTGACTCATACTGACCTAAGAGAGCAGAGTACAACTGCCTCTTTGGGTTTCCGAGACATTGAATATTTACAGGCGTAAACAAGCTCCTCTTTCTTCCACTCATCAGGTAGAGACCTAATTTCATAGCGTTGTAATCTGGGAACATGCTCTGTGGAATTTTT
>NW_022105908.1:21030907-21031738 GCF_000313985.2 Echinops telfairi | reverse complement strand
TGATCAGAAGACTGGAAACAATCTATCAGAAGAAGGCTGGAAGCACCTTACAGATGAGGGGGTCGGTCCAGGGGACTTCTTAGAGCCCAACCTCGGCATGAGGCTCTGCTCTTATAGCTTCCAGAGTCTCTCGGCTTGACTCTACACTTCCCTTCTTCCTCACGAACAGGAAGGCACCACAGCCCCTAGCGGAAATGGACAAGTGTGGGTCACTTCATTTTTTATTTGAGCAGAAGGCTAAAGTAAACCCCCTCATCTCTCGCTAATGAAAAGCCTCAGCTGAACTTTGTCCTGACCAGCCTTTGTTATCCCCAAGGCCAACTGAGTTTTATCATCACAATGGAATCCTGGCCTGTAATTGCCCTTAGGACAATTCTTATTTAAACTACTCTCCATATCAGGAAGGAGCAAGAAGTCATTCTCCCTAGGGCAGGGGTGTTTCTATTTCCTTTAAGAGGGAGCTTAGCTAAAGAGGAGATACAGGGATAGGTCATAACACAAGGTGCCTAAAACTTTACCTAAATCTACTTTATTCTTAGTTCTGTCAATACAACTAATAATATATGAGTCTTTAAACTTGCCTTTCTCTCTTTCTGTTCCCTGCACCCCGCTTGCTTCCTAAATGCTATAAAGGCCTTGTTAGGTAGTTTAGCTTAGGGACTGGGGTTTCCATTACCACATGCTCAGAAGTCTGAGCTACCCACCAAGAAAGAGTGGTACACTGCACGTGCTCAGAGGTTGAGACTTCCGGCTAGGAACGGAGGTACACCTGGGTGGGCGCTGCACCTGGATTAGCACCCTGATAGCCTCCCTACGGAATAACTGAAAAAC
>NW_022105908.1:21029017-21030288 GCF_000313985.2 Echinops telfairi | reverse complement strand
TTTCCAAATGTTCCTCACAGTGGAGGAGCCACAGATTCCCTCACAGGAACCCTGGGGAAAAGCCATAACTCCTGAGGTTTGGGACACAAGAGTACCCAGCAAAGCTAAGTATGCTACCCCTGTGAAGATTTTCCTAAAAGATCCTACCCAGTTTCCCCATCAACGACAGTATCCTTTATAACCTGAAGCCATCAAAGGATTACAGCCTCTTCTTAGTTAGTTCCTCCAATATGAACTTTTTGTCCCTGTTATCTCCCCCTGTAATACCTACCCCAATATTACCAATTAAGAAGAAAGATGGCTCTTATCGGCTGGTCCAAGACCTCAGGATAATAAATGAAGCAGTGATCCCAAAGCACCAAGTAGTGCCAAACCCCTATACCCTCCTAGGGGAAATCCCTAGCTCCACGCAGTGGTATAATGTCCTATAACTGGCACTGTTCATCCAATGGATGCCTTTTCCTGCATTCCATTGGATGAACAGTGCCAGTTCCTTTTTGCCTTTGAATGGTAGTTAGAGCAAGGGCCATCACAGCAACTCAGTTGTACTGTTTTACCAATGGGCTTCTGAGACAGTCCTCCTTTGTTCAAACAAGCAATAAGCCAGGACCTAGCTGGCCTTACTCTAGAGGGGGGGCGTGGTCTTATAGTATGTAGATGACCTCCTCATCTGCTTGGCCGCAAGGGAACCGTCCATTGCCCATACAGTATAAGTTCTAAATTTCTTGGCAGAAAGAGGTTACAAAGTCTCCAGGGCCAAGACCCACCACGTGCAACAAGAGGTAACGTACCTGGGACTAGTTTTCTCAAAAGGAAAGAAAGGGCTCGCCTCAGAATGAGTAAGGGCAATTGTGGAGCTGCCTGAGCCAGAAACATAGAAGCAACTGTGGGTGTTTCTAGGCCTCACAGGGTTTTGTAGAATCTGGATTCCTAATGAGGCACTCCTAGCAAAACCCCTATAAGAAAGCCTGAAAGGAAAGAGTGACCTAGAACCCCTACTGTGGGGTACGGAGCAGAGGGAAGCAGTAAACCAGCTTAAGACTCTTCTGCTTCATACTCCAGTGCTGGGTCTCCCAGACCATGCAAAGAAGTTCCTCCTGTATGCTCAGGAGAGAAAGCGGGTAGCTCTGGGGGTGCTGGTCCAAAAGCTAGGACCTCAGCCTCAGCCAGTGCCCTACCTATCAAAGAGGTTAGGTCCTACCTTAGCAGGCTGGCACCTTGTCTTCGTGCAATTGCTGCTGTGGCCCTTTTGGTCCAAGAGGCAGTAAAGA
>NW_022105908.1:21022400-21028857 GCF_000313985.2 Echinops telfairi | reverse complement strand
GGTAGCAGATTGTGTGTGGTTCTCAAATGGAAGCAGCTTTGTGATTGAGGGAGTATGCAAGGCCGGTTATGCCATTGGCTCCCTCGACCAAGTCATTGAAGCTAATCCCCTGCCCCCGGAAACTTAAGGCCAGCTTCCTGAACTCAGCCTTAACCCAGGGCCTTGAACTAGCAGAGGGGAAGAAACTAATGTTATTTACTAACTCCAAATATGGGTTTCTGGTTCTCTATGCCCACTCTTCTATCTGGCAGGAAAGAGGGTATCTTACCACTCGGGGAGACCCATTAAGTTTGGGAGCCAGACCAAGGCACTCTTGGAAGCTGTCCAAAAATCAGCTAAAGTGGCAATAGTGCACTGCCGAGGGAACCAGAAAGGGGACTCAGAAGTTGCTGTGGGCAACTTAGACGCTGAGAGCACTGCCAGATAGGCAGCCTTGGGCACCAGCCCCTCAGCCTCCAAATGCCCAAATTCTCCAAAACCAGCTCCCTCTTCCAGATTACTTGCCAGAAGAAGTGGAACAAGCAAAGACGCAGGAATTCTGCCTTCGACCTGATGATGGTGGGAGAAAGACAATAAGCTCCTCTTGCCACAAAGGTTACAGGGGAAAGTCGTGAAAGCCTTCCACAACACAACTCATCTTAGCCATAAACTCTCCTCGACCCTGCTCACTCATCAGTTCTGTGGGGCCAACTTAACCTCACCCATCAGGTCAGTAACTTCCCATTGTCTCACCAGTCAGACTAACATCCCCCAAGGGGAAGACTGGCAGATAGATTTTACCCAGGTTGCCGCTGTCCAGGGATTTAAGTATCTTCCAGTGTTTATAGACATCTTTACTGGGTGGATTGAAGCATATCCTACCCGCACTGAGAAGGCTCATGAAGTGGCTAAAAAATTCCTTGATTTGGGCTTCCGTATCGCTGCAGAGTGATAATGGGTCAGCTTTCATCTCCCAAACCACTCAGGCAGATCTCCCAACACTTGGGAATATCTTATCATCTCCACTGTGCCAGGAGGCCACAGTCTTTGGGGCAGGTAGAGAGAATTAATCAACCTGAAGTTAACCATTAGAAAGCTGACACAAGAAACTCAGATGAGCTGGAAAGATGCACTACCAATAGCTCTGTTATGTCTTAGGATTGCCCCCACGGCAATCTACGTGTTTGAGCCCCTATGAAGTTTTATATGAGCGGCCTTCTCTTATAACTGAGCTAGCTATAGACTCTGAGGGAGCCTTAATACAGCAATATACCACCCAAGTAGCCCAATGCCAGGAGGCAGTCCATCTGTATGGGCTCACTCAGACCCAAGGGAGGAAAAATTACCACCCTTGTGCCAGCCAGGAGACTTAGTTCTTATAAAAACTTGAAAGTATGGGTCCCCTAATTCCCAGCTTCAGCCTGGAAGGGACCTTTGCCAGTAATTCTCTCTATGCCCACTGCTGTCAAAGTGCCAGGGCAGAGTGCTTGGATCCACCATACACGGGTGGAACCCTGGAAACTGTCACCATCAGACTCTTCCAAGGCAGAGACTGCAGACAAATACTCCTGTGAGCCATTGGATGGTCTTAGGATGGTATTTCATCACCACCTCAAGACAGATGAGAGCTATACAGACGATTCTAACTCAGACCCTTCACAGCCTTCAGGCCAGTGAATGCTTGTACCCTGTTCCTGTATTAACAGTGAACCAACACTCATGCCTGTTAATCTTATGATTTTTCTATATTTCCTGTGACACTAACCTAATTTCAAGAGCACTGCTACCTCACAATCTTACCCTTGTCTCACTTAAACTGTTCACCTGTTTGTCCATTTGTTTGTTTTTCCAGAAGTTCTCAGGTTACCAAGGCCTCTGAACCAAGTGTTCCAGCTCCAGGACCACCATCTCCTGGACCACCTCTACCTTACCCATTCTGGGCCCTGAATGGACAACTCATTCCAACAGAGTAGGAATGGTATGGACCCAAAACCCCACTGCGCCCCTTTTGGCAGCAGGAATTAGCTAGAGATGTCATTGCACAGTACCCCAAATGTTTGAGTCCATATCTCTTCAGGGGGGAATGTTAGGTAGCTTAGTTTAGGGACTGGGGTGTCTATTACACATGCTCAGAGGTCTGAGCTACCAGCCAAGAAGGAGTGGTACACTGCGCGTGCTCAGAGGTTCAGGCTTCTGGCCAGGAATGGGAGGTACACCTGGGTGAGCATTGCACCTGGATTGGCCCACCTAGCCTCCCCGCGGAATAATTGAAAAAGGCAGGAGCTCGGGGTGGACCATGTGACTTTCTGACCAGCTTCTAGTGAGACTGCATGGGGTGAAGGGCCCTGCGGGTGCCTGTGTAAACCTGAAACTTCTTCTTACTCTCATAAAACTCAATTGGATTACAAACCAGGCTTCAGCATGAATTCTTTCTCGTGCAGAGCTAAGGACTAAGGTATATCTCTCCCCCAAGAGATCTAACAACCTCAGTCAAAAGGCTCTCAGGACTGCCATCCAGGCTAGCTTGATGTAAGAAAGACTACTCATAAATCAGCTTGGACATTGTAGCGGTCTTCATTTACACGAACCCGCAGCAGTGTTTTAGTGCAGCTATCAATTAATAAATGTATTCTATCATTTCCATTAACTAGGTGTGGGAACAGAGTTTTCAGAATGTACTTAGTTTTGCCTCAAAGTTATTCTCTATTAGTCAATGTCTGAACAATTCTTGGGTTCCACATCAAAAAATGCAAATCCATTGCCAGCGAGTTGATTTTGCCTCAAAGCAACACCATGTGTCACAGAAGAGAACTGCTTTATAGGATTCTCTTGGCTGCAGCCTTTAAGGATGCAGATTGCTATGCCGCTTTCTTCCCTTTTGTCATGCCACTAGTGGATTTGAAGTTCAACCTTTATGTTAGTAGTCAAGCACAAACCATTTGTATCAACCAGGGACTTTCCTAGGTTCCAGACAATCGAGGCTCTTCATGATTATGAGGTTCGTACAACCTTCAGGGAGTGAAGAAGACATGAAATCTGATTGTGCAAGGAGAGGAGCAAAGGAATTATTTCAAGTCCAATAGCATAAAGAGAAAGGGTAGGACACTGAATGGACAACTGCGAAAAGGGAAAGGAAACAGGATCATTGAGCCCAAGTTCCATCAAGAGCAATGGTTCTCAACCTGTGGATCGCGACCCCTGTGGGGTTGAATGATTCTTTCACAGGGGCCACCCGATTCATCACAGTAGCAAAATGACAGTTATGAGTAGTAACGCAAATAATTTTATGGTTGGTGGGTCACCGTAACATGAGTAACTATTAAAGAGTCGCAGCATTAAGAAGGTTGAGAACCACTGATCTAGAAAGTAATACCAAAGTTAATCGGTTGTGTAGAAAAAACTTGGTCAATTTAACCAATAAAAATCCTCTAAGGCAGGCAACACATGAGGCCACATAACCTGGGCTGCACCAAAACACTAGCCCTGGCACCCGGAAGGGGATGGCTCCTCAAAGCAGAGTTTTCCTTCCAGTGACTGGGAGCATCATCAGCCCAGGTTCCAAGACCAACTGGTCTTCAGTGGGCTTGAAGACTTCACAGTCCCATCACCAGGCTGATAACTATCCATCGCAGCAATCCTTTAGAGCACATCTGAACTACCAGGCAACCACTGGGCACCTAGCAGGACCAGGGAGGTGTCCTCTCACCTATGCTTTGTAAGGTAAGCCAGTAAAGTCCCAGCAAGGGCTGGAACTAATGAGTGCAAACTGGTGGTAGAGGGAACCTAACTGAATTCTTGTGTGGCTTAAAAGAAACTTGACCACTGACCTGATTCTTCACTTGATTTGCTTATGCAGTTATTTCTTTAATCTTATGATTCAATAACTGATGTGTCCTGGTAATGATGATTCTTTATTAGTTCTGTCTAAAATGCTACATTTCCTTTCAGCTCTTGATTTACTTCAGGAAAACCCTCTCTGGGTACTTTGGCTTTTGTTTTTACTCAGATATAGAATTTCAGAGCCTGATCATTCTTCTTCCTTCTCTTGCCACCCTGCTTCTCACAGCTGTTCTGTGTCCTCTGTTCATGCTCAGACATTACTCATTATAATCTGGACTCCTGTAATTGTGTCCTAATGAGCTTCCAAATCTCCATCCTCTTTCCCACTTTGGATCGATTAACTCTCCAAACCTACAGGTCTGACCATGTCACTCTACTTATTCACAAATTACCAGTGCTCCATGCCTCCACTTGATAACGTCATATACATCTTCGTGGTTTTCTTACCTATGAGCCAGATACTAATGAAATTTAAGAAGAAGGCCCTGGATGAGATGGCTTCACACAGTGGCTACAACAGTGGACTCAAATATGAGAAAAACTGTATGAATGGAAGAGGACCAGGCACTGTTTCATTCTCTTGTTCTCTGGTCACCGTGAATTAAAGTGGCATTCTGGTCACCATGAATTCAGTGGCAGCTAACAACAAGATAAGTCAAAAGAAAGCTATCAAAATATCAGTAACTTCATAAGGCTCAACCTTTTATCATAATAGTGATATTCCGCAAAGTCAAATGGGTTGCAGTTCCCACATGCACTAGTTTCTTCCAAACAAACTATGTTTAAAGATGTTCCTGTGGGGCCGCCAAGATGTCGTTCCCCAAGTACAAGCCATCGCAGCTGGCTACTCTACCCACTACCCTCATCCTGCTGAATAAGAAGTATCTCCAGAATCCAGGCCCACTCAAATGGAGCAGCCGGCCATAAGATCTGGCTTACACAGGAGTATCTGCTTAGTACAACATCCCCAACCACCGAGGGCCCATTGAAGATCCTGCCGTGGTTCATTGGACCTATGCTAGATCAGCAAGTATCTATCTTAATTTCGGGCCTACTCCCAAGAACACACTCATAGGAGCGGTGTTTGGCATTGGACTCCTGGTGTTCTGCCATTACGTTTTCAAAACTGACAGAGACAAGAAAGAAAAACTTATCCAGGAAGAAAAATTGGATTGAACATTTAAAATCTCATATTAAGTTTGGTGATAATAACTGTATGTATTCCTGCTTAAATAAATCTTCTATTAACCATTAAAAAAAAAAGATGTTCCTGTGACCAGTAGATGTCTGCAGAAAAATTAGCTCCGTAATACACTTGTCTTAGATTCATTGGGATGCCTTCAAAAAACATCCAGTCAAAACAGTGACTTCTGAAAGAATCTATGGAATTCCGGGCAGAGAGGTCAACTCAGAAGCTAATGATAACTCTTTGGAATGAATCTCAAAGGTATAGACTTTGTCAATGATACAAGGTAATTGTGAGTACAATTATGAATACAATAATACAATTCTGTATCATTACATTTCAAGAATCCAATCACATTCATAACAGTTGTGCAGCAATCACCACAATGAATCCCAGGACACTCCTTTCCTTGTGCTCTTTGTTGCTTACTCCCCATTTCCTGACCTCCTCCTCCGCCATGTCACTTTGAGCCTTTTATTCCAGTCGTTGTCTCTATAGTTACCTATCCTGTGTTTCAAATACAGAAAAAGACAGACTATTAAGATCTCCCCAAAAAAGGCCAAACAATAATGACAGAATGAAATAGAAAAAATCTCAATCAGAAAAGGTTCTAAGAAAATTGAA
Organism: Echinops telfairi; assembly: GCF_000313985.2. Taxonomy (NCBI): domain Eukaryota; kingdom Metazoa; phylum Chordata; class Mammalia; order Afrosoricida; family Tenrecidae; genus Echinops; species Echinops telfairi. The sequence continues at coordinate 21,023,228 of NW_022105908.1, read as the reverse complement.
AAATGCAGGTGAGAAAGGGGACAGGAAAATGTGGGAAGGATTTCTCTCTCTCTCTCTCTCTCTCTCTCTCTCTCTTTCTATCACAAGATACCTGCTCATTCTTCCAGGGGAGCAAAGGCTATCTTAAGAGAATTTCATTGGGGAACGGTGCCCCATCCACCCTACAGATCTTATCTTGCCCCTGACTTTTTTCATTCCTAAAACCCAAGAACACTTAAAAGAAACACAATTGGAATCGTCTGAGGATGACCAAACTGAAGATTTTCCAGGATGTAAATGGAAGCGTGTAGAAGGTTTAAAACTTGCTGCCATTGAGTCAATGCTGATTCACAAGCGACTCCCTGTGTTTCTGAGACTGTAATTGTTTATGGGAGTAGAAAGGCCAGTCTTTAAATACATTAGAGTTTTTATTTATCTTTTAATTTTTGTTGTTTTATCTCTTTTTGATGAATAGAGAGTGATCTCTGTATTACTTGATAGGGAAGTAAGTATGTTACCTACTTCTCAGAGAACCACTAGCTGCTGTACAGGATAAAGATGTGGCAGACTGTAAAGACCTTAGAAACCCTCTGGGGCAGTTTGACTCTGTTCAAGAGTCACTGGGAGTCAGAATTGACTCAACCACAGCAGGTTTGATTCTCAGCCTAATTCGTTTTCGTAATCATTTTAAAGATAATTGTTTTTCAAACATGAGGATGTTAAGACTACACATTTTCCTCTGTTTTACTTTGGTCATAATCTGTAAAGTGTTATAAATGTTTCATTATAATTCCTACACTAATAAATCAGTATTTTAGGATTTACTCAAGAGGGTTTAAAACGTTGGGC
>NW_022105908.1:21020020-21021992 GCF_000313985.2 Echinops telfairi | reverse complement strand
AATGTTACCATTAATTTAGCCAATCTATAGAATTTAAAACACTGAAGATATGGATGTTATATTAAAGTGTGATGAAGAAAGCAAATAGGACCCAACTATCAGAAAGAATAGCTTCTAGGGTCTTAAAGCCTTGTCTTAAAGTGAGGTATCAGCTAAGTCCACATGAAAGAAGCACACTAGCCTGAGTGATCCAAGGATTGTAAATAATAAGATCTAAGCTGGAAGAGGAAATAGTTTTAGAGCTAAAATTCTGAACACCCAGTTTGCAGAAAACTATGGATGACATTGGAAGTCCAAAACCCATTTACAGGGTTTCACTCGCATATTAAGCTTCTGGTAAATCCCCTCTGACTATGAACCAGAGATGAGAAAGGCCCTTTTTGTCTGACAGAATACATTCTAGTATAAACTACTGCAGTGGTAGTTCACCTTGTCCCATTGAGACACTTTGTCATTGATCTCCCTCTTGACCAAATGAATAAGCTTTCCAGTTTTTAAAATTTTCTGCTTTGCTTCTGACTGAGATTTTTCTGTTTCATTCTGTTATTGTTGTTTGGCCTTTTTTTTTTGGGGGGGGGGTGTCTTATTATTGTATGTTTTTCTGTATATGAAACCCAGGATAGGTAACTATAGGGATAACGACTGGATTAATAGGCTCAAAGTGACATGGTGGAGGAGGAGGTCAGGAAATGGGGAGTAAACAACAAAGAGCACAAAGAAAGAAGTGTCCTGGAACTCATTGTGCTGATTGTTGCACAACAGTTATGAATGTGATTGGATTTTTGAAATGTAATGATACGTACATTGTATGTCAATGGAACTGTTAAAAATTAACCTTTTTTAAAAAAAAGTAACCTTTTTTTAAGGTAGTTATTTCTCAAGAGTAAGTGTAGGTACCCAATTCTCACTATTAAATGCTCTAATCAAGATCACAATAGAAGGTCCTGAGCAGAATAGGAGAAAAATGTAAAACAAATTTGAAATCTTAAAAAAAACAAAAACAAAAAAAACCACTTGTTTTACTGGATTGATAGAGACTGGTGGGACCCTGCACTGTGGCCCGTTAATGGCCTTCAAACCTGAAATGAAAATCCCTACGGATCACCTTTCAGCCAAGCAGCAGACAGTCCTAGAAAGGCACAATGATACTCAAACAAACAAAACCAAAGGGGTCGGATTTGCCACAAAACAAAGCTAGAAGGCAGAAAGGAGCAAGAAAAGATGAATAAATACACAAATACACAAACCCAGAGAGGACAAGGTAAGAGTGCTATTACATTGAGGGAATTGCAGCTAATGCTGTGAAACAAAATGTGTTTACATTGTTGAATGGAAAACTAATTTGCTCTGTAAACTTTCACTAAAACCATAATTTGAAAAAGAACAAAACAAGGTAAGTGCTAGCAAAAATGGCTTACGGAGGAGTCAGAACTGTTAGTTGTCAGAAGCTTTTCAAAACCAAACTTATTGCCCTCTAGTCAATTCCAACTCCCCTCACTCCCATGGGGCAGAGAAGAAGTGCCCATTGGATTTTCAAGGCTGTTAAACTTTGGAAAAGCAGATAAATGTGTCTTTTTCCATGAAGAGGCTGGTGGGCTCACATTGCGACTTTTTTTGGTAAACGCTTTACTTTTTTTTCAGGGCTTTACCACTGAGACACCAGGGCTCCTGTAAACAATTAAAGGCAATATTTTGGCTTTGATTTTTAACACACACCTACGTTGTTGTTAGGTGTCAATGAGTCCACTCCAAATCATAACGACCTTATTTACAGCAGAACAAAACACTGCCCAGTCCTGACAGCCTCACAATTGTTCTGTTTGAGGCCATTGTTGCAGTGAGTGTCAATCCATCTCTGTGAAGGTCTTCCTCTTTTTAGATGCCCCTCTACTTTACCAAGTATAATGTCCTATCCCAGGGACTGGTCTGTCCTAACAACATGCCCAAAGTACATGAGACAAGAAGCCTTGCC
>NW_022105908.1:21017474-21018996 GCF_000313985.2 Echinops telfairi | reverse complement strand
GGGCACAAATATGGATTTCTTCCAGTCAGTTGGCCAAGTAGCTCTCTTTTAAATTTCCTGGCATAGACCAGTAAGTGCTTCCAGTGTTTCCTCAGCTTGTTGAAATATTTCATTTGATATTCCATCAGTTATCAGAGCTTTGTTTTTAGCTAATGCTGTGAGTACAGCTTGAATTTCTTCCTTCAGTACCATTGGTTCATGCTCATATGCTACCTCTTGAAATGGTTAAATGTAGACTAGTTCTTACACATATGAGAGGGCTTCAAAAAGTTCCTGGAAGTTTTCCATTTTATTTAAATTCAGTTTTTCCATGTACTTTGTAAAGCCCCTCCCTTCATATATTCAACTCAGAATCTGAAATTCATTGCCATCAAGTTGATTCCAACACACAGTGATTCCATAGGAGAGGGTAGGGTCTCCGAGGCTGCAGATCTTTACAGAAGCAGAACGTCTCATCTTTCCCAAGGCGCTGCTGATGGTTTCAAACTGCTGACCTTATGCCTAAGAGCCCAATGCATCACCATTACACAACCAGGACTCCTTCCCTTGTGTATTCGTTTCATTAAAAACAGTGTCTGCTCAAAGGATTTTACTCAAGGCCCAAAGATAAATGTGTTGTCACACTGATAGAGCCACTCATGACTGCTTTTTCTGTTTACCTGGAATGGTCCAAATGAGTTCAAGCCAGTGCCACTCAAAACCACTAATAAAGTTGCATGCTTTTTATTAAAAGGAAAATAAGAGAAACATGAGGTTTCTATTTTATTTTGTGTTATGGAGTTTTTGTGTCCAGGTCCAAGATTCATTCCAGTAAACTACTCATTAGCAATCTCAACTCAGTGATCAGATTTAAACTAATAAGGGTAAGACTTTGTCTTCAGTTCTCCATAGCTCTGGGAGTTTTCTAAGTCTAGTCAACTATTATCACAACCAAGAAATTCACTCCCATTGAGTCAATGCCAACTCATAGTGACCCTATACGATTGGGAAGAACTGCCCCTGTGAACTTCTGAGACTGCAACTCTTTATAGGATTAGAAAGTCCTGTCATTCTCCTGAGGAGTGACTGGTGGTTTTTAACTGCTAACCTTGCAGTTGGTGGCCCAACATGTAACCACTATGCAACCAGGGAGACTCTATCACCCAGCACTGTCTAATTTTCCCTCCAAAGTAACTGTGTTAGTCTGGGTAGACTAGAGAAACAAATCTAGGGAGACACTCATCTGTATAAGGGAGAGTTTTATATAAAGTTTAATTGTGCACTAAGAAAATGTCCCAGCCCAGTCCAGATGAAGTCCTTAGGCCCAATTTTAACCCATATGTCCAATACCAATCTATAAAGTCCTCTTCAGAATCACAAAACACATGCAATGATGCCGAATGCAGGAAGATCACAGAACAGTGGGTTGGAAGTCTTCTGGATCCAGTGGTGTTTTAAGAATCTCAGGGCTGGCAGAGGTCTCTATGTGACTTCTCCAAGTGCAGGGTTCTGGCAAGGTAGGTCCATGTGGCTTCTCTTCAGG
>NW_022105908.1:21011359-21015213 GCF_000313985.2 Echinops telfairi | reverse complement strand
TACCCTTCCTCTTACCTCTTTGCATTGTCAAACCAACAAATCCCTTTGATCTTGAAGCCAGTTTGATGTTTCTATCACTTGTAGGTTATTTCCTGATTGACTCACTCAGATCGATTTCTGGAAGCGATTACAAGATCTAGAGTCAATGAACCAAAGGTAATCCGTGTGATTTGCATCATTTGAGGGGTCGAAAGAATACTGAGACAATAACACATATTAGATTGATCCTGAGAGGCAAGGACGGTGAGACGCTGTGTCACGTACTCAGGACATATTGTCGGCAGAGGTCAGTCTCCGGAAAAGGACATCCTGCATGGAGAAATGGAGTATCATCCACAAAGAGGACGACCCTCCACAGATGAATTGACGCAGTGGCTACAGCAATGGATACAAATATAAAAACCTAACAATTGTGAGGCTAGCTCAGCACAGGGCTGTGCTTCTTTCTGTTGTGCATAGGGTGACTGACAGTCAAAACAGGTCAGACAGCACCTAAGACCAGTAACATCAACAAGACCGAGACAAGTGCGTTCCTGAGGGAACTGTCTGCAGCCCTCCACTGATCATGAAGCATGTTTATACAGGTTTTATTTGGAATAAACATGTGCATTTATGCACTGAGATCATAGTAGCAATGCTTTTTTTACTTGTCTCATATTTTTGCACCATTTTCTTAACGGTTGCTGTAGGATCTACCATACGCATCTTAACAAAATCCACTCCAGAATTACACTAATTTAATTTCAGTAAGATGTAGGAGCCCAAACTAGACTCAATAGCAGTGAGTTTGGCTCTACCAGTTTTCCTTTTTACTGTTATTATTGTTGTACATATTACATCAATATAAAGCATGAAGTCAATAATACATCACTGTAATTATTACTTTGTACAATGTCTGTCTGTCATAGAAGCTAATAAAATGAAGAATTACATATGTTTGCAGAGCTTGTTATATTTATTTTATTATTCACAATGTCTGTTCCTCTTCATTTGTTCCTAAGGGCTCAAGTTACTTCTCTGACATTATTTTCACAAGACAATGATTCGGGGCAAAACAGAGCAGCAAGAGGAGCAAAGCAACGAAGTCCCCCAGTAATCCTGAAAACAGACTTTGGAATCGGTGAGCAAGGGCTTGGCACCTCACCAGACCCGACTGGGAAACATTCATAAGGGTCAGCAGAGAGACCTGTAATGATTTATGGATTTTTTTTTCTTTTCTTATGTCTATCTATATAAGATAGGCAGAAAAAAAAGAAAAAAAAAGATAGGCAGAATAAGCAATCCCAGGGAGAAAACGGAGCCAACTGTTCAGGGGAAACAAGAGGAGGATGTGGGGAGCCAACAAACCCAGGGACAAAGAAACAAGAGATCTAAAATCAGTGGTGAGGAAGGCAAAGAATGCCTGATGGGGTTTGATCGTGCAATGTAGCTGAGAGGAACTACTGAGAGCCGAATGAAGGTTGAACATGATAGTGGGGCAAGAGGGAAGTTAAAGGAAATAGAGGAAAGATCTAGGAGACAAAAGACATGTATAGAGGTATAAATATAGGCATGTGCATATGTAAATATAATATATACCTATAGCATATAGATCTATGTACATATATTTAATTGTTAAATATTAAGATAGCAGACAGACATTGGGTCTCTACTCAAGTACTCCCTCAACTCAAGAACACTTTGTTTTAATAACCTGGCATTCTGTGATGCCCACCTTCTTGACATGATCACTGAAGAAAAATGGGTTCATCAGCAAATGTGGTGAAGAAAGCTGATCGTGCCCACCTATACAAGATATAGTGTCTGGGGTCTTAAAGGCTTGAAGTTAAACAAGCGACCATCTAGCAGAGAAGCAACAAAGCCCAAGTGGAAGAAACACAGCAGCCTGTGTGATCATGAGGTGTCAACAGGGTCAGGTATTGTAGTAGCTCTAGGAAAACCTTAAATAGCCTTGACAAGAGTGAAGCCATTTTGAGCTGATAGAAGCCATTATGAATTATAAATGAACTAGCTATAAACTATAAATAAAATAGCTGATATTAGGGAGTCAGGCTGTGCTGACAAGCGCAACAGACTGTACCAAAGGAAATGTATGTTCAGAAGCTTGGAAGAACTAAGAACAGTTATTTTTCAACTAAGAGAAGTTATTGTTCAACTAAGAATGGCTAACTACAATATCCTGCTTCTGTACTCGGATTGCTTGCATACCTGCACATTGCAAAAGTATAAAAACCTTTGGAAAATTAGGCAGGCCACTGCTCAGTCTCCTCTCAAAGAAGGCTGATGGTCCCTGTGCAGGTAATAAAACTTTTTCTTTTGAACTTGTCAGCGGTCTGGGTTGTTTTCTTTCTGGAAACGGACAGTAGGCTATAACAGTATCAGGCACCAGAAAACTCAAAACAAACAATTATATCGATGTGAACAAGGGGGGTCGGAGTGGAAACCCAAAGCCCATCTGTAGACAGATGGACATCCCCTCACAGAAGGGTCACAAGGAAGGAACAAGTCTGCCAGGGTGCAGCACAGCATCAATGGAAGACATAACATTCCTCTAGTTCTTTAATGCTTCCTCTCTTCCACTACCATAACCCTAGTTCTACCTTATAAATCCAGCATGTACACTAGTACAGATAAGAGCTCTGGTCACATGAAATAAAGGACACAAAAACCCCTCAGGAAAAGTAATGGGAGTAGTGATACCATAAGGGAAAGAGGAAGTGGGAGAAGAAGAGGGAAAAGGGAGGAACCGATCACAAATATTGATGTATAACAACCCCCGCGCCCCCACCAGGGGGGTGAATAACAGAAATGTGGGTGAAGGGAGACAGCAGACAATGTAAGGTATGAAAATAATAATCACTTAAAATTTATCAAGGGGTCACAAGAGTGGGAGGGTGGAGGAGGGAGGGAAAAAAAGAGGAGTTGATAACCAAGGGCTCAAGTAGAAAGAGAATGCTTTCAAAATAATGAGGGCAACATATGTACAAAGGCGCTTGATACAATTGATGTATGAATTGCTATAAGAGCTGTAAGAGCCCCCAATAAAATTATTTTTTTAAAAAAGAAATGTAAACTCTCAGGCCCACCCACCTCGTATCAGAAACTCCACAGTTGGAGTTCACCCTGTGTTGAACAGGTAAAACAAAAAAGAAAGGGAAAATGACTCAGAACTATGCAGGGGAAAATTATTAAAGAAATAAGAATGTTGCACTAAAATATATTCATTTAATGCCAAAGGAAGAAGCTAGAAGAAATAGAGAAAATACAGGACATTATATTTAGAGATGTAAAAAAACACCTCACTGCCATCAAGTCTGTGCCGACTCACAGTGACCCTGTAGGACAAGGTAGAACTGCCCCAGTGAGGTTCTGGGAGTAGAAAGGTCCCATCTCTCTCCAGAGGAGCAGCTGGTGGTTTCAAACTGCCAACTTAGGGATCACAGTCCAACTCATAACCACACCACCACCAGAGTTCCCCAACTATTTAGATAACACAGTAAAAGGGCAGTCATAATTCAAACTCTACCAATAGTACCACCAAATGTGAATGAATTAAACAATCCAACGAAAAGGCAGCGGTTGTTAGACTGGACAAAAAATAAAATAACTATATGCTGTCTACAGGAGCTACACTTTAGATTCAAAGGTACAAATGGACCCTAGGTTTCACATACGGAAAAACGGAAAACATGTAACACAACTTCAAGAGGCAAATTCCCTTTTGATGTCTGCCTTTTAAGTTGAATTTGTACGTAAATCAGAACAATTAGGGAGAGTTCCAATCTCACATCAGTTGGTTAAATGTTTATCTTTGGATATACTATGTGGTATACCTTTCTATACATGAAAACATT
>NW_022105908.1:21009613-21011129 GCF_000313985.2 Echinops telfairi | reverse complement strand
TCTACAAACCGTGGTATGTGACCAGAGGCTTAGGTGTCCACGATGCCATTTGCCCTCTTCCTCTGTTACAGTCTCAAGGGCAGATGTATAGGGATTGGTTTGTAATTCCCCGTTGTATGTAAGGTAGATGATATAAACATATTAATATCATTACATGTACGTGCTTTTTAAACTGGCTTTTATAATTACATAATTACTTTTACTGGTCTTTTCTATTTTTCATGTCAATTTTCATTTCCTGCTGAATTTTCTTACCTGGAGAGCTTCTTATAGCATTAAAAAAATTATCTACCTTCTTATTGAGAATACATATGAAGTGAATAATTTCCAATATGCAATTCAGTAACTATGAGTATATTCTTCATCTTGTACAACATTCTCACCCTCCTCATCCAAGGTGTTTCTCCCATTAGCATACACTCACAGCCTTATAAATAATATCCTGTTTAATTGCTCATCTGGTCCTATATAGGTAAAGAAGCATAATTATCAAGGCAGACCTTCTTTACAAGTGGCTTTAAAAATAATTCAGGTTTTCAGTTTGGTTGAATATTTCAGGTTTAAAAAATTATCTCAGGGCAATAGTTTCAGGAGTTCACGCAGTCTACATGGCCACAGAAGATCTGAATTCCATGAGAATTTGAAATTCTGTACTACATTTTCCCATTTATGATCAGAATTACACTCTCACAAAACCTCTAGCATTTACTTTATGTAGGTCTGCTAGCTACAAAGTGTCTGTTGTTTGTTTTTCACCTGGTATCCTGTCAATAATTTTCCCTTCAGGATTGAAAAATCCTTTTTCTGGAGATCAGATTCCTGGCTGGCAGACGCTCCTTCAGGTACCTTCTGGCCTTCGTGGTTTGTAATGAAAAGTTAACGGCTGCTCTTACTAGGGCTCCCTTGGGTGTCACAAGTCATTTTCCTCTTCCTTCTTTTAAGGGTTTCTATTTGTCTTGGGTTTCTGATTTTTTTGTTTACTACAATGTGTCTGTATCTGGATCCCTTTGTATTTATCTTGCTCGGAGTTTGAGGAGTTTCTTGGGATGCTCAAGGATCACCTACAACTGGGTTTTAAAAATAATCTCCCTGGACTTTCAGATTCTGAACTTTCACCCCTGGAATGTCAACCCCATAGGTCCCGCTGAAAGAAACAATGGGTACTGGTGCAATGATTAAGGGCTCGGCTACTAGCCAACAGTTGCTGTATGAAATCCACGCTACTCCACACAGGAGAGATAGGCAGCTCGCTTCCCTAAAGAAATCCTACAGGGCAGTTGTCCTCTGTCCTACAGGGTAGCTCTGAGTTAGCACCACCCCATCTTACCTGTGGTGTCTCAGCCCCCTCTGCTGGCCCAACACTTGTCACCAACGCTTACAGCAGTGGCCTCATTTCCTGGAGATTCGCTGTGAGTTCTGTCTCTGAGCACTTAGGCTGTGATTTTTGAGAAGTTCGCCGGCCTCACAGCCAAGAGCCCTCAGGGTGTGTTTCATCCACCCAGCTTTCTTTCGCTCA
>NW_022105908.1:21006866-21008191 GCF_000313985.2 Echinops telfairi | reverse complement strand
CAAGCCTGTCAATCAAGTGGTAGCTTGATGACACTTCCTTGTGGCCTTTTGTATGAGTGAGGGACCCTGGAAACTGCCTCTCTCTCCTTGTCTGTCACTTTACTTTCCTCCTCGCTGGGACTTCACTGGGCCTCCGTGTCTGCTTCCAGGGATGGCCCCATGTGGACTCCTTGACCCTGACAGCTGTCAGAGCCCCACAGTGTTCCCACTGACCTTGGATCCACATGACTCACTGACCTTTGATCTCCCTGCTTCCTGCTCTACCTTCCAGCATTGGCTCTGTGGGTCTGAAGAGGGCCTGGCTAGCACTGGACTCCTGGACTTGAGTTGGACCTGACTGCGGCACCTTCCTGATGTAAAGTTGCTGGTTGCTATAAAGTCCTTTCCTAGATAGAGTGGGTGTCACTGGATATGGTTCTATAGGAAATTAGACCTAACACGGCCACCAAGGAAGATCTTTTGGGAAAATCTTAGGGATCTTTTTTGAGCTCTTAAGGAAGCCTTCCCTGATCACCTGTCATCATCAGCTCCTCCCTTCTCCTCATCCAGTGACACAGTGTGTCTCAGCACATTGTTGCCTTGATTGTGATTACTTAGGCCTTTGTCTTTGGATCAGTCTGAGTATTAGCAGAAACAGATGTCCATTCAAAGAGCTCGACTGAGAAAATTCACAAAGGTATGGATACAATCCATGGACCCAGCAAACATAAACAAAAAAAACTAGTAACAGGATGAAGTAAATATGGCCACAAAGTTTGAAGAGGAGACATTGTTGGGGCCTGGGAACAGTGAATATTTGTAAACATCGTTGGGGGAGTCTTTCTACAAAGGGGAGAGATAAGATGGGTATCTGGTAGGGAAATATTACTAACAATTCTAAACAATCGATTCAATGACAACTACTCAACCAGTTGCCATGGAGTTCGTTCTGATTTGTGGCAGTCCCCATGCAGTCAGGGGAGAATTGGGCTCCTTAGGATTGTCAATGGTTGAATTTTTTATCGTTTTACTGGTACATAGCTCATGGTCATACAATCCAATAGCTCCATCACTGTGTTTGACTTTTAGGCAGTAGATTTACAGGCCTTTCTTTTGAGGCTCTTCTGTGTGAAGTTGAGCCATCAATGTTCCATTTGGAGCCAAATGGTTAACCATTAGCACTACACATGAAGTGAGAGGCCCAGAGCAAAGGACCGGTAGCTCCAGACTAAAAGTAGCCACTCTCAAACCACAGGGAGACAATGTGTTTGGGGGAGGAGATAAATGCCCAGATTCTTTGCTCCTCCCAGCCTTCCATTTCCTGCAGGTGCCTCACGTTGACAAAA
>NW_022105908.1:21004026-21006210 GCF_000313985.2 Echinops telfairi | reverse complement strand
ATTAAAAATCATAGCTTGGATTTTTACACAAAACTGTGATGTTTTGACATTATAGTCGGGCAAAGTTCCACTCACTAATTTACTCAGCAAGACATGCAATAACACAATTTAAGAATGTTGTATGGATGAGCATTTAAATATGAGCCATGCTTAGATGAACCTAAATAATGATGATGAGTATTCAATGGCCAGGAAGACGAATGAATAGCATCTTTTGCAAATCTCCCATCTATTGAATGTCTGTGTCATTTCCATGCGTTTGGAAGCATTGTCACATTTCGTTTTTATTATCTTTAAATCTCAAGAAATTGATGATCAGATTATATTTACTAGCTACCTGAAAGTCTATTAAACTCAACATCCTTCCTCCACCAGCCTGGCCCACCATCAAGTCTTTTCACTCTTTGGCCTTCATTATATTTCATTTCATGTGAAAGTGCTATTTCTTTACTTTTAAATTCTTGTCCTTGCTCACATTGCTCAGCTGATATACATTTGTATTTCTGAAAAGTATTTGGGTATCTTGGGTGTGGATGAAATGTATCATAATTTCCCCCCATTAAAAGTCACAAGAACTTTTTCATTTTGCAACAAGGTTCTCATAAATAAATTAAATCATTAAGAAATAGTTTTTACTGCCCTTTGTCAAACTCTTGTACACCTTTGCCACCAGCCAAGGTCAAAACACTTGTAGAAAATGATACCAGCCATTTAGATTATACCTAAAAAATTAAGACTGCTGGGAATTTAACCACGTCAATGCCATTGCTTTTACATTATTAAGAGAAGAAAACTGATGTCCTTTAAAGATTTTTCAAGGTTAGGAAACAAAAAGAAGTCAGAAGGAACAAAGTAAGAGCTATGAGGTGGGTATCGAATGACTTCCCTTTGGAACTCTCACAAAATTGCCTCTGTTTGATGGGAGGAATGAAAAATGTGGGTGGGAAAGAACTCTTGGGTTAAGGCTTCCTGGGTGTTTTGCTGCTACAACTTACTTTCTCAAAACACTCTCATAATAAGCAGATGTTATCATTTGTGCTCCAGAAAGTCAACAGTAAAAATGCCTTGAACGTTCCCCACAAAACTCTTGTAATGACCAGCTCTTGACCAACCTGCTCTTGTTTTGGCCAGACTACTTCCACCTCTTTGTTGGCACTCCTTTGATTATGCTTTATCTTCAAGGTCATACATGCTATAATGAGATGAAACTTGCCTTTCATCGCTTTATAGTTCTTTAAAGAAATGCTTGTTCTCAGTTGTTTAAAGTTTTTGTAGAAGGCTCTGCTCTTGATCTGGGCACACCAGTTTGGATACCCAACAAACAGAAAGCTTGTCCGACTTTCAGTTTTCCATGAGAATGTGTAAGCTGATGCAACCATGATATGTATTGGTATTATAGTTTCTGATGGTGATCATCTTCCATTCTGGCACAAACAAGGTCAAATTTTCCCCACAAATTGGTGTTATGGTCTGCCACTGCAGGCTCTATCTTCAATAGTGTCTCACCCCACCTTCAAACCAGTTAATAAAGATGTAAACTAATGATTTCTTTGGGGGCACTGTCCCCATAAAGTTTTCATAAAGCATCAAGGACTTTATATTCTTCCATCCAAGCTTCCCTGTAAATTTGATGTTTGTTCTTGCTTTGATTTTAGTAGAATCTATGGTTCTCTTATAGGGGCCTTCTAAAAACTGATATGTTAGCCTTTTTAGTAGAACCTCAAACTAGATCCTCTTCAGGCATAACAAAGTAATTCAAGTTTCTTTTAGTGCAAAGAAAAAAGAAAAGAAATCCAAATACATATTTTTCACAATATGCATTTCCCATGAACTTTTTTGAACATCTCATATATATACATATACATACATATATATATATATATATGTGCATCAAATGAGTCAACATATGAGTGGATTTGTGCTGCCTTTGGCTACCAAGGGAGCATCACCAATCCACTCACGTCATTACAATGAACAGTATTTCTTCTTTACTGAGTACAATTGCCTAGCCAGTCCAACCAATAGGTGAGGATGTCTAGGGACCAGACAGAACCTTGACAAGGCCCACCCCGCTGTTAAATCCAGGATCCAGAATTTTAGCAGTCAGGTCCAGATTCCCTGTCCTGAACCACAAGACTTGACGGCGATCTGTGGTACACAGACTCTAGGAAGTAGGAACCTCTG
>NW_022105908.1:20993376-20996216 GCF_000313985.2 Echinops telfairi | reverse complement strand
ATGGGTCTGTTGAGATTCTTGACGCCCATCGAGGATAGTCTAGGGAGGGATTGTTTTTCCAAGCATTTGTCCATGTCTTCCAAAGTGTTGAATTCATTGGAGTACAATCCTTCTCAGTACTGTGTAAATATCATTTTGATTTCATTAGGGTATGTTGTAATGTCCCCTCTTTCATCCCTTATTCCTGATATTGAAATTTGCTCCCTCCTTTCTTTGGTTAGGTTTGCCGATTCTGTTTATCCTTGCAATGAACCAAATTTCGCAGCATTAATTTTTTCCCATAGTTTTCTTATTTTCCCTCTCCTGAATCTCAGCCCTGGTTTTTATCATTTATTTTCTTTTGCGATTAGTAGGATTGTCCTGCTGACTTTGCGTAGTTGTTGTAAACTTTGTGCCAGCGGGGATATAGTGAAGAGAGGGAAACAAAAGCAACAATGTAGTTGAGTCCCGATCCCCACCCTTGGAGCTGCAAGGGTTTAGTCCCCGCCCGAGGAGACAGCAGCGGTAAGCTGTGGCTGTGTTGAGAAAAAGGCCCTGCGCAGCCCTCCAAGAATGTGGGTGGATAGAGAGAAGAGATGGAAATAAAAGTAACAATGTAGCTGAACCCTGATCCTTTCCCGTGGAGCTGCAATGGTCCAGTCCCTTCCCCAAGGCAGGCAGTAGCAAGCTGTTGCTGTGTTGAGAAAAAGCCCTCCTACGGGCTCCAAATGGTCCTGGCTCCACAGAGACAGTGGCGGGGAAAAATGCAAGCCCCAGCCAGCCTCCACTGAGGTAAGCCAAAAGCCCCCAGCCCCTCAAACCCTGTGGGTCTGCCTACTTATCTTTATGATACTCCTCCTACATTCCAGCAGCATTGGATTTCCCTCTAAGTAACTGTCCTGGGATCAATTCTGTGGTGTCCCTCTGGTATGTGTCACTCCATTGCCATCTTCCCAGAAGTCCTCAAAATGAAGTATTTTTAGAAAGCACCAGAATTGATCAAAGAGTTGTAACACAGTGCTGAAGTTGTAATTCTGCTCCAGTTTTGTGATCACTAGGTGAGAGTTCCCAGCCCGCAGAGAGAGGAGATATGCCTTTCTACACACTCTCTTTTCCCCCAAAAGGTCCTGAACCTCTTCATGGGTTGGAGAGAGGAGGCATTCATGGTTCTTAGGCCGGTGTTGAGGTCTCCCCTACCCATTTCTTGGGATTTTTGTTTCTCTTTTTCTCCAAAGCTTGTGGGGACAGAGCAGAGCTTCTACCCAATACTGTCTGCAACCAGCAGGGGGCACACAAAACACTGGGTTGCTAGAGGGCCTCCAGTAATTTTTCAGTATCTCCTGGGAGTGTAGAGCAACAAGGTCATGCTCACTGTCAGGGAGTCAATTCTGACTCATGGCAACCCTGTAAGTGAGGGCAGAACTGTCCCTGTGGGTTCCAAGATTGTAACTCTTTACAGGAGTAGAAAGCCTCCAGAAATAAAGCTATGAACCACATTTCAGATGTCCATCTGTATTTTTATTGAATCACAGAATGATCTTAAGTGTAACCTGATTATAATAAATTTGAGAATTTAGTCAACAGGAATGGATCGTTTTCCAGCCTATAGATTCTTCAAACACTGTTTTGAATTACCTGGAGCCCTCATCATGGGTGTTTCTTCACTCTCTCTAGCAGTACACCATCGGCACACCTGGGAGACCTAAGGGTGAAGTATGGATAGGTGATCATTCTCAGATCTAAATTAAATACACTTCACAGAACTCATCTATGGTAGAAAGGCAAAACTAACCTTGAAGTACCTAAATTGGGATTATTCAAGTGATAAAGCACATTGACTTGACATGACCCCAAATTTGGTTTGGGGGTTCCCATACATAAAGAAGGGAGAGTAAGAGAATACAGATGCCCAATATAGTGTCACGAAGCTGAAATCAGGTATGAGGCATTTTGAGTCTGTTGGGGTTTAAAATATTAAAGACTCTATTTTTTATATCACCTTGTAGGTTGCAGTTAAGATAGGGATGTGTTTCTCTTATATCATCTCCACACATAAACATACACTTCCCTCTTTCTCTTCCCTATATCATTCTTTCAGCATTTCTTAATGAAGTACATATTTGGTACATATGCCATTGTGTCTGAGAAATACTAGTCAGAGTTGAACTATATAGAATTTGAACCAATGACCTTTCTTTCTTCCCTTCTTTCTTTCTTTTGGAGTTCACCATGGTCTCATTTTTGTTACTTTTTGCTTAGTTTTCTATGACTCATCATCAATTTGTCTCTAAACACAAACAAAACTGTAACTATCTTCCTAATGTCTTCACAAGTATAGGGTAATCGAAAGGTCCCATCATCTTCATGAAGACGTAAGCCTTGGAGCCTTCTGATTCCTTGGTGTTTTTTCTTCACTTGGTACTTCTCCTCTGATATCAAAGGCTCTTCTTACACAACAGGAAACATACTGACTTGAATAGCTAAAACCTTGTCACTTGATTCCCCCTCTGATACACATTGGGCCTGATTGGGTTTGGAACATTTTCTGCGGGATTATTTTTTTCATATTGGGGTTTATCGCTTATATATTTTGTCTTTGTGGGTCGCCCTCTTGAATTTTTGTTTTATGTTTTTCAGTATATGAAACCCAGGATAGATGAACCTATAGACACAACAAGTAGAATATGGGTTTGGGGCAGGAGTGCAGTGGGGAGGCATGGATAAAGGGGAGTTGATATCAAGGAGATGAAAAAGGAAGAGAATGTTCTGAAAATGATTATGGAAGTGAGAAATGCAAATTAAAACAGCAATGAGGTACCACCTAACACCCACAAAGGTAGCCCAATTCAAAAAATCAGAAA
>NW_022105908.1:20982964-20990777 GCF_000313985.2 Echinops telfairi | reverse complement strand
GAAGCAATTGTACAATATTGCTTGATGTGATTGAACGATGCATTGATATGATATCTGCATTAGTTCCCAATAAAATGTTTCAGGGAAAAAATTAAAATATTTTTTAAAGGAAATATATAATGTTACCCAAAAGAGTTGTATATCATTGCCTATGACTTACCTTACTTAGATGATTGGACTGTTGCCTGGAAAGAAAGTTCTTAGGATGTTTATTTTCTGAGTATTCCCCCTTGGATGAGAGTCCAAGAGTCATGCTCCTGACATGCCAATAAAGACGAGCCTCCCCTCACACTCTTCCCCTTAAGAAGCTGCTCCTCCCAGACTTAGACTAGCCCTCACTGCCTCATGATGGAGAAAGCGTGAAAAATAAACCCAGCAAATCTCCTCAGAGTTACTGCTCCTTATGAGCCAGTAATCAAAATGGGATGTTATTCTGGGGCATGCCAATGTTAAATAAGATTCTGGAAGAAGTTCACATGCTGAGAGATTTCAAAAATGTGTTTATTTATGTCAATAAAACTCTGGAGACTTGTGGAATGAATTTTTTAGTGGGATCAGCTTAACGTGAGAGAAACTCTATTCTCCGTTAGGCTGGCTTCATCAATATTTATGGACTTAAAGAGAATCTGCATTCAGCGATTGACTGCTCAATTACAGAAAGTCTACCTATGCACATCTATCTGGCTAATTCCAACATGTGGCTGGACTGGCCAACATGAAGTCAGACACCAGTCTAGAAGATTTAAAGGAATGTGAGGCACAATGAAATCTCTGGCAAGTTGACACCAAAGGCTGGAGAACGTAAGAAATTTGGATTCATCCATCAAATAGCTTCTGCCCACCCAGCCACATGCTACATCCCCTGAGAAAACTCAGAAAACTTTCCCTTGACCAGAATTGAGAAAACTATCATTTAATAAGAATTACATATTACTCGGTTAAAAAGAAACAAACAAAAAACAAACAACATATGTTTACACACATACTGGAATTGTCAGTATCTGTGAATTTTAATGTTTTGTCCAAACCAAAGTCAATGACAGCTTCTGTAAGGTATGTTTAGTTTAATGTCATAAAACAGAACGATTGCTCTGGAGAAAAGATTTTTGCCAGAGAATTTCAGCATCTTAAAACTTTCTGTCCAAGTGAGTAGAGTTAACCATAGATACGTGTTGCTTTATGATCTGACATTTTCAAGAAGATCACAAAATTATTACTGTTTAAATAGAAGATCAAAGGCATAAATCTGACTTGAACAGCTAAAACCTTGTCAGTTGATCCCCACTCTATGCATGCTGGACCTGATCTGGTTTTCAACATTTTCTGTATTTTTGTTTTGTTTCTTCAAATTGGGTGTCTCTGAGGTGGTATGTCATTGGAGGTCATCCTCTTGAAATTGTGTTGTGTGTTTTTCTGTGTTTTGGTACATGAAACCCAGGATTGATGAGCCTATAGGGACAGCAAGTAGAATTAGGGTTTCGGTGGCCGGGGAGGGGGAGTTGATGTCAAGGGGTCCAGGAAGAAAAAGAATTTTTGGAAACTGACCGTGATAGCAATTGTTCAATTCTGCTTGACATGATTAAACTATGAAATGATATATTTATTAACTCCCAACTGATAATCTAAAATCAATGGTGATGAAACCTATGTATTTACTTACTAAGTCTTAAATAATGGTATGTGTGTAGTGATTTATCTAGCCTATTAAATGAGTGTAAAGAATTTAGAAAATTTAATTTAATTTTGCCTCTTAGAAAAATCTAAAATCTTTCATGCACTAAAAATTTTAAGTTGGCATGTATTATCTCCCCCAGATGGAAAAAAATAAATCACAGAGATGATGCACAGCCATTCTTTAAATCCACACTCTACAAAAACTATTCAATTTTGTAAAGGGATTTGCTTTTGTTAGGTAAGTGAACGTGGATTAATAAACAATATGATTATGTCATTTTACTGCATAACATTAAAACCATCTATATCTTCATCTAGCTACATCTTCTTAACTTCCCTCTCCTGAATCCCCACCCCCCTTCAGCAAGGAAAGCGTGGAGGAGTTCTGGAGGAGCTTCTCCCTGACTTAGTACAGAGAAGATTTTTGTGTACAAGAGATAGGCTGTGACACTCGTGTAGGGGACATGTTCAGGTGTCCCTTCAAGAGAACTTATTACAGGGAGTATAGGTGACACAATCTCAAGCTGCTGAAACTTTGGATCCCTGAGGCCACGCTCTCCCATGTCAGTCCCAAACAAAGACTCATCATGAGGAGGGTGCTAGGGTCGGACCGGTCTTGCCTAATGCAGTGCTTTTTTAAAGCACAAGCTTTGCTGCGGTGCTCACTGTCCATCTGACCAAGAGGGTCCTGGAGCTTCACTCAGCCTGAGGCTCTTCCTATCCAACTTTTCCTTCTGTTCACTCTCCTACCCAGGAGGCAGACTTGCAAAGGGACCCAAAAGTTCTCCAGCCAACTCCTGCTTCTTCACCCTTTCTTCCTTCACAGGTATTTCCCTCAATAAGTATTTCGCATGTTCAATTTTAAGTTAGCCTTTGCTTCTAGAACTGGATCTGCCATAACTCCTTGAAGATGAATTTATAGACATATATTTACTATATTCATTCAAGTGACTAAGTATAATTTATGACCTGGCTTTCTTTACAAACACTATTATGTCAGTACTCTGGCAGTCATTTAATTTTCTCTCAGTATGGGGGATTTTTTTAAAGAACTCACACAGTTAAAATACTAAGAGTTTTAACTTCATTTGTTCTTTGTTTTTCCCTCCAGAGCATTTGGTATCTCTTAGCTTAGATGTTGGTAAGCTCTGTAGCTAATAAAATTTAAGTTTTGCTGCCCTTGGAATAATTTATTTATTTTCAATATCCTACAAACAGGGATCATCTCATATAACTGAAAGTTGCTTCCCAAAGAAAATTCTCTCCCTCTGTCATACATGGAGTGCTTATATCAATTCTGTAAGTACATACAGCTTTATCAAATATATTTCTTTATCATCATAAAGACCATAGTCTTCTCCCCATCTGAAGGAAAAATGAAAATCAAAAGACACATGCAAACAATTAGCCCAGTGGACTAACAGGCCACATAAGGACCAGTCTCCATGACTCTGAGACCAGAAGAACTAGATGGTGCCTGGGTTTCACTACCAACTGCTCAGAAATGGTTCACACTAGAAGGTACTGGAAAGAATGGGAGAGAAATGTGAAACAAAACCCCAAATTGTAAAAGAGACCAGGCTTACTAGTAGTATAGAGAGCTGATGAAGCCCCCAAGATTATGGCCTTCAGACCCTTCAGGTCTGCAAGTGAACTCAACCTCACGTTAGAATACTGGCCCGGCGAAGATAAAAAGGACAGCATTTATCCAAGGCCAAAGTGCAGAGGGTTATGACAGACGGAGAGACAGAAAGAAGAAACACAGGAGGATGGGGGCCAAGGAAAGGGACAGTGAAGGGATTACAGTGAATGAGTGAAAACAAAGTATGTGTGAACTTTTGATAAAGCTGGTGATCTGTTCTGGAAGCTTTCACCCAATTCACCATAAAAACATTGAGTAAGAAAGGAAAGACCAGAGCCTTCAACAAAATGCCAGGATTCTTTCATATACCTCATTCTCGATTGAAAATGAAAGGAGGCATTTTGAAGAGCATGCATTGTGGGAAGAGAGTATATTCCACATGCTCCTAATAAAGAGTCTGGAATGCCAAACTCTGGGGGTGGAAGGTCTTCACATTTGTGACTTAGAGATGAATCCCAGTCACATTCTCCTGACTGAAAATCATCCACAATCTCCCCCATAATAGTGCTGCTTTTAGGATGTTTCTTACAAGCATGTGGCCTGGAAGCGGTCATTAACAACAATCAGATTCTATTGTCTGCTCCTCCCAAAGCTCCCTTCTGATACTGATCATAGATTGTTCACCATGGAGAGAGCTCAGGGACCCATCTGAGGGGTGTCCAAAGTTAAGCCACCATCTTAACTCTAGTACCTGCCAATCCTGTTACATATATGTCGGCCAAGACCCCTTTGAGGGTCAAATGACCCTTTCACAGGAGTTGCCCAATTCATAACAGTTGCAAAATTACAGCTATGAAGTAACAACGAAAATAATTTTATGATTGGGGGTCACCACAACATGAGAAACTGTATTAAAGGGTAGTGGCATTAGGAACCACCATGCTACTCTCTGCCCACAGTGGTACGTATCTCCTTGCTGGGGCCTGCTATATTAGCCTGTTGGAGAAGATATTAGCCCTCTTTCTTGTTCTTGGTTTCATGGAAAGGTGAGCACCCTGCCTGCTTTGTCCATCTCATTAATTTTCCCTCAATTATACAACCACTCCTCAGGACCCTCTCAGTTGTTAAGGTTGGACCAGAGAATAAACCCTCTCTTTTCTTTCAAGGAAAAGAAGACAAAATATAAACGCATTTAGAAGACAAAGCACAGACCTGAGATCCAATTGGACTGATCCCTTCAGCAGGTAGCAGCCCCATCATTGAGAAAAGGTAGCTTTCTCAGGTGACAGAGAAAAGGCATTCTTCTTGGAGTTCTACTCCTGGTCCTGCAGCAGAACAGACTTCTGCCAATAGGCCAAAGAGAAAAGAAGTCCACTTCCTTAAAATTGTAGATGCACTTCATCTGTACCCATGAACACACATACAATGCCACCTATCAAAAGCTATCTGGTAATAAACAGCAGAATACAAAAATGACACTTTTCTTGCTTTCCAGTGAGTGGCAGAAACTGCTAGCTTTCCTTCCAAAGCCATTCTAAATTTAACCCCACAGCTAAAAGTGATAGCTAGGCATAAGGCTGGCCAGCTGCACAGCCTTTACCAGTCACCCTTTCCATTATATAGGGCCATGTGATTTAACTGACGTCCATGAAATGCAAACAGAAGAGATGCTGGATGCTTCCAGCTGGACACCTTAAGATCAAGCTATGAATTCCATTTCCTTCTGGTTGCAATTCAACTTTGATCATACGGACAAAAATAATTCCTTGTGGGGGAAGAAATAAAGGAAAGAGGAAATCTGTGTCCTTGGATTATGGAGTAGAGTTCCAGGTGACAATCCTAGACTGTTTCTTTCGAGAGTAGTAAAACTTCATTTGTTTCAGCAATTGCATTTCACATATCTGGTGGGTGCAGCGGGTAGCCCATTGGGCTGCTAACCACAAGGTTGGCGGTTTAAACAGGAGTTGCTCCATGGGAGAAAGATAAGGTTTTCTGTTCACAGCCTCCAATGAAACACACAAATTTCCTCTAGCTCTTTGGTGCTTCCTTCCCCTTACTATCATGACCTCAATTCTCCCTTTCAAATCGGCTTAGACCAGAACATGCGCACTACTACAGATAAGAGACTGAAACACAAGGAATCCAGGATAGATAAACCCCTCAGGGCCAACAATGAGTAGAGATACCAAGAGGATTAGGGGACATAGGGGGAGAAACGGGGAACCGATCACAGGATCAATCTAGAACCCCCTCCCAGGCGGACAAATAACCGAAAGGTGGGTGAGGGGCGACTGAGGACTATGTAAGATATGGAAATAATAATCTATAACTTATCAAGGGTTCGTGAGTGTGGGTGGGCAAGGAAGGGAGGGAGGGGTCAGAAATGGGGAGCTGATACCAGGGGCTCAGGTGGGAAGAGAAAGCTTTGAAAATTATTATGGCGGCATATGTGCAAATGTGCTTGACACACTGGAGCAATGTATGGATTGTGATGAGATGTGAGCCCCCAATAATAAAAGTATTTTTTTTAAAAAGATTTACGGCCTTAGAAACTCACCGTGGCTGTTGTTCTGTATGCTAAAGGGTCACCATGAGTCAAAATTGATGAAAGTCGGTTTGGGCTCTTTAGGGGTGTTGTCCAATATTTCAGTCTACTCTAATACGAAATATCTATTTTCTCAGCAAGATGGCTTTTTCACAGCAGACAGATGACAAAGATAGGCAGTATCTTCACCTGCACCCAAAAGAAACCCATCTTACTTTTCTTCGCATTTGGCAACCATGTGGATTCGTGATCCTCAATGCACTATTTTTAATTGATCCAAATCCCTTCAAAATGCCATGTGTTCATTTAGGCTCTCAACCTCTCTGTTCAAATAAGAAACCAAGTAAATATTCACTAGGAAGATAACGCACTCCTCACTCACGGGCATGACTAGGTTTCAAACACCAGGTCATTATGCAAACATAGGCCTTCGACAAAATGGAGGTTGACAGCATCACAAAATGGAGGATGAGGCCGCCGCCACAGCACCCTGTTTGCCCCCCAGGCCCAGCCCGCGCTCCGGGGCTTCATGGCCCCCAGTGTCCGAGCAAGATCGCACTGGCACCTGGCTCCTCCGGAAGGCTCAAGAGACAGCCTTCTCCTAGTTCCGAAATGGGCTCCTGGCGGCCCGCACTGCAGACCCCCTCCTTCACGTGGGCCAAGAAGCCGCCTAGCGGCTTCTCACTGGGCCGCCCAGGCGGCTGCAACTCTCGCGAGATGGGGCCGCTGTGGGGGTGGAGCCTTTCTGGTGGGCAGCCTGCTCAGCGCCTGCGCAATCGGCCTCCACGTGGGCCAGCCGGAGCTGCGCGTGGAACTGGTGCTTGAAGATGAGGAGCAGTTTAAGGCCTCGACAACCTGAGTGTCTGCAGCTGCTGGGCCCTGCGGGCAAGACAGCCTGGGGCCCGCAGACCTGCACATTAAAATCTGACCCTCCCTCCCAAACAAAAGAAAATGGAGGATGATTACTTGATTATGTAACTGCGAAACCACTGAGAATTCTGGTCCAGTCTACCGGGCACATACTTGAGGGAGGCACAGTTTAGGGCATGATATTCTATCTACCCTTTGACCCTTTCTTCCACCCCAAAACCAACCCCCAAATTTATGCCCTTGCCACATGTAAAACACTTCACTAAATTCTAAGTCCAAATTCTAACCTGGAGCAAAATTACTCTTCTTCTTTTGAAGTTTAGAATAACGAGGAAATTCATATCCATGCTTCTTCAAGTTTTCTCCATTCAGAAAAACAAAACTCACTTATTCCTTTTCTCTGAACTCTTCTATCTCACATCCTTGAATAAACAAAGGGGTCGGATACCACATACCTTATCCAAAAATTTAACTCTTCTATTTTCAACTTATATCATCTGCCCTCAAGGAAATAAACTCTAAATAAATCACTCATGTTTCAGCCTCAACTCTTCCATTTACTGCTCTTGTAGCAGCTTGAGGTACATGAATGAGTGGTGATGCTGAGTGCGATTTCCATCCCCCAAAGTACATATCTGTTGCCAGACGTCCCAACAATGTTTCAAAATAGAATAAACATGACTGCCATCAAGTCCATTTCAAATCATAACCACCCTTGGGGTGGAGCAGAGCTGCCCCTTTGGGCAGTCTTTTCAAGACTAGTAAGTTACCTTTCTCCTGCAAAGCGTCTGGTGCTCACCTGCTGACCTTGCAGTGAGCAGCCCAGTGAAACCCACTCTGCCACTGAGAACTCAGCAACAAGCCTGCTTGGAATACACAAAACGTATTCAGATCGCTGCACAAATGAAAATTACTAGACACAAAAAGGAAAGAATATACATAGGTTTTCTCAGATAAAAGACTAAGAAAAAGATACCAGTGGTTTCAGTTTTAGAATTGGAGATATTCATGCAGTCCTTCCTCTCCATTTATGTCAATTTTTTTAATTAAAAAGGAATGGGATAGCTGAAAAATGGTTTATGTAAATCCTATTGAGAGATACGTCTGTGTATGTAAGGCTATAATGCATATATATATATATA
>NW_022105908.1:20981738-20982849 GCF_000313985.2 Echinops telfairi | reverse complement strand
TTCTCCGTATTATGTAATTATCTTCCTTTTTTTTCTTTTGTGATCTGATACAATTATTCTATGTACTATGAAGCTTCATCTCTCTAATATTAATGAAGAAACTCTACAACACTCTCAGGTAACCCTAGAACTGCAAACCACAAGATCAGCAGTTCTAACTCACCCACTCAAAGATTAGACTATCTGCTCCAGTAAAGGTTCACAGCCTCAGAAATGCTGTATAAAGGTCACTGTGAATTGAAGTCAACATGATGTCAGTGAGTTTGGGTTGCTATTTTTTCTGGGGAGGAGTGGATATTAATGAGGCAATATTAGAGACAATTGTATTAATTAAGTAGGATACAATCTAGCGAATTAGATAATTTTCTTGAGTTAATTTCTTTGGAGATTAATTTAAATTATACAAGTGAACAGAGATCAGATATACTTTAGGAGCACAAGAAAGAAAAGCCAAGAGGTGAGTGCATCCTTTGGACCAAAAGTTCCTACACTGAAAACCTCCTAGTCTAAGGTGACCAGATTTTAGCATTGGTAAAGCGGGACACCTGTGGGACACCATTGATAAAACTCATATCCTAGCGAAATAACCACATGGCAGCCGGAAACTGTATACCCAAGTTTGTCGTGCATTCTTTCCAAAAATCAGGACTTTTTTAAAACGCCACAGGAAGCGAGACAAATTGTTAAAAATCGGGACTGTCACACCAAAAGCGGGACGTCTGGTCACCTTCAACCTAAACCAATGTGAAGATTGTTGCCAAGACACATGAAGAGCTGCAAATGCTACAGAGTCCACTGATGTTGAAAGGTGATACATCTTCCCCAAGAGCTGGTGCAGAGAAAGTGTTCCTCTAGAGTTGGCACCCTTAATTCAAACTTCTAACCTCCTAAACTGTGAGAGAACACGTGTCCATTTTTAAACATAGATGTGATGGTTCTGTTATAGGAGCACTAGATAACTAAGAAAATGTATGTGAGGTAGTTAGTTTATTGTGCCAACCTGTCCAATAAACACATGTGGGGTTAAGTGAAGGGCAGAGGAATAAATGGCTCAGTGAGCCTCACCTTTCTAGTTTTCAGGTATCTTGCTTTCTGATGGTCGGAATAGGGT
>NW_022105908.1:20977837-20978769 GCF_000313985.2 Echinops telfairi | reverse complement strand
CTAAGGGCGTGCAACAGAACAGCAAAGGGAGCAAAACAATGAAGTCCCTGGGGAATACCAATAATAGACTTTGGGGACAGGGCATGGAACCCCAGCAGACTCCACTTGAGAACACTCCTAAAGATCAACAAGCAGACCTGGAACTATTTATAGGCTTTTCTTTCTTTCTTTCTTTCTTTTTTGTCATCGGTTCTTTGGCTATTGTATTTTTGTTGTTTTGTTTTGCTCTGTCTTGTTTTTGCGCTTATCATTGTCTCTGCATGCCTACCTAGATAAGACAGGAAAGGTAAATAATCCAGGGGAGAAAACAATGGAACCAATGGTTGTGGGGTGGGGGTGGGGGACAAGGGAGAGAGGGAGGCGGGGAAATGAAATGGGTTTTAATAAACCCAAGGACAACAACAAGTGATCTAAAATTGAGAGCAAGGAGGATGTAGACTGTCTGATAGGGCTTGATCAAGGGCAATGTTTCCTAGAGGAATTACTGAAACCCGAATGAAGGGTGAACATTATAGTGGGACAAAAGGAACTTAAAAGGAAATAGAGAAAGAACTATGAGGCAACGGGCATTTATAGGTGTCTAAATACAGGCTTGTACATATATAAATATATTTTTATATAACAATAGAGAAATAGATCTATGTATGTAAATTTGTATGTTCAATATCGAGGTAGAAGATAGACATTGGGCCTCTACTCAAGTACACCCTGAATGCAAGAACACTTTGTTGTAATAACTTGGCATTCCGTGATGCTCACTGTCCCAACACGATGGCTGCAGAGAAAATGTCCCAGCCAGCCCAGGTTCGACTGCCCCACATGCAGCCACACAGCCTCCAGGGCTCATCCTGTGTATTCCAAAAGCCTTGTAGCCTCTAAGAAGCAAAAGAAGAAGCATAACACATGTGGTGAAGAAAGGTGATGCTGCCTGG
>NW_022105908.1:20974917-20977226 GCF_000313985.2 Echinops telfairi | reverse complement strand
GACAGACAACAGAAAAGTGGGTGAAGGGAGACGTCGGTCAGTGTAAGACATAAAAAATAATGATTTATAAATCATCAGGGTGGGAGGGTGGGGAGGGGGGTGGAATGAGATCTGACACCCAGGACTCAAGTAGAAAGAAAATGTTTGAAAGTGAGGATGGTGGTGGTGGTGGCTGCGGCAGCAGGAAACCTCGGAGGGCCCAGGCACCCTGCGTGCCCCTAGACCCGGCTCCCTGCTCAGATCTTGGCCCAGCCAGCCCGGCCCCCACTGACCCACGTGCAGTCACGCAGCACTCCAAAGGCCTCGCAGCCTCTGAGAAGCAACAGGAGAAGCAAACCCAGAATGTGGCCTCTGTGGCAAATGGAGACAGGAGGGACCTGGAAGAAGCCCAGGCAAGTGCCTAGGCTCTGCGCAGCAGCGGGTCAGGGAACAGGGGTGGTGCAAACATCAGCTGGGGCTGGGACTCACCACTCAGCGCCAACAGGAAGAGAGAGCCACGGGATAGTCAGGCCCGCACAGTGAAAACATCCCCTTGCCACGGAAGAGACAGCTTATGCGCACCTTGTTTGGGGACTCGCGGGCCCAGCTGGAAGCTGAGTGATGAGAGCACCATAGAACTACCTTGCAAGACGTTGAACTACCTTGTAAGCTGTTGAACTACCTTGCAAGACGTTGAGCCACATCAAAGAAACAAACACAAGAAACTCCATTTTAAAGAAAAAATAAAGTGTAACATTGGGCCCAAATCAACAGCTGCTCCAAGAAGCCACCACAAAAATGTGGGGACCCCTGATAAGACTGGGCTGAGACCTGACCGACGCCCAAACGCTAGCCAAGTCACCTAAAACGTGGAGAAATCCGATAAGACTTGACTGGAACAGTGAATGCGTCAAAGAGCCAGCCAAACTGTCCATTTAAACCCGGGTAGAGACACTGATTTTTAGAGAGCTAGGAACCAAGGAGACATCATCTCCTGCTCTCTCCAATTCTACCCGGGGTGAGTACACCGATGAGGCAATGCTATTTGGGACTATCGTGCTATTATGAAATGTGTGAAGAGTGTTATTCTGCCTTTATGCTCATAGTTGTTATTCTGCCTTTATGCTCATAGTTGTTTGCCCTTAGTAGTTTGAGTAATATTTTAGATTGTTTGATGTGCGTTTGCAGTGAATAAACCGAACATTCGAAAATGTCTAAGAGCCTCAAGTAATTATTGATCACGCCGCTCATGACACCGAGCGACAGGAGCTCTTGGCACAAGTGCAGCCCATAAGGGAGGCCTCGTCTAGCAGAGTGAACCAAGGCCACCCTGGATACCCCTGATGGAAGAATTTAGGTTCAATTTCTTTTAGACTCCCTGCTGATTTTAGGACCATGTCCTTCCCTGAAATACTGTGGCATTGGTCTTGACGGCAGAGCCTTCTAGGAACGCTTTCCTGGGTAGTCGTGGGTTGATCTGTCCCTAGCTGCTCAATGAACATGATGCCCCAGCTTTGGGCAGATGGGAGATGAACAGGTTGGGACACAGGCAAGGCCAGATACCACTATCAGGTTTTCTGATGAAACATCCCTCCCACCTGAAGAGAGTTACATACAGAAATATAAAATAAACGAAGTGGCCCGCGTGCTATAGAAAGGAAGTTTTATTCAACCTTTATAATGAGATGATGGAATTATGGATAACAAGGATTAAGGAGGTAGCCACATGTGTGATCCCTGGGGTGCTCATATTTGAAAGGATGCCTTGTCATAGTGCTCATTGCCTTTCTGTCCTTATGTCATAATTTCTTAATAATCTATTGTCAACAATTGAAAAGAAACATGCTTGTCTATGCTGGAAGGCCTGGCAGGTTGGGGCTCTGGCACCTCAGGGTCCAGGCTCACACCTGTACTTCCTGCCCTCTGTGTTGACTCCATTCCTGAGCAGACATTATCCTCTGAACTCTGGGAAATGAAAGCACTTTTTCATTCTGAAGTGTCAAGTTGTGAAATAAAGTAATGGAAGATTGAAACAAAAGAAGAAGATGAAAGAAAATAGTGATGACAAGAAATGTACAAATGTGCTTGGCACAATGGATGCATATATGTATTGTGATAAAAGCTGTATGAGCCCACAATAAAATTATTTAAAATATAAATATATACACTTATTCTGTGATATAAAGCTCTTTCTTATACATGAGTGTCCCTAGATTGGATTCTCTAGTCATCCTGGACTAACAAAAATACCTACATGTATTGAATTTTTACTATGTGACAGATGGTATTTCAAATGCTTTGCATACAATAAATCATTTCACTCTCCTTGC
>NW_022105908.1:20972494-20974649 GCF_000313985.2 Echinops telfairi | reverse complement strand
GCAGGGTTAATATCAAATTCTTAACAAAATTCATGTGGACATCTCAGATCATTGAAGCTTTGCAACAAGTTTACAGAACTGCTTCCCAACATGAGACCATAGGTTTTAGATGGACAAAGTGTTTTGAGGAGGATTGGGAACATCTCACAGAAGAGTCAAGTGAGGGAAAACCATCAACCTCCATGAATAAAGATGTGGCTGAAGCCCAGGAACTGGACTGACAGACAATAGAATTACTAGATGTGATAACTACTATACGTGGACTCTCACGTGGTTCTGCATTGTCAATTGTAAGTGAATACCATGGCCTTTTGGACCTGCCACATGATTGCCATCTGTAATCACCCCTTACCTATCACTCTGGAAATTTGCTTCCCCTTCCCCCCATACTTGTTCTTTCACTCAACAAGTATTTGAGTTTGTG
This sequence comes from Echinops telfairi, assembly GCF_000313985.2. Lineage (NCBI taxonomy): Eukaryota > Metazoa > Chordata > Mammalia > Afrosoricida > Tenrecidae > Echinops > Echinops telfairi. The sequence goes on along the minus strand of NW_022105908.1, from coordinate 20,974,225 downwards.
TCAAGCACTGACATAAGCCCTGAGGGTTGGACTCATACTTGGTATATTTGACACCAAAGAAGTTTGTTTTTAATAAGTCCTCACCTCTACTGATATTTTTTCAGTATAATAATGTACTAGCAAATCAAAATGTACCATAAGAGTGTAGTGGTTAGATTTTAAGCCAATTTGAAGGTACTTGTAGGTAGGTGAGAGGTCCAACTGGTCAATCCAGCAGTATCCTGGTGAGGTCTTTGAATAAGAGAGCCAGTAAGAACTCCTCAACTTCTTGCCCTTCACTCTCTTGCTTGCTTGGATTCTGTGTCTGCCTCCAGGGAGGCCCCAGATGGGGCGTCAACCTGGGAGCTGTCTAGCATTTGACCATGTCCCCACCAGCCTTGGATTCACACAACTTTGGACCCATTGCCCTGTGATCTCCCTACTTCTCACTTAACCTTCCTTTTTCACCTGCCTGTGGTCCAAGAGTCTGAAGAGTGCTCCAGCTAGCATCCAACGTATGGACTTGAGTTGGACTGCGCCAGGACGCCTTCTTGATATACAATGACTCCTTGATGAAAAGTATCTCTTATACATCTATGAATGTCATGGGTTTTGTTTCTCCAGACAACCTAGCCCCATATTATATTCATTTGTTCATCCATTTTCAAAATCAAAAGAAAAGAATTCATTTTCATTTGAAAGAATATTTTCTAATGTTGAGAAATGTTTCATATATTGACTAAAATGTTTCATCACACACACACAAATGCACTTCACAATTCTTGCAGTGTCTCAAGGTTTATAAATTTCGAACATAAATAAAAGCCCTACACATGGGTAGGAGTTTTCCCATAATTCTGTCTGTGGCACACCACTATTAAGGACAAATCAGTGAACACACACGGTTTCTACTTTCCTAGAACTCGGAGACCAATGCAAGGGGAGAAACAAGTAGTCAAATCCACAGCCTGTCAGAAGTGAATATGTGCTACGAAGAAAAACCAAAGGGAAGAAGAGAGTGCTGGGAGAAGTTAACAATTTTATTTTCAATAGATATATAGGGAAGCCCTCATGGAGAAGGGGACATTTCAGGAAAGTCCTTAAGGAAAATATGAACTATGTATGTATCTCAAAAGAGAGTGTTCCATATTAAGGAACTAGCAGACAAAAGCCCTTGCAGTGAGCATGTGTCTAGCATATTAGAGGAAGAGAAAGGGGCCCAGTGTAGCTTCTTCATAAGCTAGGGAAAGAGAAGTAGAAGATCAAAGAGGGAATGAGATGTGGGGCCTGATGAAGTGGGTCCTCATTGCTCCAATAAGGTCTTTAGCTTTTAATCTAAGAGGAATTATGGTTTAAGAGCAATACTTTTGCACTATGGTTCTAAATCTTCCTAATGCTGCAACCCTTTAATACAGTTCTTCGTGTTGTGGTGACCCCCAACCATAAAATTACTTTCTTTCTTGGGGGGTATGATTTTGTTCTGGGTCTAGATGCCTGATACCTGATTCCATCGACACCTCACGATCACACAGGCTGTTTTGCTTCTTTAATGTGGGCGTTGTTGCTTCTCAGCTAGATGGATGCTTGTTTATCTTCAGGCCTTTAAGAACCCAAATGCTATATCTTTTGATAACTGGGCACCATCAGCTTTATTCACCACATTTGCTTATGCACCCATTTTATCTTCAGCAATCATGTAGGGAAGGTGAGCATCACAGAGTGCCGGATTGTTAGAATAAAATGTTCTTGTGT
>NW_022105908.1:20969220-20970806 GCF_000313985.2 Echinops telfairi | reverse complement strand
GTCTGTATTTAGGCTTGTATGTATGCCCTTTGCCTCCTACTTCTTTCCTCTGTTTCTTTATGCTTTCCTCCTGTCCCATTACCATGTTCAGCCTTCATTCTGGTTTCGGTAGTTCCTCGCAGTTACCTTGCCCGTGGTTACTCCCTACCAGTCCTCCCACCCTCGACATGCAGATATATTAGTAAGTGCAAAAACCAGGAAAAACTAAATAAAACAACAAAGGAAGTCAAAACCAAAAAAAAAAACAAAACCAAAATAGCAATAACAAAAAGAAAGCCACTGACAAAAATGGAAAAGCCTATAAATAGTTCAAAGCCTGTTTGTTGGCCTTTATGAGTGTTTTCCAGTGGAGTCTGATGGGGTACCACACTCTGCCTCCAAAGTCTATTTCTAGTATTCCCAGGGATATCCTCACTTTGCTGCCCTTGCTGCTCTGCTGCATGCGCTTAGTGTTTGCCTGAGCATGATGAGGTCAGATTGTGCACTATTCCCGCACTGTGTCTCCAGTGTTGTCCCCCACAGCGCTATGGTTTAGTGAGGGATGACGTGTCCCACGGTGGGGTGGGCCCCATGGTCCTCTCTGTGTGTTCTCTTCTCTGAGCAGGAACATCATCCTCAGGGCTTGGTGGACAAAGACATCCTCTCCTCTCTCTCCATCCCTTTTTCATTTCTCCCATGTGTTCTAATCCAAGACATCCCTCTCCCCAAGCCGTAGCCCCAGTGCTGTCCTCTGAAGTGCTTTCTTCTGAAGGGGTTGGGATTAGCCACATAGTTGGGATTGGGGTCAGCCCCACAGACCTCTCTGGGACATGCCAGTATGTTTTATTCATGTCTTGGCACATCAGGTTGAAGCCTGGTCTCTCATAAAATTATTTTCATTGCTACTTCATAACTGTAATTTTGCTACTGTTATGAATCATGCGACCCCTGTGAAAGGGTCGTTTGACCTCCCCAAAGGGGTTTCCACCCACTAGTTGAGAACCGCTGCTTTAGTAACTCTATTTCACAGACTATAAATCTTTAGAGAAGTTCTTCCAGTGAAGATGGAAACTCTATTAAGAATGTATTATAGCAAGACAGGAGTGTAAGCAGGTGACTTCTTAGAGAGCTATACAATAGCCAAGCAAAACTGATATTAGCTTAAACAAAGGTTGTAGCAGTGGAAATAATAGTAAAAAAACTGGAAAAATTATGGGTATATGTTGAAGAAAGGGCTGATAGGACGTTTGGCCATTTGCACATTAAGTGTGAAAGCAACAGAGAAGTCACAATCTGGGGCCTGAGGAATATTAAGGGTGAAGCTGTCACTTACTGGGATGGAGAGAGAGGATAAAAGAACTGAAGAGAGATCAGAATTTTCTTTTCATGCTTGCTAAGTTTAAGATGCCTACCAACATCCAGGCAATGATATTGAACATGAAGTTACATATTTGAATTTGAAATACAGGGTTAAGGATAAGGCAGAAGATATAAATCAAGGAATCAAAGTATATAGATAGTATTAAAAACTACGAAGAGCCCCAGCATAGGGAAATCTATAGAGATAGCAACTGTATTAATGGTTCCTTGAGGGTTTGGCAGGGGAG
>NW_022105908.1:20965993-20968091 GCF_000313985.2 Echinops telfairi | reverse complement strand
GTGTTAGACTGGATTGTCTAGAGAAACAAATCTAGGGACATTCATACATATGTAAGAGAGAGAGTTTTATATCAAAGAGCAATTATATATTGAGAAAACATCCCAGCCCAGTCCAGATCAAGTCCATAAGTCCAATATTGACCCATATGTCTCATAGTAGTCTATAAATTCCTCTTCTGGCTCACATTGCCACTCACAATGATGCTTAATGCAGGAAGATCACAGGTCGGTGGGTGAAAAGTCTTGTGGATCCAGTGGGAGTGAAATCATCACAGGGCTGTCTCCACAGGCCTCTGCCGCATGATTCGCTCAGGTCTCAGTGTAGCTCCACATGACTTGTCCACAGGAAGACAAAGACAGAGAGTGTGTGTGGCACACCTCCAGGGAAGATGAGAGGACATTCCCAAAATCCTCATGAGAAGGCCATTCCCCCAAGGAGGCATCAGACTCCACCCCTTCACATTTAATATCCTCAAGCTGACATGAGATTATGTAACTACCACACACTATTCTGTGTGAGTGGAGCTGGCGGAGGCTACCAGCGCCCTGGGCCTGGCTGAGCCAACTTAGGGATATTTTCCTAAACCTGCAGAGTAGTGGAGCACAGACACTCACCAGTTCAAAGGCCATAGAACTGATGATGTTGGCTTGAGTCTGTTTTTAAACGAACAGAGCAGCTCTATGGAGGAAGAGATCACACATTCATGAGTTCCACAGTGGCAGGTGCAACAAATACCTCATGCAGGAAGCTGTCAGAACTCTGGGGCTACTGATGATGGCTTGCATTTTGTGGGGGGTTGAGTGTGTTATACCCCTCTTTTTCCTCCCCCTTCTATTTTTGTGTTTCTTTTATCATTTGTTTGTTTGTTGAGGGAGGTAGTTTTGTTTTTTGCTTTGATAAACCATCAGAGGATACAGAAGGAGTGGAATCAACCTTCACTCTCCATGATCTCCTAGATGCAGAAAAGTCACCACTTCTTACTCTCATACACCCAAGGGTGCAAGCCTATGGTGCAAGACCTTCATAAGCACATATTGGTGACTGAAAAAGAGAAAGAAGTTGCTGGCTGTGGCCTGGGTCTTCTTATTTCTATATACTTATTCATTTATTGGGGGAGTTGCTTTAAAATATCTTTTTGTTGTTGTTTGTGTGTCTGTTTGCTTCTTGCTGTGTTTTTTATGGGTGTTATAGGTTTATCTTTTTTAAAAATCGTTCTTTGATAGCGCCACCAGAGACAACTGTCCCAACATAAACCAACCACCAACACACCTTCAACAGTTACTATGCCTGGTGGCAAAATGCAACCACCCACTCAAGAACCTCTTGATCAGCACATAAACACACATACACACACATAAAAATAATGTTAGAACAATCAGTCATTCAGAATCAAAATGGCATCACTTACCCAAAGACAAATTTCAGTGGGTTAGAGCAGAAGGAAGACTGGAAACAGGAAAGGCAGGAGAGGAAGTGGGATGAGTGATGATGCATCGAGGAGACTGCTATGTATCGTGTGAGAAAAATATGTGGGAATTATTGAATGTAAAACTGATTCTCTGCTCTGTGCCCTTCACAATAATAAGCTCAGAACAAAATAAAGTGTCTCATAGACAACAAAAAATTATAGCTTATATGAAGAAACAAAATACAATGGCACAAACAGTGACCAGTATACAGAGCCAAAAATACTTCATGAAGAAGAGAAGGCATTGGAAATACCAGAAAAACAATCCAGTAGTATTCGTAGGTACTTTCAACAGATGGGGAAGAAGGTTGAGAGTTATAGAAAGAAAGGGGGAGGAAAAAACCTATAGACGAATTCAGGAAAAAACTACAACATTCTGACAAAATAAATGAAAAATTAGAAATCATACCAGAACAACAGATAGAAATACAAAAGACTAACACTAAGATATAAAAATAGATAACATATTGAAAAAAGCAAATCAATATAATTGGAACAATGAAGGAAAAAATTAGTAAGCTGAAAGACCATTCTCTAAATACCATAATACGAGAATGACCTATAGAAAGAACAGGAAGAAAGTATAGGAATTATATGAAACTACATCAAGAAATAACATATATATGATA
>NW_022105908.1:20962212-20963651 GCF_000313985.2 Echinops telfairi | reverse complement strand
AAATGTGTTTTACACAATTGATGTGTATATGGATTGTGATAAGAGTTGTATGAGCCCCTAGTAAAACGATTAAAATAAACAAATAAATGGATTAAAGTGTAAAAAAACCCACCTTATTGGGGAGAAATCAAGATGGCGCCCAGGTAGAGTCATCCACCCAGCGCTCCTGTTGTTCAACTAGAAAATTAAGAGTATGGAGGTCAATATTAGCAGACTTGGTCCTAAAAATAGATTCAGAGTAGTAGGGTGTGGTTCAGACCTCCACCTGCAATTTTCATCCATGAAGCGATCTGAGAACTTGCTGAAACACTGTAAGTTCGCTGTGTCTGCCCAAAAGCTTCACTAACCCCTCACCAAGTACAGCAGGCTGGCATCTGCCACCTCTTCCTGCACCCAATGATCAAATCCTACAGTGAGCAGTAAGTTCCCCAGGCTGCTGTCTAAAAGTGGTCATAATCCCAAGCTTGGGGAAAGCCTTCAAGAACTAACACCCGAGATCCCCTCTCTGATATCTGTCCTGTAACTGCAGTCTAGAGCTTTGAAGATCTCCTCCAAAGCCAGGAATGGAATAACTACATCAGCCCCTTCCCCCTCTCCCCAGTGAACACTCCTGCCAGTGTGAGTGACGTCAGATAATTAGACTCTGATTTTCAGCAATTGAAGAGCCTGCAGTGCTCTGCAGAACAGTTCAAGGATTGACAGAGGCGTGCAGCCTGGGAAGAATTCAGATTCAATTGGCTCCAAACACACTCTGCTACGCTGGTCTCCCTTCCCTAGGGGAAAACATGGTACAACCCCGAAACCAGTGCAATCCACAAGGACATTATAATAAGGGGGGGGCGCTTGTTTTCAAAATCGCTTTCAATTCCAGGCTGTGTTCCTTGGAGTAATTTTAAATGTCAGTCTCCAGAACTCTGTCCTGTTAGCAGAGCATTAACATAACAAGACACCAGAATTCTAACCCCCAGAGCACAGCCTAGGATTTTAACATAACAATAAACAGGGAAAGCCAACAGGTTCTGATACCCACACCCCAAGAAAAAGGCTGGTTTTAGCAGTTTTCAGTTCGACTGAGAATTTTTAAAGGGCTGAAATTGACTTCTGGGAAGATAGCGACTGAGTAACACATACCAGAGGGACTCTGCAGAAATCAGCCAGGAGAATTACTTAGAGGGAAATTCAACACTGTGGGATTGCAGAAGGAGCATCATAAAGATAAGTAGGCACAGACACACACCGTTTTCAGGAGTTGGGGGTTTTAGCTGACCACAGTGGAATCCAGCTAGGGCTTAATCTTAGCCCCGCAACTGTCTCAGCCACACAGCCATAGCTAGACGCCACCTGACTTGGGGCAGGGACTAAATCCTTGCAGCTCCACGAAAAGGGATAAGGGCTCAGCTACATTGTTACTTTAGTTTCCCTCTTTTCTCTCTATCCCC
>NW_022105908.1:20959749-20961117 GCF_000313985.2 Echinops telfairi | reverse complement strand
TCTGCAACAATAGTGCGACGATTCTTGAAGAAAGACTTCCACAACTTAATGAATGAAAGCCAGGCAACCATTCAGGAGGCTAAAAGAACACCAGCTAGACTGAATCCCAAGAAGAAGTCACCAAGACACATAATAGTTAAACTATCTAACTTTGAGGAAAAGGACAAAATCATGAGAGTAGCTAGGGAAAAACAAGCAATCCCATATAAAGGTTCACAAATAAGAATATGTTTGGGCCTATCTGAAGAAACTATGAAGAAGAGAGAGTGGAGTAATATATTCCGAAAATTGAAGGAAAACAATGCAAACCCAAGAATACTCTAACCAGCCAAATTATTGATCAAGAGAGATGTAGACGTAAGAGTCTTCCCAGTCATGGAAAAACTCAAAGAATATGTTAGAAGAAACCCAGCCCTACTAAAGATCCTTGCCGACCCAGTATGGGCAGAAGAACAACACTCACCAAACATGGATAAGTGACCGCCACATAGAACAACCTCACCGAGAGGGCAACAAAGAGAAAATAGACCCCAAGATAGCATTGGCTTAAGGATGGAAAGAAGTCAAGAATGATACACACATGCACAACACACTAATAAGAAAGGAAGGTAGGAAAACAGCCAACACAAAAGGTAAAAGATGACATCACAGAGTCTATAGATGGAGATAATAACCCTGAATATTAATTCCCTGAACTCAGGCATTGAAAGACAGGCTAGCAGACTGACCTTAGAAAACACAACCCATCAATCTGCTGCCTACAAGGGACACATCTCAATGCTACAGACAAAAATAGGCTGATAATCAAAGGTTGGAGAAAGGCACACCAAGCAAACAGCAATTCAAAACAAATAGGGGTTGCAATCCTAATCTCGGATAAAATTTACCTCAAAGTGCAAACCATAAAAAGAGATAAGGAGGGATACTATATAATGCTCAAGGGAATGGTATACAAAGAACAAGTAAGCATTGTAAACCTATATCCCCAAATGAGAGACCTGCTGAATATCTCAACCAAACACTCCAAAGATGAAAAAAGAAATCACAGCCTCAACAATTATAGTGGGTGACTTCAATACACCGCTCACTGAGAAAGATAGTTCACAGGAAAAGAAACACAACATGGAGGCTAGAGATCTAAACACTACAATTAGACAATTTGACCTGATAGATAATTACAGAGCTTTTCATCTTAATACCAAAAAAATCACATTCTTTTCAAGCACTCATGGCACATATTCTAAGATAGACCACATTCTGGGACATAAGGCAAATCTACATATATTTAAGCACATTAATATCATACAGACCTCTCTCTGACCACTGTGCCATAAGACTGGAAATCAGCAAAAAGAAGATGAAGAAAGC
>NW_022105908.1:20931992-20938262 GCF_000313985.2 Echinops telfairi | reverse complement strand
TTTGCACAATTGATGTATGTATGGATTGTGATGAGTTGTATTAGCCCCTAATAAAACTATTATTTAAAAAGGCTGAAAATTGTGACCAGACAGTATAGACCAGGCCCATGCCTGTACTGCAGGTCCATCCCAGAGGAATATTTACAGTCACCTCATTGGGCACAGCCGCTGAGATCCCCACCACAGCCAGCCACTGAGTCACCTCGGAACCCCCTACATAGCAGGCAAACCCACCAGCATAGTAGGCCTTGAAAAAATTTTCATAGTCACACAGACAAAGAGCTCAGGTTCCCAGGAATTTGGCACTGAGTTCAACAAGAAAACCAAATTCAAGAACAGAGGATGTCATAAACCTAACAATGTTCATAGAAGAAACTGATTTTGATCTGCCACAAACACAAATCTTCTGATTTTGATCTGCCACAAACACAAATCTTCAGAATGCTGCTTGGAGTTCCTGGAAGCAAACTTCTCCACCTTAATGTGTGAGAATCAGACAGTCATAGAGGAAGCACAGCGGACACCAATTAGACTAAATCTCAGGAAGAACTCACCAAGGCAAATAATAGTTAAATTATTCAATTTCAAGGAAAAAGAGAAAATGTTAAGATCAGTGAGAGAAAAAAAGGTGGTCACATACAATGCTGCTCAGGTAAGAATATGCTTAGACTTATCAGTAGATATTATGAAGAGGAGGAGAAAGTGGAGTAACACCTTGTGAAAGCTGTAAGACAAAAATGCCCACCTGGGGATCCTCTACCCTGTCAATCCATCTATTAAGATAGATGGTGAGGGAAGAGTCCTCCAGACATGGAAAAACTCAAATAATATGCCATAAGACACCCAATCCTGCTTAAAATCCTTGCCAACTCACTGTGGTCATGAAACCAACATTCACCAAGCACAAGCAGAACACCATATAGTACAAATCCATCCAGAAATCAAAGCACTGAAAACAATTACCAAGATAACATTGCTTCAGAGGGAAAAGAACACTAGAAAGAAGCCCCCCACCATAAACACAGCACACTGATATGAAGAGAGCTAGGAAAGGAGCCAAGACAAAAGGTACGAGATGGTAGCAATGAACCTACAGGTAGTGGTAATAACTTTGAATGTCAACGGCCTGAATTCGCCCATTAAAAGACAAAGGTTACTGAGCTGGTAGAAAACATAATCCATCAATCTGTTGCCTGCAAGACACACATTTTAAGCTCGCAGACAAAAATAGACTAAAAATAAAAGGCTGGTGGAAAATATACCAGCTGTGATCGTTGTTGTGATTCTAATCACCGAAAAGCAGGGGTTGTGAATCTAATCGCCGAAAAAATAGACCTTAAGGTGCAAACCATAACAAGAGACAAGGTTAAGTACCATATAAAGCTCAAAGTATCAGTAGACCAGAAACCAGTAAGCTTAATAAATATATAAATGCCTAATGAGAGACCCGCAAAATTCGTCAAACTATTGAAAAGTTGAACAAAAGAATCACAGACTCAACAATATAGTAAGTGACTTTAATTCACCACTATCAGAAAAATTTACATCACTGGGAAAGAAGCTCAGCAACAAAACTACAGGCCTAAACACCCTAAGTAAACAACTAGACCTGATAGACATTTATAGAGCTCTCCATCCAAATGCAAAAAAGAAAATCACATTCTTTTCAAGTGCACATGGCTCATTTTAAAAATAGACCACATGCTGGGACACAAATTGAGCCTGAGTAAATTCAAACACACAGAGATCACTGAAACATCCCTCTCAGACACCATAAAGCTGGAGATGAACAAAAGGATGCCTAGAAAAAGAAGGGCAAATAACTGAAGGATGAAAAGCGATCTGCAACATGAATAGGGACTGGCCCAGATTAGAGAGGAAATATGGATGTTTCTAGACTAATGAGAATGAGAATGTAACGTAAGAAAACATATGGGATAAAGGAACAGCAGCTTTCAGAGAAAGTTTGATAGCGCTTAATGCATATATACAAAAGGAGGAGAGACATTACTGATATACTATCACAAAACTTCCAGCAACGAGAGCAGAGTCAACAGAAGAACCCATCCCAGAGCAAAAGAAATAATAAAAATCAGGGTAGTTTAAACAAGCCAGAAGACAAGAGAAAGGTGGGGGAAAATCGATGCAGCAAAAAGCTGGTTCTTTGAAAGGATCAACAGAATCAACAGACTGCTGGAAAACCTAACCAAGGAAATGAAGGAGCAAACATCAACAGCAAGGACGAGAGATGAATCAGGGGAAATCACAACGGACCCCAACGAGATTAAAAGGATAATCACAAAGACCTATGAAAGTCTGTATTCTAATGAATTCAACAATGTGGAAGACTTGGACAAATTCTTGGACAAACAACCCATCCCTAGATTATCCCAGATAAACGTCAAGAACCTCAACAGGCCCATAGCAAAAGAAGAAATAGATATGGTTATCAAAACACTGCCAATGGAAAAAGCTATCAGACCAGATGATTTCACAGGAGAACTCTACCAAGCGTTTAGGGAAGAGCTGACACCGATCCTCCAAAAATTACTCCAGAGCATATAAAAAGGTGGCAAACTCCCAAACTCATCGTATGAAGCCAGTGTAACTTTTATACCCAAACAGGTCAAGGATCCCACAGGAATAGAGAACTACAGACTGATATCTCTAATGTACATGGATGCAAAAATCTTTAACAAAATAGTGACCAATATAATAAAAAAGTATATAAAACATATCATCCATCATGAGCAGGTGGAATTCATTCCAGGGATGCAAGGATGGATCAACATCCGAAAGTCCATCAATATTATTCTCGACACTGATAAGGAAAAGGATAAGAATCACATGATAATATCAATAGACGCAGAAAACACATTTGACAACATCCTAATAAAGACAATCCAAACAATAGGAATGGAGAGAAAATTCCTCAAGTTAATACAAGCTATTTACAAAGACCAATAGTCAACATCATACTCAATGGAGAAAAGACAAAACCAATCCCGCTGAAAAGAGGAACCAGACAAGGGTGTCCCTTGTCCCCATTTCAATTCAACATTGTATGGGAGGTGCTAGCTAACAATATAGGGCAACAAATGATATTAAAGGTATCTGTTGGCAGAGGAGGAGGTGAAACTATCACTATTTGCAGACTACTTTATTCTATATCTTGAAAATACCAAAAGCTCCACAACAGGAGTATTGGCAGTAAGAGAGGAATATGGAAGGATACAAGAGCTACAAACAGATGTCTATTGATTTCCTATATACATCGTACAAGATCATGGAAGAGGAGATTAAGAAGACAGTACCCTTCACAATAGCCAAGAAAAAACTGAAATATCTGGAGATATATCTAACCAAAAAAATCCAAAAGACTTATATATGGAAAACTACAAAACCCTTCTGCAGGAAACCAAAAGCAACCTCCACAAATGGAATAATATACCTAGATCGTGGATCAGAAGACTCAATATAGTAAAGATGACAATCTTACCCAAGGCACTATATAAGTTTAATGCTATCCTCATTCAAATGCCAGCAACATTCTTCAAAGAATTGGAAAAACTGACTACCAATTTCATATAGAGAGGGAAGAAGCTCAGAATTAGCAGAGACCTCCTCAAGAAGAAGGACAAAATCAGAAGGCTTGCTTTATCTGACTTTAATACCTATTACAAAGTCACAGTGGTCAAAACAGTGTGGCAATGGAATAATGATTGATATCAGAAAAATGGAAAAGAACAGACCACCCAGAAATAAAACCATTCACATATAGATAAATGATCTTAAACAAGGGCCTAAAAAGCATCAAGTGAAAGATGGATGGCCTCTTTAACAAGTGGTGCCGGAAACAATCAATATCCACGTGTAGAGAAATGAAATAAGACCCTTACTTCACTCCATCCACAAGAACAAACTCAAGGTAGAACACAGACCTAGAAGTAAAACCCCAAACTATCAGGACCATCAATTAAGGAATCGAGACAAACTTAAGCACCTTTGCTCAGGGAATACATAGGCTAACTGTTATAGGGAAGAGTACCCACACAGATGAAATTGACCAATGGGATATACTAGAGATAAAGAACCTGTGTGCCCCAAAGAATTCACCAAGAGAATAACAAAAGAACACACAAACACGGAGAGTTTTAGCAAATGACACAACAAAGGGCTTATTACTAGAATCTCCAATACCTTCCTAGCCTGCAAAAAGTAGAAAACCATTCAGAAGAAGTAGGCCAAAGACCTGAACAAATGTTTCACTAGGGAGGAGATTCAAATGGCCAATAAATATATGACAAAATGCTCCCAAACATTAGGCATCAGAGAAATGCAAACTAAAACAACTATGAGATAGATACCACCTAAAACCCTTGAGGATAACACAAGTCAGAAAACTAGAGAGCAACAAATGTTGGAGGGGATGTGACAAAATCTGGACTCTCCTCCACTGTTGGTGGTCTTGTAAATAAGTACAGCCACTTTGGAAAGCCAGCTGATGATATTTAAAGCTGATAGAAATTGAGTTACCTTTCAATGAATCAAACCCTCTACTGGGCATATACCTAGAGGAAGTGAGAAAACAACTATAACCAGTAGTCTGAGCTCCAATATTTCTTGTGGCACAATTCACAATCACAGAAAATTGGAAACAACCAAAATTTCCATCGATAGACGAGTGGATTAGAACAATGTGGCACATACACACAATGGATTCCTACATATCACTACAAAGCACTGATGATCACAGGAAACCTTTCATTTCAGGGGAAGAGCTGGAGGAAATTATGTCAAGCAAAGTTCACCAATCACAAAAGGACAAGTACAAGATGAGCCCATTGAGGTAACTATAATCAGCACACTAGGTATTGAAGAAAAGCCACTTATCTCACACTATACAGATTGAGGTACAGGAAGTTGGCAGGGAAAAGGTGAAACCCAGAGATGTATATGTCATTACAACACAAAGAAGGGAAGAGAGGAAGGGAGGGAGAAAGGGGGAAAGGCAAAGCGGGAAATGATGGCACTGGGGCTGCAGGGCACTAACCCAGCTAGGGGAAGGGTATTGCTTATGTCTCCACAGAAATGGGAGTGTGCATGCAGAACCCACCATGGAGCGCCAAAATTTGTAACCACATGGAGCAACTCATGAACAGGTGGGGCTACAGGGGCGGTCCCAATCATAGCCAAACTGACCCTCTCCATAGAAGTATGTGCTACAGAGGACACGAACCTACAAGTTGAGGAGAGGGACTGGCCTGCCACATCCCCATGGAAGGAAACAAAGAGAGAAAAAGAGAGTGTGGGTCTAGACCCCCATATTGCCACACCCAACTCTGAGGAGACGTCCCTGCACGGAGCTGCTAAGACACAGAGAGGACTGTAGGGCTGACGACAGCTTGAGACATGATGTCCCCTTGCTGGAGCATACTGCAACATAGGACAATACTGGGGACACATGTCAGGGAGTGAGTCCAGTCTGATCATCCCCACTTTGAGACGAAACCAGAAGGGAACATAACAGATCAGCAATGGGAGCAAACAAAGGAACCATGCCCCTGAGGGGCCCGCAAAAAAGACTTTAGAATAGGAGGGTCAGTTCCAGGAACAGCCCAGGACTGGTGAGGAGATAGTCATAAAGATCAGCAGACAGACCATGAACAATGTATGCTTTTTTGAGGATGTTTTAGGCTAGTTATTTATTTGTATTTTCCCCCTTTTTTATTCATTCTGGTTTCTTTTTGTCTCCGTGATTGTTGGTTTGCCTACCTATGTAAGATAGGCATGGAAAGCAAGTTCAAGGAAAAAGCAACAGGTCCAATGGCTCTGGAGCGACTTGGTGGGGGAAAGGGGAGGAGGCATGGGAAGGGAGCGGTGAGCAAACAACTCCACAGACAGAGGAACAACTAGGGAATTAAAATCAACAAGGAGGAGGGTGTAGAGATCCTGGGGGTGCTGTAGCAACAGCAATCTAGCTGAGAGGAATTAATAAAAGGCAAATGAAGGGAGAGCATGATGGTGGGACAAGAGGACAATAAAAGGAAAGAGGGAATATCTGGGCGGCAGAACCGTGGATAGAAGTATAAACATAGGTGTATACCTATGTAAACATATTAATTCATAAAAATAGAGGTATTGGCCTATGTACATACAGTGAACCCTCGTTTATCGCGGTTAATTGGTTCTAGACCCTACCGTGATAAATGAAATTCCGCGAAGTAGGATTCCTTATTTGTAAATCAAATATTTTCGTAGTTAGAGCAT
>NW_022105908.1:20929381-20930476 GCF_000313985.2 Echinops telfairi | reverse complement strand
AAGGTCAAGTGAATAAGGTGTTTAGGGCAAGAGAGGCATGCTGTTTTTTGCCCACAAACTGGGCACTGAGGTGGCTGTGTGAGCAGGTGCACTGTCGTGGTGGCAAAACAAGTTCCCACCACAAATCAGGCCTTTTTTGTCACACATGTTACACTATCTTTGCAGAACCTCTAATTAGAAAGCTTGATTAACACTCTGACCTGGTGGGATGAACCCCAAATGCACTGTTCCCCTCACATTAAAAAAAAACAACAACAACAAATGAACATCTTTTGATCTTTGATTTCCCTTGACGAGCTTTTTCTGGGTGAGGTGATGGTGGTATCTTTCATTGGCTTGAATGATGTTTGCTTTCAGGGTCACAAAAATAGCAGCATATCTTGTAACAAGTAAAGACCTTGGGGGAGAAAGTTTGGGTTGCTTGAGAGTTGTTTCTTCAAAGCACAGCATGTTTCCACTCAATACTCTTTTTCCTGGTCAGTCAGAACCCGAGCAAATATCACAGACATACTTCTCATTCCCAAATCTTCCATTAAAATTCTCTGAACCAAGCTCCAAGATAGTCCAGATAACTTCCCAATCTCTTCAAGTGTCCATCATTGGTCTTTGAGCATAAGTTCACAAATTTTATAGACATTTTCATCCATTTGGGAAGTTGAGGTTCGTCCAAAAAGTTTTGTCATCAATCAACATATCACCTTTTTAGAAATGAGAAAACTACTTGAGTTTTTTCATAGCACTGCCTTTGTAAGCTGTGTTCAACATCACAACAGTTCCTGCGGCATTTTTCCGGAGCAAGAAACAAAATTTCACAGCCTCACTCTTCTTTTAAATTGGCCATCACAAAAAAATGAGGTCTGAGTGAAACTCCTTTTACAAAAAAAATTCACTGTGACCAGACAGAACCTTCCCAGGTGCTTCCACTGGGTGCACTAATTCAGAGCAAGTTGTTCAATGCTCACCTAGTGGGGAAAATGCATACTATGTGTGTCAGGTAGAGTTCACTAGAGAAACAAAACCAGGACACTTATGAATATATGTATATACATACATATATATGTATGAGGACATGTTTATACAGCAAGAAGGAATATA
>NW_022105908.1:20926738-20928294 GCF_000313985.2 Echinops telfairi | reverse complement strand
TTTTTTCCCCAGTGATATAATGCATCAAAACCAATAAAATGCCTAATGGACAATAAAAATAATAATTGAGAACCCAGAAATACTCCACCCACCTACAGACAAATGTATGCCATGGTGTGTATATTCCAATGTGTGTCTATCCCTTCTTCCACCTATGGGCATTGAGGTTGTTTCCACCTTCTCACCATTGTGAATTGTGCGGTGATGCACCTATATGTTTGTGTTTTGCTTCTTGTGTCTTTAGGGGATATACCAAGTAGAGAAACTGCTAGATCTCATGGTACTTCTATTTTCATTTGCTTGACGAAGCACCGTTGTGCTTTCCTTGGGCGCTGCGCTGTTTGATAGTCCAGCCAGCAGTATTTGAGGGCTCCAACCCTCCACCCCTTCTCCAGCATTTGTTTTCTCTGTTGTTGAACTTCACCAATGCTGGACTGAGGTAGAATCTCACCACTGTTTTGATTTGCAGCTCTTGTATGGCTAGTGATGGCAATCATTTCATTTGCTTGTTAGCTGCCTGACCGTCTTCTTTGGTAAACTCCCTGTTTATGTCCTCTGCCCATATTTTAAAATTGGGTTGTCACTCCCATGGAGTCAATGCTGACTCATAGTGACCCCCCGGTGGGTTTCTGAGGCTGTAATGTTTAAGGAAGTAGAAAGCCCACTCTTTCTCCCATAGAGCTGATGATGATTTGGAGAAAAGTGGGCTAGTCCTCTTTTTCTTGTTTAGGTTTGGAAGTTTTCTATGGAGTTTAGGGATTAGTCCCTTGCCCAAGATGACATTCCAGCCAACCAGAAGAGAAAGCCTCCCCTTGAGCTGGCACCTGGATGCAGATAACCAGCCTCTGAGATGATGAGAACATAGATTGGTTGTTTCAGCCCACCCATTGATCGTGTGTCTGTTGTAGCGGCACAAGTGGGAAGAACGAATCTTGGCACCAGTATTTAGAGCAAGAAGGGAATTTTTTTAATGCAGCTGCTATTGAATCCATTCGGACTTGTGGTGACTCTGTAGGTGTCAGAGTAGAATTGTGTGCCATGTGGTTTTCAGTGGTTACTATCTTCCGGGTGCAGATCACCAAGCATTTGTTCTGTGGTGACTCTGGGTGAATGCAGACCTCCAAACTTTCCATTTATAGCCAATGGCTTGTCCGTTGGCAGCATCCAAGGACTCCTAGACAGGACTACTGCCTGGCACAATGTGGAATAAAATCAGGATCCAGTCATTTCTCTTGATCACTTCCCTGATAGCAAAGACGCTTGTATGTATAGAAGAAATACACCTTTGAGCCCAAAGCAATGCTATGTGATTGTATAAATCTAATCTTATCTTAATAGGATTATCTGTTGAGGAGCACGGTCTTCTGAGTATCCCCATTAAGTGAAATTCCAAGCCAAGTGAACATCCCAGAAGAGGAGTTGTGTTCTGGCATCCCATGAAAGATGCACCTCCCTATTCTTCCCGTGGTGGCTCCTCCCTGATGTAGTCCAGCTGTTAGTCCTTGCAGTAGAGAGCCCTTAGGGAAGGAAATAAGCTACTCCCCTCAACCCCCCCC
>NW_022105908.1:20924582-20926159 GCF_000313985.2 Echinops telfairi | reverse complement strand
GTTCCTATCTGTACCAGTGTACATCCTCTGGTCTAGCCGGATTTGTAAGGTAGAATTGGGACTTTTGAGAGGACTGACCAAGGTTGAAGGAAAACAATTTTCCATCATTTTGGATTTGGCCATATACCCTACATACTCGAGTATAAGCTGACCCAAATATCAGCCAAGGCACCTAATTTTACAAAAACTGCATTAAAAATGTGCTGGGAAAAATCTGCTTATTCATGAGTATATGTGGTCAATGGACAGTGTACTGTTCTGCACATCTGGATATGATTCTAACACCTGGATGGATTGGCTAGCATGAAGTCAGATGCAGCTCTGGATGGTGTGCAAAGAGCTTAGATGGTACCCAACACTTGCCAAACCACACAGAAAGAAAATCAGGACATGGATGCCAGTGGCATCTCAAGGGGATTATGGGAGATGAGCTGACACTCTCAGTGGGTGGGAAGTGACACAAAAATGACCGTACAAGAAGATGGCAGACTAGACAGGTTCTCTACACCCAAGAAACAAGCAGCCTGATACAACAGCTACAGAGATGATAATCCTGAAACCTGAGCTTCCGAAGAAATAAAAAAGAAGCAGATTGAACACAAATTAGGAGAAGGAGTTGAACTAAAGCCAAAAGCTACAAGGCAAATGGCAGACTGGTAAGTCGTTGGCTGTCCTGACACAGCACGGTCACCTTGAACTTTTGCCAGCAGCCTTTGATGGAGCCAGTGGCCTGACAACCCAAATGCCCAGAGGTGGCTGGCATTGAGAACAGAGTAGCTCTCCCCAGTAGTTGACAACCGCCCTCCCCTGCCTGCTCTGCCCAAGGCGGGAGCCTCTATCTCCTGAATCAAACTCCGGTGAACCACCACCCCTGAGTCTGGAGGCCTGTGAACCCCACCTCATGAGACCAGCAGAAGTCACAGTGCCAGGTCCCTGGCCACTCTTGGGTGGGCAATAACCCCTTCAATAACAAGTCACCTTACCTCCAGCTGCCCTCTTGGCCTACAAAAGTCCCTTCTAGAAAAAGGGCCTTGACCAGTCCCCTTCTGAACCAGTGCAATGTACTTCTGGATTATATACCCTGACCCCAAATGCCATCCGGGCCCACATGAACCCCATCTAGGGCCAGGCATCCCATACTCTCCCCTCTCCTTCTCCATGCCCCATGTGCTCCTTGGCTGGCAAAAGTCACCAGCCCACCTGGGTGTCCTATTACCACAATTTTCTCATCTCTGGAACATGCCTTGTCCCAGTTTTCTCCTTCCTTTATTATTACTATTCTTTTGTTCCATTTTCTTTCAGGTCCCTTGGGTTAAATTTTTCCTTTAGAGAAATAATTTCTTCCTTTCTTTTTTTAAGTGTTTCTTCCATTTCTCTTTCCTTTTTTCCCTTCCCGTCTGGTTACTACCACGAAGACAGACACGTAGTAACTTGGGTGAAGGAGAAGGTGATATTCAATAAGAGGAAGGTCAGCAAAAAATGACGGAGGCAGAGGAAGACACTAGGAGAAATACAGGAACTAAAGACAACAGAGAGGGAAAAAACTGCCATGCACACAGACCTGTGGGAACCGATTA
>NW_022105908.1:20909990-20923851 GCF_000313985.2 Echinops telfairi | reverse complement strand
CAGAAATGAGAAACATGGAAGGGAAGCAGCATATATGGTGTTAGAATCGTGTCAATTTGGACTAATATCCTTGGGAGGAAAATCCCATTACTACCAGTTTTAATAAATACAACATTGTAATAAAATACTAGGTTTTAGATCTGGATTTTATTGACTCCTTTTCGTTTGCCTCCTTTCTTGAATACATTTGCTCAAATATTACGCTCTATGAAATGAAGTCTTTCATAGAGTTAAAAATAGTTGAACAAGTTGTTCCTTCCTATTCAGCCTTGCTCTGTCCATGTCTCCATAACAACAAAACTACTGAAAGAGCATCTTAATACAATAGACCAAACCCTAATTCACTTCCATCTAGTCAAGTCTAAATCATAATGATCCTCTAGGACAGGGTAGAACTGGCCAGCCCTTTGAGTTTCCAAGACAAATCTTTCCAAGAGTAGAAAACAGCCTCTTTCTCCTGCAGAGCAGCTGGTGATTTCAAACTGCTGACCTTGTGGACAGCAGCCTAACCCATGACCCATGGCACCGTCAGGGCTCTCTTTATACAGCATCAAACCAAAGCCGAACTCACCGCCATCAAGCTGATGTCACCATCTAGCAACCTTATAGCACAGGGTAGAACTGCCCCTGTGAGTTTCCAAGACCTTAACTATTTACAGGGGAGTAGAGAACCCTGTCTGTCTCCTGAGGAGTGACTGGTGATTATAAACTGCTGCCCTTGAAGTTAACAGCCAAACTCATAACCACTACGCCACCAGGGCTGAAAAACTCTGTGATGGCTCCTAATGAGACTGGTTCTTTGCCACACATCCAACAGCGTCTAGGGCCTTCAAGGTCTGTGTAGTGAAAATCTAAAAATCTGACGAAATACTTGTAGAAGACTTTCTTCTTTGTGGGTGATCAGAACTGAAAGTCAATTCACCTTAACAATGGTTTCCCAAGATTTAAGAAAGGTGAGGAGCTGATGCCAGGGCCTTACGTGGAGAGCCAATGTTTTGAGAATGATGAGGGCAATGAATGTACAGATGTGCTTTACACAACTAATGTACAATTGGATTGTGATAAGAATTGTATGAGCCCCTAATTAAATGATTTAAAAAAACAGTAAAGATACCGATCATGCAGAAGAAAAGTACTCTTTAGTGTGAGCATCACACTCCCAAAGGAATTCTTCCCCCGCCCTTGCCCAGTTTGCTCATGAGTAGAGTTTATTCCAAACAAACCATGTTCAGACATGTCTCTGTGATCAGTGGATGGTTTCAGGCAAGTTCTCTTAATCATACACTTGTCTTTATATCCTTAGGATGCCTTTAAAAAAAGTTACAATTGAAAATTTCCTGGAGCTTCAGGTTCTTGCCTTCCCAAAATAAAGATTTACTGTGAGAGGCACAGAATGGGGTTTTTGCATAGAGAAAAGTTATGAAGAATCTCCTGGGAGAGAGAAATATCACCATCCCAGGCTCCGTGACTGGCTTCCTGGCACTTCTCTCTGGTCACCCATGTGTAAACGGGATCTCAAAGAAATTCTTGATCAAAAGGGGGAAAAGAGGGAAAGCACGCCAAAATTTAACGTGCTTGACAGAACCTGAGTTTCTAACTGGCCTCTAAGCCAAATTCTATAAAAGGAATTTTCATACTCTGAAACTTGCTTTTGTTTCACATGTAACAAGATTTTTCTCAGACTGTTTAGCACACAGAATGAATATGCATGGTGAAAGGATACAACGCTGTCACATACCTTTCCTGATTTTAAATCATGAAAGATCCCCTTGTCCTGTTCAACAACTGCCTCTCGATCCAGGTCCAGATGAGAGCAACTCAGTTCTGGAACTCCCCTTCTTGTCGATGTTAGCCATAGTTTGTTATGACTCACACGGTCCATGCCTTTCCATGTAAGTAAAACCCAAGTAGACAGCTTTGTAGTGCTCTCTGCTCTTAGCCAAGACCCATCTGATGTCAGCAATGACATCCCTGTTTCACAGCCTTCTTCTGAATCCAGCTTGGATTTCTGGCAGCTTCCTGTCAATATACTGCTTCAATTACTTTTTAATTGTTTTCAGGAAAAACAATTTTTATGCCATGGTTAATAGTTTTTTATAATGTGGGATAATTTCTACTCTCTGTTAGGTCACATTTCTTTGAATTGGGCACAGTCAATTGGCCTGGTAGCTGTCTGCCAAATGTCTTGGTGTATACTAATGAGTGATTCCAGTCAGGCATCAATGCAATGGTGTTCTGTCAATGACTGAATCCTTGTTTTCTGCAGATGCCTTCAGTGCAGCGTGGACTTCTTTCTTCAGTTCTGTGTTTGGCTGGGTTGTCTACAGAAACAAAATCAGTGACACTCACATATGTATTAGGAAGGCTTTTTATGGCAAGAAGTCATTTTTTATGAAGAACGACACCTCAGCCCCGTTGAACTCAAACCTTTGGTTCAGACATTTCTGATACTAGCCAGAGAACCCTCTTCAGACTCACATAGTTACAGGTCAATACTGGAGAAAGGCAATGCAAGACACAGGGAGACCACAGGCCAGTTATTAACATGGATGCAAGCTTGGTTGGAACAGGGCAGGGTGCTGACAGCTCCTAGGTGGGCTCCCAGGGTCATCGGCCCATATGGGGCAGTCTCTGGAAGCAGACACAGAATGCCACCAACAAGGGAGGGTGAAGGGCTAGAGAGGAGTTCCCAGTGTCACTCTGATAAGAATGCCACACCTCCAAGGGGGCATCACCAGGCTCCCACCTGATTAACAAGTTGGACTTCAGCCTGCATTTTCACAAAGGCTCAAGTTGATACAAAATCTAGCCGACACAAATGCTATCAGTCTTTACCATATTCTGCCTCTTGAAATGTCTCAATGTCGACCAATTCTTTTTGGTTGAGTGACTCTGTGTAGTCCTTCCATCTTCTTTTGATGCCTCTTACACCTTTCAATATTTTGTTCATAGAATTCTTCAGTATTGCCATTTAAGGCCTAATTCCGCCCCCCCCCCCCCCAACCTTGGCTCTTTCAGCTTGAAAAATGCTGAGTGGGTTCTTCCTTCTTTACTTTATAACACCAGGTCTTTGAATATCTCGTAATGATATTTTGTATTATAAAGCAGTGAGTCCATAACAATAACAACACACAATAGCCATATTAAGATATGACAGGGGTATAATTATCCTATAGTTTGTTTTCTTGAAATTTATGTACTAGAGATTGTTTCCAAGAGTCCCCTTAACCTCGCCTGGCAAAAGTTCATTGTTATATCCTGTGCACTCCAGTCTTTAATCTTGAAGTTAGGTGTGCTCTGATCCTTTATAGCTTCCTGTAATTTGCATTTACTGACTATAGGTTTCATATAAGAACATATATTTGCTGGAATGTGTGTGTTATAAGAAATCGCATTCGAAGTCACTAACAGGAGGATGAGTAGCTTCCTTTTTATTGTGTAACTTCTCTGGAATATGAGAACGTGACTTCGTATACCAAAGAATGCCAAGTCTGTTTGCTTTGATGTTTATCTTGCCTACAGGCCTGTTTGTAATTAACTTGGATCCCTTTCTAAAATAACAATTGGATTGGAGGCTCTATCAATCAAGGAATAAGAAGGAAAGCTGCCAGAAAGAATGGTGAGGAGCCAAAAATGATAGGGTGTCCCCAAGGAGAAGAGGATGCAGCCCAAGGAAATAGGGTATGATACCAAAAGAGGAGAAGTGCTTCCCCCGAAAAAGGAGGGGGATGTGGCCCCCGAGAAGAAGGAGTTCCATCTCGAGAATTTGACTTTCCAGAACTTGTCATCCCCTTTCTTAAAATCCTTCCATGAAAACCTGTTTCCAGAGTCTCCGGGTGGTGCAAACAGCCCACTCAGCTGCTAACAGAAAGGCTGGAGGTTCGAGTTCACCCAGACACCTCAAAAGGAAGAGCTGGCCATTTACTTCCGGGACAAAAATCAGCCAGTGAGAACCCTAGATGATGACTCTGACATGCGTGGGATCACCACGGAGCAGAATGGACTAGGTGGATGGCAACTGGTTTCCTTAATAGCCAATCTGACTTCCTGGGCTAACAAAGCCGGCTCCCCTGAGGCTGTCCCTTCCCGCTACTCCTCTCCCAGCCCCGTGAGCACACCCACTGCCCACTGCCCAAACTGGGATAGTTCTGGTGTGAAGATGATGCCAATGCTTTGGCTTTCCCTCTTTCTGCTGCTCCTCAACTTCACCCCCACCTCCAAACTGACAGTGTCCTAGTCTTCCTTCAAGAATCAGTCTTGGTTGAATAGACTCAGAGAGAGAAGCAGCTTTGCTCTTGTAAAGGAAACCATTGTGCATACTGCTATGTGAGTCTGTTTTAAAATACCCACAGATTACCGTTACAAGAAATACATTTATTCTTCTGAGATTTTCATCAGAAATAACTATTAGATTTCCTTGATTCTCTTATTGTCATCAATAAAGAAATCATGAGTTTTTAATGTATTTCCAGTTCATGAGCTTAATCTAAAACTTCCCCACTGTCAAACTGCAGTTGCATTACTATTGGTGTCCCAAGATACGAATCCCTCAGGCTGAAGCCCAAAGCCGAATACCTGCCCACATGAGACACTTCTGCAGTTGAAGCAATTCAGTGCAGGGTATCATTTTCTAAAGGGACCATAACAGGAAACTTTTGGAGACTAAATACACACACACACACACATTATATATATATATAATGTGTGTGTGTGTGTCTCCAAGTTAATGGTTAACTGTGGGTCACTTCTGGCTTCAGGGCATGTAAAATCCTAGCCAGTTAGAAAGAAAGGTGGTTTCGATGTGTTATATTCTGTGTTTCAATGTTTCACTTAAGATAGTGCACTGCCATTGAGTAGGTCTTGATTTCCCTTCTGTCATTACTCTGGAATATCTTTTTGTTGTTGGGAAACTTGATTTAGGTTCAAAATAAAATTTGGGTCATAAAAAGTATAGCATGACATGTATTATCACATTCTTCTGCTCTTGAAACAGGAGTCCCTAGGTACACCACAAATTTAAGCTCTTCAATTAAGTGAAAAGGAGCCCTAGTGGCATCATGGTTACAAATTGGACTGCCAACCACTAGGTCAGCAGTTCAAAACCACCAGCCGATCCTCCCGCAGACAGATGATGCTTTCTACTCCTGTAAAGAGTTAAAGTCTCAGGAATTCACCAAGGTGATTCTACTTTGTCATCGACTCAATGGTAGTGAGTTGGGTTTGGGGTTACTAACTGAGAAGTTGGCAGTTCAAATCCACCCAGGGACACCTCAGAAGAAGTATCAGGTGAGTGTTTCAAAGGGACACAATCTTGAAATCCTGAGGGAGCACAGTCAGAAACAACTCATTGGCAACTGACTTGGATTGGGGGGTATTTTTATTATGTGCCGGGCGGAAGGTCTGAATAATGAGGGAGGAAAGTGGCCAGAGCGCCAACGAGGCAGGGGGACAGATGTCCCTGAGTGGTGCATCTAGGGTAACAAATATTCCATGGAGGCAAATTACAAAGTCACTCTTTAGGGAAAGTGGGATTGGGAAGAATGATTGGGTCTAGTGGGGTCAGACTCAAATTGCTAAACGGGCCACAGTTACTCATAGGGTATATCCAGTTTTGCATTCCAGATCTCGATTTCCTTATCCAGCACAGCCAGCTCCTCCCTGAACTTCTTCAGCACAGCCTTGGGCTTGGCACCTGAGAACTACTCCTCCTTGTGCTGGCCCACAGCCACCTGTCAAAGAGAGGGAAGGTCAGTCAAGAGCCCGATACCTCCCAGTTTGGGGTGCCCACAGATCCCACATGCACCTCTCTCTGCCCAGGGGCCCAGGCACCTGACTCTCACCATCACCAGCTGACACCTGCCCAATAGCCAAGTCATGGACATCTGAAGAGAAGCCTGGTGGAAGTTGTGCAGTGTTGCTATCGTGGTCTCCAGCATTGCATCCTTGGTGGTGGGTGGGGGCAGCCTCATTGTGAGGGTATCTTGAGTACCCAAGTCTACCAGTCCAGCTAAGGAGGGATTCATGGTCTAGAGTCAAAGTCAAAGCATGAAAGGCTGTTACACAGCCTCTTCCCCCACTCTAGGCCTCAAATTCTCAGCTACTCCCCTATGGTCCATACCTGGCCCAAGTGAATGGAAGAATGCTGGCCAGTGCAAGTGAAGACACACATGGTGACCAAGTGGCAAGCCTGCTCCCGAGTCTGTAAGGATGTGGGAAACCCTGCAAGAGGCCAGGAAGAGGTGAAGTCAAAGCTGGGAGACCAAGAATAGAAACAGAACTCAGAAATACCAGGCAGAGGGGGAACAGGAGGAGCATGTAGAGGGGTCAAACATTCTCAGTAACTATTGTGGAGACTGACAAAAGAGAATAGGGTAGTGGTTCTCAACCTTCCTAATGCCGTGACCCTTTAATGAAGTTCCTCATGTTGTGGTGACTCTCTCCCCAACACACAAGCATGAAATTATTTTCATTGATACTTCACAACTAATTTTGCTACAGTTATGAATTGGGCGACCCCTGTGAAAGGGTTGTTCGAGCCCTAAAAGGGGCCGCAACCCATAGGTTGAGAACCGATGGAGTAGGGTAAGGAGCATAGGGGTGGGGTCTGGGAAACAACCCCCCAAACTTCCAATGGTGAGTTGGGGCTGGCTCTCCTGGCTCAAGAGAACAGACTTTGTACAATGTGCCCAAGTTTAGCATGCTGGTCGACTTCACATTGGTAGTTTAAAATGAACCATGGTGAGAATATTTACACCCTGGAAATGTTCTAATGCTACAAATTCAAGCATTTTTTTTCCTGGAGAGTCCATTGTTAAACTGGGCCTTAAAGGGGGGTATTCTGGGTACATGGGATGGAGACTGATTGCCAGATGAGAGGGTGAAGAGTCTAAGAAAATCTTTGGAATATTTCGTGGAGAGTTGAAATGCTTCTGGAAGTGTCAATAGAAGTAGAGAGGATTCTGGGAGAGGTGCTAAAGAGCAGGGTCCCAGCATCAGGTCAAGAGATCATCTCAGCTCGGTCCTGGGCCCCTCGCAGCCCAATTTCAGTGATCACTCGACACCAGGTCTGCAGCTCAAGGTCCTCTTTCGCAGCCACACCTGTCTTATAGTGGAGACTCAGGATGCCCTCCACGTGCCTGCCAGCCGAGGGACCAGGGAGAGGGAGCTGAAGCTGGCGGAGAGCCCAGGCCCTCCGCTCCTTGCCCAAGTAGCCTGGTGAGTGCTCCCTGGCCCAAGACACAGACCATCTGTTCTCCCAGCCTTCTCCACCCCAACCTCACCAGCCTCACCGAGATGTGATGTCCCAGAGTCGCAGTGAATCTTGGACAGAGTAGAAAGAGTCAACTCCCAGGAGCCCCGGTCAGCCAGGTCATCAGGGGGAAAAATAATCGGTAGGTTAGGAAGTGTCCAGCTCTCTGGAGCAGCTACACGTGGCCTCCTCCACCTGTGCTCACCACCTGAGGAGCCAGGTTGTGCAAGGTCAGCGATTGCATGGGCAGGAGGGAGAAGGAACCCCTGCATCACCATTTCGCTTGCCATACCTGATCAAAAACTCTGAAGTCAGAGACCAGCCCGGTCCTGGCGCGGAGGTTAATTTCCATGGTGTACCGCAGGTGGGGAAGCATAAGCTAGAGGGAGAGAGGCGGGAAGGTAGGGAGGGGGGACACAGGGGGCAAAGAGGGGGGGAGAGCAACGTCAGAGAGTGCTGAGGGCCCTGCAGGAAAGAGGGTTACAGTAAAAAGACTCCCATTCAAAAGACAGCCTCTCAAGATCCACACCGAGAGTTTACAATCGACTGGCATATCCTAATCAGTCCCACAGTCCATTGATTCACTGCTTCATGATCATTGGAAGCGGTGTTTCCTGCTTTTTATTGGAGCTGTTCAAAGGCTAGCTCAGTGTTTTCCCAACCCTGTTTTTCATGATCACTCCCCTGAATGGGAGAAGCTGTTAAGAAGACACAACGGTGCTCATGGGAAGGACCTTGAAACTCGCCACTGGGAACCCTGTGGAGCATGGTCCCACTGGGACATCCATGGGGTCACCATTAGTTACAGTTGGCTCAAGGGCAAGTGGCTGATGGCACTTTTTTATACTTTTTACTAATTACCCTTCTCGCCATGAAATTTTAACACCACAGATACATTTTGTATATGCTGAACACTGTATATACAAATGTGTGTGTGTGTGTTCTGAACATGTCTCTTTGCTTTAGACATATAAAGAGCAAGACTTTTTGTGCCTTCCACCAAGAATCGTTTTGCTCAGGAAGTGATATCACCCTGTTGAGAACGCGTGGGTTGGCCCCTGCCGACGGCCCTCATCTCTCTTGCGTCTGCCCTTCCTTCACTTTTCTTGCCTTCTTTCTGTTCTTCACACTTGTCCAGGCATTCAGGAGCTTTACATTAGCTGTTCCCTCTCCCTGACCTACTGAACCCCTGGATCAGCTCGTGGCTGGCTCCTTGTTACCTCCAGCTTGGTGCCATCTCGTCGGAGGAGTGAGACCACACGATCTGCATTCACCATCCAGCGGCTCCCCAGCCTTATCACCATGTTTGAATTGTCTGCGCTGAACTGGTCTCGGCTGAGAAGTTATATGCTGTCCTCATTGGCCCACTGCATTGAACACTCTAAAGAATGGGGCTTTGCCTGTCTTTAATGGATGATTTGTTAGTTCTAATTATGCCAAAGCAGGTTACTGCTGTTAGTCTGCGTTTCTTAAGTTGGCCTAGGTGTCCTTAGAACTTTTCAAAGACTGACTTGGAAATAGCAAGTACTGTCTGTTGAGGGCATGGAATCCCCTTGCTCTCCCCACGTGTGTCAGAGAAGAACTGTGCTCTTGGTTCCTCACGGACTGGCTTGTCAGGGTATGTCACCAGTTCTTTCTTCAAAGGCACCTGTAGGTAGACTCAAATCTCCAACATCCCTGCTAACAGCAAATGCTTTAACTGCTTGTACCACCTTGGGATTTCCAAATACCCTGTGTTTTAGACATGGAAAAGAGGAAGACTTTCTTTTTTAACCCTTTCCATCAAGAAACAAGTTCAGCTGCTTGGAAAGTGCTATCGCTCTGTTGAGAAGGCAGAGAGCCCTGCTGTCATGCCTTACTATCCTATCTTCCCCTGCTTCCCCCTCTCTGCCCCCTCTCAGGTCCCAGCCCTGGCCCCAGGGAGTTGCCCAGAGAGGGTGCCTCCCGAGGTGGAAGGCACCCTGGGGCAGAGAAAGGACAGACAGGAGAGACAGGATGAGGTGGTTGGTACCTTGAAGATAGGATGTACCAATGACACTGTGTCACTGGAATGGGGAGAAGGGAGGAGCTGATGATGACAGGTGGTCGGGGAAGGGTTCCTTAAGAGCAGAAGCAGTGAACTTACAGTGTTTCAGCAAGTTCTCAAATCGCTTCATGGATAAAAATCGCAGATGGAGGTCTGAACCTTGGTGGTCATGTTAGGTCAAATTTCCTGGAGACCCATATCCAGTGACACCCACTATATCCAGGAAAGGACTTTATAGCAACCAGCAACTTTACATCAGGAAGGTGCCCCAGTCAGGTCCAACTCAAGTCCAGGAGTCCAATGCTAGCCAGGCCCTCTTCAGACCCACAGAGCCAATGCTGGAAGGTAGAGCAGGAAGCAGGGAGATGACAGGTCAGTCAGTCATGTGGATCCAAGGTCAGTGGGAACACTGTGGGTCTCTGACAGCTGTCAAGGTCAAGGAGTCCACATGGGGCCATCCCTGGAAGCAGACACGGAGTCCCAGTGAAGTCCCAGCGAGGAGGAAAGTAAAGTGACAGACAGGGAGAGAGAGGCAGTTTCCAGGGTCCCGCACTCATACAAAAGGCCACAAGGAAGTGTCCTCAAGCTACCACTTGATTGACAGGCTTGACTCCACCCCTAACCAGGAGTGTCTCCTTGACCTAAAACCATCCACTTGTCACAGTCGCATTGAACTCTTCGCGCTCCTCTTACCACTACATACTGCTTGGAGTAAAGGTAGACTTCCCTTGAGTGGATATGTTCCGGAGAACAGCTTTGCTCAAGTGGATTCATGCATATTAAATCTAAATTTTTGATATCATTTTTATTATAAAATCAGAAAGAAATTTCTCCAGGGTGGAATACTTTGTGGAGGAATGATAGAATTTTGATTGCCTAGAAGACATTGCTGATTCTCTACCTCTCTCTCACCGTGCTTTTCTGCTCAGGAATGCCCCCAAACTAAACACCTCATCCACATCCAACTACTGACGGATGTCCGTCCTGGTGTGATGGAATATGTATATATGCTTGAAATTTAGAGCAAAAAAAATGTGGGAGATCTGGTTTTCAACATTTTCTGGTTTTGTTGTTATGTGTTATTCATATAGCGGTTTATCCCTGATGTGTTTGTCATGGTGGCTAGCCTTCTTGAATTTCTGTTACATGGTTTTCTGTTCTTTGGTATTTGAAACCCAGGTTGATGCACCTATAGAGATAGGCTCCTGGGGGGTACACTGGGGTAGAGGGGAGCTGATATGAAGGAGTTCAAGAAGGAAGAGAATGTTTTGAAACTGGTGTGGCAGCAATTGTACAATACTGCTTGATGTGATTAAACTATGGAGTGATATATCTGTGTGAGCTCCCAATAAAATATTGTTTAAGGGGAAAACATATGGAAAAATTCCACTGTTTTCTAATTCCATTTCCGCACAATTTTGGGGAAGTCCTTATCTCTATTGATATTATATATAAAAATCAGTTGTTTTCAGCACCTATCCTGAAATAGAAACCCTGAAAAACCCTCCCAGTGCAACATACCCACAATTATTTATTAAACAAATTTATTTCAACACTTACATGCATTACTTATCTGCCAAGAAAGTAAGAAATTCTCAAAAAGCAGATGTACCAGTAAATGAAGCCAAAGAAGGCACTTGGGAAACACGAGACTGCCAGAACCTGTGGCAGCCTGGGACCAAGGGCTTCCGTCTTAGCCACGTGTCTGCGGAGCAAAGCTCTGGGGGAAGTGTTTAAGTCTCCACCTGGTGGTACTATGGCTGGTCTATGAGCCCTTACAATGCCTTGCGATGCCTAGGCCACTAAATTCTGGTCCGTATTCTGTGCAGGAGAACCTCTAGTGTATGCTGCCCTCTGGCGATGATATTGTATATCAGACAGTGACCTATGGTTTGATAGAACTTTCTAACATGACCTCGGCGATGGAACTGTGCCCTGTCCTCACTAACTACTCAATCGGAGAAAGGAATTGCTGGATGGTGCAAATGGTTAAGTGTTGAACTACTGAGCCAAAGAAAGCTGGGTGGATGAAACACATCCTGAGGGCTCTTGGCTGTGAGGCCGGTGAACTGCTTCTGAAAGATCACAGCCTAAGTGCTCAGAGACAGAACTCACAGCGAATCTCCAGGAAATGAGGCCACTGCTGTGAGCGTTGGTGACAAGTGTTGGGCCAGCAGAGGGGGCTGAGACACCACAGGTCAGACAGGGCGGCGCTACTGCAGAGAGACCCTGTAGGACAGAGGACAACTGCCCTGTAGGATTTCTTTAGGGAAGCGGGCTGCCTGCGTGGAGTAGCATGGATTTCATACAGCGACCTGTTGGCTAGTAGCCGAGCCCTTAATCATTGCACCACTACCCATTGTTTCTTTCAGCTAGAGCTATGGGGTTGACATTCCAGGGGTGAAAGTTCAGAATCTGAAAGTCCAGGAGATTATTTTTAAAATACAGTGGTAGGTGATCCGTGAGCATCCCAAGAAACTCCTCAAACTCCGAGCAAGATAAATACAAAGGGATCCAGATACAGACACATTGTAGTAAACAAAGAAAAAATCAGAAACCCAAGACAAATAGAAACTCTTAAAAGAAGGAAGAGGAAAATGACTTGTGACACCCAAGGGAGCCCTAGTAAGAGCAGCCGTTAACTTTCATTACAAACCACGAAGGCCAGAAGGTACCTGAAGGAGCGTCTGCCAGCCAGGAATCTGATCTCCAGAAAAACGATTTTTCGAACCTGAAAACAAAATTATTGACAGGATACCAGGTGAAAAACAAACAAAAGACACTTTGTAGCTAGCAGACCTACATAAAATAAATGCTAGAGGTTTTGTGAGAGTCCGTAATTCTGATCATAAATGGGAAAATGTAAAACAGAATTTCAAATTCTCATGAAATCCAGATCTTCTGCGGCCATGCAGACTGCGTGAACTCCTGAAACTATTGCCCTGAGATAATTTTTTAAACCTGAAATATTCAACCAAACTGATAACCTGAATTATTTTTAAAGCCAAATGACAGTCCAGCTTACTTGTAAAGAAGGTCTGCCTTGATAATTATGCTTCTTTACCTATATAGGACCAGATGAGCAATTAAACAGGGTATCATTTATAAGGCTGTGAGTGTATGATAATGGGAGAAACACCTTGGATGAGGAGGGTGAGAATGTTGTACAAGATGAAGAATATACTCAAAGTCACTGAATTGCATATTGGAAATTATTCACTTCACATGTATTCTCAATAAGAAGGTAAATAATTTTTTAATGCTATAGGAAGCTCTTCAGGTAAGAAAATTCAGCAGGAAATGAAAATTGACATGAAAAATAGAAAAGACCAGTAACAGTAATTATGTAATTATAAAAGCCAGTTTAAAAAGCAAATACATGTAATGATATTAATATGGTTATATCATCTACCTTACATACAACGGGGAATTACAAACCAATCCCTATACATCTGCCCTTGAGACTGTAACAGAGGAAGAGGGCAAATGGCATCGTGGACACCTAAGCCTCTGGTCACATACCATGGGTTGTAGAAACAAACGGGTGCTGCTTTGTGACACCCATCAAAACATTATTCACCACATCACTGTATGCTGAAGATGTTTGAGTATATCTGAAAGTGTTTAAAAATGTTTTCATGTATAGAAAGGTATACCACATAGTATATTCAAAGATAAACATTTAACCAACTGATGTGAGATTGGAACTCTCCCTAACTGTTCTGATTTACGTACAAATTCAACTTAAAAGGCAGACATTAAAAGGGAATTTGCCTCTTGAAGCTGTATTACATGTTTTCCGTTTTTCCGTCTGTGAAACCTAGGGTCCATTTGTACCTTTGAATCTAAAGTGTAGCTCCTGTAGACAGCATATAGTTATTTTCTTTTTTGTCCAGTCTAACAACCACTGCCTTTTCGTTGGATTGTTTAATTCATTCACATTTGGTGGTACTATTGATAGACTTTGAATTATGACTGCCCTTTTACTGTGTTATCTAAATAGGTGGGGAACTCTGGTGGTGGTGTGGTTATGAATTGGACTGTGATCCCCAACATGGCAGTTTGAAACCACCAACTGCTCCTCTGGAGAGAGATGGGACCTTTCTACTCCCGGAAACTCACTGGGGCAGTTCTACCTTGTCCTACAGGGTCACTGTGAGTTGGCATGCACTTGATGGCAGTGAGGGTTTTTTTTTTTACATCTCTAAATATAATGTCCTGTATTTTCTCTATTTCTTTTAGCTGCTTTCTTTGGCATTAAATGAATATATTTTAGTGTAACATTCTTATTTCTTTAATAATTTTCCACTGCATAGTTTTGAGTCATTTTCTTTTTCTTTTTTGTTTTACCTGTTCAACACAGGGTGAACTCCAACTGCGGAGTTTCTGACACGAGGTTGGGTGGGACTGAGAGTTTGCATTTTTTTAAAAATAATTTTATTGGGGGCTCTTACACCTCTTATAGTATCAAGCGCATATGTACATATGTTGCCCTCATCATTTTCAAAACATTTTCTTTCTACTTGAGCCCTTGGTATCAACTCCTCTTTTTTCCCTCCCTCCACCACCCTCCCTCCCACTCTTGT
>NW_022105908.1:20895881-20908072 GCF_000313985.2 Echinops telfairi | reverse complement strand
ACCTGGATCTACTTGTTGAGTGGAAGTGGGAGAAATGCAGCAATAAAGAGACAGGTTGAGTTTGGCCACTGACACCTGTGGACTTGGCTTACAGGAAAATGAGAAGACGAGAGTAGGTTGACTGTTGTGTGTTCCATTGACTGGTCTAAGGTTCATGACCTAGCATGAGAGGGCTAGGCTTGTGGAGTATTGGTGAGAGCCCATGATCTAAAGGCAAGGTGACCAATGGGCACCCTGGAGGCTGAGTGAGGCAGCCCACATTGAGTTGATGACCAGAACCCAACCAGCTGGAGACATTTGAGCCTGTGAACTGGTTCATATTGTTGCTGATTTTATGCATGACCTGTCCGGATTTGACTTTGCTTATGGATGCAGACTTCACAAGGTTCCAACTGGACTGAAGACTCTTCATGTTGAAAAATATGATTGTCTTCTCAGAGAACTGGGTTGATGTAAGTGGGAAGTATATAAATTGGATACTCAAAATTGGGAGGATAGAGGCATGAAGTGGTTGGCTTACAAAATTCCATAGGTGGGGGAACACATTCACAGGATTGTAGGATTAAGGTGTAGGTGTTACTTAATTTCAATCGTGAAGCTAAAGAATTATGTTATGTACAGGTGCCAGGTTGGCAAGGGGTGGATTGAGTTAGTTTATTGTGTCAACCTGGGTGATAAACATATGTGGGATTAATTGAAAGGTGGAGGGATAAATGGCTTGGTAACCCACACCTTTTGAGTTTTCGGATCACTTGCTTTGTGATGGTCGCACCAGGGTGCAGTTGCCTTAGCAGTTCCCTGCTTCAGCTGGCAAGGCTGACTTCCTGCAAGACATCCCCAAGGAGAAGCCACATGGACTTACCCCGATGCAGCCCTGGGCGCTGGAGCACCCGTGTGGAGACCCCTGACAGCGCTGAGATGCTTACACATTCACTGACTCGGCTTTCTTCCTGGAGTCAGCATCATTGCCTCTGTTTTTGTGAGATGGAGGAGAACTTTGTGGATTGGTCTTGGACATACAGGTTAATGTTTGACTTGTGGGTTGAGCAGCACTGGGTTGGGATGTTTTCTTGATGCACACTTAACCTTTATATAAAACTCTCTTTTATACATGAATTTCTGTGGATTTGTTTCTCTAAAGTACCCAGACCAATACATCCTCCTCACCATTGATTTTATATCTCTTGTTCCTTTGTCCCTGGGCTTGTTGGCTCTACACATCCTCCTCTTGTGTCCCCCAGGACAGTTGGCTCCGTTTTCTCCTTGGAATTGTTTATCCTACCTATCTTATATAGTTAGACATGAGAAAAGAAAAAAAATTCTATAAATCGCTCCAGGTTTGTCTGCTGACCCTTATGAATGTTTTCCAGTCGGGTCTAGTGAG
The DNA here is from genome assembly GCF_000313985.2 of Echinops telfairi. Classification (NCBI taxonomy): domain Eukaryota; kingdom Metazoa; phylum Chordata; class Mammalia; order Afrosoricida; family Tenrecidae; genus Echinops; species Echinops telfairi. The sequence goes on along the minus strand of NW_022105908.1, from coordinate 20,906,688 downwards.
GTGCTAAGCCCTTGCCCACTGATTCCAAAGTCTGTTTTCAGGATTACTGGGGGACTTCGTTGCTTTGCTCCTCTTGCTGCTCTGTTTCGCCCTGAATCATTGTCTTGTGAAAATAACGTCAGAGAAGTAACTTGAGCCCTTAGGAACAAATTCAGAGGAACAGACATTGTGAATAATTAAATAAATATAACAAACTCTGCAAACATACGTAATTCTTCACTATATTAGCTTCTGTGACAGACATAAATTGTACAAAGTAATAATTACAGTGATGTATTATTGACTTCACGCTTTTCATAGATGTAATATGTACAAAAATAACAACAATAAAAAGGACAAGCGATAGAGCCAAAGTCACTGTCATTGAGTCCAGTTTGGGTTCCTATATCTTACTGAAGTTAAATTAGTGTAATTCTGTAGTGGATGTTGTTCAGATGTGTATGGTAGACCCTACAGCAACCATTAAGAGAATGGTGCAAAAATATGAGCGTAAGTAAAAACGCATTGCTACTATGGTCTCAGTGCATAAATGCACATGTTTATTCCAAATAAAACCTGTGTAAACATGCTTCATGATCAGTGGAGGGCTGCAGACAGTTCCCTCAGGAACGCACTTGTCTCGGTCTTGTTGATGTTACTGGTCTTAGGTGCTGTCTGACCTGTTTTGACTCTCAGTCACCCTATGCACAACAGAAAGAAGCACAGCCCTGTGCTGAGCTAGCCTCACAATTGTTAGGTTTTTATATTTGTATCCATTGCTGTAGCCACTGCGTCAATTCATCTGTGGAGGGTCTTCCTCTTTGTGGATCACATTCTATAGGCACTTATTTGTGTCATAGATATACTTTCCTAGCATCTATACCAAGTAGAGGGGTTGCTGGGTCACATGGTATTTCTATTGCCAATGTTTTGAGCACGTGCCACACTGCATTCCATAGTGGTTGCGCCATTTAAAAGCCCCACCAGTAGTGTATAGGGAGTCCTGGTGCAGCAGTGGTCATATGTCAGATTGCTAACTGCAGTTTGAAATCACGAACTGCTCCAAGGGGGAAAGATGAGACTTTCTACTCCCATAAAGAGTCACAGTCTTGCAAGCCCACAGGGACAGCTCTACCTTGTCCTGTACGGTCGCTATGAGTTGAAATTGACTCAATGGCAGTGAATGGGCAGCGGAGCATGAGAGGTCCAGTCTCTGCACCATTGTCAGAATTCGTTGTTATATTTTTCCTCAAACTTTGCTCTTAACGCTGGTGTAAACTGGTTCCTCATTGCTGTTCGGATTGGTACCTCTCAAATGGCTAATGCGCCATTTTTCTTCATGTGTTTTTTGGCTGCCTGAATGTCTTCTTTGGTGCACTGTCTGTTCATATATTCTGCTCATTTAAAACATGAATTATTTGAATTTTTCTTCTTGAAGTGTTGAAGTTTTTTATAGATTTTAGAGGTCAGTCTCTTGTCGGATATGTCATTGTCCAGATTGTTTCCGCAGTCGGTGAATCTCTCCTTGATCTTTGGGTAACATCCTTCGATGTACAGAAGTGTCAAATTTCTAGGATGTCCCAGTCGTCTAATTTGTCTTCTTCTCTGTGTGTATTTTTCATGACGTCTGATACTGTATTTATGCCATGCATTAGGACCCCCGTGTTTGTCCTTATCTTTTCACAGATGTGCTTTAGAGTTATTATTTTACACTTAGATCTTTGATCTATGTTGTTTATTTTGTATATGGTATGAGATACGGATCCTGTTTCATTGTTCCAGTTTTGCAAGTGCTGTTTATTAAAATATAATCTCTCTCCCCATCAACGTGTTTTGGACCTTTGTCAAAATCAATTGTCTGTAGGTGGGTGGATTTACCTCTAAGTTTTCGGTTCAGTTTCATTGCCTTCTGTTTTTATCATTGTACTGGCACCAGTCTGTTTTGACTACCTTGCCTGTGTAGTCGGTTTTGACATTAGGAAAAGGCCTCTTACTTTGGTCTTCTTCTTTAGTAATGCTTTGCATATTTGAGGCGTCTTTCCTTTCCACAAAAAGTTTGTGGTTAAAATTTCCATCTCTTTAAAGAATGATGCTAGATTTACATTATGTCTGTAAATTGATTTGGGTAGTACTGACATTTTTACCATGTTAAATATTTCTATCCGTGCACGTGGTTTCTTGTAGCTATGCTTTATAGTTTTCTTTATACACATCTTTTGTTTCTCTGGTTACATTATTCTGACGGGATTAGGTTTTGAATAGCTAATGTAAATGGTATTCTTTTCAGAACTCTTTTTGTTACCATGAAGGAATACAACTGATTTTTGTAAGTTCATATTGTACCTTGTCACTTTGCTGAATCTTTCAATTAGTTCAACAATTTTCTTGCCAAGACCTTGGAGTTTTCTGTGTATAAGATCATCTTTGAATAGAGAGAACTTTGATTTTCTTTGTCAACTTGGATATCTTTAATTTCACTTTATTGGCCAGGTCAGTATTAAATAAGAGTGGTGATTAAATGTCAGGGGAGCCAGCCCCTAAAAATCACCAGAGGCCCGGCAGGCACAATTGTAAAGCGATAATAAATAAAGATTATAGTAAAGTCATACAGAATAAGAGATATAGAAGACAGAGTGAAATAAAGGAATCATACACATTGCATGGTAGCATGCTCACCTCAGCCCCGCTTGGTGGTCCACGTGAGGATGTGGAAGGTGGGAATTGCAGGAGCAAGAGAGAGTGGGGAAGGACAGAGGGAGAGGGGACAGAGGGAAAGAGATGTTTATTTCTAACCTAGGCTTATATATCTTTGGGGTGCATGCAAGTCCCCAAATTACAGGCAAAGACCTATGTCTCAGGAAGGGGTTGTACTATAGGTAAGACAGTAATGAGAGGGGGACGATCTAGAGGTATAAACACAATAAGAAGGGGAGAGATTAGGGGTACACATGTGACAAGATGGGCGGATCCTAGAGTCAGGGTGGCAGCCTAACTTTGGATGTCACTGATCAGGTTGACCTGTTTTGCCTCTCTGTGCCTGCCTTCCCAGGAGCTTGCATGCCTTTCCCAGGCTGGATTTCTGGGAGCAGTTGCTGTTGCCTGCAGGGTGGAAGGATTGCGATTCCCAAAGCCTTTTCCATCTCAATGGTCTGCTTTGTGCTCTGGCCAGCTGGATGGCTGGGTGCACCAGTGTAAACCCTGGTGGTTTTTTGCAGGACTCTGGCTTTGGTGGCTGGTCCCATGCTGGCTTTTGGCTAGGCCGCAAGCTGTGGCCGCCATTTTCCCAACCATGTGAGTCTCCGTTCCCTGGCAGCATGGTGCCACTCGTGGCCCACCAATTTGGCAACGGAGAACGTGATCCTGCCAAGGTGGCGCCCACTGCTCCAATCACGTGGAGGGGCGGTGCTTAGGTATCTGGTTGCTTAGAGCCCGAGGTTAGCCCTGTCTTGTCCTGGGAGCCGAATGTTTCCCTTTTCCCCTCCATTCCCTTTGGCTTTCTCCTGGTTTTGCAAACAAGCTGCGTTAGTGTTCTACCAGTGTGGGTTTGTTCCTTGCTACGGGCTGGCTCTCCCTTGGCCAGGCCTTAGACCAAAGTCGTACAGAAGCCGAGCCCGAGTAACTGTTAACTTCCGCCTTTCAGTGATGCTGCCTCCGGCACTTTTAGGGACAGCTCTTAATACAGCTCCCCAGCCACAATGTTCCAGCCAGAAATTCCACTTTCCCTAAAGGTTCCCTGAGCTGCCAGATAGACTTCCCTTTGAGAGTCTGCTCCTGCCAGCAGGCATTTTTGAAGGCCATGGGGCCATACCACCCAGTGGCCCTCCTAGATTGTGGTCTAGAAAACAGTCGGACCAAAATGTCAGCTGCAGCGACTGGTTTCAGACCCGTTCCTTGGCAGGGACACCTGCCTGAGGCCTCGGATTCTCGGCACTTCAGACGTGCATGCTGAAGCTGTGGTTATTGACCTTGAGGAATCAAGCTCTCAATAGCCTTCTTGTTTTGTGTTTTCTAGATGGGACTTACCAGCTCGACACCCAGGAATTGCACCCTCGGATGTATCCTGTCCAATTGGGATAGATTTGATCCGGAGAGGCTGGACAAACAGCCAATGGTACACTTTCCCTTCCAATCCTGAACCAGCTAGAACATTTTTGTGGAACAATGGGGAAGTGGTCAGAGATCCCGTATGTTAGAGCATTTTTCCTTTTGAGGGAAGCAGTAAACCAGCTTAAGACTCTTCTGCTCCAAGCTCCAGCACTGGGTCTCCCAGACCCTGCAAAGAAATTTTTCCTGTATGCTCATGAGAGAAAGGGGGTACCTCTGGGGGTGCTGGTCTAGAAGCTAGGACCTCAGCCTCACCCAGTGGCCTACCTATAAAAGAGGTTAGATCCTTCCTCAGTAGGCTTTCCACCTTGTCTATGAGCAATAGCTGCCATTGCCTTCTTGGTCCAAGAGGCAGTAAAGATCACCATAGGAGGAACTTTAGAGGTCCTAACTAATTATAGGGTATTTGAAGTGCTACAAGCTAAAGGCTATAACTGGCTTTCTGATAGCCACCTATTGAAGTGCCAGGTTCTTCTTACAGAAAACCCTGATGTCACTATATCCAGACTTGTAGCACACTCAATCCAGCCACATTGCTCCCTGATCCAGGGGAAGAAACTATACCTCTTCATTCCTGCTTTGAGCTGCTGTCTACTAATAAGCTGCCACGACCAGATCTCAAAGACCAACCGCTGGCGGTTGCAAACTGTGTGTGGTTCTCAGATGGAAGCAGCTTTGTGATTGAGGGAGTGCGCAAGGCAGATTATGCCATTATCTCCCTTGATCAAGTCTTTGAAGCTAATCCCCTGCCCCTGGGAACTTCAGCCCAGCTGGCTGAACTCATAGCCTTAACCCAGGGCCTTGAACTAGCAGAGGGGAAAAAACTAACTTTATTTACTGACTCCAAATATGGGTTTCTGGTTCTCCATGCCCACTCTTCTATCTGGCAGGAAAGAGGATATCTCACCACTCGGGGGCCCCATTAAATATGGGAGCCAAATCAGGAAGCCCCATTAAGTATGGGAGCCAAATCAGGAAGCCCCATTAAGTATGGGAGCCAAATCAAGGCACTCTTGGATGCTGTCCAAAAACCAGCTGAAGTAGCAGTAGTGCACTGCTGAGGGCACCAGAAGGGGGACTCGGAAGTTGTCGTGGGCAACTGAGCCGCTGATAAGGCCGCCAGACAGGCAGCCTTGGGCACCAGCCCCTCAGCTTCCGTAAATGCCCTAATTCCCCCAAACCAGCTCCCTCTTCCAGATTACTTGCCAGAAGAAGTGGAACCAGCGAAGACGCAGGAATTCTGCCTTCGACCTGATGGATGGTGGGAGAAAGACAACAAGCTCCTCTTGCCACAAAGGTTACAGTGGGAAATCGTGAAAGCCTTCCATGATGCCACTCATCCTAGCCATAAACGCTCCTTGACCCTGCTCACTCAGCAGTTCTGTGGGGCCAACTCAACCTCAACCATCAGGTCAGGAGCTTCCCATTGTCTCACCTGTCAGACCAACAGCCTCCAAGGGGCACTCAGAAGTCACCTTGCTCAACCTGTCCAGCGCAAGGGATCCTACCCTGGGGAAGACTGGCAGATAGATTTTACCCAGGTTCCTGCTGTCCAGGGATTTAAGTATCTTCTGGTGTTTACAGACACCTTTACTGGGTGGATTGAAGCATATCCTACCCGCACTAAGAAGGCTGATGAAGTGGCTAAAAAACTACTTCAGGATATAATTCCTTGATTTTGGCTTCCCAAATTACTGCAGAGTGATAATGGACCTGCGTTAATCTCCCAAATCACTCAGGCCATCTCCCAACTCTTGGGAATAACCTATCATCTCCACTGTGCCAGGAGGCCTCAGACTTTGGGGCCTCAGACTTCGGGGAAGGTAGAGATAATTAATCAACAGCTGAAGTTAACTCTCAAAAAGCTGACACAAGAAACTCAGGTGAGCTGAAAGGATGCACTACCCATAACTCTGTTACGTCTTAGGATTGCCCCACGGCAGCCTACGTGTTTGAGCCCCTATGAAGTTTTATACAGGCAGCCTTTTCTTATAACAGAGCCAGCTATAGACTGAGGTAGCCTTAATACAGCAATATGCCACCCAAGTAGCCCAATGTCAGGATGCATTCCATCAGTTTGGGCTCACGCAGACCCAAGGGGAGGAAAAGTTACCACCCTTGTGCCAGCCAGGAGATCTAATTCCTATAAAAACTTGAAAGGATGGGTCCCCTAATTCCCAGCTTCAGCCAGTCTGGAAGGGACCTTTGCCTGTAATTCTTTCTACGCCCACTGCTGTCAAAGTTCCAGGGCAGAGTGCTTGGATCCACCATACACGGGTGAAACCCTGGAAACTGTCACCATCAGACCCCTTCAGGCAGAGACTGCAGACGAATACTCCTGTGAGCCACTGGGCGGTCTTAGGATGGTATTTCATCGCCACCCCAGGACAGATGAGGCCTACACAGACAATTCTACCTCAGACCCTCACCCCTCACAGCCTTTAGGCCAGTGAATGCCTTCACCCTGTTTCTGTGTTTATAGTAACCAAACACTCATGCCTGTTAGTCCTAAGATGTCTATCAACTTCCGGTGACACTAACCTAACTTCAAGGGTACTGCCACCTTACAATCTTACCCTTGTCTCACTTAAATTGTTCACCTGTTTGTCTGTTTGTTTTTCCAGAAGTTCTCAGGTTACCAAGGCCTCTGAACCAAGTGTGCCAGCTCCAGGACTACCATCTCCTGGACCACCTCGACTGTATCCATCCTGGGCCCTAAATGTACAACCCTTTCTAACAGAGTAGGAAGGGTATGAACCCCAAACCCCACCTCGCCCCTTTTGTCAGTAGGAAGTAGCTAGAGATGTCACCTAGTACCCCAAGATTTGAGTCCATAGCTCTTCGGGGGAATGTTAGGTAGGTTAGCGTAGGGCTGGGATGTCCATTAACGCATGGCCAGTGGTCCGAGATATGGAAACAAAGGATTGGCACACCGCACATGCTCAGAGGTTCAGGTTTCCCGCCGGGTACTCATGGGCGGGCGCTGCACCTGGATTGGCCCACCTAGGCCAGGTGAATTCAATTCAGCCAATGGGGCCGACCAGGGGTCGTCCACCGCGCCTCCCAGTGGAATCATTGAAAAGGCAGGAAACCGGAGACTTTGCAGGACTCTGCAAGCAGCTTCCAGGCAGGCTGCACGTTCTGGAGGAGTCCTGTGGGTGCCTCTGTACACCTGAAACTTCTTCTGACACTCATAAAACTCACTTGGGTCACAAACCAGGCTTTGGTGTGAATTATTTTTTGTGCAGAGACAAGGACCGAGGTATATCTATCCCTAGAGAGATCTAACAGATCTACATGTGACCGCCTCCCTGGGGGATGGACAACAGAAAAGTGGGTGAAAGGAGAAGCCGGACAGGGCAAGATATGACTAAATAATTTATAAATCATCAAGGGTTCATGAGGGAGGAGGGAATGGGGAGGTAGGGGAAAAATGAGGAGCTGATGCCAGGGGCTTAAGTGGAGAGCAAATGTTTTGAGAATGATGAGGGCAATGAATGTACAAATGTGCTTTACACAATTGATGGATGTATGGATTGTGATAAGAGTTGTATGAGCCCCTAATAAAACGATTTTTTTTTAAAAGCCTGTCTCACAAGTGCCAGAAGCAGCAACACTGAAAGGCGAAAGTTAACAGTTACTCAGGCTTGGCTTCCGGACGCCTTTGGCCTAGGCCTGGGCAACAGAAAACCAGCCACTAGCAAGGAACAAACACACACTGGTAGAACACTAAAGCAGTTTATTTGAAAAACCAGGAGAAAGCTAAAGGGAATGGAGGGAGAAAGGGAGACATTCAGCTCCCAGAACTAGGTGGGCCTAACTCCCAGGCCTAAGCAACCTACGCTAACCTAGGCACTGCCCCTCCACGTGTCTGGAGTGGTGGGCGCCATCTTGGCCAGGGTCATGTGCTCTGTTGCCCCACAGCCAAAATGATGGACCCCCGGTGGTGCCATGGTGCCAGGGAACAGACTCACGTGGTCAGGAAAATAGTGGCCACAGCTTGCTGCCTAGCTGAAAGTCAGCATGGGGCCAGCCACCAGAGCCAGAATACTGCAGAAACCAACAGGTTTTACATGGGCACATCCAGTCATCCAGCTGGCCAGAACACAAAGCTTACCAATGGGACTCGAAAAGGCTTTGGGAATTGAAATCCTCCAACCCTACAGGCAACAGCATCCCAGCCCCCTCCCAGAAATGCAACCTGGGGAAGGCATGCAAGTTCCCAGGAAGGCAGACACAGAGAGGCAGACATAAAATCGCATATACCAGCAAGAATAGGCGAAAAGACAGACACAAAAGGATGGGACTGCGGCAATACATTACGAGTGTCCCCATGAGTCGGTTTGGGGAGCCATCTGCCTCTACGGTGTTTTGCGGGAGTTCAGCCTGGCTTCGTTTCCAGCTACACGCTGTCTTCCACAGGTGGTGCGGTGAAAAAGAGTCCAGAAGGTGCCTGAAATCCCTGAGACCAGAATGTGAGGGCCCGCTCCAGGAAAGTATCTGAAGCCAGCTTACCTTATATATCTCTGAGTCACCAGTACCAAATTATGTTAGATCTCTCGGGGGAGAGATATACCTTGGTCCTTAGCTCCTTGGGAGAAAGAATTCATGCTGAAGCCTAGTTTGTGATCCAAGTGAGTTTTATGAGAGTTAGAAGTTTCAGGTTTACACAGACACCCACAAGGCCCCTCACCCTGTGCAGCCTCCCTAGAAGCTGGTCGGAAAGTCACGCGGTCAGCTCTGGGCTCCTGCCTTTTTCAATTATTCCACAGGGAGGCATGGTGGATGACCCTGGACGACCCCATTGGCTGAATTGAATTTACCTGGCCTACGTGTGCCAATCAATCCAGGTGCAGCGCCCACCTAGGTGTGCCCCCCTTCCTGGCCGGAAGTCTGAACCTCTGAGCACGTGCAGTGTACCACTCTTTCTTGGTGGGTAGCTCAGACCTCTGAGCATGCGGTAATGGACACTCCAGTCCCTAAGCTAAACTACCTAACAAGGCCTTTATAGCATTTAGGAAGCAAGCGGGGTGCAGGGAACAGAAAGAAAGAAAGTCCAGTTTAAAGATTCATTTATTATTAGTGGATGATGTTGACAGACGTAAAAATAAAGTAGATGTAGGTAAAGTTTTAGGTGCCTTGTGTTACGACCCATCCCTGTATCTAGTCTTTAACTAAGCATCCTCTTAAAGGAAATAGAACCTTCCCTGCCATGGGGAGAATGACTTCTTGCTCCTCTCTGAAATGGAGAGGAGTAGGTTCAACAAGAATTGTCCTAAGAGCAATTACAGGCCAGCATTCCATTGTGATGATAAAACTCAGATGGCCTTGGGCATAACAAAGGCTGGTCAGGACAAAGTTCAGCTGAGGCTTTTCATTAGCGAGAGATGAGGGGGTTTACTTTAGCCTTCTGGTCAAATAAAAAATGCAGTGACCCACACTTGTCTATTTCCGCTAGGGGCTGTGGTGCCTTCCTGTTCGTGAGAAAGAAGAAGGGAAGTGTAGAGTCAAGCTGAGAGACTCGGGAAACTATAAGAGCAGAGCCTCATGCCAAGGTTGGACTCTAAGAAGTCCCCTGGACCGACCCCCTCATCTGTAAGGTGCTTCCAGCCTTGTTCTGACAAATTGTTTCCGGTCTTCTGATCATGAGTCACTTTGGTGTTTCCTCAAAGGTGTGTGGGCCATTCTATTTATTGTGCTTGGCTTCCAGGTTTAGCAGCGGCATTGGAAACCTCCATTTAGCATGTTGACACCCAGCTGGCTTGTCTTTTCCCAATGTGTTATTGTTCAATGTCCTTGACTTGGCTTCAGCTCAGAGAGATCCTTGTACAACAGAACACGCATGCCCTTGGCCTTACTACGCCTGAGCACATTGTTGCAGCCATTTGACAGGCCACCACATTGAGTCTTCCTCTTTTTTGCTGATCTTCTACTTTACCAAGCATGATGTCTTTTTCCAGGGACTGGTCCATCCTGATAGCATGTCTAAGGTATGTGCGATGAAGTCTTGCCATATTCTGGCAGTTGATTTCAATATTCTTCATCAATACCTTACTTCAAAATGCATCAGTTATCCTTTTTCATTATATCATTATATAATTACTCATTGTATCAGCCTTCCTTACTCATTATCCAACTTTCACAAGCGTTATGATGGAATTGAAAACACCATGGCTTGGTATTTTATGTCCTCAAGCGTCATCATTGCTCTTTAACACTTTAAAGAGGTCTGGTGCAGCAGATTTGACCAATGCAGCATGTAATTTTAATTCTTGACTGTGGCTGCCATGAGCCTTGATTGTGAATCCAAGTAACATGAAATTGTTCTTCAATCTTTCTTCTATTTACTATTCTTCAATGTTTTCTCCAACGATGATATTTTTATTCTAGTTATGTCACTCACATAAACTTAATCTTCCCACTGCTTAATTTTCTTATCCATGCTTTAAAGTAGGCACCAACCCTTTGGTGTTTTATATAAACAATCGTTGCTATGTTTGTTCCAGCCGCTGTGTCAATCCATCCTGCTGAGGGCCTTCTTTATTTCAGACCCTCTATGTTTCATTACAAAGGATGAATGGGGCAATTTGTTTTTATTTTTTTAATCATTTTATTAGGGGCTCATACAACTCTTATCACAATCCATACATACATCAATTGTGTGAAGCACATTTGTACATTCATTGCCCTCATCATTCCTAACTCTTATAACAATCCATACATC
>NW_022105908.1:20888566-20894812 GCF_000313985.2 Echinops telfairi | reverse complement strand
GGCCGCTTGTTTGTCTTCAAGCCTTTAAGACCCCAGACGTTATATCTTTTGGTAGCCGGGCACCATCAGTTTACTTCACCACCTTTGCTTATGTTCACATTTTTCTTCAGCAATCGTGTTGGGAAAGCGTGCATCCTGGAATGCCAATTTAATAGAACTACGTGTTCTTGCAATGAGTAAGTGCTTGAGTGGAGGCCCAATGTCCATCTGCTGCCTTAATACTAAACAAGCAGCCTTCTAGCTCGGAAGCAACAAAGCCCACAGAGAAGAAACACACAAGCCTGAGTGAACACGAGGTGTCGAAGGGATCAGGTAGCAGACACCAAAGAACAAAAACCATCATTGTGGGATCACCTTCCCCACACAAATGCTAAAGACGAATGTGTGCATAAGTAAGTGTGGTGAAGAAGGCTGATGGTGACCAGCTATCGAGAGCGATTGTGTCTGGGGTCTTAAAGGCTTGAAAGTAAACAAGCGGCCATCTAGCCCAGAAGCAACAAAGCCCACATGGAAGCAGCATACCATCATGTGTGATCATGAAGGACCGAGGGGACCAGGTTTCAAGCACCAAAGGCAGGGGGTGGGGGTGGGGATCATATCATCTGAATGAGGGGAGCGCGTGATGGGGACCTAATGCCCATCTGTAAATAACTGGACATCCCTTGCAGAGGGGTAGTGGGGAGGAGATGAGTCACTCAGGGTTCAGTGTAGCAATAATGAAACTCACAGCCTTCCTCTAGTTCTTAAACGCTTCCTCCTCCCAACTATAATGATCCCAATTCTACCTTTCAAACCTGGTTAGACCAGAGGATGCACAGTGGTACAGATGGGAACTGGAAACAGGAATCCAGGACACATGAACCCCTCAGAACCAGCGATGAGAGTGCCAATACTGGGAGGGATGGAGGGGGTAGAAAGTGGGAACCGATCACAGGGATCTACATATAACCTCCTCCCTGGGGGGTGGGCAACAGAAAAGTGGGTGAAGGGAAACGCGGGGCAGTGTAAGATAAGATAAAATAATAATTTATAAATTATTAAGGGTTCATGAGGGAGTGGGGAACGGGGATGGAGGGGGAGGGGAAAAGGAAAATGAGGAGCTGATTCCAGGAAGCCAAGCGGAAAGCGAATTTTGAGAATGATGAGGGCAGCGAATGTATGTGTGCTTTACACAATTGATGTGTATAAGGATTGTGATAAGAGCTGTATGACCCCCAATAAAATGATTTTTTTTAATGAGATGAGATGCTGGCTGGGGGCACGTGGTTGCTAGGATCTAGCCAGGGCCCTGAGGCTGGAGCACCACACAGTGAGTGAGTTCTTCTGCTCTGGAGTCAGCTAACCCTCTGTGTTTTCGGGGACCCCAAACTTGCCTCTCAATTCTGTCCTTTTGAGTAGGAGACAGAGTTTGAGATCGATGTCCCAGGGGTAGGGTGCAGGGCCTTGGGACTCAAGGCGAAGTGTTCTCCCCCTGCTATGGTTGGATTCATGGCAACCGGATTTTCTCTCTCGCAGAGGGCACTGGTGAGGGCGGAGCTGAGCGGGTGGTACCAGGATGGCTGGAGGAGGAATGGGTTGACTGTAAGAGGGAAATGGCTAAGTTGGAAGAGGAAAAGGTGAGATCGGTGGAGTCGGGGGAGGTGAGAGAAATAGGGCAGAAAGAGGATGACTGGTGGCTTTGGGTGCAGGGAGTGGGGAAGAGGGAGGAGGAACCAGGAAGAGGGATTCTGGTTTTGTATTCCCTACACCACCACCACCACCCTGGTCCTACCCACAACCCTAGCCCAGACAGTGAATGACGACCCTCAGGATTGGTTTCAGAGACATGGGGAGCAGGAACTTGAGGAGAGGAGGATGGTGTATAGGTGAAACTGGAAAACCTGGATACCTCCACCAGGATGGGAGACACTTGCTGCACCATTGGCTTCCGATTCTCTGTCCAGGTGGGGGCCCTGGGAAAACGGGTTAATCCTGCCTATAGCAGCAAGCAGGCGGTGGGATCTTCCCAGGAGCGAGCAATTCCTTACGGGCAAGGACTTTGACTTCGTTTCCAACCTGGGGAAATTGTGAGTGCTTGGTTGAGTGGGCATTGGTGTCTCAGGGTGGGGAGGTGGTATCCTTTCTTGATAGTCCTGCACTGCCCTTCTTTCCACAGGTAGAAGGAATTGGCCATTCAGTTGCCATTAACTTTCATAAACCCTGTAAACAGATTGAAAGATTTCAACAAAACATTCCTGTGTGGAACGACTTCCCTGGTTGGTTAGTTGACACAACTTCTGAAACCATGTGCATATTTACAGGTGTTACCACAAAGAGGGCGAAGGTGTAGATTAGAAATGGCAAGCTCACAACTCAACATGCACTCCTCAACTGATGTTCCTAGCTTGAGTTTGTGACTCCTGGGAGGAGGATGCTCTCTTTGGGTATCAATTCCTCAACGGTGCAAACTCCATGCTCCTGAGGCATTCTGGGAAACTTCCTGCCCAACTGGTGCTGCCTCCAGGGGTTGGAAGACTTGAAGATCCAACTGGAGAAAGAAACTTCAGGTTCTCTGGCCTCTGTTCACCTACCACCCAGCCATCTTTCCCATAATTCTTTCTCTTCCTCTCCTTTTGGCTCCTCCTCCTCCTCCCTTTACCCTGTCTTTCCCATTTACATTCCACCCATCTATACCTCCCTTCATCGCAATTCAGGCTTTCTTAACTTTGGCTTTACTGCTGTGATAGCTGGCTTATGTATTGTAGGATGTTTAGCAGCGTTCTTGGTCTCCACACAACTAGTGCCAATAGGATCTCTCCAGTGTGAAATGAAGAAATGTCTCTAAACATTGCTGAATTTTCACTTCTTTTTTAGCAGAGTGCATGGAATCTCCTATGGCTGAGAACCTCCAATCAACATTATCTCCTTCTTCACCTTTTCATCTTCTTCCATCTACATTTTCATCCTCTCCTTCTACATTAGACACCTCTCAACCACACAGAGGGGTTCATGCTTTTAAAGGGAGATGGCAAAAGAGAATGATCAAGGTTTTGTTGAAAGATTTCAACAAAAGGAGCAATTGGAGAGAATGGAACTTATTTTTTTTTAAACTAAAGGGAATATGTTGTGCTCCATTTGACTAAAGCCTCCAGAGGAGGGGTTAAGGGAAGAGTTTGGTTTGGCGGTTGATGGTAAAGAGGCAGAAACTGCACATCAATGAGCTCCAAGTCTGATGGAGGACCAATGGAAGACAAGAGCTTGGAATCACTGCCCTCAGGACTGCATTGGAGCAAGAGTTTAGTGTGTAAAATAAAATAGGTGGTGGGGTATAGAGAGAACCTGCACTGACAAATAAGAGAAAGGTATATCAGAATTGACTCCACCTTATATGTTCCCTGCCCTCCCACCCCCACCTCCAGGTTGGACCTCTGTTTAAAGCTGATTTCTCTTTGCTAGATGGGGTGAAGGCCAATATCATAATTTTTAAGCAGCAGTACGTGGCAGTGCCTCTGGCCATGCTGAAGCTTGAGACTAATGGAAGACTCTTACCCCTGGTCATCCAGGTTAGAGACCTGGGCATTTTGTCCTCACCCACTGATCTTCTGCAGGACAAAGACTCAAAGACCATCACACCCTGCTCTTCCTTCTGCTATAGCTGCAGCTACCTCGCCATGGAGGCCCCACTCCTCTGGTGTTCCTGCCATCTGATTCCCCCATGGCTTGGCTCCTGGCCAAGATTTGGGTTCGGAGTTCTGATTTCCAGCTGCACTAGTTACAGTCACACCTGCTGAGAGGACATCTGATGGCCGAGGTTATTTCTGTGGCCACCAAGAGGTGCCTGCCCGGGCTGCATCCTATCTACAAGGTATTTCCGCATCTGCCAGTCTGCATTTGAATGCCCTGCAGATGGTACCCTGCTAGTCTCAGGAAGTGATGCAGCGTCTAACTTTGTGGTTAACAGAAATCTCAGTTTTAATGTGGACACACACACACACACACACACACAATGCTATTGGAGCCTTCAGTGTCCATATCTGCAAGGAGTTGGGGAAAGTGTAAGAACAGACTTTATGGCCAGTGAAGTAAAAAAAAAAAAAAAAAGAACAGACTTTACAAAGGAGTTCAGTCTGGTCTCTGTAGTGTAGTGGTTATCACATTCGCCTCACAAAGGAGTTGAAATTGGGGCTGAGGTGTTTCCAGGTATGTAGTGAAGGATGGAGACTTCTAGACAGAGCTCCATAGATTCAAGGAAAGGTAGGTGCACGGGGACTGGCAGATCTTGGTATTTTTAAAATTAGGATACAAGTTGGGTGAAAAGGAAAGGGAATAAAAAAGATTGTCAAGGGAGGTGGGAAAAGATGGGCGAACAAGCCATGTGGTATAGGTGTGGAGAAGAATCAAGAGTTCCGTTTTGACTCTCTGTGGCTTCCAGTGTCTGTGGACATCCATTTCAGAATGTCAGCAGGGCTCCTGGATACATACTTCTGGCCTTCTAGAAGAAGGCAGTGTTGAAGATGTAGATTTGAGTGTTATTCAAAGTAGACCTATTTAAAGCCATTTTACCAGATGACATCCCCTTGAGTTTATTTCTACTGGAGCAAATGTACTGCACCTGTCTCTAGGGTACTGCAAACTTTTTAAGTTGAGAAGAGATTGCAGTGAAAAATATAGGAAGAAAAATGAACAAAACAACATTGAAGTAAGAGGAAAGCAAAGCGTGGTGTCATGGCAACCAAGAGAAGAAACTAGTTCAAGAAGAATAATGATATTTGTTCCCCACTATAATATTGCAGAGAGATAATGAAAGTTATAAACAGCAAATTGACCATTGACTTTGCCAATAGAGAGGTTATGACATTGAAGAAATTGAACTTAATAGGTACAGGCTGATTAGAATATGTGAAGGAAGTATAGATAATAGAGAATATTGATCATATGTAATCTAGATAATATACCTCCTAAATGGTGATTCTTTTTTTCTGAAAAGAAAACATGATTTTAAACACTCATATTTCTGTATTATTTCTAAATGTCAGAGTTCTCGGTCAGACTTGCAAGCACTTTTAAACAAGTCCTTGGCAACCTCCAAATTATTCTTGGTGACCTTGACATCCCTGTGGCCCTAGTCTTGAGACCAGAGGGTATATAAAAATAACCACCTTTTAAATGGTGATTCTTTTTAGAAGACTAGTTCAAGAGAAAGAAGAAGACTGCTGACAAAAGTGGGAAGATCATGAGAGAGTCTTCTTTGTACGGCATCTATTAAGCATCCTTATATACTGGTAGCTGCTGCTATAGCAGGAGTGATGTCTTGGGCAAAGAAAAAAGGGATGGGTTCAAGGTTGTAGAGTCAGGATCAGAGATAGTGTCAGGTGATGAAGGTAGGATATGGTGTCAGGGTCTAGAGACAGTGTGCTAAATTGAGCTTTCAGGTTTGATTTCAGGACTTTAGAGTCAGCTCAAGGGTAAGGGTTTTAGTGTTAGCTGAGGGGTATTAAGGAGCCCTGGTGGTGTAGTGGTTACTCGTGGGGCTGTGATTGCATGGTCAACACTTCGAAACCACAAGCAAAGCTGTGAAAGAAAGACTGCTTTCTACTCCTGAAAACAGTCTCAGAAACCCTCAGAGAATCACTAGGAGTCAGTATTGACTCTATGATAGTGAGATATTTTTTGTTGTCCCCCCGCCCCGCCCCACCCCAGTATTAAGGGGTAGTGTTAACTGTATGGCAGTGAGTGTTTTCTTTGTTTGTTTGTTTGTTTGTTTGTTTTTGTTTGTTTGTTTAGGATATTAAGCTTCAGTCTGAACTTAACTCTAAACCTTAAAAAAAAAAGTTGGGGCATGGGGGTACTCCTGGGTATAAATGGAGGGAATATACTTGCTTGGTCTGGGTCCAGACTGGACAGCCCCCACCTCTTCTCCGGCTCCTCAGGAAGATGAAACATCAAAGCCCCCATTCCCAGCCTCTCAGGAAGATGACCTATTGAACTATGCAACTCCTGCCCCAACACCCCAGAGAGCTTATCTCTCCAGGCCGGGTTTGTGCAGCCCCTTCCCCAGCACCCCAGGAAGCAGTTTATCTTCCCAGGTGGGTTTGTAGAGCCCCTTTCCCAGCCCTCCAGAGAGCAGGTCTGCAAACAACTAGATGACTTCCCACGGTCGCATCCTGACTCAAGGCCTTGCAGCTGCAAGTGATTAAAAAAGCCCCCTTCCGGAGACATCGGACAGGGAAAGATATGACAAAATAATAATTTATAAATTATCAAGGG
>NW_022105908.1:20882179-20885822 GCF_000313985.2 Echinops telfairi | reverse complement strand
GACAGGGCAAGATTTGACAAAATAATAATTTATTAATTGTCAAGGGTTCATGTGGGAGCGAGGAGCGGAGAGGCAGGGGTAAAAATAAGGACCTGATGCCAGGGGCTTAAGTGGAGAGAAAATGTTTTTAGAACGATGAGAGCAATGAATGTACAAATGTGCTTTGCACAATTGATGTATGTATGGATTATGATAAGAGTTGTATGAGCCCCTAATAAAATAATTTTTTAAGTTAATAAAAACCATACAAATATATAACTTCTAAAACATTTGACCTTGGGAAGCCCTGAGACAATTCCTCATTTCTCTTCTAAGTCTTACCCAAATGCAATCCTGAAATTCACTTCTTTAATGAAGACCAAATCTCTTCACTTTTTCTCTGTCATTGGTTGTTTAATATTCTCTCTCCACATAGATCCTAGGATCCCTCTTTTGACTGTGTCTCAGTTTTTGATTCCACAATCAGCTGCTGATCCCCCATTTCCTCTATACCATGGAGATCAACCTCTTGGTCCAGAACAACCTTGTCTCTGAATCGGGAATTTTTATCTGGTATGGAAAGGGATCAGCAAAGAGGGAGGATGGCTTAATGTTGGAAGAATCCCAAAAGTCACTTCTCTACCTACCTCTGTCCCCACTCGGCTGCCTCTTTTCACATCTCTCCCTTCTTTCTAATCTGCCTTACCCATGAGCAGCCTATGGTGAAGGGATCAGCATGAATAGGATTGTTAAGGAGCCCTGGTAGTGTCACAGCTTAAGAGTTGAAGTGCTAATCACAAGGCCAGCAGTTTGAACCCACCAGTTGCCTCATGGAAGAAAAATGACGTTTTATGTCCCCGTAAAGATTTACAGCCTTGGAGTCCCACCGAAGCACTTCTACTCTGTCCTGTAGGGTCACTATGAGTTAGAGTGGATTCAATAGCAGTGCGTTTGGATGCCTCCAGGGCTCCTGGGATGCAGAGGATGGGCGATCGAATGACTGGGTCATCAGTCTGGGTTTCTGAGTGGTTCTTCTACCTGCAGGTGGACTGGTATTCATGGATCCCTAATGGTCCATGCACCATACGGAAGCCCCCACCCTTCTCCAAGGATGTGACAGAGAAGGATATAGTGGATGTACTGCCTGATCTATGGCAGGCCCAGGTGCAGAAAGCAGTCACCAAGTACCTTGGCAGACGTCAGCCCATCATGGTTAGAGACGTGCATAGGGTCTGGGGAAGGATTCAGCTTGAACGAGGGGCAGAATTCTTTGCCCAGGGCCCAGGGAACTGAACCAGTTTGCTTTTCCCCTGTCAGGTGGCCTGGGGGCAGCACAAGGAGGAATATTTTTCAGGTCCTGAACCCTATCCTGTGCTGAAGCAATTCCGAGAGGAATTGGCTGTCATGGACAAGGAGATTGAAGTCTGGAATGCAAGCCTGGACCTGCACTATGAATACCTTCGCCCCAGCCTGGTGGAGAACACTTGACTATTGAGAGGCCTTGGCCACCTCAGCCCTTAGAGCTTTGCTCTCCCTAAGCACCTTTGAGAACCCCATTCTCCTTGATGATCCAAACCCAAACCCACTGCCATTGAGTTGGTTCCGGCTCATAGTGACCCTGTAGCTAACCTGCCAAGGCTGTAAATCTGCATGGGAGCAGATAGCATTTCTCCTCTGGATTGGCTGGTGGATTTGAAGGGCTAACTTTCTGGTTAGAGCCCCAAACAGAACTCAGTTTGGCACCAGGACCCTCCCTGATGTAACTGTCCCCAAAGCTGTGTGTTCAGGGTGCCAGAGCTGCACACAAACAGTGTCACTGTCATTTGAGGTTCCTTCAAGATCTGCTTCGCCACACCATTGGAATTTACGTCTCTTGAGCTGGGGACTGTTGGACCCTGTCATCTGGCTGACTGTTGGTGACCTGCCTTGCTGTTTGCTGCCTGTGCCCGGAAAGCCGAATTGCTCTACAGAAGACTATCCAGCGGTTTGGATATAGTAAAAAGTGTGTGCAATCATCACCACAATCAATTTTACAACATTTTCTTTATTTTTGTGTTCATTGTCATTAATTCCCCATCCCCCCCCCACAACCTTCCCTGAAATAGCCATAAAAACATTGATCTAGTTATTGTCGCTATAAATTTCCCTATCCTGCGTTTCATATAAAGAAAACCGCCCCCATCAAAACCAAACAAACAAAAAGAGCACCACTAACTAAAGGCAAAAACAACCCAACAACAGTAGCAAAATGAAACACAGGAAAACCTCAAGAAAGCCGAAAATAGCAAAAACTAGAACAAATTAAAAATAGCTCAAAAAGGAAAACAGATGAAAAGATGCTAAAATTTAACCAAACGATATCTGCATTAATTCACTTTCTGGTGCACTCTTTCCCAGGGCAAAGCTATTCACATCCCTGGCCAATGGACCAAGGGAATTCAGTGGGGACTTGGCAAATGGATTTTGGGTTTTCACTGTTATCCGTAACCTCCTGCATACTGGGTGCTCAGAATTTAAGCTCTGATATACAGTTCTCTCCTCTAGTCTTGAATTTTATTATTCACAATCCATGGATCTCATAGGCTGGTGTGCTTCTTTCATGTGGGCTTAGCTAACGCTTCACATAGATGGCTGCTTGTCCTAAGACAAGCTTCTAAGATCCCAGATGATATTCTTTCTGAAACGATGCATTTTCTTACTTTTTTTCTGCTCTTGCATGGTCATGAGACACATAGTGTCTGTCTCTACTCCTCCAGTAATTTTGACTTTCAATCCAGATGAACATAGAAGTAAAATCAAGGCAGAGACACACGCTTTGTGCTTGTGAGAATATGAGAAAACTACTATACACACAGTGTGAAATAGTAGGCTAAATTGGTGTAAATTACAAATGATTACAAAAGTGTGATAATCTTTTTATTAGGTTAAAATAACCCAAATAAAGATAAACTTTGTGAATTCATACAGATGCAATGAACATAAAAGTGAAGGAGTCCTTTGGCTTCCAAGCATGTGAAAGTAAGATGTTTCAGAATAACCATACACCATAAACACCTACTAAACAACAAGATATACAATATTAATAAGACAAAGAATAAAGAACCACACAGTTATCTCAATAAATGTAGAAAAGAACTTGACAACACCCTTTTGTAATACGGGAGCATGATGAGGCTCTCTACCCTCAGAAAAAGTTACAGTCTTGGGAATCCAGAGGGGTACCTTTACTCTGTTCTACACGGTCACTGTGAGTCAGAATTCACTCAATGATTGTGAGTTTGGCTTAGTTATTTTTTGGTTAAAAACACACACTAATATATGAATATAATCAAAATTCCCAGTATAAAGAAGGGCATTTATGAAAAAACCAGTGCTAACACCGTACTCCATGAAGAAATTCTGAGAGCTCTCCAGTTAAAGCCAGGAACCAGACAAGGACGCCAACTCTCACCACTGCTATTCAACATCATACTGGAAGTCTTTGCCTGAGTAATTAGGCAAGGGTGAACTTGCCAGGGAAGTCTTCACTGAAAAAACGGGAGTTGAATGATGCTCACCTTCCCGACACAACCGCTGAAGACAAAGTGGGTGAATAAGCAAATGTGGTGAAGAAAGCTGATGGTGCCCGGCTATCAAAAGATATAGCATCTGGGTCTTAAAAGCT
>NW_022105908.1:20870818-20881319 GCF_000313985.2 Echinops telfairi | reverse complement strand
ATGTACAAATGCGCTTTACACAATTGATGTGTGTATGGATTGGGATAACAGTTGTATGAGCCCCTAATAAAATGTTAAAAAAAATAAAAAATAAAAAAATAAATTTTAAAAAAAAACAAAAAACGGGAGTTGAGCTAGGGTATGGAGAGCCTCCATGGCTCTGAACTGTTTGTGTTGGACAACGAAGATAAAGGTTGGTGGTTAGAATCTACCCGGTAGCCCTACAATGGAAAGAAAATCCTGACTTTCTGCTTTGGGAAAGACTATAACCAAGTATACTTTACAGAGGAATTATACGATGTAACACTCAGGGCTGGAAAGAGTAGGAATGAACATTTTATCTATTTACCTACCTACCTACCTACCCACAAGTTTGGGGCATGTTTAGAAACCCTGTGTGGTGCAGAGGATGAGAGTGCTGTTCACAAAAAATGTCTACCCCTGGGGGAAAAGCCTGGCAGCATGTTTCTCAGAGTCACTCATGAGAACCCTAAGGGAAAAAACAGAAATCAAATCGATAAACACAAACTCAAAGGAGCACGATGCTTTGACCCACACAAGGCTGCCAGGAGTTGGGGTGGGCTCCACAGCAACTGGTCCCCAGGGTTAGAAGGATGACTGGGATTCTCCAGGAGCGAGGACTGCATACAGAGTCGATGCATTTGAACGGTGGTGCTACTGAAGAAGATTGAACGTGCAAAGCAGTCTGTCTCGGAAGGACACGCCAGAATGCTTCTCAGAGGCAAGGAGGGCAAAACTCTGTCTTACATACTTTGGACACATTGTCAGGAGAGACCAGTCCCTGGGAAAAGACATCATGCTGGGTAAAGTGGAAGGACAGTCGAAAAGAGGAAGACCCTTGACAAGACAGTGGCCACCACGACAAACTCAGGCACATGAGCCATCGTGAAGATAGCGCGGGACTGGGCTATTGTTCTGTTGTGCACAGGGGAGCTATGGGTCAGAACTGACTCTAGGGCACCTAACAACAACAACAACAACAGGATTGCAGAAGTGGAGGAATTGGGGCAAGGGACCACATAGAGCAGTGGTTCTCCACCTGTGGGTCATGACCCCTTTGGGGGTCAAACGACCCTTTCACAAGGGTCACCTGATTCATAACAGTACCAAAATGACAGTTATGAAGTAGCAACAGAAATAATTTATGGTTGGGGGGTCACCACAACATGAGGAACTGTATGAAAGGGTTGTGGCATGAGGAAGGTTGAGAACCGCTGACATAGAGGGTTCTTAGTCTATCTTCTCACTAATCCTGTTCTCCCCTCTGTCTTGCCTTTCTGAGCTCTGCTACCATCTCTGGCCTCACAGTTCTAACTCGCCTCATCCCTTAATTCTGGCAGGGGTTCCCACCTTCTTACAATACCAGAACCAGGTGTGCGACATTGTCACTATGTGCATCTTCACCTGCACAGGGGGGCAATCCTCCATCCACCTGGGCCAGGCACTTACCATAGGATAGTGGCTGAGTGTCAGAGGCCTGGAGTGGGGAAGGAGATTGTATGCAGGTGGACTAAGGGGTTTTCATACTTAATAGACCATGATGCTAGGCCCCTGACCCCTCTTTAGCTGGACAGGTACACTTGGGTTCCCCATACACCCTGCACCATGAGGCTGCCCCTACCGACCACCAAGGATGTGACACTGCCCAGCTTCCACCAGGTTCTCTTCAGATGTCCATCACTTGGCAACTGGGCAGATGTCAGCCAGTGATGGTGAGAGTCAGGTGCCTGAGCCCCTGGGCAGAGGTGCGCTGTGGGAGGTGTGGGCACCACAAGCTGGGAGGTATCAGGCTCTCGGCTGACCTTCCCTCTCCTTGACAGGCGGCTCTGGGCCAGCACAAGGAGGAGTATTTCTCAGGTGCCGAGCCCCAGGCTGTGCTGAAGAAGTTCAGGAAGGAACTGGCTGTGCTGGATAAGGAAATCAAGATCCAGAATGCAAAGCTGGACATGCCCTATGAGTACCTGCGGCCCAGTCTGGTGGAAAACAGTGTGGCCATCTGAGTGTCCCGAGTCTCTGGTTATTTCAGACACAACCTGTGCCCTTAATGATTTTAGAACTGCCCTCCCTACACCCTGGCACACTTCCCACTCCCACTCTCCCTACAGAGTTACCGTTTCACATACACACACCCTGCCTCCCCACCAGGTGATGGATGTCTACTCTAGATGGAGCACCTGGGCATCTCAGTCCTCTTTCTTTCCTCTCTCTCTTCATGGGGACTCTGCAAGTGGATTTCACTGTCATCCAATTTTTCCTCCTTTGTTATTTAGATATCCCACAGGACAAACAATGAAAATGATTTTTAAAAATTGTTGCCATCAATTCAATTCTGTATTCCCTTAGAGTATTCCAGGTTGTGACTGCATCCCACCCACACCCCCAACTGTTTAATGTGTCTGAGGGCAAAGCTATTCACATCCCTGGTCACTGACTCAAGGGAGTTCAATGGAGGCTTAATCCAAGTGGGACTCAGCAAATGGATTTCACTGTCATCTATAGCCTTCTGTAAACCAGGTGCTCAGAACTTAAGCTCTAAAAAGGCTCCCTCCTCCAGTCTTAGATTTTATTATTTATAACCCTTGGATCATCTAAGGGCTCATGTGCTCTTTCCATGTGGACTTAACTGACATCTCACTTAGACAGCTACTGGTTTTAAGACAAGTCTTTAAGGCCCTACATACAATTCTTTCTGATAGCTGGGCACCATCGGATTTCTTCATGACACTTTTCTCTGGCACCCATATCTTCAGTGATCTCCTCATGAGGGCAAGTATTGAGCAGGGCCACATAGTAAGAGCTTACTGTTCTTAGATTAGGGTTTATAATTAAGTGGGAGCTCAAACCCATTTGTATATCTAAAGTTTATATATATATGCTTGATCCACTTAACAGGCAGCTTTGTCAGCTTGCTGAGAAATGATTTAAATAACCTCCATGAGGCATTTGGTAATTCTAATAATATTATTAATCTAAGCAATGGTATAGAATTTAAAGTACCATAGAGAAGCCTTGCTGGCATAGTGGTTACTAAAGGGTCCAGCAGTAACGCTATGGTTCTCAGCCAGAGCCAGCACCTCTAAGTCCTTCTCAGTCCTAGCTAAGCACAATATGACGCCTCACTATCTCAAGATGTAATATGACACCTCACCTTCTCAAGACATCTCTTCACCATTCAGCTGGTGCCAAAGCCAATCCAGGGGAAGCACGGGCTCCTTTTAGACATAATAATTTATGTATTTCTTTTTTTTCTAGTATAAAAAGCTCTTGCCTTTTTTGTTTTTGTTAAAATATCATTTTATTGGGGGCTCTTACAACTCTTATTACAATCCATACATAGATTACATCAGGCATATTTATACATATATTGTCACCATTCTTTTCTAAACATTTACTTTCTATTGAGTCCTTGGTATTAGCTCCTCTTTTTTTCCCTTCCTTCCCCCCACCCTCATGACCCCTTGATAGATTATAAATTATTATTATTTTCATATGAAATAGCAATGAAAATAATTTTATGGTTGGGGGGGGTCACCACAACATGAGGAACTGTATTAAAGGGCGGCGACATTAAGTAGGTTGAGAACCACTGACCTAGATTAAGAATTGTTTAGTGTTTGTTAAACTTGTTATCTTTTTTTGAATCATTTTATTGGGGGCTCATACAACTCTTAACACAAACCATATACAGTATACATCCATTGTGTCAAGCATCCGTACATTTGTTGCCATCATCATTCTCAAAACATTTGCTTTCTACTTGAGCACTTGGTATCAGCTCCTAGTTTTCCCCCTCCCTCCTTGCTGCCCCTCCCTCATGGACCTTGATAATTTATAAATTATTATTGCTTTGTCATGTCTTACACTGTCGGACGTCTCCCTTCACCCACTTTTCTGTTATCTGTCACCCAGGGAGGGGGTTATTTGTAGATCCTTGTATTCAGTTCCCCCTTTCCACCCCACCTTCTCTCCGCCCTCACAGTATCACCACTCTCAGCACTGGTCCTGAAGGGATCATCTGCCCTGATTCCCTGTGTTTCCAGTTCCTATCTGTACCAGTGTACATCCTCTGGTCTAGCCGGATTTTTAAGGTAGAATTGGGATTATGATAGTGGGGGGGGGGGTTGTATTTAGGAACTAAAGGAAAGTTGTATGTTTCATCGTTGCAACAATACACCCTGACTGTCTCCTCCCTGGGACCCTTCTGTAAGGGGATGTCCAGTTGCCTACAGATGGCCTTTGGGTCCCCACTCCTCACTGCCCCCCATTCACAATGATATGATATTTTGTTCTTTGATGCCTAGTACCTGATCCCTTCAACACCTCATGACCACACAGGCTGGTGTGCTTCTTCCATGTGAGCTTTGTTGCTTCTGAGCTAGTTGGCTGCTTGTTTACTTTCAATCCTTTTAGACCCCAGATGCTGTATCTTTGGATAGCAGGGCACCATCAGCTTTCATCACCACGTTTGCTTATGCGCCCGCTTTGCCTCCAGTGATCATGTAAGGAAGATGAGCATTATGGAATGCCAGATTAAAAGAACAAAGTGTTCTTGCATTGAGGGAGTACTTGAGTAGAGGCCCAATGTCCATTTGCTACCTTAATACTAAACCTATAAATATATGCACATAGATCCATTTCCCCATAATCATATATAAATATATTTACATATGTACATGCCGATATTTAGACCTCTTTAAATGCCCTTTGCCTCCTACTTCTTTCCTCCATTTCCTTTTATTTTCCTCTTGTCCCACTATCATGCTCAACTTTCATTTGATTTCAGTAATTCCTCTTGGTTACATTGCCTTTGATCAAGCCCTACCAGGCCTCTTACAACCTCCTCACCACCCATTTTGGATCACTTGTTGTTCCCTTTCCCTGGGTTTGTTAACACCACTTCCTTTTCCCCACCTCCCCCTCTCCCATGTCCCCCTGGAACCCGTCAGTCCAGTTCTTTTCTCCTCCAGATTGTTTATCCTGAACTTGTTATTAACTGCTTGGTGAATGGCCTAGCCCTTCTTCATTTTTCCCCTAGTTAGATAAACAATGTTTTAAATTTCAAAGTCTTCAAAGTGGATTCAACTTACTACTCTTCTTAACCAAATTAATTAGTTTTTAAACAGTTTTAGTGACATTTAATTTCACATATCATACAATTCAATAGTTCAATCATATTAAAAAGACCTGTCCAATCATCATCATAATCAATTTCGCAACATTTCCTTCTGTTTTGTACTCATTACTATTAGCTCTCCATTTCCCCACCCATCACACCCCTAAGAAACCAGTTACTCTCTATGTATATGTGCTTATCCAGGATTTAAGTACAAAAAAACATACAAATGAAGCAAAATCCAATAATGATCATGAAATGAAAAATTCAATCGAAAAGATAACAGAAAATATTAAAAACCAGAACAAATTTAAAATGGGTCCAAAAGGAGAACAAACGATAGGTATTGAATTTAACCCAACTGCAGCTGCAGTAACCCACTTCCCAATGCACTCTGTCAAGTAGCAAGGCTATACATATATCTGCTCAATGATCAGAGGGAATTCACCAGAGGCTTAATCCATGTGGAAGCCTGGAAATGCATTTTGGACTTTAGCTGTGTTCTTCAAACCAGGTGCTCAGAATTAAAGTCCTAATACTATTCCCTCCTCTGGCCTTAGATTTTATTATTTACAATCCTTGGATCACATACTGGTGTGCTTTTTCCATGTGGGCTTAGCTGACTGCTTGTTTTAAGGTAAGCCTTTAAAACCCCAGACACTATTCTTTCTGATAGTTAGACATCATCTGATTTCATCACCACACTTTGCTATAGCACCCATAACTTCTGTGATCTCTTCATGAGGGCAAGTATCCAGAAGGGCCATGTCATAAGAGGTAATTGTTCTTAGATTAGGGCTACAATTCAGTGTGAGCTCAAAATCCATTCTTATATCTATGGTTCATGTATGTCCCTGGTTCACTTTAGAGACATTGTTATCATTTTATTGGGGAACATTGTAAATCATCCCCATGGAACATATGGTAATTCTTTTGATAATATCATTAATTTAGCCAGTGATATAGAATTTAAAACTCTGCTGAAAAGTTGTATAGGACTGCTTTTTAGACAACAATACATGAATTATTGACTTGTACAGATTAAAAATTTAAGTGACAGCACACTATTTACATAAATATTGAAGGTTGGAGATAGGGCAAAATGCTCAACAATGCTCATTCACAAAGGCAGATCTATGCCTGCTGAACTAAGACGTGTCATAAGAAAGCAAAGAGAATATGGAAATAGCAAATATGCTAGTCTTGAGATGCCATTTATTGGGCACCTTCAAAGTAAAAACTTTGAATGAAGGTCCAATGACTTCAAAATTCATAACTTAGGCTAATAGCATCTGTTTCAGCCTTAAACCCAAGGGAGTGTTTCAGTTCCTTTAATCTGGTGCAGGTGTGTTGAAGCTAAAGTCTATTTGGATTCATGGAGTTTCCAAATCATCATTCTGTTGTGGCCTATGAAGGATGTTGTGCAGCTCAAAAGAACAAAATCTGAAGTCTCTGTTGTCTATAGTATGAACCTGGGCCACCAAGGGCTGGACAGAAACTAGGTCAAAAGTGTCCAATTAGGATCATAATGCTGGGTATATTCTCCCCTTGGGAAGTCAATATAAGTAGTAATAAGTGTTTTCCCAATGTCAGGTTACTCCTCCCAGTTTTAGCTACCAACAGAAGTGAAATCACCTTTGCCAGGACAGACATGTTGCTCATCCCCCACTCCGTCCTTCTGGACTTGAATTTCCAGGAAGAGTCACTAAACAACCCTGTATAAGTATCTGTTGATTGGGGGTGACCGTAGAACAATGTTATGTGGCAGAATCTGATTGCTTTTGTCCTCCTTGCAACATGAGGAAATGACCCAATGAGGTGAGGCCACACCTGTCAGAGTGTTTTTAAGATAAACAAATAAGGGGGTGATATATGGTTCATGAGCAGTAGGCAGGCACACTTCCTGGTTGCCTGGATAACCGGGTTAGAGTACATGAACTGAGAACGGAAGCCTGCCTTTGTCTTGGTGTTTATCCCTATTGCAGTGGTCTCGTGCAATATTTGTCCTTTTGCTATTGACTAACTTAATTCACCATAATGAATGCCAACTCTATGACATGAGGTGTTTCTTGGTTGCATCATTGGTTTTGTTTGTTTGTTTTTGTTTTTTAAAAATGTATAGTCCTCCATGATTTGCATGTAGCAGAGTTTTTTTTTCCATTCTTCTACGGATGGGCATTTGGGTTATTTCAAGCTTCTTGCTACTGTGAACGGTGCGCAAGGAACATGGGAGAGCCTGTGTTGCGTCTCTTACTCAAATAAATCTGTTTTGAAATTTCAAGGCTATCAACTAGAATTCCCACATCAAAATGTTTATACAAAGGTGCTTTAGAAATACTGTCTTAGTCAAGGTGAATCCGGAGATAAGGGCATTAAGTTTGCTTGGGAATTATAGTTAAGAAAGTTTGTGATTGGATAGCTGCTTGACCATTTTTCTGTCTTCCTTGGCACCTCGCCCTGAGGTGGAACCATTCCCCATTGTTTGCTTTCCCCAATAAAAATGGACTGCTGCTTCTGAAGAAAGGACACATGGCACATTTTCTCACCCAGTACTGGGTGACTGTCTTTCCTGAAATGCCATCATTACTTCCAAGAGAAATCTTTTGTTGTAGGTTCCAGGGAAATGTCAGTCTAGTGCTTACAAAGGAACAGTTCATGATGGTTTAGCTTCCCCCTCTGAGAATTTGGGGGTCTTATTAAAAGACTTGGGATGGAAATGCAAATGTACAGAAGGGGGGACCCATTTCAAAATAAACCAGTTTGAAACCCTATAGTAAACATGGCTGGCTCTTTGGGCTCAGCAAGTAATTCTAGAGGCCATAGGACAGATGTAGTACTGTCAGTAGATGTTGGCTTCCAATAATTTTAATTTATGTGGTAAGAGAAATGTGAACGTATTCAGTAACCCAAGATTAAAACGCTGATCATGGTGGTCACTTGTTTCTTGAACGTGTACATTTTATCTTCAAAAATACTTTTAGCTTCAGGTTCCCATCCTTAAAGCACCCTGGCTCTTCCTGCTTGCTCTCCTCTCTTCAGATCATCCCAGCTCAACCAGCCAGGTGTGCCCCAGCTTGTTTGTGTGGAGAAGACAGGAATGCGGCCCTCAGACCACTGTGAGATCGGAGCTTTGGAGATTTGAGAGGTGAGAGTGATGGGATGAGGAGTTTGGTTGAAATGCCTGATTTATAACAAACAGAGGGTCAATCGGGTTGGGAATGATATCAGTTAGGAGAAGCCGGGAGGAAATAGGAAACCCTTAGTTGGTTACATTTCAATTCACTCACCCTATTCCAGATGCTGACATTTCGATTTTTAAAACTTGGGTGACCCTATGAAATGCTGATTCCTACACGTGAAGTGACACATTTCCTGCTGTATAACATGGGGGGCACAATGCCTATTTTTATCTCCGTATTATTAGGATCGTACTAGCTCTCATATAAAACTGGGCCTGGGATTTAAATCAATGGAGGCATGTCTCTGGTAGTGCCCACAATGTAACTGGTGCACACAGAACTAGCAACAGCTGTGGTCATCTAAGTCTTGTCTTGGCCTCATCTGGGCACTGATCCAAACCTCTGATTCTTTCCTATTGGTCTTTTCCTGTCAGCTGACCTACACTAGAACAACCTCAATCTCTCAGAAGTTTGAAGACCTTAGAGCTTGTATTAGTCTGGGTACTTTAGAGAAGCAAATCCACACAAGCTCATGTATAAGAAAGAGTTTTATATTTAGGTTAAGTGCACATCAAGAAAACATCGCAACCCAGTGCTACCCAAAACCACAAGTCCAACATTAACCCATATGTCCAACACCAATCCACAAAATCCTCCTCCATCTCAGAAAACACACACTGTGACACCAACTGCAGGAGGAAAGTCAAATCAGGGAATGTGTAAGCATCTCAGCGCTAGCAGGGGTCTCCACACGGCTGCTCCAGTACCCAGGGCTGCATCAGGGTAGGTCCATGCAGCTTGTCCTCTGGGATATCTTGCAGGAAGTGAGCCTTGCCAGCTGAAGCAGGGAACTGGCTAAGGCAGCTGCACCCTGGTCCGACCATCACAAAGCAAGAGACCTGAGAACTGGAAAGGTGAGGCTCACTGAGCCCTTTATCCCTCTGCCTTTCAATTAACCCCCCATCTGTTTATCGGCCAGGTTGGCACAATAAACTAACTACCTCAATCCACCCCTTCCCAACTTGGCACGTGTACATCATTCTTTAGCCTCACAATTGCACTTAAGTAACACCTACACCTTAATCCTATAATCCTGTGAATATGTTCCCCCACCTACGAAAGTTTGTAAGCCAACCACTTCATGCCATTATCCCCCCAATTAGGGGTACCCAATTTATATATTGCCCACTTACAACAGCCCAGTGCTCTGAGGAGACAATCATGTTTTTCAACAAGAAGAATCTTCATCCCAATTGTAACCTTGTGAAGTCCACATCCATAATCAAAGTAAAAGCAGGACAGGCCATCCATGAAGTCAGCAACAATATGCACCAGTTCACAGACTCAAAAATCTCCATCTGGTCAAGTTCTGATAAACTCAATGTGAGCTGCCTCACTCAGCCTCCACAAGGTGCCCATTGGTCACCTTGCCTTTAGACCATGGGCTCTCACCAATAGTCAACAAGCCTATCCCCCTTGTGCTAGGTCATGAACTTTAGACCAGTCAACCCACTCTCATCTTCTTTTTACCTGTAAACCAAGTCCACAGGTGTCAGTAGCCAAACTCAACCCATCTCTTTATTGCTGCATTTCTCCGACTTCCACTCAACAAGTAGATCCAGGTGGTCACCTAGCAACATCTCAGCCTGCCCACAGGCTCCCTTTAACGTTCAGTCCCAGAGAGAAGTTTTCTTCATGGTTCCAGATTTTTTCCATCTTCTGAAAAAGACCATGGTTCCTGAGTACTCCAAAGCACTGGGTGGGGCATATCTTTTCAAAGCTTTATTTACAAGCATGGCCTAAACCCATGTAAAGACCAAATAATAATGTCTGAAAGCAAGTGGGCTTACAAGATTTCTATTTTTATATTCCCCTTCTTTTCCCCAGAAAACAACTGAGTAAACAGTGTGGCTTTATCTGACCTCTGGCTAGACAAGAAACACCACCATGAAGGAGAGGTCAAACAAACATCTACTCTCCATCTTATGATTTGTATCTCCAGGTCCCCACTCCCAAGGTACCATAATGTGTTAGTCTGGGTACTTTAGAGAAACAAACACACACAAGCTCATGTTTAAGAGAGAGTTTTATATAAAGGTTAAGTGCACATCAAGAAAACAACCCAACCCAGTGCTGCCCAAGCCCACAAGTCCAACATTAACCCCTATATCTGACACCAATCGACAAA
>NW_022105908.1:20865759-20866696 GCF_000313985.2 Echinops telfairi | reverse complement strand
AGGGATTGGGGGTACACTTGTGGCAAGATAGGTGGACCCTAGACTGTAGACAACAGACTAACCTTGGTGGGCTCAACCTTGTCTCTGGACTCTCCTTCAGAGAGGTAATCCACTATCCTTATCAGCAGGGAGTGGGCTCTACTTAGGGTGGGACAGACAGTGTGAATGCTCTAGATGGCTAATAACCCTCAGGGAGAAGAACCTCTCTCCTTGGGCCGCTATAATCAGGTACAGCCATGGCTGATGAGCCAGCACCAGGAGGCTAAGGTTGGGACTCGCCTGAGGCCAACATGGGACAAGGTGAGAGCCCGCCAAGCACTGGGGCGCTGCCTGTCTGGGCCTGGAGTCCATGAACAAGGAAGGGAAAGAAGTAGGGGCGGTGCATATGGAGGGGATGAGCACTTGGCAGGTGACATGTTTGAGGCAGGGTGTATGGGACACAACTGATTCTCAAGATATGCTCCTTCCACACACACACCCCACCCCCGTGAAAGTGACGGGCTATCCCTGAGCACCCAAGTTCCACAACGTTCTGCCTCCTCGAAACAGATGAGCCTGGCCATCTGTTTTACATATACCTACAAGGTAGTACTAGAATCTTCTTCGCGGTTCCTAGATGTCTGACCTTTCGTGCTAACTTTATCACAGGGGGATTAAATAGAAGCTAAGCGATGGGAACCCCTCAATTTCTTGACCCCCTTCACTTCTCCAAGGAGCCCAAGAGATACAGTGAGTTAGGCATTGAGCTGCTAACTTCAAGGTCAGGGGTTCAAAGCCAGCAGCCACTCCAAGGGGCAAAGTCGAGGTTCTCTGCGTCTTAAAGTGTTGCAAGCTCAGGAACCTTAGGGACCAGTTCTACTCTGTTCTGCGGTGTGGACAGGAGTGGGGATGGACAGGATGGCGGGTGGGTTTTACGGACCCCATCTCAACATCTGGC
>NW_022105908.1:20864339-20865659 GCF_000313985.2 Echinops telfairi | reverse complement strand
ATGAAAGGACCAAATATGTAAAGTCCTCCACTTGAAGGGCTGGAGTGCTAGTCCAGGCTGAATAGACTGCAGACAGTGAAGGGCCATTAAGGTGGGGTGGGCATATCTCAACATCTGGCAGCTGCTCATCCTTAGCTACTGGCTACCTTTCCCCTGGTCGCTCCCCAGAGCCCATCACCTGCTTAGCTCCCTCTTCCAGACTCCCAGGCATATGTCTGATGTCTTTCCCAGGGACATACCTAGGCACTCACGCAAAGGAAGACGCCTTCCCCCCGCCCCGCCCCCGGCTTCTCCAGCAATTTCCCCAGCTCAATGAGACCAGAAACCTCGGCGTCAGCCGCCCTATCTGCTCCCTCTCTTGTGTGACAACTAACCGCTCTACCTTCTGGTCAGATCCTCCCTTGTGCTCCCAAAGAGGGAATTCACCCTCTTAACCGCTGCACGGTCTGCAGCCGGGAAATCCACCCCCGGGAAAGCCCCACTCTAGGCATCTAGCTACTTAAATCCCCCCGCGTGTCGTCCGGCCCAAATCCAAAGCCCCGACTTCCCCTCGGAGACTGTCTCTGCACACACACACACACACACACACACCCCGCTCCCCTCTCTCCCATCCCCCTGCTCTCCCCGTAAGGCTGCTCGCTCCTGCCCCGCTGCCCGCGCCGCTCCCCGCTCTGTCCTCCCTCCCACTCGCTTCCTGGCTCCCACCTGATCGGCACGTGCTCCCGGGAGGCTGCCCAGGCCGGCGCGGCTTGGGTCGGCTGGGTGCTGGGCGTCTCTCGGGTGTCATCGGCCTGTCAGCAGCGCGTCTCCACCAGGCGCGCGCTCTGGACGTCGCGCCCCGCCCTCCCCCTCCCCTGCTGCGCCTGGAACCTGGGACTCCCCTGGCTCACTGCGCGTCCTGTCTCTTTCTGGATCCCTTTGGGGCTCCTTCCCAGAACCTTAGCTGAAGGGTGTCCAGGGGGACCAGGACCAGACCCAGGCACCCTTCCTCTGAGTCCCGCTCACCCCGCACCCCTTCCGACGCCTCCAGGAGGAGTTCAAAGTGGACTTGTCGGAGTACCTGGGGCCTCTGCTCTTCCTGAAACTGCGCAAACGGCGCCTCCTTCAGGACGACGCCTGGTTTTGCAACTGTGCAGACCCCTGGGAGCAGCGGGGATGAGTTCAGGTTCCCGTTATCGCTGGGTGGAGGGCAATGGTGAGAGGAGGGTGGGAGTGGTAAAAAGGGGGCTGGGGGCAGGGTGATCCCTGCAGGGCCCAACTAGAGGGCAGGCTGGGATGGGAGAGACTCTCAGGAGAAGCTACCATGCCATATCCTGCCTC
>NW_022105908.1:20857473-20863448 GCF_000313985.2 Echinops telfairi | reverse complement strand
GCGCCAACCCCATGCTGCTCAGGCTTTCCAAACATCTTCCTAGCCATCTAGAGGCTGGGAAGGTCCAGCTGGAGAAGGAGCTCCATGCAGGGACATGCAAGGCCTAAGGAGACCATGGATGGAGCAGTAATGAACTCAAGGGGGGGTCCGGATCAGCAGTGTTTCTGCGGGGTCCACTTGTGTCAATAGTGAGGAAGCACTCATCTTGGAGAAGTGCAGCTGCATGGCCTTCCTCCACCCACGAGACAGCCACTGTAGAGGGAGGGTGAGATGAAGGGGTGGTTGATAGAGACAGAGGCAAAATGAAGAACCATACCTGGGCCTTGGTATTCAGGATTCAGGAGGGACGTGGGCCTTGAAAGAAGAGAATAGGGTCAGGAGTGGGGCCGTTAATCAAGAGTGAACCCAGGATAATTGGAGCAGAAAATCCAAGTGGGCTTATGAGGAAAGTCGGACAAAGATGAGACTTTCCACTGTCTGAACAAGTTACAGTCTCAGAAACCCACCAGGGCAGTTCTATCCTGTCCTGTAAAGTCCTATGAGTCCGAATGGACTGATGGAAGTGAGCAAGATGATGTAAGGCAGACTTGGGTTCAAATCCTGGTTCTGTTACTTGTAAGTTCAAGTAAGGGACGCCACTTCTATGACCATCCAGCTCCTGTAAAACTGGTCTACTTCAAGCACACAAAAGGCTTATGGGAGGTAATCAACAGCTGATACAGTCAGTGCCTGACACAAAGGAAGGGATAAATGACAAGTGGATTCTGTTCTTCCTCTCTAAGGAAACATAATGTGAAGAAGATGCCTTATTTTAATGGTGGCCATTGACCTCTTCTTTCCCCTTCTAGGAAGGCACCTTGTTTGAAGTTGACTACTCCCTGCTAGATGGGATCAAGGCCAATGTCATTCTATGTCATCAACAGCACCTAGCAGCCCCTCTGGTTATGCTGAAGCTGCAGCCTGATGGGAAACTCTTGCTCATGATCATCCAAGTGAGGGCACTCGGGAGTCCTGCTCCCCAGAGCTTGGACCTCTCCGTTTAGCTCCTCACCCACAAATCACTTTGTGCAAGGGCATTGTGCCCTGGCACTAGGCAGGCATGAAAGGACCAAATATGTAAAGTCCTCCACTTGAAGGGCTGGAGTGCTAGTCCAGGCTGAATAGACTGCAGACAGTGAAGGGCCATTAAGGTGCGGTGGGCATGAGTAAGCCTTGCAGGAAAGTCAAGATGAAGACAAGCAAAGAGAGGGGATGTCCTCTGCACAGGGAGAAGATGGGCTGGTATGATGAGTCCAGAAAGTCCCAGAGGATAGCTGAACTGGATTGTTGTGAGCCCTGGATATTAAGCTAAGGAGTATGTGAATGGAGTGCTGCTCAAGGCTGTTGCTAAAGGTGATTTATGTACTTTATACTGGTTGACAACACTGTTTAGCATACACTGGTGAAGGTAAATAACTGATATAGGGATTTGCATAAGATGCGGTAGCAGTTGCCCCAGGCAGAGTTGATGGGCTCAGAGGGCCATAGAGGTGGTGAAGGTGAATAACAAGACAAAACTAGTGGAGAAGACCTAGAAAATTTAGAGGCCCCATTGGGCACTGCACTCATTCCTGCCTTGCCTATACTCTTTCTCCCGCTCCAGCTCCAGCTGCCACACCCAGGATCTTCCCCTCCAACACTTTTCCTGCCCACAGACCCCCCCACACACACCAATGGTGGGGCTCCTGGCCAAATGCTGGGTCCAGAATTCAGACCTTCAGCTTCATGAGCTGCAGTGTCATCTTCTGAGGGCACACCTCATGGCTGAGGTATTCTCTGTGGCCACCATGAGGTGCCTGCCATCGATCCATCCTATCTTCAAGGTAGCAACCACCTCCTCCACAGTTCTACTGTTTGTCCTTTCTCTGCCCCAGGATGCATTCCACCTCTAAAGGGACCCTTTTGGGGGAATTGGGTGTGCTCGGAGAACCGAGGTAAGACAGATCCACAAGAGGCAAGATCAGGGTTGCCTTGTCTTCTCAACAGGGCTTCATATCACTTTCCAAGGAGATGATAATTCTTGGGTGGGACGGGACATGAGAGGTTAAAAGAGCTTACTTACTCTTCCTCTATAGTGAGCTTCAGCACAGCTCAGATAATTTGAATCCCTCGAGGATGCTGGAACTGCTGTTTTGATGTGACTTGAATTAAAGAGTGCAGAATCATTTGGTGGAAGAGTTGTGATTGTGAGGTGCCATCAAGTCGGCTCTGACTCACAGTGAGAACGACGCCCCGTTGGTCCTGTGCCATCCTCAGAATTGTTCTCATGTTCGAGCCCGTTGTTGCAGCCACTGTGTCAGCCCTGCCATGGGCCTTCCTCTCCTTCACTGCCCCTCGACTTCAGCAAGCCTGATATCCTCTTCCAGGGACTGGTCTCCCCTGATAACATGTCCCAAGTATCTGAGATGAAGTCTTGCCATCCTTGACTTAAGGAGCATGCTGGCTGTACTTCTTCCAGGACAGATTGTTGGTTCTTTTGGCAGTCCTTGGCACTTTCAGTATTCTTCTCCAGCACCGTGATTCAAATGCATTGATTCTTCTTCAAGCTTCCTTATTCAATGTCCAACGTTCACATGTACAGGAGGTGACTGAAAATACCATGGCTTGGGTCAGATAGTCCTCAATGTACTATCTTTGTTCTTCAGCTCTTTAGGGAGGTCTTGTGCAGCAGATTTCCCCACACACGATGCATTAGGCAGGTGGAAGAACCATCTTCAGAAGAATAAAGACTGATATGGAGGATGTATTGAGAGAGAATTGGTTTGCATTGGGATCTTTTTGCTGGACAAAGGTTTTTAACGTTTATAGCAATGATTTTTGCCTTACTCTCAAATTCAGTCCGTCTGTTATATCAAAAGTTCACAGCCGGTATAGGAAAAGTGTCTGGAAAGCTTTTGGAAACCAGTTTCAGAAACAGCTGAACAGAGATCATTGTCATTGACCTGGCTCTGACTAATGGCGGGTGGCCTCGTGTGTATCTGAACAGAGCTGGGCTCCATTGAGCTTCCCACTGCCGATCTTTCAGAAGTGCATTCCCAGCCCTTTCTCTCAGAGCAGCTCTGGCTAGACTTGAACTTCCAACTTTTCAGTTAGTAGCCATGTGTGTTCATTGTTTATATCATTAAGGGGAATCACAATGAGAAAATTGGTCGAAAAGCACTGAGCCAGTCTTTGAACTAGCTTAGATTTTGGAACATTGGAGACCCTTTATTGTAATTATTATTATAAGGTAATAACTCAGCGCTTTGTGGAACAATTTAGGAGGTTCAAATCAATTGGCAACTCTTGAGGTGGAAAAGAAAAAAAAAAGGTTCTTTGTCTTTAAGAAAAACAGAGGCTCCAAGTTCAGTGGCCCAGCCAGAGTTTCCTTCTGGGACCTGTCACGGCTCTCTCTGACTTTACCTCCCCGCTCCCCTGTTTCTCTCCCTCTAGCTTATCGTTCCCCATCTGTGATACACCATGGAAATTGACCTCCAGGCCAGGATTGGGCTGGACTCTGACCTTGGCGTTTACAACTTGGTATGGGCAGAGAAAGCAGGGTGCTGGCGATCCTTCTCCCTTCCGCTAGAGGGCGGCTGGCTGCACAGATTCTTGCTTCTCGGGTGGTGAGCACAGGTGGAGGGGGCCACGTGCAGCTGCTCCAGAGAGCTGGACCCTTCCTAACCTACCAATCATTTTGTCCCCCTGATGACCTGGCTGACCGGCGGCTCTTGGGAGCTGACTCTTTCTACTCTGTCCAAGACGCACTGGCTCTGGGACATCACATCTCGGTGAGGCTGGTGGGTTGGGGTGGAGAAGGCTGGGAGAACAGAGGGTCTGTGTCTTGGGCCAGGGAGCACTCACCAGGCTACGTGGGCAAGGAGCGGAGGGCCTGGGCTCTCCGCCAGCTTCAGCTCCCTCTCCCTGGTCCCTCGGCTGGCAGGCACGTGGAGGGCATCGTGAGTCTCCACTATAAGACAGGTGTGGCTGTGAAAGAGGACCTTGAGCTGCAGACCTGGTGTCGAGCGATCACTGAAATTGGGCTGCGAGGGGCCCAGGATGGAGGTGAGATGAGCTCCTGACCTGAGGCCTGGGACTTCTCCATGAGCCAAACCAAAACAATCCACTGCCATCTAGTTGATGCCAACTCACAGTGACTCTGTAGGACAGGGTAGAACTGCCCCTTTGAGTTTTCGGGACTGCAACTGTTTACAGGAGTAGAAAGCCTCATCTTTCTCCCTCTGAGAGTCTGGTGGTTTTGAACTGTTGACCTTGAAGGTCACAACCCAATGCATAACCACTACACCACCAGGGCTCTCTCTCCTAAAGTCCTCTCTACTTCTATGATATCTTCCAGAAGCATTTTCAACCCCAATGAAAGCTCCCAAAGGTTTTCCTAGAATCCCTGTCCTCTAATCTAGAAATATAGCTTCATTCCATTCACTTCTTGAGGTCCCAGATGTGGTGGGGCCTGTGGTTGCTGGTAGCTGTTAAACAACCAACACCCCAGAATTAAAAAGAGCCCTGCTTTGTAACATTTGCCCATTTCTGTCGTGTAAATATTTCCATTGTGATCTATTTCAAGCTACCAAGGTGAAGCCAATCGTTTTGGTAAATTCGAAAAAATTTAACAAAATCTGCTCCCCTGAGTCGGCAGAGGCAGCTCCCATCAGAGCTCCCTACATCCCTCCCTCATCCTTGTCAGACTCCACAGAATTCCTGTGAATTCCTACTCTGTCTTCACACGCCTCCTGTCCTCCCTGTGCTTTGTCTTTCTGAGCTCTGCTTCTGTTCCTGACTTCACAGTGTCTAATTCTCCTTATCCTTTCCCCCTTGCAGGGTTTCCCACCTCCTGACAGACTCAGGAGCAGGCTTGCCACTTTGTCACTATGTGTGTCTTCACCTGCACTGGCCAGCATTCTTCCATTCACCTGGGCAAGGTACTTATCATAGGGTGTCAGTTGATCATTTGAAGTCTGGAATGGGATAGGGGTTGTATCCTGGTGGACTAAGGGGTTTTTCGTGCTTTGACTCTAGACCATTAAGCCCTCCTTAACTGGACTGGTACACTTGGGTTCCCAACACACCTGGCACAATGAGGCTGCCCCCACCCACCACCAAGGATGCGATGCTGGAGACCATGATGGCAACACTGCCCAACTTCCACCAGGTTCTCTTCAGATGTCCATCACTTGGCAACTGGGCAGATGTCAGCCAGTGATGGTGAGAGTCAGGTGCCTGGGCCCCTGGGCACAGGTGCACGTGGGATGTGTGGGCACCCCAAGCTGGGAGCTATCAGGCTCTTAGCTGACCTTCCCTCTCCTTGACAGGTGGCTCTGGGCCAGCACAAGGAGGAGTATTTCTCAGGTGCCGAGCCCAAGGCTGTGCTGAAGAAGCTCAGGGAGGAGCTGGCTGTGCTGGATAAGGAAATCGAGATCTGGAATGCAAAGCTGGACATGCCCTATGAGTACCTGCAGCCCGGTCTGGAGGAAAACAGTGTGGCCACCTGAGTGTCCCGAGCCCTTAGGCATGTTAGCCATAACATGATGCCTACCCTGCCCCTCTTCCCACCCCTGCTCACCCTGAAGAGTTACCTTCTCATTTGCCCCCAGTGAACAATTTTTACTCTATATGCACCACCCAGGGACCTCAAGCCTCCCTCCGCTGTTCCTCCCTCACTTGCTACTTTCCTCCTATTTATTCCTCTCTGGTTATTCAGGTGTTTCACAGAGCAAATAAGCAAAAAAGAGATCCCAAACCAAATGGAATGCCACCACGTGGATTCGGATTGTACTCCATAAAGTTTTCAGTGTTGCAATCTTTTGTACAAAGTTCCCCAGGCCTTTCTTAGGAGGTACCTGTAGGGGGATTTGAACTTTCGGTTAGTGGTCAGTGTTGAACCTTTTGGTGTGCCTTGAGACTTCTGTTTCAAGAATGGAATAGGGTGTTACTCCATA
>NW_022105908.1:20855006-20856737 GCF_000313985.2 Echinops telfairi | reverse complement strand
GGCATGTCTGCATGTGGGCGGACCCGCCTGGAGACTGATAGAGGAGTGGTATCTCGGTTTCTAAGAACATCAGAAATAGGTGTTTTCTGATGGTCTTAGGCAACCGCTGTGAGAGGGTCGTTCAACTTCCAAAGGGGTTGCAACCCACAAGTTGAGAACCGCTGGTCTAAAGAAGCAAATCCAATCCAGTGACACTCACATATGTATAAGAAAGAGCTTTGTAGCAAAAAATATTTATATCTCAAGAAGGCCTGCCAGCCCATTCCAACTCAAAGTCCATAAGTCTGATGATAGTCCATAAGTCCCTCCTCAGACTCACATAGCTGCCGGCCAGGGACCCAGAAGCGCACGGGCTGGTGGGTACAGAGTTGCATGGATTCCATACATGGCTGGGCACCAGCAGCTCTCCGTCAGACAGCCCATATGGAGCTGCCCCTTGGGACAGGCAAAGTGCCAGCAGGCAGGAACCTGGAGAGACAGAGAGAGAGGGAGGTTCCCAGGACCACACCCCCAAGGAGGCCTCATCAGTCTGTGACCTGATTGGTCGGTTGGGTTCCAGCCCTACACTTTCATACATCCTCAAGGTGACCTAAAATCATGTAACCGTCACAATCTCCAAGCCAAACTCTCCACCATCTAGGCAATTCCAACTTATAACCGTCCCTGTGAGTTTCTGAGACCATAGATCGTTATGGGAGTAGAAAATGCCATCTTTCTCTCATGGAGTGGTTGATGGTTGTGAATGACTGGCCTTGTGGTTAGCAGCCCAACACATAACCCACTGGCTGCCAAGGCTCTGCATAGTCAATATCTAGGCAATAACGCATCTGTTGTTTACTAGTTGAGAAGTGCCAAATTAAAACAAGTAACTGGAAACATCCCAATAAGTTCATGACTATTTTAGTCAATGACACACAATAAAATCTAACTTCGATTTCTAAATAAAAAATATTGGGAAAAGAAATGGCCATTTCATTTAGTGATGTCATTTTAAAACAGAAACAAGCAGTGTACACAAACCAACGCTGTTTCCTTTGCAAAATGAGCCAAGTTGCTTCTCGCTCTGGTTCTATTCAACCAAGACTGATTCTTGAAGGAAGGCTAGGAAATCAGCAGATGAGAGATAGGGATGGAATTTTAAGAAGACCAGAGAGACCACGAGTATAGTCTTCACACCAGAAATAGCATCTGGGGAGTGGTCAGTGGGCTGGGACTGGGCCTGGGAGAAGAGTGATGGAAAGGGCAGTCTCATGGGACTCTGCTTTGTAATGTTAGGAAAGCACGGGTCTTCAGGAAACCAGTTGTCAAGGAGTTGATTCAGCAAGCTGGCGACCCCACACATGTCAGAGTCAACTGTGCAGCAGGGTTTCAGTGGCTGATTTTCCTTGTAGGTGCCTCTGGGTGCATTAGAACCTACCGGGTATCAACAACGTTTTTACACCCCAGCAACCCCAAAGCCTTAGGAAACAAGCAGCCTT
This sequence comes from Echinops telfairi, assembly GCF_000313985.2. Lineage (NCBI taxonomy): Eukaryota > Metazoa > Chordata > Mammalia > Afrosoricida > Tenrecidae > Echinops > Echinops telfairi. The sequence goes on along the minus strand of NW_022105908.1, from coordinate 20,855,259 downwards.
GAAGAATTTTCAGTAAGGGTATCACAAGTTCCTGGAAGCTAAACTCTCTGAGAGGGAACACCCTTCTCCTGGGGGCCCACATTCCCTTCTTTTGGGGCACCATACACCTTACTTGGGGGCCACACTCTTTTTCTTACGGCTACACCTGCTTCTCTGAGGGGGAGTTACTTATTGTCATTTCCAACAGGTTTTCTCCTTAGTTCTTGACAGTTAAAGCCTCAGATCTTGTTATTGTTTAGAAAGAAGGCTTTTC
>NW_022105908.1:20850754-20853376 GCF_000313985.2 Echinops telfairi | reverse complement strand
CCGGGGGGGGAATGCCTGTGCATCTGACCTCCCCCCACAAGTCCCCCTTTTGTTTTATATATAAAATTCAAAATCCACATGAGCAACATGGTTATTTTCTATACATTGAAAGCTGTCAAGGCAAAACGTTATGATCCAACTAATATAGCCAATATTGCAAGCTTATAGCAAAACATTTTGAATCCAGGCATTGGGGTTAAAGTCCCCTTATGCCCATCTGCTATTGGAGGAAGGTATGCGAGAGATTGGATACTGCGGCGGGAAGAAAGAGCCAAATAGGAATGTCAGCTTCTATAGGGAGAATGAATCAGCCATGTGCTCACTTTAAGGCAGCACAGCATAAGAGGGAGAAACTGTGGAAATGATAGATGACTGTAGGAAAATATACTCGGACTATATCCCTAACTACCAGAGTGGTGGCCTTCCTGCCAATGGAACGCTGGCCTTCCAGATTCCCTCCATACTAATCAGGGAATAAGTCCCAGCTTTTTTTCCTTTTGTGCTAGTATCCCACATTTCCCCTTTCTGCATTGCGTTCAAGATTCAATAGTGTCACGAAGGCAACATGGTCTCTTTTCATATCTCTTAGCTTCCCATAGAAGCAACATGAGACTGCGAGCATCAAAAATATGATGATAAGCAATACAGTCAGACTAGAACTTAAGCTATGTAGAATGCTTTGAGCCCAAGCTCACGGGTCCAACCCTTCCATGCCTTTCACCAATTGCTTAATCATATCAGAGCCAGGAGATGCCTCAAGCCTGTCTTTGAATGTATAGAAAATATCCTTTTTAAGCTGATCAACATCTAATGAAATGTTTTCCTTAAACCCTTGCAAATGTTTCTTAATCAAATCCCAATCATGCAATGTTACATTGTATAGGTAAGGAATTACACAGAAACCAGTTACATTCTAATCACAATATAGCATTAATCAACAAGTCCAAAATCTTAATCTTTCAGCAAAGCAACAGTCTGTAGTAATAGTTCAGTCACTATTGTATAAAATGTTCAGTTATGATAGAGTCCAAGAGTTTCTCTTAGACGTCATCTACAATGGAAGAAATATCTCCGCAGTCAGCGATCGCCATTCTCAGGAATCTGTGAGGTCTTCTCAACGTTTGGGGTAACTTCAATAACAGAACAAGGGGTCAGGTCACATCAGCTTCCCTCCTTTCTTCTGGGCCTCGCTGGCTGAAGAGAAAACCATCTATCTCCTTTGCCTGTGAAAATATAAATAGCCCCTCTCTTTGGGGTGTCATTAACCTGCAAAAGGAATTATGATTAAGATTGGGTGGCTTCTCCATCTCTTCCTTGTCCATCTTTCTCCAAACGTGGTTGCATCCTTCTGAAGGGAGTCCATCGGCTTTATTCTGCAAAAATATAAACGCATAGCCCTTTCTCCAGGTGAATGGACCCGGATCCCAAACGCGGTTTCCATCTTCTTGGGACTTCTTAGAATCAGTTTTCTCTGTAGAATTGAGAGTGTGTTTATCTTTCCTAATTTTGTGACAAGCTTTTAGTAAGGAGAAAAATGTTTTGGTTAAATTGACCAAAAGAAATTTGTCATACATAAGATTCCTCTTCTCCCCCTTCTGTTTTAACAATTTAGATTTCAAAGCATTGCTAGCAATCTCAGTTAACTTGCTAGGCTTTGACCCAGTTTAATGACTGAAAAAATTCTTAATAAATTTGTTCAGCTGTTCTTGAAGTGACTTACCAAACAGATATTTTTTTCTCCAAGTTTACCAATAAGGTTATAGGCTCAATTAAGCCGCTTTGCCCTTCAGGCTTCTCACACTGTATGATTTTACAATCTTACAATAATCTGTCTTGGTTAACTTCACTCATTCCCTCCATGCTGGCTTTAGGGGAAGTTAATAGGAGGGTCTTAGGCCCTCCTGAATGCCCTAAGGCAATGACTCCATATACAGAGCTTTTTAAAAACCTTTTCTCTTAAATTTCTAATTCCATGTGGGGGCACTGTTGTTTCCCTACAACAGCATTCCAGAAGACCCGTTGATTTAAAGAGTGGTCAGAATTCTTAATTACTCTTTCTTGATAGGCATACATTTTTACTCTAGAAATGCAAGAAAGTAAAAATTGGCTTAAGAAATATTCCTTCTTTATAAACCATGGTATATCAGAATTTATTATTGCCTTAATTTCTTCATAATTCGGATCACTAATCCCACCAACACTTTGAGAATTTATGTTGGACTTTCCTAATAAATATTCTATAGTTCTTTTAAGTAGCGGACCCCAATTACCGTTCTTAATGATTTCTGATTTAATCACAGCTTTAGGTTTTTTCTTGCAACTCTGATCAACGCCAGTATCAATTTTAATTTCTTGAGTACTTAGATTAAACCTTCCTGATAGAAGCTGTATTACTCTTTCAAAAATAGGCTCCTGCTTTTTGGAATCAACAAACTGCTCTGAGGGCTTCTAAGCCATCTCTTGGTTAGTCAAACCAACTGCACTGAGAACAGAGGCTGGGGTTCTGCAAGTTTGGCTAGGTCTGGTCTCCTGCTGTGAAACTGGGGGATATCTGCAGTTTTTCTCTCAGATCTTTTTTGCTCCTGTAGTCAGACATCTTGCCTTCCATGCTCTGCTGGGCGG
>NW_022105908.1:20848311-20850165 GCF_000313985.2 Echinops telfairi | reverse complement strand
GTATCTGTCCTATTGTCTGTTCAGTAAACTGTGATTGAGACTCAACTGTGATATACTTCTCATCCCCTAGCAATTGATGAATTCAGCATTCTTGAGTGCTATAACAGCTTCCTTCCACAGCATATGATAGTACAAATATTCTGAAGAGTAAAGACATATTTTCCCTAAAGCTCTCCAGTCTGTAGGGGTCCAGCTCTCAGACCCTGCTAGAGCCTTTATCATGCTAATCACAAAATGTGAGTCTGGGCCATAATCATTGACTGCCTGCTTGAGATCTTTTAGCAACTTAAACGGAAAGTCTGGGTGCTACTCGTCAGGCTCCCTGTCTATAATTCTAACGGGATAAGCTATTCTGAATTCTAAATCTGCTTCTTGAGCTAAGCTATTCTGAATTCTAAATCTGCTTCTTGAGCTATACTCTTCTCCACTCGTGAGAGCAAAGGTGCTTTTCTGTTCCCTAGCCCTTTGCTTTTCACTTTCCGAGTCTCACTTTCTAGTTTAAATCTCTCTATTTGCACTTCTCTAACTACTTCTTCTGAGTCAGCTTTCCTAGTTAGCATTTCTTTGGAGCTAATCTCTCTACCTCCAGCACTGGCTTGCTTGATTGTTTTACAATCCCTAGTCTTTCTTACACTAAATTCCAAAAGAGGAGTAGATGATTTTACTATGTCCCCTTCTGACTCAGTTTTTTCAGCTCCACCTAAAATCTCATCAGCCTGAGACCCATCCTGACAGCTTCTCACCTGTTTTAAGTCTGCATATCTTAGACGTTTCACACTACTCTGCTGGTTCTGTTTCTTTGCTTTCTCTACGTTTGAAAGCAAGGGAGCTTCTTGGGATTGTTTAATAGCCTCCCTTTGGATCTTGGAATTCATTGCCTCTCCTACCTTATCACCTTCAAATCTTTGGAGGCTCCAGTCCCCAGAGGACATATAGGCTATGGCCTTGAGGTTTCTTTTAGAATCAGAGGCCTCACATAACAAATCAATCCCTGCTTCAGTTTTTCCTAAAGTTTCATCGCCTAATTCATGCTCATTCATAGACACTTTAGCTTGCTTTTCTAGGTCTGGATAGCTCACACAAGACTTCTCACTAGACTATAATTCTCACTCTCTTCCCCCTGCAAAAGTTTTAAAACTATCTTTACTTGAACCCACAGAGACCACGTCTCCATAGGGATACTCTCTCCATCTCTGTGTGCCTTCTTTAAGTTAACAATGACCTCCTCCCAGGTCTCTAGATCAAAAGTTCCTTCTTCCGGGAACCATGGATTATACCTTTTTATTACTTTTAGAAAACATTGCATCTTTTTCTTCGTTACTTCTACACCCTGTCTTTTCAGTAAGAAAATGAGCCTAGTACCATAAGTTTCAGGTTTATTTTTACCTTGCCCCATTGTTCTCTTTAAAATACTCATTCACTGTTTCCACTATTTATCTGCCAATCCCCACACTGGATCCTCACTTCACACAATTTTCTGATTCAATATACTTTCCGGTGGAGCCTTACAATTGTTACATGGGATATATAACTCATTGTCATGCGTTAGGAGCTATTTTGTAGTATTAAATTAAAATGGCGCGGGGGGAGTAGGGTGCCAGCCCCACCCACTACTAGTACTCACTGGTTTAGAAATGCACAATTGTACGGTTGAGATATATAAGCATTATATTAAAGTCATCGAGAGCATGAGAGAGATTACAATAATGCAGTCAGACACATTGCATGGTAACATTGCTCACCTCAGCCCAGCTTGGTGGTCCACGTGGAGAGAGTGGGAAGGGAAGGGGGGCAAGGGAACAAGGGAGAGGGGGAAGAGAGGGGAGTTACCAGGGAGTGAGCAGCAAGGAGAGC
>NW_022105908.1:20846097-20847391 GCF_000313985.2 Echinops telfairi | reverse complement strand
TCCACCTATCTTATTTAGACAGACCTGCGGAGATAATAACATGCATAAAAACAAGACAGAGCAAAACCAAGCAACTATATACAACAAAACAATGCCAAAAATACTAAACAAAACACAAGGAAGAAAAGCTTGTAGTTAGTTCATGGATTGTTTGTTGGCCTTTAGGAGTGTTTTCCAGTGCAGTCTGTTGGAGCACCATGCCCTGGTCCCAAAGTCCACCTTCAGCATTCCCTGGGGACCTTGCCACTCTGTTCCCTTGCTGTTCTGTTACACCCCCTTAGTGTTTTGCCTCAGTGCAGCGGGATCAGATCAGGTGCAATTCCCACACTGTGTCTCCGATGTTGTCCCCTGTGGGGCTATGGGTCAGTGAGGGGCGTCATGTCTCATAGTGGGGCTGGCCAGGTGGTCCTTTCTGTGGATTGGCTGCTCTAATTGGGAACATCGTCCTCACAGCCTGGTGGGCCAGGATGTGCTCCACTCTCTCCTCCTCCCACTTCATCTTCTCCCGTGTGCTCTGATCAGATATGTCCCTGTCCCGGAGCTTCAGATTCAATGCCGTCCTTTGAAATAAATTCTGGGGAGAAGGGCAGGTGTCCATGTAGTAGTCAGGATTGGGGCCGGTGCGCCAGACTTCTCCACTGGTTCCCTACTCCACACTGGCATGTTGCATTCACATCTTTGAGCACTGTGTTGAAGTCTGGTTTCTTTCCCTGTGAAGATATAAACAATAGACCCCCCTTGGGTGGGTTAGTGCCCTGTGCCCCCGCTACCCATTTCTTTTTTATATATTTTTTTTCGTTTCTCCACCACCTTTTTAGTTGTCTACCATGTGCATCCCTGTATTTGGTCTGGTTCCTGCCATATTACCTCATCCTCACCCCAGGAATGTTTGTATACAGTAGCTTTTTCCCTAGGCCCCTTTTGCATTTTTTTTTTAAAGCATACTTCTGTGGACTCATGTTGTACTTGTCCTTTTGTGTTTGACTAACTTCGGTTTGCATGATTTCCTACATTTCTTCCCATGCAGCGATGTGCTTCATACGTTCATCACTGCTTTTAGTGATGCATAGTACTACATTGTATGTATATACCACAGCTTTTTAATCTAATCAGCAGTTGATGGAAATTTGGGTTGTTTCCAACTCCTTGCAATTGTGAACTGTGCCAAAATGAGCATTGGAGCACAGATGTCTGCCCTTGGTTTGTTTCTTGGCTCTTCTGGGTAGATGCCCAGTTGGGGGATTGCTGGGTCGGATGGTAACTCAATTTCCATCTGTTTTAGATATCGCCAGAT
>NW_022105908.1:20832369-20834379 GCF_000313985.2 Echinops telfairi | reverse complement strand
TTTACTTGCTCATGGTCAGCAGTTGCTTCCTGTTGTTACTCTGTAACCTGAGTTAATGCAAATATCTGTATTTGATTTCCCCATGTATTCTGATTTCAAACAGGACACCACTAAGACAGCCTGTATTGCTGTTGATTTCCTTGTTGGTAGCTTCTAATAAACTTCTCTTTCTTCCTTTAACTTGGATTGAGTTGATTGGCTGTGCTGCCTCAGAATAAAATCCCTACCTTTCAGGTGCCCAGTGCTTTAGATCCTCTTTGATTTCCGGAAGAAGGATTGTATCATCAGCATATCTCAGGTTGTTAACAGACTTTTCTCCAAGCCTGATGTTACATTCTTTTTCATACGGTCCATCTCCTGGAATTATTTTATCAACATCCATATATTGCCAGGTGAGTGGTGAGAATGTACTAGAAAGGTTATAAAGTAAATTAGCATAGAATTTTAGACTCATGGGTATATTGATAGATGCAAGTTGGGCTCACAAAAATGCTTTAGTAAAAATTAATAAATGTCTGAGGAGACAGCACACAAAAATTTCAGACAGTCATTGTGGTGTCAACTTCTCTGACAGTGTCACTCAGTGTGGTCTGCCCTCCCCATTTCCTTAAGGGTGCTACTGATGTCCATGTCTTTGCATTATTTCCTCTGTAATATGTCAGGAGGTGAATAACATCTAAATTTCTTTTTACATCATCAAGAGCTGCATCTGACTTCGGGTTAGCTGCTCCATCCACCTGATGGAATCACATCCAGATGTGCAAAGCAGCACACTGACCAGCAACTCATATTGACAAATGCAGCCTCATGGAGCATTAGCTGACACCCTAAACAAAGTTCACAGGGCATAGAAAATTATGTGGAGCAAAGAAACCAGCAGTAGATCCCCAAAATAGCCACCCAACGAGATGATATCAACAAATTTCCCCCTTTTAATAATTATGCAGAAGGTAAATGGACTAAGTGCACCAATCAAAAGATAGAGAGAGTAGAAAAATGGTTAAGAAAATAGGACTTGATCATATGCTGTCTAAAGAGACACACCCTAAACACAAAGGGAAAAAATAGACTAAAAATCAAAATGTATAGTGTTAATTGGATTTTGTGCCAATTGGGCCAGGACTTTCAGTGGTTTGGCAATTGAGGCCTAGAAATCCCCTATACTGTGATTGATTGCTTGCTTGATTGATTGATTGATTACATTTTAGTTTGATGATTGTTTTGGGTGATATTGACAGGGTGGTTGCATATTTCTTCTGTGTCTGCTCAGGATTTCAAACGGTAGAAACATTGTTGCACACTTTAGCAGTATGATCAAAATGCCCAACATTGATGTCAAGGTGTAAACTAATGGGAATAAATACTTAGCTTATATATGAAAGTTCCTAGGTTATAGTGTGATTTAACATAATGTAATCAATTCCATGGTGAGCCAAGCAGTTGTAAGAAGGTTATGGTGAAATACAACCCCCCTCCCCACTCAGTTCACAGCCCTGATGCAATTGAGAGGCAGTTTATTTAAGTTGTGGCTTACTATATATAAACAGATGCAGTGGAAAGCGTACTTGCTTTGTGCTGGGTCTAGATTCTTCATCTATTTCATGGACTGCCAGTTCTTTGGCCTTGAACCAACAGGCTGCCTTATTGCCTGCCAATCCCAGAAGCAATCAGTGGCCTCTCCAGTCACAAGTCTGAACTGTTGGCCTTGGGTTCACCCAGCTTCGTGGCCTGTGGTGTTTCTGCTGAATCTGGGCTCAGCAGCAACTGAAGCTGCAGGCGTCGGGAGAGGCCTCTAACTGAACATCTGACTCGCAGACTTGAAACATAAATCTCTCGATAGCTAGTTAAAGAGGTAGATAGGTGATAGATAATAGAGAGATATCACTGTTTTTGCTGCTGAGTGGCAATACCCACTGGTGCACAGATTGACCACAGTGTGCTCTCTGGTGTGTTTGAGATACATTGAAAGTTGAAAAACTGGAATCCAGAACTTTCCAATTCTAATTAAGT
>NW_022105908.1:20826464-20831461 GCF_000313985.2 Echinops telfairi | reverse complement strand
TAGAGGCTAGAAGGCAATGAAATATTTGAAGTGCTGAAAAGAAACAAACAAACTCTTGAGCAAGAATACAATTTGCAGAAAGCGGTCCCTCAAGAATGAGGGTTCATGAGAAGGTCACTGAAGATATGGGCACGATAGCAAAGTGTGGTGAAGAAATCTGATGGTGCCCAGCTATCAGAGAAAAATAGTGTCTGGGATCCTAGAGGTCAAAACAAGCCATCTAAGTGAGGAGTCACCTAAATCCACATGAAAGAAGCACACCAACCTGTGTAATCCAAGGATTGCATATAACATCTAAACCCAGAGGAGGGAATGGTACCAGAGTCTAAATTCTAAACATCCAATATTGTGGAAGCCCAAAATCCATTTGCAGCATCTCTACGTGGTTTGAATCTCTGGTGAATCCCCATTGATCATAGTCTAAAAATGTGACTATCCTTATTATCAGACAAAGAGCATTGTAAAGCAGATTTTAGCAGGTGTAGTTAAGCTGGAATATAACATCTTCTCATTTGATCTCCTCTTTGAACCATTTTGAAATTATTCTAGTATTTTTAATATGTTTTCCTTTCTTTTCAATAGAGGCTTTTCTTTATTTTATTTGGTCATTGTTGCTGGGTCCTTTTTGTTCTTTGTCTTTGTTTTGTTTGTCAGGGTGGGTGGATCAATGAAGACAGAAATTGTGAACCGAGAGGTTGGAAGAAATGGAGAGTCAACATCAATGGGCACAAGAAGGAAGAAAATGTTCCTAAGTTGATTGTGCTGATGAGTGTACAAACATTTTTAATATTGACTAATATTACAATATCCTTGACTAAAATTACAATTTAGTATTCTATGCTAAATATACCTCAATAAAACTATTGGAGGGAAAAAGAATGAGGGTGAAATGAAACCATTTTCAGACAGGAAGAAGCTGAGAGACTTCATATCCACCAGGCCAGCTCAACAAAGAAGACTAATGAGTGTTCTGCAGATGGAAAAGAAAAGACACTAGAAAGTAATTAAAATCTCATATGAAAAGAGAGACCCTTAGTAAAGGGAAATGCATGAACAACTATAAGGGCTAGTAATAAAGGAATCTGAAAGTAAAATTTTGCTGAAGATCATCCAGCATTGGCTGCAGCAGTACATTAACAGGGAGTTGCCGGAAGTTCAGGCTGCATTCAGCAGGGGATGTGGGACAAGGAATATCATTGCTGATCTTGGCTGAAAGCAGAGGATACCAGAAAGATGCGTATTTATGTTTTATTGACTATGCCAAGGCATTTGAATGTGTGGACTATAACAAACTATTGATAGCCTTGAGAAGAATGGGAATTCCAGAATGTCTCATTGTCCTCCTGTGGAACCTGTACATGGAATTGAAAGACAGTGTTGCAAACGGAACAGAGAATACGGCATGGTTTAAAATCAGGAACGATATTCATCAGGGTTGTGTCCTCTCACTATACTTGGTCAATCTATATGCTGAGCAAAGAATCAGAGAAGCCAGATTACATGAAGCAATGTGTCATTAGAGGATTGGAGGAAAGATTCTTAACAGCTTGCAGGATGCAGATGACACAACCTTGCTTGCTCAGAGTGACAACTTGAAGCACTTGCTGATGAAGTTCAAGGATTACAGCCTTCAGGGTGGATTATTGTAAATAAGACCAAAAATCCCAACTGGACCAGTAGTTAAATGGACCTGGTGTTAAATGGAGAAAAAGTTGAAGTTGTCAAGGATTTTTGTCTTGCTGGATCCATAATCAGTGCTCGCAGAAGCAGCAGCTGAGAGATCAAAAGGTGAGAAGATGCATTGCATTGGGTTACTCTGCTGCACAAGACCTGAACAGAGTGTTCTACAACAAAGATACTACTTTGAGGACTAAAGTGTGCATAACCCAAGCCCTGGTAAAGCGGAGGGGCAGTGGAGGAGAGGAAGGCCCACAACAAGATGGATCGATACAGTGACTGCAACAGTGGGCTTAAGCATGGGGACAACTGTGAGACCGGCACAGGACCTGGCAGTGTTTTGTTCTGTGGTGCATAGGGTTGCTATGAGTCGGAAAAGACTCAATGGCACCGAAAAACAATAACAGCCCTACAAGAAATTCAATCCCCAAAATAAATTTTTTTACAATGTTTTTTAAAAATTCTAGCCCTATCCCATTTGGAAGAGCCCTGGTAGCAGGGTGAGTTATGCATTGAGCTAACCCCCAGCTCCATGCGAGAAAATATCTGGTGATCTGCGCCAGTGAAGATGGCAGCCTAGGAAGAAACCCACTGGACACTTCTATTCTGTCATAACAGGTCCCTCTGTGTGGGAATCGACTTGCTGACACATAGCAGAGACCCTTGGCATCTTCACCTCCAACATCCATTTCTACCTCTTCTTTCACGTTCTCCTTTTATCCTTGTGTTAGTCTGGGTACTTTAGAGAAACAAATTCACAGAAGCTCATGTATAAGAGAGAGTTTTATAGAAAGCTTAAAAGCACATCAAGAAAACATCCCAACCCAGTGCTGCCCAAGCCCACAAGTCCAACATTAACCCATATATCTGACACCAATCCACAAAGTCCTCCTCCATATCACATAACACACACTATGACACCAATTGCAGGAGAAAAACCAAATCAGTGAATATGTAAGCATCTCAGCTCTGGCAGGGGTCTCCACACAGCTGCTCCAGCACCCAGGGCTGCATCAGGGTAGGTCCATGAGGCTTCTCCTTGGGGATATCTTGCAGGAAGTGAGCCTTGCAAGCTGAAGCAGGGAACTGGCTAAGGCAGCTGCACCCTGGTCTGACCATCACAAAGCAAGATACCCAAGAACTAGAAGGGCGAGGCTCACTGAGCCATTTATCCCTCCACCCTTCAATTAACCCCTCATGTGTTTATCAGTCAGGTTGGCACAATAAACTAACTACCTGAATCCTCTCACACAATTTTATCCCCTATCTTTCCCCATAATATTAATTGTCCAACTTTTCTCTTCATGCCTCTGAACTGCCACCCTACCTCTAAGCATAACCTCATGTCTAAAAGCGATTGAACATGTACCACACCAGGCCCTGAGGGTAAACTGGAAAGTAAGGGATAATCTCTGCCCCTGGGAAACTCAAGGCAGCAAACATGTGCCAAAAGAGATTGTATGTGATTACTATCCAGTGTATTAATAATCAGTGAACTGGAGCTTCTGAAGGAGCAATGGTGAGGTCTGAATTGCTTCTTGGAGGATTTGGGGTTTGGCTGTGCTGTAAGCTGGGAAAAAAAGTTCTTGGACAAATTGAGAGCAAGGGGGTTAAACTTTCAGGTGGAGTTCCCTTCTTGAGTAAAGGCCCAGGGTCAGAAGGTGCAAGATGCTTCAAGAGAACAATCATTAAAGCATTTAGGTTAGAGTGGAGAGGGAGTGTAGGCACATCGTGGCCATAAGAGTGGCAAGGTAAGTTTAGCGTTCTAAACTGTAGGAGGTGTAAACAGCAGGTAGAGGAACAGGGAGAGTGCCCTCCAGGAAAGCAACCAGTTGCCATGGATCGAGTTGATTCCCACACAGTGCCCCCTCACGTGTGTCAGAATAGGCCTGTGCTCCAGGTTGGACTCAATCATCCAACCTTACAGTTAGCAGCTGAGCACTTATGCTTTTGTGTAACCACGGGACTCCTGGTAAGCAAGGGGGCTGAAATTCTGAATTAATGAGGAATAGAAGATTCAGAGGATGTAAATAGTGCACTACAAAGGTTGGAACAGCACCTGTGAGGAGGGGAGAAGAGTTGGTGTACCAATGATTTCTAGGTGGTGAATATAGCCAGTGCAAAGATAGAATGAGAGGGAAAGATGTTTCGGAAGAAGAATCAACAGAACCTGAATGTGAGAGAAGAATCAAAGACAAAGCCGAGCTTTGGAGCACGTGAATTTGGGAGGAGGTAATTCTAACATCGGTAGAAACAGTCAAGCTTGAAGAAAGAAAGAAACAGTCAAGCTAGAAACAGTCAACCTTGGACACAAAGAAGGAGGTTGGTGATAGACTGTTGTGATGGAGAGGCCGTAGTAAGAGGTCAAGGAAGAGGTCAAGGTCAGGCTGTTGGAAATTGAGAAGTGGAACTCGAGAGAAGTCAGGAAGTGAAAAGGAGATCAGAGAGTCATCTGCGTGGCAGAGAGGGGTGACAAAATTTTCAAGAACTAAGAGTGTAGAGCGAAAAGCTGAGGTCCAAGGACTGATCCCCTCCTTAGAGATGAGAAGAGAAGGAAGAGGAAAGTGGGTCAAATGTGTATCTAGAGAGATAATATATAAATACTAATCCATCATATCAATAATCAGGGCGCTACCAAGGAATCCTGAAAATCGACTTCTGACTTGGGGGACAGGGCTTGGCACCTCATCAGATTGATCAGAAAACATGCATAAGGGTCAGAAGACAGACCTGGAATTATCTATTGGTTTCTTTCTCCTGCTCTGCTTTGTTTTGTTTGTTCATTCATTCTATTAGGTTTTGTTTTTGTTTTTCTCTTTCTTTCGCCCCATGTCTATCTACATAATATAGACAGGGCGAACAATCCCAAGGAAAAAAACTGGGACCAGAGGTTCCAGGGAGACATGGGAAAGGAAGAGGTGGGAAAGGGGAGTGGGGAGCGACCAAACTCAGAGATAAGGGAACAACAAGAGATCTAAAATTGATTCTGAGGGGGACGTATAATGCTGGGTGGGGCTTGATCAAGAGTAATGTACCTGAGGGGAAATACTGGGAGCCGAATGGAGAGTGAGCATGATAGTGGAATAGGCGGAAGGTGAAAGGAAATAAAGGAAAGAACAAGGAGGCAAAAGCTATGTATAGAGGTAAACAAGTGGCCATCTAGCTCAGAAGCAACAAAGCCCACATGGAGGAAGCACACTGGCCTGTGCAATCACAAGGTGTTGAAGGGATCAGGTATCAGCATCATCAGAACAAAAAATCTTACCAAAGCAAATGAGGGGCGGGGAGTGAGGAGTGGAGACCCAAAGCCCATTTGTAGG
>NW_022105908.1:20823927-20825621 GCF_000313985.2 Echinops telfairi | reverse complement strand
TGAAGTAAAACAAATGGCCATCTAGCAGGGAAGCAAATAAGCCCACATGGAAGAAGCACACCAGTCTGTGTGATCATGAGGTGTGGACAGGATCAGGCAAGAGGTATCAAAAGATCCAAAACAAACAACTATATGGAGGTGAAGGGGGGACAGAGTTGGAGTGGGGACCCAAAGCCCATCGGTAGATGATTGGATATACCCCACAGAAGTGGTATAAGGAAGGGATGATTCAATCAAGGTGCAGTATAGCACCAACGAATTACACAACATTCTTCTAGCTACTGAATACTTCCTCCTTCCCACCACCATGACCCTATTCTAACTTACAAATCTGGCTAGACCGTAGAACACACATTGGAACAGATAAGAGTTCTCGAAACAGGGAATTCAGGAAAGATAAACCCCTCAGGAACAGTAATGGGAGTAGGGATATCATGAGGGTAAGAGGATGGTTAGGGAGGGAGAAGGGTAAGAAAAGGGAAACCCATCACAAGATTGGATATATAGCTCCCACCACCACACAAAGGGGATGAATAACGGAAAGATGGGTGAAGGGAGATAAAGGACAGTGTTAGCTATAACAATAACAATATATAATTAATCAAGGATACAGGAGGGTGGGAGGCTTATATCAAGGTCCCAAGCAGAAAATGTCTTGGAAATGATGATGGCAATATATGTACAAAAATGTTTGAAAGAACTGATGTATGGATTTTTATAAGAGCTATAAGAGCCCCCAGTAAAATGATCTTTTAGAAAAAAAAGATAATCAGGGGATTAGTGAGCCAGGACAGGAACTGAGATGCCAATAGGAAAGAGAGATTTAAGACGTAGGGAAGTAAGTGTTGTCTGGTATGAATTGGCAATATACTTGTGTGCGTGGGGGAAAGTGTGGAAGGACACACACAAGACTTGGTTAAGAGCAGCCACCTTTTCTAAGTGGAAGGAGCTGATGACTCTCCCCTCTGTCATGCATGAAGTGTTAACAATGAACAGGTATTAATTTTAAAATGACCACTGACACCGCCCCCACTCCAGTCAAAGAACAGTGGTGATGAAAACCTTTTATTTTCTATTCTCTCTCTCTCTCTCTCTCTCTCTCTCATCATTCCTCTTTTCTCCCTCTCAGCCAAAGGCCTCACTTCCCCCTCAGTGCATCCCTAACCTCCCCACTCCAGCCTTGAACTTCAGTACTGTAATGTCCTTCACCTGTCAGTCAGTTACACTTTGGGGTCAGGGGGTAGAGAACAAACCACTACAGAAGTGACATCCAAGAAGAGTCTGTTTCTGTCTCTAAGGTTTTGTTGACAACAGTACTCTACTGGACAGCCCACCTCTGCTTCTTCCTCATTATTGTCTCCATCGTTAACGACGCCTTCTTCAGAAAGGCCTCAAAGATCACCACTATGGGGGCTTTGATGCATGTTTTCCTTGGACCCGCTATGCTTTGATCGTTGCCACCAAAATAAGAGCAAACACTCGGTGACATCTTAGCTCTGCCAGGTGGTTCACAAGGAAGGCATTCTCACATGCAGTGTTTTATTCAAGGTTCTCTGAGAGTTTAGAGGGGACACGGGTTGCTCGCTTAGAACAAATGAAGGGGGGGTTTAAGTGGAGAGAAAATGTTTTGAGAATGATGTACAAATGCGCTTTACACAATTGATGTGTGTATGGATTGCGATAACAGTTTTATG
>NW_022105908.1:20821658-20822909 GCF_000313985.2 Echinops telfairi | reverse complement strand
ATATATATATATTGCCATAAATATATTTTTACAAATGAATTTAATCATGGTTATCTGAATAATATCCTTTAATTTTTTTCCATTTTTACGTAGAACCATGTGTACCTACTAAAAGAGCTGCCTACAGCACGAGAGCTGCAGTGAGAAGACCCTGGAGCTATTGCAATGGCCACATAGAACTCACAGACCATCTTCCTAGTTAGGGGGCTTATTAGGGAACTAAAAGGTTATGTAATCAGGATACAGTGCTTCAATCAAGACAGCCTTTTCTCAGCCACGCCCACAGGCAGGCCTCTCTCTGACCCTGGGCCGTCAGCCTAGCCCCACTCTGCTCAGGCACGTTGGTTTTGCTATCAAAAGAGCCATCTAAGAGGATTTTTTAGCTCTCTAATAAGTGCTCAAAAGTACACCACTCCGCCAGCAAACCTCCTGCCAACATGCACTCAGCTTTCTTGTTCTGTGAGCCATAAAGCCCATCGCTCTGTGGGTCTCCGGGCTCTTCTGTCACTACCACTGCCATTTCTCTGCCGCTGCCTCTCACCATCACTCCTCACCTTGGACGTCATAGCTCTTGGTCTCCTGAACCAAAGAGGTTCTGCACAAGGATCTCAGGTCCACGGGACGCATTCCACTCCTGACTCTTCTTTGTTCATAATAGTGAGATCTCCCGTTCTGCCTCTGTGATACCTCATTTGAAAACTAGCAGGATGGTAAAACTAACCAATCGTGTCATTACACGGTCACACACCTTATCCATAGCCATGCCCCATAAGGACGTCAAGTACCTTATTTACGTTATTAGCAAGATATCCATTCTCTTTGATGGGCCACAAGCACCACCCATTTGCTTAGTCTTCCCCGGTCCTTTTGTGGGAATGAGAAAAGCAATAGCTGGAATAGTCGATCAAGTAACCCACTGCTCTGCACTAGTTCATTGCTTCTTATGCAACTGCTCATCATTGGTTTATAGAGTGTTACTTTTTCAATCTTTTCATGTCTTCTTTGAACATGAACCTTTATCTTTTTCCTCAAATGCAAAAAATTAAATGAGATAACCTCAAGATCAGGACAAGACAGACTCATTTAGCCTGGGGGTCTTATTTTCATTGTCTTGTAATAACTGTAGGTCATCGATAGCTTTTCACCAAGTTTACACATAAACAGACACAGACACCTTGTTTTGAGCCCTTAATCCTCCCAGGAAATTATCTCATCACAACAAGTAAATATCAATTATAACCAGACCTCCCA
>NW_022105908.1:20816188-20818423 GCF_000313985.2 Echinops telfairi | reverse complement strand
AAAAAAAGCCAAAAAAGACAAAGATAATGAAATTATTAAATGAGTGATTTTTATAAGACCAACACAAAGCTGGGTCCTATGAGATGGAAGTCAGTGTGTCTCAGATGTCCCATTTCTCCAAACTTCTGTGCCACTTCACCATCTCTAATACTGACTATTCCTCCTCTCTTCAGGACTCTTACTCCCATATTTGGGGTCAATGATTCACTCCAAACCCCTCAGAACTCATGAACTGCACTTAAAATTGCGGGGTTTACTAGGGAAGTAAGAAATTAGGATTCAAGATCAAGATCAACTTGGAAGTAACAGGAACAAGTCAGAATACAGTTATTTAACCAGGACAGTTTCATCTTAGCATGCTGCCACCAGGCCCTGGTAAGATCTTGCTTCTGCCTTACTCTGAGGGCCAGGAAGCCCCCCATAGCCATCATCAGCCTTATGGTTCTTGCTGTTCATGCTACTGCCACTCTTGCCACACCATTTCCCCTAGTATTCAGTGTTACAAGCCTTCTCTCTCGCTTCATAATATTATTTGCATAGTCTTATGCAATCATTTTGTATGACTTATAAGATCATTCATGGCTAAAGAGCTATATAAGTAATTCTCTGCACAGCAATTAACAAACAAGAACTTTAAGTAGGCTATTAGGAATATTATAAATATGCTCAAAGACTTAAAGTAAACCACAAATACAATAAGAGAAATGAAAGATATAAAACTAACCAAAAAAGAAATAACCAATTGAACATCTAGAGATAATAAGCACACTATCAGAAATAAACACTTCATTGGATGTAATTAAGAGCAGATGAGACTAAATCCACATGGAAGGAGCACACCAGCCTGTGTGATTCAAGGATTGTAAATAATAAGATCCACCATCAGAGGAGGGAGTTGTATGAGAGCTTAAATACTAAGCACTCACTTTACAGAAGGTTGTGGATGACAGTGAAAGACCAAAATCCATTTGCAGAGTTTTCACGTGGATTACACCTCCATCGAACTCCCTCAGACCACTAACTAAGGATGTATTTAGTCTTGCCTGCCTTCAGGCAGACTGCATAGGAAATGGATTACTGCAAACCAAACTCATAGCCATCAAGTTAATTGCAACTCATAGTGACCTAATAGAACAGGGTAGAACTGCCCCTATGGGTTTCTGAGACTGAAACTCTTTACAGGATATCTGAGCAGCTTGTGGTTTTGAACTACTGACCTTGAAATTACCAGCCCAAGGCATGACCACTATGACACCAGGGCTCCCCTGCAGATGTAGTTGGGTTACAATTTAACATTATCAGGGTTATTTTCCCTTTGGGCCCATTTTCTAATTGGTTCTAGTTTCTATTAGCTTTTGCTTTCTTTGGGATTGAAGTTTTTGGGGGGTTTTCTTTGTTGTTGTTGATAGTGTTGCTTTGTGTAATTTTCTTTACATTAAATCCAGGATCGGTAATCCATAGAGACAGTAACTAGATTATGAGTTTCTTAAGGTTATGGCAGGGAAATTTGGGGGCAATGGAAAGCTAATTATAATGGGTATGAGAATGGAGAAAATGTTCTAAAACTAACTGTGGTGATGATCAATTACACAACTCTTTTTAATATATTTAAACCATTGATTTGTATAGTATGTGAGTTATATCAATACAATTCTTTAAAAAATAAAAATGACTTCTTTTTAAAAACAGAGAGGATAGGATACTGTAGAAATTCAGTGAGTTTGAAGACATGGTGGTGGGAGCTATCCAAAATGAAGAATAGAAGTAAAAAAGCTAAATAATTAACACACAAAAAGCCAAATCTGTTTGGAATACAGTGACAATGTTATGGATCATTTTTATATGGACTTTATCTCTATGATCTTACAATTCTCACTAAGTGACTGAATTGAACTAACCAAATAAGGTGCTTGTGATTCACCAAACGGATTGAGCAGTTTGCTAATAATGCAAATAAAGTGCATCGCATCCTTGTGGGGATGGGACCATGCATACAAGATACATGGAACCCTAAAGATGGAATTGGTTAGTTCTGCCATCTGCTAAGGTTAAAAGAGAGACATCCCAAAATCAGAAAGTGAGAACCTCACTATCAGCAAGAAAGAAGAACCATGCTAGAATATATTCTTTGGATTCAGATTCCCTGTCCTGAGAGCCTCCTAGAACAGCATATCTCAACCTATGGGTCGCGGCCCCTTTGGGGGTCAAATGACCCTTTCACAGGTGTAGCCCCCA
>NW_022105908.1:20806103-20815596 GCF_000313985.2 Echinops telfairi | reverse complement strand
ACTGGAACTCAAGCTATGTGAAATGCTTTGAACGCAAGTGCGCGGGTCCAATCCTTCCAGGCCATTCACCAATTGTTTAATCATATCAGAGCCAGGGAACGCCTCGAGTCTGTCTTTGAATGTCTAGAAAATATCCTTTTTCAGCTGATCAGCATCTAATGAAATGTTGTCTTTAAACCCTTGCAAATGTTTTTAAATTATTTTTTTAATTTATTTATTTATTGCAAATATTTTCTAATCAAATCCCAACCATTCAATGTTTTATTATATGGGTAAGGGATTATACAGAAATCAGTTACATTCCTATCACATTTTAACATTAATTGATGTTGCAAGTCCATGATTTGATCTCCCAACCACTGGGCAGTTTGCTGCAACTCCACTACTTCCCCACCCCCACCCCCCAGTTCATCGTCCACCTTTGCCTGAGTGGCCCAGAGCTGATGTGAGTCCACTTGCTACTTTCGCACAAAATGTTCAGTTTTGATAGACTATTGTAGTGCTCCCCCAGCGATGACAGCAGTGGTGGCAATGGCTATGAGTCCAATTATAGCTGCAATTAGCATTCCAACAAATCGGCGAGGTCTTTTCATCATCTCTGACATCACTTGCATCATGAAGGATGATTTTGAACTGCTCTCCCATCTGCGCTTCATCTCCACTGGGATCCACACTCCCATCCTGCTCTTTAGGATGAGGATGCTGTCTTTAGAAAGGTTTATAAGCATAGCATGGTTAATGCAAGTGAACAATTTACAATTATGGCAAGTGGCACTGTGAAAAGTTTCATTTATGATGATGTTTCCTACAGCAAACACATAAGGCAGCTTTACACATGAGATTATGTATGGAGTCTCATTCTTGTGAAAAGCATAAGTATAGCCAGACTGAGTGGTGCCAGTAAAGCTTCCTGTATAGCCTGTTAAAGGCTTTGTGGCAAGAGGTAATTTCCACAGGTCCCACTGTTCAGGTCCTGCCACAGGCTTCAGTGACTTGGGGCAGGGAGGTGCAAGGCCTTCTTCATGCCAGGCCATTAACTTTGACCTAGTAGTGGCAATGTCATAGGAGTCTTGTGCCACTCACAATAACTGATATAATCGCATGAGGTGATGTTGGATTCCTCTGAGTAATTAGTTAGAAACTTTCCATGGGGGTTCCAATCAATAATAGTTACAGTGTCATTTCTTAACACCTTTCCATATGACCCCTGACATTTGAGCCATTTGAGTCTATCAGCAACAACATGCTGGTAACTCATAATTTTACAGGTTTCCATATTTCCTCACCCCTCCATAGTAGTGGAGTTTTCATATTCTGCAAATGCTTCACCCTTTATCATGTAGAAGCCATAGCTGGTTTCATTAAAGATGAGCCAGTTATTCCATGCTTGAGAATTTATGGCTAAGCATCTAGGGCTGGCGCCCACACATAAAGTCAGAGCTTCAAAACCCTGAGAGACATTAAAATTTTTGCCTTCCTCATTGGGGTGTCTGGTTATTCCCTTAACTCTCAGGGCACAGCATCAGCATCCCTCCTTTCTTCTGGGTCTGGATGGCTGAAGAGAACACCACCTATCTATCTCCTTTGGCCTGTGAAAACAAAAATAATAGCCCCTCTCTTTTGAGCTGTTATCAACCTGGAAAAGGAATCATGGTTAAGACTGGGTGGTTTCTCCCTCTCTTTCGTGTCCTTCGTCTTTCTCCAAATGTGGTTGTGTCCTTCTAAGGGGAATCCATCAGCTTTATTCTGAAAAAACATAAATGTATGTCCCTTTATCCAGGTGATTATGGGACCAGGATCCCAAACATGATTCCCGACTTCTTGGGTCTTCTTATGATTAGCTTTCTCTGTAGAAATGAAAATGTGTTTATCTGCACTAATTTTGTTACAAGCTTTTAGTAAGGAGAAAAAATGTTAGCTAAAGTTACTAAATGAACTTTGTCACACATAAGATCACTATTCGCCCCCTTCTGTTTTAACAATGCAGATTTTAAAACATTATCACCAATCTCGGGGAGCTTGCCTGGTTTCAAACCAGAGCAACTTGTTAGATAGGCTTCATTGTTATGTAAATTTTGGCTCCTAGCTACACAGAGAATCAAGAGAGGTGACTAATTGTGAGAACTTCTTATCACACTCAGGGTGACTTGAAAGACTGAAAAAATTCTTAATAAATTTGTTCAGCTGTTTTTGAACTAACTTACCAAACAAACATATTTTCTCTAAGTCTACCAATAAGGTTACAGGTTTAATTAAGCTATATTGTCCTTTAAGCTTTTTACACTGTAGGATTTTACAATCTTGCAATATTCTGTCTTGGTTAACTTCTCTCATTCCCTTCATGCTGGATTTAGAGGAAGTTAGTGGGTGGATCTTAGGCCTTCGTGAATGCCCTAAGGAAATAACCCCATATCCAGAGTTTAAAACCTTTTTCCTTCAATTTTCAATTCCATGTGGGGGCGCTGTTGTTTCCCCACAGCAGCACTCCAAAAGACCACTTGATTTAAAGGGTGATCAGACTTCTCGAGTACTCTTTCCTGATAGATATAAATTTTTACACTAGAATTGCAAAGAAGCAAAAATTGGCTTAAGTGATCTTCCTTCTTTATAAACCCTGGTATATCAGATTTTATCACTGCCTTAATTTCTTTTTTATAATCCTGACCAGTAATTCCAGTAATAATCTGAACACTTTGAGAATTTAGGTTGGACTTCCTAACAAATGTTCCATCGTTCTTTTATGTAGCGGATCCCAATTACCGCTCTAAATAATTTCTGGATTAATTACAATTTTTGGATTTTCTTCACACCTCTGAATAACTCCAGTATCAATCTGAATTCCTTGAGTACTGTGTTAGTCTGGGTAGACTAGAGAAACAAAACCATGGACACACATATGTGTATAAGAAAGAGTTTAATATACAAGAGGAACTGAGCATTGAAAAAACATCCCAATCCAGTCCAGTCCAAGGTCATAAGTTTGATATTAACCCATATGTCCGATACCAATCTATAAAGTCCTCTTCAGACTCACGAAACACATGCAATGAAACCAAATGCAGGATGATCACAAGCCAATGTGTAGAAAGTCTTTGGGGCTTGTGGTGTTGTTAGCACATCAGTGCTGGCAGGGGTTCTCTGTGACTTCTCCAGGTTCCAAGATCTGATTGCGTCCATGTGGCTTGTCTTCTGCAATGTCTCCCAGGGAGTGGCAGAGAGAGAGAGCCTACAAGGAGGAAATACCAGTTTTCCCAGAATTCTCAGGAGAAGACCATGCCAACACAGAAGTCTCATTGGTTATCTCCAGATTGAGAGCCTAGACTCCAGCCCAACACTCTTAATCCTTAAATTGACACCAGATTCAGTGACTACCACAAGTACTTAGGTTGAATCTTCCTGATAAAAACTGTATTATTCTTTCAGTAAGAGGCTCCTGCCTTTTGGTATTAACAGGGTATGGTGAGGGCTTCTGAGCCTTTACTTGGTTAGTCAGACTTAACTACAGCCAGAACAGAGGCTGGGCTTTTGCAAGTTTGGTTAGGTCTGGTCTCCTGCTGTGAGGCTGGGGGATACCTGCAATTTCTCTCTAAGATTTTCTTTGCTAGGCCAGGCTTTGCCTTCTGCACTCTGTTGGGTGGGACTTGGATCAAGCTCCTTTCTCTATTTCCTTGTGGGAAGCCTTTGCTAAAAGCAGTCCTTAACTGTTTAATCTTAAGTGACATTGGCCAGTCCAATGAGTTCCTTTCTTGCAGCGGAGGCAAAGCCCAAGGTCTTTTAAACCCAAACTCGTGGTCCTGGCCCATGCTCTGGTGCAGTCATTAGCTCGCTCTTTGTGGCCAGGCTGATTGGCCTGGCCTGTCTACACTCTCTTTGAAGATGACCTATCTTTCTGCAACTGAAGCACTTTCCTTTATGGCCAGCGTACTTTGCTAAAGTGGCTGCCACGAGGTCGACCTTGTATGTATCTGTCCCTACAATCCTGTATATTCTAAAATAATCTAACAGCGTGTCTTGTTTCCTGTAGGGACGCCAGGCATTTTTACAGTGTTTATTAGAGAAATCAAAAGATAGCTTATGAACTAGTTCTTTTACTGCCTGCACATTTTTCACACATTTGGAAACAGAATTTTCCAATCGGGGCACAAAGTCAACATAGGATTCATCATTCTGCTGTCTTATAGCTGTGTAACTCGGCCTTCTTTCCTGATGGAATTATCTTTTCTCAGACCCTTAGGCAAACCTCATGTACCTGTGCTATTGCATGTTCAGTATCTGTAGTTGTGACTCAACTGTGACATAAATTTTATCCCCTACCAACTGATGAATTCCTATATTTATCCCATTTTCAGTATTCTTTCAAGCTTGTGAATGGGCTGTAAAAATCCCACCAGATATGATATTGTAAACATTCTGAAGGATAAATACATACTTTTGCCAAGGCTCTCCAGTCAGCAGGGATCCAGCAATCAGACTTTTCAAAAGTACTTATAATGCTAATCACAAAATGAGAGTCTGGGCTGTAGTCAGTGATTGCCTGCTTGAGATATTTTACAGCACTGTGAATTTCTTGTGGGTGTTTCTCAGGCTGTCTGTTAATAACTCAGACAGGATAACACATTCTAATCTCTAAATCTCCTTCTTCTGCAATCCCTCTTTCTACCTTTGAAAGTAAAGGTGCTTGTCTATACTTTGCCTGTTTGCTTCTGTTTTCTGCACTGGTTTTCTTGACTGGTATATCTGTAAACTTCACTTCCTGAACTTCATCTTCTGTGTTAGCTCTCTTAGTTTGCCTTTCTTTGGAGCTAATCTCTACCTCCAGCACTGGCTTGGCTAATTGTTTACAATCTCTTGTCTTTTCTACACTGTATTTTGGCAGCGGCGGGGAAAATACTTCTAATCTGATGTCTCCTTCTGATTCAGGTTTAGTTTTCTCAGTTCTTTCTAAAATATTCTCATCAGCCTGATACCCATTCGGCCTGGCTCTTACCAGATTTAAGTTTAGGTATCTCAGAGGTTTCTCACTACTCTGCTGATTTTGTTTCTTTGCTTTCTCTACCTTTGAAAGCAAGGGATCTTCGTGGAATTGTTTAGTAACCTCATTTTGGGTCTTGCAATATGCTGCCTCTAGTGCTTTATCAACTTTGAACCTCTGGAGGCTACAGTCCCCCAAGGACATAGAGGCGTTGGCCATGAAGTTAGAATCAGAGGCTTTAGAGAACAAATTAATCCCTGCTTCTTCAGTTTTTTCTAAAATTCTATCACCTAAATCATACTCATTCACAGAATTTGGCTTGCTTTTTTAGATTTGAATAGGCATAAGACTTCTCATTAGACTGATAATCTCTTTCTCTTTCTCCTGCAAAGGTTCTAAAACCATCTTAACTTGAGCCCACAGGGATCATGTTTCCATGGAGATATTCTCCCCATCACTGCATGCATTCTTTGAGTTTACAATGACCTCCTCTCAGGTCTCTAGATTGAAAGCTTCTTCCTCTGGGAACCATGGATTATACCTTTTTCACTACTTTTAGAAAACTTGGATCTTTTTCTTCATTACTTTTATGCCCTGTCTTTTCAGTAAGTGGATGAGAATAATACCATCAGTTTCAGGTTTACTTTTACCTCGCCCCATTTTCCTCTTTAATATCCTCATTCACTATTTCCACTACTTATCTGCCAATCCCCACACCAGATTCTCACTTCACATAATTTCCCAATTCACTCTGCATTGCAGTGGGGCAGTGCAATTGTTACATGGGGTATAACTCAAAGAGTTATTTTCCTACTGCCCACGTTGGGCATCATTTGTGGGGGAAGCCAGCCTCCCACAACTAATCACGGGTTTGGTAGGCTCAATTGTACAGTTAATATATATATATATGCATATGGATTATAGTAAAGTCATAGAGAATAATAGAGATAGGAGAGTGGGTAAAATAAAGAAGTCAGACACATTTCATGGTAGCATGCTCACCTCCTGAATGGCCATGATCTCAACAGTCAGGTCCGTGCACAGCCTGGACAGAGAGGGAAAGGGTGAGGAGTTGGATGCAGCTGTGGGAAGAAATAGAGCAAATAGGAATGTTGCTTCTATAGGGAGATAGAATCAACCATGTGCTCACTTTAAGGCAGCAATGTTTTAAGGGGAGAATCTGTGGAAATGATAGATTACCACAGGAAAGTGTAGTTGGACTATATTTCCAACTACCAGAGTGGTGACCTTCCTACTGTGGAACACTGGCCTTCCAGATTCCTTCCATAACAGTCAGGGAATAAGTCCCAGTCATATTTCCCTCAGTGTTAGTTTCCCACACACAAGGGTCATCTAAGACCATCGGAAACACATAAATATTTCACAATATATAATTATATATTGTTTTGTGATTAATCACTATCCTTTAATTATGTTTGGTTATGTTTAATTGGTAACAATGAAAATACATCCATGCATATCAGATATTTACATTATTATTCATAACAGTAGCAACATTACAGTGATGAAGCAGCAACGAAAATAATTTTATGTTTGGGGGTCACCACAACATGAGGAACCATATCAAAGGGTCATGGCATAAGGAAGGTAGAGAAGCACTGGCCTAGACCCAGGAGACAGAATGAGAACCATCACATGGAAGATGGTGAGAGGCAGCAGCAGAGGCAGCCAAACTAGGACCATGAAATAATATGATAGACCGCATCTTTTTTTCAAATAAGGATAGAAAAGTAGTTAGGATTATAGCTGGAATAAATTAGCAATGAGTTCATAGTTATTGAAGCTGAATTATGAAAAATGGGGATTTATTACACTGTTCTGCCCCCTTCATGTGTTTGAATGTTTCTATAATAGGTATTTTGGACATATTATCAGGAAAAAACAGTCCCTGAAGAAGAACCTCATGCTTGGTAAAGTGGAGGAGCAGCGACACAGAGGAAGGCCTTCGACCGATGGATGGACCCCGTGGCAGCAGCAATGGGCTCTGGCATAGCAACACTGAGGAGAGTGGCGCGGGGCCGGGCAGGGTTTCATTCTGTGGCGCATAGGGTTGCGATGGATCCGAATTGTCCCACCATGGACTTGAAACTTCTCAGCCTCCACAGCCTCATGAGCCATTTTCTTGAGAGAGAGATACATCTATAAGCTTATGGATATTCACCTATAGGTCTCACTGGTTTTGATTCTCCAGAAACCCAGCCTAAGACATTGGGTGTGAGAGTGGTGCTAGAGTAACAAAATCATAAGGATTTGTTTTCAAAACTGGGTCCTAAGTCTGACTAACCTTAGAGGTGTCGATAAGCAGGGAATGTGGGGGGAGGCATGTGGGTAGCCTTCTGCGAATAAGCCAAAGAGTGAGTTTTTGAGTTTTGGGTCTCCATTGCCATGGGTCACAGAACCTAAAGACCGAGAATAAATGAACACCACACAGAGGAGAGAATCGATACAAATAAACATTTGAGCAACAGAATTAACAAACCTGGTCAGCTGGACAACATTGTACCCAACATGGGGGTAGTGGTTACTCACTTAGCTGTTAACTGAAGAGTCTCAGTTTGAATCCACCAGCCAACCAACCAGAGAAAGGTGTACCGTCTACTTCCATAAAGACTGAGAGCCTTGAAAAGCTGTGGGAGGTTTGCTTCTGTAGGGTCATTATGAGTTGGGACCAGTTCATTGGCAGTGGGTTTGGAATTTTTCTTTGAACCCTTTCAGGAGCCTTGGTGGTAGAGCAAGTTACAAGGTGGGCTGCTAACCACAAGGTCAGCAATTCAAAGCTACCAGCTGCCTCTAGGAAGAAAAATGAGGCTTTCTGTACTTGTAATGATTTACAGCCTCAGAAACCCCAAGTGGCAGTCCTACCCTGACCTATAGGGTCGCTATGGAATCTACTTGATGGCAGTGAGTTTACTGTTGTTTTTTGAACCTGTTCATTCAGTTCAACCTCTTGCTGAGCATTTACATTTTCCACCCAGATATACTGAATCAGAACTACATTTTAAATACGTATCCGCATATGATTTACAGTTAAAGAGGGAATTAAAATTAAAATTCTACAAAAAATAAAGTTCTTCTTTTGTTGCAATGTCTTCAGGTGAAAAACAATGATGACTAGTGCCAGGCAGTCTTTAAACTCATAAAAGGAATTTAATTTAAACCATTTTCTCAGATTAGGAATAGTTTTAATTCTAGTAACAGAAACTCACTTATGCTAGGTTAGACTTTAAGGGGAATTGCTTTTTAGGGATCCTGGGATTGTTCATTAAACCCAAGGGCAGAAACGTGACTCAGAGGCATACGCAGAAATGCCTTGAACCCAAAACTGGATTGTTTCAGAACTCCCAGGCAGTGTTCTTTATCTCAACTTTAATGTCTGTTTCTCTCTGTTCACTGTGTTTATTTTCCTATCTCAGCCTGAATTGACTTCCTTTATTTTCCAAGTATCTTAGTGAAACCTCAGCAGTATCAGTAGCTTCCAAGTTTATACTTTGCCCCTTCAAGAGGGCAATTAGATTGAGGCTTAATTCCAAATTCCTAGAAAAGTTGGACCTAGCTTCAGTTGAGAAGTTTACCTCCAGAACAATCTATTTTAAGCCAGGAAAACATGGGTCCTCTGCGTATTGATTTGTGTGTGCGGGGAGGTGCTATTCCTAGAACCATGGCTGTGAGAAAGGTAACGTATGAGTGACTTCCTTTAGGTGACGTCTAGCCCTTGAGCCTCACAGAAAGAAAACTAGGGAAGGGAATAAAAGGTAGAAGGCGGGATACAGAGTCCTGGATTTGGTCAAATGTTCTAGATGCTCCCTTTTGGACAGACAGGACTGGAATTGGGTCTAAGGATCAACAAACATCCTCATTGTTCCTATTTCTAGCACAGAGGAGCCCTGCCGGTGTAGTGGTTGTGCATCGGACCGCTAGCTGCAAAGTCAGGAGTTTGAAAGCACCAGCTGTTCTGTGGAAGAAAAACTAGGCTTTCTTCTCCCAGAAGTAGTTGTTACCGTCGCGGAAACTCACAGGGGCAGTTCCACCCTGTCTTGTCGGGTTGCTATGAGTTGGCATTGGCTAGATGGCGTTTTTTTGGGGTTTTTTTAGTTTCACGTGTGAAAATGGACATATAACGGGCAATCATGTATAGCAGTCTGATCTCCTAGGAAGACTGGGCTGGATGTGTAAATAAGGGGGTTCTCTCCAGCCCTCCATCTCCCACAACAATGCACTTTCTCAACCTGAACTTTCACTACAGTATCTGGGTGCTCTCATTAACTCATTAACTCCATCCTATTGGCCCAGTGACTACAATGAATATTCTAAAAAGTCACTTCTGGGCTTGAAACCCTTTCGTTCACTTCATGATGAGCCCAAAGTTCGCAGCAAAGGATACATAGCTGGTATATCCCTGACTACATTAGACTTTGGGTGCCAAGGAGGATCAGAATAACAATCAGCCTCTAACTGGTCCGAGTCTCTAAAACTTACTCAAGGCCATGGAGTTCATTCTGA